>NC_134580.1:148872864-149472864 GCF_037038515.1 Microtus pennsylvanicus | reverse complement strand
ATCACATAATTGTACATATACATTGTACACAGAGTTGGGCACGGTGTCCACTCTCATCACATAATTGTACATATACATTGTACACAGAGTTCAGTGCGGTGTCCACTCTCATCACATACATTGTACATATACATTGTACACAGAGTTGGGCATGGTGTCCACTCTCATCACATACATTGTACATATACATTGTACACAGAGTTGGGCACGGTGTCCACTCTCATCACATAATTGTACATATACATTGTACAGAGATTTGGGCACGGTGTCCACTCTCATCACATAGTTGTACATATACATTGTACACAGAGTTGGGCACGGTGTCCACTCTCATCACATACATTGTACACAGAGTTGGGCACGGTGTCCACTCTCATCACATAATTGTACATATACATTGTACACAGAGTTGGGCACGGTGTCCACTCTCATCACATAATTGTACATATACATTGTACACAGAGTTGGGCACGGTGTCCACTCTCATCACATACATTGTACATATACATTGTACACAGAGTTGGGCACGGTGTCCACTCTCATCACATAATTGTACATATACATTGTACACAGAGTTGGGCGTGGTGTCCACTCTCATCACATAGTTGTACATATACATTGTACACAGAGTTGGGCACGGTGTCCACTCTCATCACATAATTGTACATATACATTGTACACAGACTTCGGCGTGGTGTCCACTCTAATCATAGCACTATCCTCCATCTGGGCTTCTTGAGTAACCTGGTTCTGGAATCAGGTGGCAAGAGTAGAGAACTTGCTAGACCATGGATTAGAACACCTTGGTGATGACTTGGCCACCACCAGAGTGCCAGGCAGCAGGGGGAGAGGTGGGCACCTGGGATGCTGTCATTTGCTGTGGCTGATGTCAACATGTGGGAAGGGAAGAGACAGAATAGCCTCTCACACCTGTTCCCCCTTGTCCCCCTTACTCTCTCCTCCATTTCCTCGCAGGACTCCAGAATCAGGCCAAAAGAACCACAGGGTGATCCTTCCCAAAAAGGCAGACTGCATTATGAAATGAGCTGATAAAAGAAAAAAAAACTTTCTAGAATGCCTGAATCCCTAGAAGATACACTGGGCACACTGTCAAATCTGCTTTTATTTTGATTAAAGTTATACAAGCCCAGAGTTTGCAAACCTTTCTACTTGTTAGGAAAGCTAGCAACCCCGGCTGCCCACCCAGCCATCCTTTTTCATTTTGGAGCCCTAGAGCTTCATCTCTCTCTCTCCTGTTGCTATGCTTACAGGCTGACCTAAGACCTCCTTCAAGGCCAGGAGAGAGCAGCTATTCTTCCCAGCTAGGACGAAGCACACTTGCCTCGCTCCATGCTCTTGACCTTCATGTGCACAGCCCTGACTCCACGCCCTGTGTAGGTGGTGTTCTAAGTCACCACTGAGCTGGTAGAAACTGAAACTGCATTGCCTTATATAAGCAAAGACGTTTGCCTCAGAGTCAGTGCCATGTCCCCTGTGTGCCTTTCTGCAGATACATTAAAATCACCCCAGACTCCCAAACCGTCTTACATTTGATTTCTCTCTGGACAAGCTAAAGCTCACGCCTCAAGCTTGTAGTAAATGTTGTGGGTTCTCTTTCCCATTAAAAAAAAAATGGAAGGAAGTGATGGCGGGAGAGAGGGAATAAGGAATGGAGAGGAGGAGAGAAGAAGAGGAGGGAGGGGGAAGAGGAAGAAGGTAGGAAGGAGGAAAGGACAAGAAAATTGAAAGAGGGAAGAAAGAATGAAGGAGGGAAAAGACAAAAAGAAATGATAATGATAATATTGATAATGATATTAATAAACAATTTGCTGGTCTTCACCAGTGGTTTTCTATTATAGGCCTTACTATTATAGGGTCATCTGGCCACATTGTCAAGTTAGGGGCCTACAACCAATGCTGGGTGCAATGTTAGGCACTTTTAGAATCCCTGCACCAGGGAAGCAGAGGCAGGAGGGTCCCTGGGTCTTGCTGGTTGGCTAGCCTAGCCCAGTGAGTAAGCCCTAGACCAAGGGGAATCTCTATCTGAAAATAAACCCAGTCAATGGCACCTGATATCCTCTGGTCACACATGATATCGCCTCCCCAAACCGTCACCTATGGGCATGGATATCACAAACCAATTAGATGCCTAAATCTTCCTGGGCTTCTAAAAGTGAACAAAGTCTGCAAAAATATGCTGCCCCTTGGAGTTGATAAAGCTCATCTCTCTCCACCATCAGTTTCTAGGATTACTGTGTACACTCATCCTGAGCGAACCAGCGCTGGTAAAGAACAGAGAAAGACAAAGGTTTAGAAAGTGGTGGGTTTCCCTTCAGTACGGCCTCAGCAAGCACCCATGTGACAGAGCTGTCAATGACGAAGGCACCAGCTGCTGGCGCTCCTCCTCTGGTCAGCAAGGGTGGCCCTGGTCTTCAGCAAAACAGGCGCTGCACTTCCTGAGAACTCAGAGACAACACGACAGAGATGAATCTGGTCCTCACAGGATCCTGTGCTAATGGGGACAGAGATATAGGACGGGGGAGAGACATGGAAAAGAGTTTGAGATAGTGCAGGGTGTTGTAGGAGCTGCGGGCCGCTTTTTGCCACCCAGCTCCCGGCTCCTGGCTGCTTGGCTATCTTATGCCCCGAAAGAACAACACACAAATTGTATTCTTTTAAACACTGCTTGGCCCATTAACTCTAGCCCTTACAGGCTAATTCTCATATCCCGATCAACCCATCTCTAATAATCTGTGTAGCATCAGTCTTACCAGGAAAGATTCAGCATGTCTGACCTGGCAGCTTGCTTCATGGTGTCTACCCAGGAAAGGGGAACATGGCCTCTGAGCTCACTTCCTCTTCCTCCCAGCATTCTGTTCTGTTTACTCCTCCCACCTATGTTTTAACCTATGAGGGCCAAGCAGTTTCTTTATTATAATTAACCAATGACCTTCCTCCATCAGCAGGGCTCGTGAAGCAACAAGGCAAAGGGTAGGAATATGGCAGAGAGTGGCAATTAGGAACTGTTGTAGACAGAACAAGACACAGAAGGTAAGGGAGAAACTGGCCACAAAGGTGGGGAAATACTAGAGAGAGATGATAAATGATGTTGAGAGTGATTGCATTGTCCACATGCAAAGGATACTCTAGAGGAAGGAAAAACAGCAGCTAGGAAGGAACCTAGGGACTAAGACTTCAGCTGGGCCAATGACACCAGTGTGGGAGGAGGGTGTAAGCAAGGGGGAGTGAAGCAAAGGCAGGGCTGTCAACAGGTATTTTTATCTCAGAGAACAAGTGTCTTCTTGGGGAAAGCCAATGTTTTCCGTGTGGATTGATGATGTGGGATGGTCTTCTGTATACTGTGAATATGGTCTATTATCAATTGCTTAATAAAGAAACTAGTCTGGTCTGTAGCCAGGTAGAATAGAGACTTATGGGAAATCCAAGCAAAGTACAGGGGAAAAGAAGGCAGAGTCAGGGAGATGCCAGCAGCCAGCAGAGAACCAAGATGTGAGGTTACACCACAACCATGTGGCAATACAGAGATTAATAGAAATGGGTTAATTTAAGAGGTAAGAGCTAGTTAATAATAAGTCTGAGCAACAAGCTGAAACATTTGTAATTAATATTAAGCAGCTGAGTGTTTATTTGGGAACTGGCAGGCAGGAGAGAAACCACCAATTACAGATTGACATTTGTTTTTTTCAAAGATACATGTTGATGCCACCTGAAGATTGGCTTGGAGGGAGAAAAGCATCCGAGATAAGAAGCCAGTTCCCAGGTTTCTAGGGCCTCCTGGGAGGCCCAGATTCCATGTCCCAGCCAGGGCGATGAAAGGGTGGAGAAAGAGGGTTTGTCTCAGGACCTGCTTCTTTCCTCCTCAGGAAGCTGTCACAATAGCTGTGTCTATGGCTCCATGGTTGCCAAGGACAGCCACTCTAAGTGGATCGCGCTTCATCCCCACGGTGACAAAATGACCAGGCAATTCATTCAATTTAATGAAGAAATAAAACTAATTAGTATAGGGAAAATAATCAGATTGGCCAAACATCTTTCCAACAGGTTGTTTGGGTCTTTAAGCTTGAGCAGAAAGGTCGTGGGCACATTTGACCAGTAGCTTCTGGCTCATTCGAGAGAGCAAAGGAAGAAAATCTATTGATTTAATTTGCTTTCAACCCTACAGTCTACAGAGAAAAGTGAATTATCTCTAATAATTGTGAAAAATGTCCAAAAAATGTCACTGAAGTGTGTTAAACTAATTTGGATTATTGAAGCAGGACACTAACTTGCTTTGAAATGAATGGCCCCTTTCAAAAAGCAAGCCGGGCTCTGGTCAGACCTTAAAGTGCAAAATGCCATCTGTTTAGGCTCCATCTCCACACACTCCGAGTCACCCCCTTCTTCAGAATCACAGATTCTACCGTCTCCATGTATCTTCAGGGCCCGGCTGCCCACACTCAATTACAGGAATCTTATTAGAGAATTCTCTCACCCAGGCTCTCTGCTGCGTGATCTTCCCCTGATTAAAGGCCACACTCTTAATAATTTCTCTCAGAAATAATTGCCATGGCATGTCAGGAGGAAGAGACTGCTTAAGCAGTTACAGCAACTGCGAATTTAGCCCTCTTGAAAGGGCTATGTATGAGAAACTGTAAAATAATTAAAAAGAAAACGCAGGCAGAGACAACATGTCAAACCCGACAGTGGGATTATGGGCCTCTGTGATGTCAAATCTGCTCTGGGCTGTCACATTTCCAGGCCTTATTAAAATGCTAATAAATGTATTACTCAAATATCATTATCTCAAAATGTGCGTAATTTGAATGATTTCTTTTGGTTTGTCCCAATAGCTCCCCAAATTCCATTCCTGTGGAGTCCACAGACTCGGAAATCTGAGGTAGGAATGCCAGCCCCCAGTATCAGCCTGCTGCCCTCTAAGCGAGCGGAGATTATAAACAGGAAGGTGGGTTTGGCTCTGGAACTCGTAATTGATTTGAGATTAAATTGTTCAAAAGTGTCTCTGCATTAAGGAACACACAATGTGCTGGCAATTAAAACAAGCAATGAGTTAAAAGAGAGCTGGGCAGATCTTTAAAACTAATCGTACTGGGAATAGTTATTTGATCATTTATTCAAGATTTTATTGAATCCATTGTAAGTCTATATTTTTGAACTCTTCCTGTTGAACTGCAGTATTGACCGAACATTGAGTGTGGTCCAAACTGCTCCAAGAGCAGCAAGGGAGGTGGATACACTCATGGAAATTACAGTCTAGTAGGGGACAGAGATTCGTTTTGTTCTCCACATGTTTTTATTATTGTCAGGGGGCACATGTGCCACAGCGCACACGTGGAGGGGGTCAGTTCGCTCCTTCCACCTTGTGGGTCCTCGGATTGAACTCAGGTCTTTAGGTTGGATGACAAATGCCATCCTCACACACACAAAAATGTCACCAAGCAGGGGTTATCAACACCGTGAAAGATGCAGCAAGTAGATGCTCAGACAGTAAGGTGGTGTCCCAACCTCACGTCTGTCCACAGGAGGACCTGAAACCACCACTGCCGGATGGCGCACACCTTTAATCCCAGCACTCGGGAGGCAGAGGCAGGCGGGTCTCTGTGAGTTTGAGGCCAATCTGATCTACAAGAGCTAGTTCCAGGACAGGCTCCAAAGCTACGGAGAAACACCGTTTCTAAAAACAAACAAACAAACAAACAAAAAACAACAACAACAAAAAAGAAAAGACTTGAAGCCATCCAGGCAGTGCCTGTCCCTGGGGCTGTGTCACTAATAAATCTGAGTATCCAGCCATGTAACTATCCTACCATTTTCTTGGAGTCCCTGGTGTGTTGTTTGAGTGGCTACCTTCATGTGTTACTGATGTCTTACTGTTCCTGTAGTCTCTTTAGGACACAGTATGGTGCAAAGTGGTGGCCAAGGCCTTCGGGTCTTCTCAGCCAGAGAAGATGGGCGATGTTGGATGCTGACGGCAGCCAGGAAGGGATGGGAAGCCTAGAAGCCTGTGGGCGGTTGGAGAGCTGGCAGAAACAGCATCAGCCTCCAGCTCTACCAGCAGGAGGGACCCAAAAGAGGGCCAGAAAAGCCTGCTTAGCAAGGGGAGCCTCTGGTATTTCTGCTCTAATGCAATCTTTGGAAAGTTCTCCTCAGAGCCATCAGGAGCCTTTTCTTTCAGGGTCACTTTCCCAGTGGTTCTCATCACCTCGCCTTCTCTGATGAAAGGCAATCAGGCTTGACTCCCCTCGTGGACATCCTGTACCTTGGCTATGTTTAGGACAAAAATGGTACTTAAAATCTGCCTGGACTCTTTTTTTTTAAATTGTTTTTAACATGTCCATTCTGTAAAAGTGAACCCTTCAATACAGAGTGGAGATGGGATTCTGAAATCATAATGGCTGGTGATTAGAGAGATTGCAGGTGTTAAATGCCGAGGTGAACCAAGACTGGTACTTTGCACACTCTGGGTTTTAAAGCCTCTTGTTGCCAAGTGAAGATTCTGTGTGGATCTCTTCCCAGGATGCAATCAACACACCTGCAGCAGAGGGTCATCACTCCTTAAGATTTACACACCCACGAACGGGCAGAAATTACTTTGTCTCAGCAATTTCAGAGAACTGTGATTTAACTAAGAGCTGTAGAGAAAGAATTAAAACTCCTCCATTAATCCTAATAATAATAATTTTTAAAAAAGTGCAGGGAGGGCATTAGAAGAGACATGGGAGAGCCAGTCAGAGAGGGTCTTCCATACCCCCAGAAACCCCTTCTGAGGACAGAACCCCAAGGCCAGCCCAGAGGCCGGGAGCAGCTGAAATACCCAAGATGGGCACAGCAGCCAACCAAGGCAGGGCCTAGGTTTTTTTTTTTTTAACCGGGATCATATGCAGCCATGTGTGTATAGTATTTAAGAAATTGTAGCCTTGCTATGTGTATTATTAGAAAACTTTTACTTTAGACCACCTGTTACTGTCATCATCCACAAGTCTCGTTCCCAGGGTGACTCAGCATGTCTGCATCACATGATCCTCTCCGCTTGTTTCAATTCTGTGAGTGGAACTGGTCTGAACTGTTTTGAAAGCTGGTTGTGAGCCAGACTGTGGTGGTGCACATCTTTAATCCCAGCACTCGGGAGGGAGAGGCAGGCAGATCTCCATGAGTTCGAGGCCAGCTTGGTCTACAGAGCTAGTTCTAGGACAATCAGGGCTATCATATAGAGAAACCCTGTCTCGAAGAACAAAACAAAAAAGATTTATTTTCATACAAAAATCTCCAACATAATCCACCATATAAGCCAACTGAAACAAACAAACTACATGACCATTTTATTAGATGCTGAAAAAGCCTCTCATGATAAAAGTCTTGGAGAGTACAGGGATACAAGGAATATATCTAAACATAATAAAAGCAATATACAGCAAGCCAACATCCAAAATCAAACTAAATGGAGAGAAACTCAAAGCAACCCCACTGAAATCAGGAACTAGGCAAGGTTGTCCACTCTCTCCATATCTATTCAATATAGAACTTGAGATCCTAGCTAGAGAAGTAAGACAACAGAAGGAGATGAAGAGGATACGAATCAGAAAAGAAGTCCAACTCTCACTGTTTGCTGACAATGTGATAGTATAAAATAAATGACACCCAAAATTCTACCAGGGAACTTCTACAATTCATAAACACCTTCAGTAATGTAGCAAGATACAAGATTAACTAAAAAAAAATCAGTAATCCTCCTTTATACAGATGATAAACGAGCTGAGAAAGAAATCAGAGAAACATCGCCTTTCACAATAGCCACAAATAACATAAAATAATTTGAGGTGGCTCTAACCAAACAAGTGAAAGATCTGTATGACAAGAACTTTAAAACCTTGAAGAAAGAAATTGAAGAAGACATCAGAAAATGGAAAGATTTCCCATGCTCTTGGATAGGTAGAATTAACATAGTAAAAATGGCAATTTTACCAAAAGCAATCTTCAGATTCAAGGCAATGCCCATCAAAATCCCAGCAGAATTCTTCACAGACCTCGAAAGAACAGTACTCAACTTCATAGGGGGAAAAAACCCCAGTATAGCCAAAACAATCCTGTACAATAAAGGAACTTCTGGAAAAATCATAATCCCTGGCTTCAAACTCTACTACAGAGCTACAGGAATGAAAACATCCTGGTATTGGCATAGAAACAGACAGGAGGACCAATGGAACTGAATAGAAGACCCGGATATTGATCCACACACCTACAGACAACTGATTTTTGACAAAGAAGCAAAAAATACAAAAAAGAGAGCATATTCAACAAATGATGCTGGCATAACTGGACATCAACATGTAGAAAAATGAAAATAGATCTGTCTCCAAGCACAAAACTCAAGTCCAAATGGATCAAAGACCTCAACATAAAGCCAACCACGCTGAACCTCATAGAAGAGAAAGTGGGAAGTATGCTTGAACGCATTGGCACAGGAGACCACTTTCTAAATATAACCCCAGCAGCACAGACACTGAGAGCAACAATCAATAAATGGGACCTCCTGAAACTGAGAAGCTTCGCAAAGTAAAGGGCATGGTTAACAAGACAAAACAACAGCCTACAGAATGGGAAAAGATCTTCACCAACCCCACATCAAACAGAAGGCTGATCTCCAAAATATATAAAGAACTCAAGAAACTTGACATTAAAAGAACAAATAATCCAATAAAAAATGGGGTACAAACCTAAATAGAGAACTCTCAGCAAACAAATCTCAAAGGGCTGAAAGACACTTAAGGAAATGTTCAACTTCCTTAGCCATCAGAGCAATGCAAATCAAAACAACTCTGAGAGTCCACTTACACTAGTCAGAATGGACAAGATCAGAAACACTGATGACAACTTATGCTGGAGAGGATGTGGGGTAAGGGGAAGGCTCCTCCATTGCTGGTGGGAGTGCAAACTTGTACGACTGTTTTGGAAATCAGTATGGAGATTTCTCAGAAAATTAGGAAACAACCTACCACAAGACCCAGTAATACCACTTTTGGATATATACCCAAAGAATGCTCAATCATACCAAAAGGACATATGCTCAACTATGTTAATTGTGGCATTATTTGTAATAGCCAGAACCTGGAAACAACCCAGATGCCCCTCAACCAAAGAGTGGATAAAGAAAATGTGGTACATTTACACAATGGAGTACCATGCAGCAGAAAAAAATAATGGCATCTTGAAATTTGCATGCAAATGGATGGATCTAGAAAACAACCTATTGAGTGAGGTAACACAGACCCAGAAAGACAAATAGAATATGTATTAACCCATAAGAGACTTTTAGACATAAATCAAAGAAAAAACCTACAGTCCACAACCCCAGACAATTTAGACAGCAAAGAGGACCCTAAGAGAGGCATACATGGATCTACATAAGAGGGTGAAAAAGACCAGATCTCCTGAGTAAATTGGGAGCATTGGAATCACAGGAGAGGGTAGAAGGGGAAGAGAGAGGAATGGAGGGGAGCAGAGAAATAGGTATAGCTCAATAAAAACAATTTTTAAAAAGCTGGTTGTGGAATCGAATTCAACCTTGCCAGTGAATGAAACAAACTGCCCAGGTGCCATTGCTGGAGGCTTTGTCATGGGTTTTCCTGAGGAAAACACCTGCATAGTCCAGGTGGTCTGTGTGAAACGCTGGTGCTCAAGCAGAGAGGTCTGAAGAGTGTGGGCTGCTCCCAAGGTGTCCTTACTGGAAAAGACCCGACAGACAGCACGTTCAGAGAGGCTACCTGGATGCAGGGACATCATGAGCAAACTCCTGGAACCTGACCCTCGCTCGGATCCAGCAGAGAGAGACAGGGGAGGACAGAGGCTCTCTCTCATATTTGCCCAGAGAATGCAAGGATAAAACTAGAAATTGGTATTTTGTGTGCCTTTTATCATCGCTATTTTCTAAACATCAGCTGTGTTTACCCAAAACATCTCCGTGGCCTGAATTTGGTCATTAGAGTTCAGCACTGTGACCCAGCTTCCTCCCCTTTAGTATTTTAGACAATCAAGTACAAGGACCATGAGGGCAAACTTAGCCTTGGATTTCCCTTTGCAAAAGTATTATGTAGCCAGGCATGGTGGGCTTCTGGGACTTATGAGTTAGAGGGAAGATGATCAGAAGGGTAGTGTGGTAGTGTCATGTTCAGCTATATGGTGAGTTTGGGACCAGCTTGGGCTATAGGAAGTGTTATCGAAAGAAAGAAAGAAAGAAAGAAAGAAAGAAAGAAAGAAAGAAAGAAAGAAAGAAAGAAAGAAAGGAAGGAAGGAAGGAAGGAAGGAAGGAAGGAAGGAAGGAAGGAAGGAAGGAAAGAAGGAAGGAAGGAAGGAAGGAAAGAAAAGAGCAAAGATATCTAAAAAATAGTTGCCAGACTGTGAAAATTGTGTTGGGAAAGTAATTTGGTAGCCTCCAAAAGTGAGATAATATTGACAACAGCATCCAAGAGACAAAATGGTTCTTGGAGTGATAAGGCTGGTTAGAAGAAAAGGCGCGGAGACAGTAGGAACCGAAATCAGAAACAGCAATCAGCAGAGTAAAGGTTGGGTAACTAAATGACAGGGCCCCTCCCGGAAAGACTTTCCTGCCACTGTATAAATAACATATGCTATATACTATGTGGACAGAGAGAAGTTTGCATAAGATGTAGGAAGAAGGGAAGAGCTGCTGGCTGCTGCTCATCTTAGTTGCTTTAGTTGTTGGGACTAAAAGTTCTGACAAAAGCTACTGACAGGAGAAAGGCTTCAGTCTGGCTCCTGTTCCAGGCACAGCCCATCATGGAGAGCAGCGCAGGGAGCCGTGCTTGAAGCATCTCATCACGCAGTCAGGAAGACGGGAGAAGTAAGCATCAGCTCACTGTTTCCATCTGTATGGGCCACAGTCTCCTGTCCAGGGAATGGCACAGTGGGCTTCCTACCTAAGCTAACGAAAATGAAGCACCGCCTTCTTCATGTGTGCTTGTGTGTGTTTGTCTGTCTGTCTGTCTGTCTGTCTATTTGTGTATATGTGTGTATCTGTGTGTGTATGCATGAGTGTGTCTCTTTGTATCTGTGTGTGTCCGTTTGTGTCTCTGTATATGTGTATGTGTCTCTGTGTGTGTATATGCATGAGTGTGTTTGTGTGTGTCTGTGTCTCTGTATATGTGTGTCAGAGTGTGTGTCTGTGTATATATGTCTGTGTGTGTATGTGCATGTGTGTCTGTAGTGTGAGTGAGGCCAGGAGGTGGTGCATTTTCCTTTGCTCTTTGCTGTTTCTTTTTATTGTAAAGAAAAACTAAAAGGTAAATTATGATGTTGCCTCTAAAATTGGAACTGGAAACCATGAGGCTCCCTCCCAGCAGAAGCCCACATGTGTTCAGATGCACTTAAAAGTCAGTGAGCACTGTCATTGTCAGAGGGCCAGAAGGGGTTGCTGGGAGTGAGCTAGACCCTCACAGGTCAGAACGGGCTGCTGAGAGTGAGCTAGACCCTCACAGGTCAGAACGGGCTGCTGAGAGTGAGCTAGACCTCACAGGTCAGAACGGCTGAGAGTGAGCTAGACCTTCACAGGTCAGAACGGGCTAAGAGTGAGCTAGACCTCACAGGTCAGAACGGGCTGCTGAGAGTGAGCTAGACCTCACAGGTCAGAACGGGCTGCTGAGAGTGAGCTAGACCTCACAGGTCAGAACGGGCTGCTGAGAGTGAGCTAGACCTCACAGGTCAGAACGGCTGAGAGTGAGCTAGACCTTCACAGGTCAGTAACTAAGGCATGGGTTCTCTAGCACAGTTGACAGGCTCATGAAAAAAAGAGAAAATAAGTGTTTTTGTTTCATCTCTAACCAAATCCATGATTTTTTCTTACTGACTTTTTTCAGCCTTGCCTCTTTCAAACCATTTTTTGATTCTCTCTCTTATTTTTTTTCTCTTCTTTGATGACAGTTAATCCATCTGAGGAAACTTACTTATTATCCTTCCCTCACTCAACCAAAAAAAATCACCATATCAGAGTGGGGAAGTATACTTAAAATCTTCTGCTAAGTCAAAACTTTAACCATGCCCAGACAAGAAGAGAATCCTCCAAAATAACGAAAGGACAAATTATGGAGAAGAAAGGAAACCAAATGAAGCGGGGGCGGGGGGAGGACTGCTAATGTTATTTGAATTCTTTAGTGTCAAAATTAATTCAAGAGAATCTACTTTATGGGTCACTAATTTCAAACTTTCTTAACTCTAAATGAAATGGGAGAGAGAAAAGTTCAGGCTCAGGAAGATAATTGATGTGTTTAAGCCGTTGCTTCATCGTTCCTGAAGATTTACAGCCTGCAGAAGGAGGGGTTATCCTGCTTCAGCAACTCTGCAAGCAATAGTGCTGAAATACTGGCTTTGGGAAAGAATATCTCCTATTAATTCTGACAGGAAAAATAATGTTGCAGACCCATTAGCTCTCATCAGAGAAGAGGAGGGAGTCCGTGGGTGAGGGAGCCCTGTAGTTCAGGCTGCCATCTTGATTCTGCCAGAGAAAACATCCTGGGATGGGGCATGACAGTGTACAGGCCTCTGTGTACAACCCCCTCTCTCCACGGTACACACAGGTTGTAACAGACACACACGGAACACTTGGTTCTTCTGCCTCGTATGCATAATAGGTAAACGTTTTCACCTCTGAATGCCCCAGTCAGAGCAGAAAAGCAACTACATAAGGTGTGTGTGTGTGTGTGTGTGTGTGTGTGTGTGTGTGTGTGTGTGTGTGTACATGAATGATGTTGTGTGAATGCATCCATGTCTGTGTGTCTGTGTGCAGGTGTTTGTATGTTTGTGTATGTGTTTGTGTGTGCATGCACAAGTGTGTTCATATGTTTGTGTGTGTGCACTTGCGTGTGCACTCAGTTAAGAACTTCAGTTGGCTATGTGACAATTCCATGAAGTACATGCAGACAAGGAGTAAGAACAGGAGACTTCTCTCTCTCTGCCCTGGCCTGGAGTTAAATACAGGTTCATTGCTAATAATTGAAGGAATGAAATTCTGCAGTTGATGTAGTGTTCGCGTGACTAAAGAGAAAGAATTAAACCTAATTAAAATTCTTTTCCTGCATGGCAAATGTCACAATGAGATGGGCTGCAAATCCAGCCATAAGAGCTCATCATATGGTTCAGGTGTCAGAGATAGACAGCCTACGGAATCACAGAAATGTCACCTCCCAAAACCACTCTAGAAGGGACACCATGGCCATGGAACCTCAGCTCCAGCTCCCCAGAGAGATGGGGTCAGAGGAAGAGAAAAGCAGTTTCCAAATTCTCACTCTGTATCCCAGCATTCCCTCTTCTATCATGTGAGGTTTGGAAAGTTGGTCTCTGAAATAATCATGCATTTTACTGCAGAGACTGCCTTTCTTAGTAGGGCTCAGTTCCTTGTTATTTAACATTTAATTTAGCCAATTAATTTAACATTTCTCTTTTGAAGGTTATTTTTTCCTGTTTCTGAAATACATATCAATGTATGTACAGTCATGTTCACAATCAGCTCTCAAGTTAAAGCTCTTGCCCAAATCATAGCCTACCCCTAAAAATACAAGAAGAAGAAGAAGGAAGAGGAGGAGAAGGAGGAGGAGGAGGAGGAGGAGAAGGAGGAGGAGGAGGAGGAGGAGGCGGAGGAGGAGGAGGAGGTGATGGAGGAGGAGGTGATAGAGAGGATGATCAGAGGAGCAGCAGGAAGAGGAGGAAGTAGAAATGCCATTATTGAAATACTCTTTGAGATCTGGATTGCCAGAGCCAAACTCCAGTGATCTCCAGGCTGAAGGGGTAGCTCAGGAGGAAGGCACTGCTCTGCAAGCGTGACAACCTGAATTGCAATTCCCTGCACTGTGTGCGGCCCTGTGCACCTGTAATCTCGGCGCTGGGGAGGTGGACATCAGTGACTTGGCGGTCTAGTCTAGTGGTTGAGTCCCAGGTCCCAGGGAGATATCCTGTCTCAAAACACAAGGTGGACAGCTACTGAGAAATGACACCTGAGCCTGACCTCTCAACTCCATGTTCCTATGCCCACATACACGTTTGTGTACAGACACACATGCGTGCACACACACACATACACACACCTCACACACACTCAATCTGAATCATTTTTAATGCTTCTTGCAATCGAATGAGCCTGCGAAAGGCAGGCCCATTTCTCAAAACATAACTGAATTATTTGGGAGCGCTCATTTTTCCTTGCATCCTTAAAAAGGAGAAATTGATCCATTTCAATGATAATAGCCTAGCCAGGGAGAAAAAGCTTCCCTCGGTTCCCCATTAATCCTGAGGGTGTGGGTTGGGGAGGGGGGACAGGCTTACGTCAAAGGAAGAGCAGAAACAAAAAAGAAGATCTGGGAGCTGGCCCCATCAATTTTGGTTTTCCAATCACCTTAGGGAGAGACAAAATTAGGTGCAGTCTCTGTGGAAAGATAAATGTTCAGAGAGAATCATGGTCTTTGATCAATCCCAAATTTCAGAACAGCACAGAGGGTGGGAGAGCCGTTGTTCTGACTCATTCTGAGTGTAGAGCTTGGTGGCTCTTCCCCACTATGGCGCACCCAGAAACTTCTAAACAGTATTAGTGGAAGGGTGGAGGCCTGAAATCCCCTTCAGAGCAAGGGAACTGAGAAAAAGGGAGAAGAATAAAAGTTGACCAAACCCTACTTAAGAAAGGAGAAATGTTCCTGCCGAAACTCGCTCGAGAACCGGGTGGACAAAGGGGCTGCTGGAGTGTTTTCAGCCTGGCTCCAGCTTGCAATCCGGCTACGCAGCAACCCACTGGAGTACTGTTTTCTCAGCAGAGGCATGGGCTGGTTTCTATGGATCCCCTTTACAAAATAAAGGGGGCAGTCACGAGTTCTTTCAGACCAAAGTGGAGAATGAAAACTCAAGAGTCAGCTGAGCTGGATCAGAAGTGGATCACGTGGTCTCGAACTCGGAGGTAGGCCCCAAGACTTAAAAGCCCAGGCGATGCTCACAATAATGGGACAGACGGGCCCTGACTCCTGGAGAATCCTACAAAGTCACTTTACAAACTCACACGGGCTTTAGAAATTCCCTCTTTTGTGACAGGAAAGTGGAGGTGGAGCACTTGGTAAGCTCACGCTAAAGCAATCAGTCTGGGTAAAACTGCACTTGCAATCCAAAGCCTCAGTAGCTCACAAGCTACAGAAACACAGGTGGCCAGAGAGATGCATTGCAGAATTCTGAGAGAGGAGCAACAGCACAGTACAGCACAGTACAGTACAGCCTCAGAAAGAAACTTCCACCACACTGCGAGACAGCCTGCTTGATAAGGTGCTGACCCCACAAACAAAACGACCCCCATATTAAAAAGAAAAAAAGAAAGGAAGGAAGGAGAAGAGAAGAGAAGAGAAGAGAAGAGAAGAGAAGAGAAGAGAAGAGAAGAGAAGGGAAGAGAAGAGAAGTGACAAACTTGATATGGCAGTATCTGCTTGTAATCCCAGAACTAGGGAGGCGGGAACAGGCAGGTCTGGTCTTTGGGGCTCACTGGCCAGCTCCAGGTCAAGGAGACACCCTGTCTCAAAAATCAAAGTGAGCCAGGCAATTGTGGGCCGTGCTTTTAACTCTAGCACTCAGGAGGCAGAGGCAGATGGATCTCTGAGTTCGAGGCCAGCCTGGTCTACAGAGTGAGTTTCAGAACAACCTGGGCTACAAAGGGAGACTCTGTCTCAAAAAAAGAAAGTTGAGACAGGGGCGGGGGAATAAAAAGCAACTGAGGGATAACACCCTGGATTGACCTACCTCTGACCTGCACGCACATGCGCGTGCGCGCACGCGCACACACACACACACACACACACACACACACGTACGACACCTAACAAGCAAAATCATCAACAGATTGCTGGAGCTTTCCTTTCCCTCTCTTTAAAGAGTAGCAGCTGGCATCCAAGAACCACCTAGAAGCATACACAGTGGTGTATAAAAAGCAAGTAGCAAACATCAAGTCAGGAAAGCAGAAAGGCTCATCTGGTGAAGGAACTGGCCACCAAGCTGGATAACTCGCATTCAGTCCCTGGATCCTGAGCAGTAGGAGCGAACCCGCTCTCACCACACACCTCTGACCTCCACACATTCACACTGTGGTATGAGAAGCTCCCCCAGTTCCCGCGTGCAAATGAAAAAATGTGATAAAAAAAAAAGCCTGGTCTTTCCCAAAAGATTTTACTCCAACACTCACCAGTGGAGTTTGTTCTGTGACTGGAAAGGCTTGCAGGAAAGAATGTGGAAGGGGCCTTTCCCTTGGGGGAGGAGCATAAACTACACAGGTGCCCTGACTATTCCTTGGGGCTGGTACGTGTTAGAAGGTGAATCTTGGAGTCTATATAGAGAAACTGAAGGCCTATGGTTAAAAAAAAAAAGAACAAAAAATACTCAGGCCTTCCTAGAGAAAGAGAAGGCAATGGACAGAAACTTTAGGCTGCTCCCAGGCTCCTCTCCTGGGATGGTCTTGGGCAGAGCTGAGGCACCATGGCTCGCCTGCTCCCACACATACCTGTCTACTAGGATGTGACAGTCATGGATACAAGGCGACCCTCCTCCAACTGTCCCCTGATGGGAGTCAAAGGCCTTCTGACCACACCCACAGTGACAGTCACGTATACAAGGCGACCCTCCTCCAACTGTCCCCTGATGGGAGTCAAAGGCCTTCTGACCACACCCACAGAGAACACTGACAGACTTGGACCCCGTAGAGGCAGAAAAAGGAGACTTGAAAGTCAGACGTGGCTGCTGAGATTTTACAGAGGGACTCATCCTGGTTTGTAAAACACGGAAGTCATAAATTCAACCCAGAAAAGGCATACGCAGCTCAGGGGTTCATAAACTAGCACAATGGTCTGGAAACAAAGCCGTTCACACGGTCAGCACGGATGCTGACAGAAGTATAATGAGAAAATTCATGAGTGGCCGTCAAGGAATGAGGGTGGGAAACACGGAAGTGGGCTGCATTGAGCTTCCTCTCTTGGGCCCCTAATGAACATCAGAATGGGCCAGGAGGCAGTTGGGAAAGTGAGGTAAGGAGCGGACAGTGGGGGGGACACCCCAAGGCCTTCTGGGGAAGAGTAGTAAAAACGACTCTCCCCCTCCATGCCTGCTTATCACTTCAAGAAGGTTAGCCTAGGCTACCCCAGCTCCTTGCCCCTTCCAGAGGAAAACAGGGCTAAGTGATTTCTCACAAGGGCACCCTCCAGTCCTATGTGTGCTGCAAAGGACTTTCAAGCATACTTCATTATGACAGAAGTTCCATCCGGGAAAGAAACCCATCCGCAAGCTCTAATAAATACAAGGTGGAGAGGATACGAGGAGATGAAATAGCGTGAGGTGGATAATAAAGCGTGGAGTAGGTTCTCCTGCTGAGATACACCCTTCCTGTGTGATCAGAGTTCCTGATTGCCCTGAGTCTTTCTCAACCCTCAGTCCTACCTTTGATGTCCTCCTCATCCATTTCAAAGAGCACAGGCCATTAACCCTTCCCCTTCTGCGTGCTAGCTTTTTCAGAAAGGGAGAAGAGGGATGTGACTTCTCAGGGCGGACATCTTCCAGCCCTCGGCCAGCCACAGTGCCCAGCTGAGGTGGACTCATCCCGAGCAGGCGATAAGCTCATCAGAGCCCAGACAACCAGGTGGACAGAAAAGACAGACAAATCAAAAGCACTGATTTCAGAGACCCCAGGGGGGCAGGATGCCCGGCAGGTGGGAAGCAGTTTCCTGTCTCCTAAGAGGTAATCAGCTAAGTATAGGAATAACAGCCTAGAAATCAGCCTTGCTGGAAGAAGAACCCCAGGCAGCCTGGGCAGACATGAGCGAGAAGTCTCCAACTGATCTGGACCGAGAAGAGAAATCAGATTTGAAACGCCCCACAGGGAGAGCTTGGCCAGAGCATGGGCGATGTTATAGGGGAGAGTTGCCAAGAAAGTATGGGTGTCTGGTCCATATGAACCCCAGGCGTATAACAATTCATTGTGAACACACATACACGTTATGCAATATTTGGGACATATTTATGCTTAAAAATATACATGCCAGGGTGGAGAGTTGGCCCTGTGGTTAACAGCACTAGCTGCTTTGGCTGAGGAAATGAACTTGATTGCCAGCACCCATGTGGTAGCTCACTACCATCTTTAGCTCCACCTCCAGGTAAACCAATGGTCTCTCCTGACCTCCATGGACATCAGGCATGAATGTGGTACATACACACATGCAGGCAAAACACTCTCACATATGAAACAATTAAATCTAAAACAAAAACTAAAGAGACATATACATGCCTGTTGTCCATTTAGAATTAAAATTTAACATCTAGAATTCAACTTTAACTGGTGTCTGGTATTTTTATTTGCTTAATGTAACTACCTATCTCAGGATGGAGGGCGGGGACATGGGTCAAAAAGCAATTTGTTTGAGGACTGAGTAGGAGAGCCAACCACTGTACTCACCCTTGCCCAAAGCTCTGTATCATTAAGAGACTGCTGCCCTGGGGTTTGCTATGGCCAGTTAACTTGGAATGAGCAGTAATTATCAATAAATATGCCTTTATTGAAGTGGGCGCTTAACAAAACCCTTTAAGTGGGAGAATTCTTGATGGGCCTCAGAAGAAAACAGCTTTTGGAGAGGGCATTGAAAAACTCAAGGCACCTTGTTGCCAGGGAAAAGTCAAGATGAAGCAGTGTATGGCCAACATAGTCCTCACGCCCTTTCTCTGTGGTGGATGTGCATCTGTGTGTTTAAGCCCAGCATGAAAAACAACCTTCAAAAAGTCCATTTGAAAAATGATTAGTACATCTGATCTCAAAAACCAGTTCTGTTCTGGCCATTATTGGAGAATCCAAGGCTATCCATTTTCCTCCCAGTGGCCCCCTAACCACTAGGGGAGACTGGTAAACACAGTCTATTACTCTGAAGATTCTGTCAGGGTGAAGAGCCCAAACCAGCCTCCCCTAAACTCCAGGGAGAGAGCCGCAGTGGCCGGATGGGAATAATAACCTTTAAAAAGCACATTAGAGAGAAACAAGCCTGTGGGTTCCGAACAGGGCGGCCAAGCTCCAGTAATTGCAGGTTCGAGGACATTTTCTACACGAGAGTTTTGTTATGCTCCTAACTTCCCCTCAAGATCTTTAAAATGGAGGAAGGAAAAAAAAAGAAAAAGAAGCAAAGGGCCTTCTCTTAAACGAGGATGGAACAACAACTGAAAAGAAAAAGGAAAAACCCACAGACTTTGGCTTTTGTGGTAGAACTTGTCCCCAGCACACAGTTTGAGACAGGCCAATGCAAACTTTCCCTGCCAGAAACATCTTTGCTCAACTTCTGAAGACAAGGGGCTTGTAAGAAAACCCCCACGCTCACAGGAAAAAGGACTGGTACTCAAGAGGAAAGCTCTTTGAAGGGTTAAGTCGAGATCTCTCTGCCAGCTGGACCTGGTGGCTCACATCTATCGTCCCAGCACCCAGGAGGCTGGGGCACAAACATTGCTGTGAGTTCCAGACCTGGTCTGAAAACTGAGTTCCAAGCCAGCCAGGACTCTGAATAAGATGGCGTCTCAGCACAAGCCGAGACCCATCAGTGGTCATTTCTTCCTCCACACCTAGAGAGGAGACAAAGAAGAAAGATGTAATCTAAAGTGGAGTATTGACTGGACTAAGGGCATATAGACCCGGATGTATGCATCTTGTGGCTGCATATATCTAGATAAGGGTACAACCTAGCCGTGGCAGAGAGACCTTGGGTAGATCCAGGAAGAGGGATGCATCTATAAGGACCAAACAGACTCAGGAAGCCACCATAGGGTTGACAGTGGATGAGAGAGAGGTAAGGGCTGAGCAATGGCCAGGGTGGGAAAAGTCAGTTTCTGCAGTAACCTCACGCATCCATCTCCGAGTCATTTGAAACTTTTGTATACAAATTCAACCTTCAAAAGCCCTATCTTAAAAAGTATTAGTCTATTTGCTCCCAAAATATGTCTCCCACCTTATGAAGGCCTAGGGCTTATCCATCTTTCTACAGTAAACATCACCGGCTCCTGCTTGCTGAGAGAAAATCCGCTCAGGAGCTGCTATTAGGGTGCCTATTTGAGGGAGAAAGCTGTACCCACCTTCTGATAAATAGGGAGCGAGGAGCCAGGAGCTGATGAAATAGTGCGGGGTAAATAATAAAACTTTAAAGTAGGTTTTTGCACAGGAATGTACCCCGTGGTTCTTTATGTTTTATAGACATCATCTTCTCTCTGATTATAGGTTTGGGGTGTATTTTCTCGGTGAGGATTTTAATGTGGTTCTTATCAAATACTTTGAAGGAAAATATAAGTAATTTACTTCTCCAGTCGCAGTTTGGTTTGGTAAAGACTGTGGTGGCCTCAGCTTCACACTCTAGCTCTGAAAAAGCAGGCATTGACATCGATGCAGGAATACTAACTAGGTCTCATGTCAGAGGAAACAGGAGTGGGGTGCAGAGGAGACCCCAAGGCTGGAGGGCAGAGTGTGCCTTTGGGGGGATGCTGTGGGAGGAGGGGAGAATGACACTGGCATTGTAGGTTTCTAGGAGACAAAAGAGCCTGACCATGGAAACCCCAAGTGTGACCTTGGCCAGGGGGTTAGGGATAAACACCACAGAGTTGGTAAGATGACTTTCCTTTCTGTGGCCCCCTTTCTTAGCACCACAGGCCCTGTCCATACATGAGAAAACATCAGGCAAACTCGGACAGAGAGTCAGCCTACAAGATCACCAGCATTCCCGCAACCATCATCACAGAGATGTTCAAAAACATGGCTCCAGCCAAGAGGAGCCCAGAGATACAGCTACATGTCATGTGGTGTTTAAGATGGGATTCTATGTTAAGGAAAAGGTTGTGAAACTTCTTAATGATCATGGGTTAATAGAATTTCAGTAGCTATCCCACAACCACCCTGCTCCCAGAAGATATTTACAACAGGGGAAACCGAGAGCGTGTCACAGCCACTCTAAGGGTGTGTTTAAAGATGAAAAACAACTCACACCCCCAAGTGTCCTTCCCTTTTCTCTGAGGGAGAAGTTGGAAGCAGCGTCTCAGGAGACAGACTCCAGGAATCTTCCAGAAGTCCACATCTTCTTGTTCTCTTCTAAGATGTGACCATGCAATGTCACCCCTTCCCTGAGAGTCTTAGAAATCAGCACACATTTGCTTTCTGTCTTCAGTTTTAGCATTCTTCTTGGGGACATTGTACTGTCAGGACCACCAGCTGGTGGGGCTCCCACCAGCAAATATGCGAGGCCTTTATTCAAGAGCAGCAAGAATTTCAGCCCTGGGAAGTTGACTTCATTGGTAAAGTGTGCTTGCCTTGCACATAGGACCTGCGGTGGAGCTTCATGATCCATGTAAGAAAGCTGGGCGTGGTGACATGTGCTTAACCCCAGCACTGGGGCGGTGGAGATAGGAGGGTCCCTGGACTTGGTGGGAGCCAGCCTAGCCCACCTGTAGATCTCCAGGCCAGTGGAAGACCCTGTCTCAAAAACCAGGGTGATGGTTTCTGAAGAGCAAGCTCTAACATTATTTCTTACACACACACACACACACACACACACACACACACACACACAGAGAGAGAGAGAGAGAGAGAGAGAGAGAGAGAGAGAGAGAGAGAGAGAATCAGCAGCAATCCAACAGCAAACCTAGTGAGAGGCTTGGACCTACCCCCCATGAGACAGTTAATGCAGAAGGGATTGGTTGCTTATGATGAAGGTCTGATGCCAGCAATGTCAATCAACAAAACAGAAAGATCAAGAGATGTCCTGAGAGCATATGGCATACAGGCAGACCACGCCCTCCAGTCACTAGTGCACACCACAGGGGGGTAATAGTCCTCTACTCTCTTTTAGAAGATGGGGGTGTGGCCCCCAAACACCTGCCCTAAATAAGTCATCAACAACAGACACGAATGAGCACAGTCATGGTTTCTGGCCCACAAGACTGAAGAGGCTCCAGGACACTCTTCAAAGGCCTTCCCTTGGCGCCTGCTGCACACTCAAGATGAGGCAGAAGTATGAGGTAAACTATGGCCACCGTCCACACAGAGGGGTAGCTTCTTGGTCTTGTTGCTTGCTTCAACAAAATGTCTAACAAACACAACTTAAGAACGGGTTGATCTGGGCTCACAGTCCCGGGGTCCAGTCCATCACATCAGGTGAGTCATGGCGGCAGGAACATGAGGCAGCCAGTCCAGTGGCTCTCACAGGCAGGAAGGAGAGAGAGGTGAATGCTAGTCCTCCGCTCGCTCTCACCTTCTTATTTAATCTGTCTCTGTGCATCTGGTGCCTTCCATGTTTAGGGTAGGCCTTCCCATCTCGCTCTGAAAACATGCCTGGGGATTTGTATCCTCGGTGGGTTCCAGGTCCTGCCCATTGGTGACTGATGGTAACCCTCACACTCAAACCCGAGGAGGAGAGCACAGATCTGACGTTGTGATTCTTGCTCATTCCTCAAGGGTGACCCTCACCACCGCAATCTTAAGTTCTTTCCTTCTAGCTCATCGACAGCTACTCGAGTGCTTGGGCTCAGTCAACACAGTTCCTAACATGGGTACTAATTCCAAAGCAGTTCGGGCCTTGGGGGGATGGCTCAGAGGGTAAAGGGGCTTGCCACCAACTGCTGGCTGGAGTTTTATCCTCGGACCCTCTTGGTGCAAGGAGAAAGCCAAGTCCTGATAGTTGTCTCCTGACTCCTGACAAGCAACAAAATGGATTTCATGGATGAAAACCAGCCTGTCTGTTATTTCTAGAATCCCAGACCCAGGCTCTTCATGAAGCACAACCCCTTCCCCCACATTTGTCAAGATTCTGAAGGAGGCTTGTCCCAGGGCAGACTAAGGGACAGCATCTGAGGGAGCCCATGGCTGAGGTGGGCTCCAGGAAGATGGCATAGTCAGATCAGCATTAGAGAAAATTTTCTTCTTCTGATTACTCTGGAGCCGCTCTCCCCTCCCCTGCGCGAGCGAGAGCGATAATGATGGACTAGGTCCCTCTCTTCTCGCTGATTATAATGATATTGTAAACCCTGATCATTTTTTTTCAAACTCCATTTAATGTCGGGTGTGCATTCATCAAGGGTTGTTGTTGTTTTTCTTCCTTCTTTTAAAGAAGTAGTTTTATTTAAAGGCTACGAAGTTTAAAGGTAACTGAAGGTGTTTGAAAAGCGTCTCTGATTACCAGCCTTAGGATTGCAGGCACCTGCTGGCACATGAAGTACCAGCCTACTCAGGCCTGTTGCACCCTGGCTGATGGTGGTGGGGAGGGTCTCTCTCCCTCACAGTGTAGACTTCTCAGTGGCTCTCCCTGAGTGACAGGTGGGGGGGAGGGCTGGGAAGGAGAATGAACATGAAGAGATAATAGGACACTTTCCTGAAGTTTTGACGGAATCTCACGCCTTGTTCTGTATAAACAATAGCAAGGTGCTTCTCTGCTGTTATTACTGAGGCTCACCATATAATTTGAGGCTTCTGCTGTGGTTGACAGTGGGAAGCAACAGTGTGGAAAAAGACACAGGGCCAACCACCGCAGTGTGGCGACAAGGGAGAAACGTCACTCTTCGGGGTACAGAAGAGGAAACAGGAGGTAGAAGAGGAAGGGTCCCCAAGCTCATGAACAGTGTGGCGCATTTGATAACAAAACTTTTAAAGAGGTATCAAAGAAAGACGGGAGGTTGTTGCACATACCTTTAATCCCAGTATTTGGGAGGCAGAGGCAGGTGGATCTCTATAAGTTTGAGGCCAGCCTAGTCTACAGAGCAAGTTCCAGGACAGCCAGGGTTACACAGAAAAACCCTGTCTCACTATATATATGTAAACACACACACACACACACACACACACACACACACACACACATATATACATAGAGAAAGAGAGAGGTGTCAAAGCAACAGAGTCAGGCTGCTGAGCAGAGCTTCGAAGCTCTTTCTCTCTCTCCAGTTTGACCGTCACTGTCCCAGGACTACACTTATGAATAAGTCTGCTGTGCTTGGAAAGATACAAGGCCCAGGCCTTACCAGTTTGAGTCAGAGATGGGAAGTCAAGAAGATGTAAGGAGACCTCTGGAGTTAGGGAGTCAACTCCAACAAGACAGCATTGCCAGCCCGGACACTAAACAAGTGGAGACTCTTGAGACCTTCTGACTGGATCTCAGCTTCTGTGGCAGAGCTCTGCATGGCTTCCTCCTGGCCTCTGGCCTTGTCACTGTAGGGTGCCACTTCCTGCTGGATCTGAAACCTGTTTGCTCCCATTTCGCTCTGGCCTGGGTGCCGTGAGAGAGGTCTCTCGGGAGTGAGGCTGCCCTCCCCTTTCTCTCACCGGTCACTAGAACACAGAGCCGACGGCAGCAACTGCTGCAGCCATGCTAGGATGCGAAGAAGGAAACCTATGGTGGAGAGAGCAGATGGCACACGGCACACCACGCCGCCCCGTCCGAGACCTCCACCATTTCCACCCCAGTGGTTATTGGTGAGAGAAACAGAACTTCCTAAACCCATTGTGGTTTTTGGTTTTTAGGAGAGAAGTCCAGACTTGGTCATATTTAATTCTACATCAACATAAAGCATCCGTGAAAGCCCCGCCCTTCTCCTGCTCCCCAATACCACGATCTGCCTATGTCCTTGGCGAATATGCCCTGTCTGCGGATCTCTAAATAGGAAGCATTTACCATTCCATATATCCATCGCTTTTCTAGAACAGCAACCAGCAAACAACAGTCTGAAGAGCAAACCTGAGCTGCTTGTCTTTGTAAACAAAGTTTGATTGGCACGCGTTCACACCTGTTCACATCTGTTCACACCCGTTCACTGCTAGATGCTTTCTCCAGCAGTGTGGTTGAGTGCTTGCCATAGGGACGGTGGGGCTTCCCGTCAGAAACCATCATGACTTGATTTTTCACAGCAGAAGTTTGCCAGCTCTTGATCTAGATAACTGCACGCAAAAGTTTAATGAAGTCTCCTTTCACTTAAATAGAGTATGTGTGTACACATTTGTGTGTGCGGGTGCACACGCATGTATGTATGTGAGACACGCACCACAGGTCAGCCTGGGGTGTCATTTCTCAGAAACTATACACCCTCACAAATTAACTTTTCGGAACGTCATATACAAGCATCGTGTTTACGTCATTTCCACTCCTTCTTCCCCTCGCCCTCTTTCCCTGCACTCCTTCTCAAAAGCATGACTTCTCCTATAGCTATATATCCACGTATAGAAATATCTACTGATATAGATAAACTACTGAGCCCACTTAGTGTTGATCGTACATACAGGGTCTCTTCCTGGTCTAGAACTCACAGTATAGGCTAGACGGCCTGGCTGGGGAGCCCCCGGCATCCACCTGCCTCTGTCTCCCCACTGCTGGGGTTACAATCTCTTGCCACACAGCCAGCTTTTTTCCATGGCTTCTAGGGATCACAAACACTTCACCAACCGAGTCAACTCTAGGCTCTGAGGTCATTGACAATCAATGATCCTTCACCATCTGAACTGAAAGACTTGCAAACCCGGCAGCTACCTTCCCACCCCTATCCTCTTCTTACCAACAAAAGCCCCGTGCTGTTGGGAACATCCTAGTGGACTCTGCAGCCAGGTGACCTCTTGACCAGATCCAGACAGCAGCCAACGTAGGGATGGCTGGAAGTCCTCCAGAAAGCCATCCCCCAGCAGCAGCGCACCACTATGGGGCTAAACTGCCATTTCCCAGTTTTCCTTATAGCCAAGTGTGGCCACCCTTCTTGAGTTCATGTCCTTTCTCCATCTCACACAAACATGGGAGCCTCAAGGTGCCGCAGTGACCCTGCTACCCACAGGAAGTGCACCGTACACAGATGAGCCAGCGGATGCGGGGCACTGGTGAGGTCGGCAGTTAGCCTTACTGGCCATTTTCTTGTATTAGAAGGAGTGTTTAAACACACCTGTGTTCTTGCCAAAAGGAAGGGAGGGAGAGAGAAAGGAAGGGGGGAAATGCTTAAAAATGCAGCTAGAAATGACAGCTGAGTGGTTAAGAGTACTTGCTGCTCTTCCAGAAGACCTGAGTTCAGTTCCCAGGACCCAGATCAAGGAGCTCCCAACCACCTGTAATGCTGATAGAGCGCATGCTGAAATTAGTCTAGAGTGAGTGCTCCATGAGCATTCGCTAAGAGGACCCTTGACCCCTATTAGCGCATACAAGACAGTAGAGAGTAGAGATGGATGACGTCATTGCTGTAATTAGTCTAGAGTGAGTGCTCCACGGGCATTCGCTAAGAGGACCCTTGACTTGCCCCTTGTTAGAGCATACAAGACAGTAGAGAGTAGAGATGGATGACGTCACACTGAGCAGTGGCCAACCCTGAACTGCTAAAACAAAGACAATCATAATGGGGGTGGGGAGATGGTTGTTGGTCAAGTTCTTACCATACAGGCATGAGGATTTAGGTTTAATCTCCAGAACCCATGAACAAGCACTAGGGAGTCAGAGGCTCACTGATGAGCAAGTGCGAGGCTCCGTGGGAGAGCCTGTCCTAAGGTGGAGCTGATGAAGGAGACACCTGAAGTCAGCCTCTGGCCTCTGTCTGCACTCATGCACAGTCTTTTCTTTCACTGGAAATAGATTGTTTTCATACCTTGTATTCTGGTTATGGGTTCACCTCTCCTACTCTTCCTAGGTCCTCCCAATCTCCTCCTCTTGCAGATCTGCCTCACATTAGAAAACAAACAGGCATCTAAAGAATAATAAAAAAGTAAAATGAGATAAAAACAAAAACAAAGAAATCAGAAAGGACAGAACAACCAAACAAGAGAAAGATCCAAAGAAAAAGCACAAGAAACACAGATAGATACAGAGGCATATGAGTTCCCATATAGAGGAATCCCATAAAAACGCAAAATCAGACAAGTGGTGGTAGCACACACCTTTAATCCCAGCACTCACGAAGCAGAGGCAGGCAGATCTCTGTGAGTTCAAGGGCAGCATGGTCTACAGAGCAAGTTCCAGAACAGGCTCCAAAGCTACAGAGAAACCCTATCTTGAGAAAACAAAATAAGCAAGCAAACAAGCAAATAGATAAATAAATAAAAACGCAAAATCAGAAGCCATAATGTATATACAAAATATGGGTAAGGTTTAAAAGAAAATGCTCTGATTTAAAATTATGAAACAAAGAAATCTCCAAAAATGACATTGAGTTCATTTTGTGTTGGCCATCGCTGCTGGGCCTAAGGCCTACTGTTAATAGTGGTTTGTGTGTCCCCAGCAAGACTCCCTTAGAGAACGCTAGTTTTTATTTCCAAGTGGCGATCAACTGGATATAGTTTCCAGGGTCGAGAAAAGGCCTACCTCTCCTCTTAACTCCAGGACCCCATCTGGTGCAGACCCATGTAGGCCCTGTGTATGCTGCCACAATCCCCATGAGTTTGTATGTATAGTCTGGTTGACATGCTTATGGAAGGTTAAAATGGATGACTATTTAAAATAACACACAGGGGCTGGAGAGATGGCTCAGCGGTTAAGAGCACTGACTGCTCTTCCAGAGGACCCGGGTTCGATTCCCAGCACCCACATGGCAGCTCACAACTGTCTGAAAATGCAGTTCCATGAGATCTGACACCTTCACACCAAGGAACATAATAAAGTTTGAAAAATAAAATAAAATAAAATAACACACAGAAGTAGAACTGATTCTAAGCAGCCATATTCAGGGTACTGTTTAGGTGGTAGGATTTCAGTTTATACTAGAATAAAGCGAAGGTTTCTGCCCCACATCCGTCGAATCTCATCTGACCTTCAGACATGGCGCTCTAGTCTAGCAAGACTCTAGCCCATTCCAGTCCCTTTGGGCCTCTCGAAGGACATACCGTGCTAAAGACTATCCACAGAATGGAAGTTTCTCTCCCTAAAGTTACCCTAAGAACAGAGGCCATGGCCAAATCCATATAGTCTCCCACTTACAGGAAGCGCTCTCAATTACCAAACTGTTCACATTTTACAATAAGTTGCCTTGGTGACTACATCTTCACACGGTGAACATGTAACATGCATTCAGTTGTCCCTGAGCATCACCCATTTTGGTGCTGAATCTGTGGGGTCCTACGGTCTCATAAAGGTGACAGCAACCACTAGTCAGCCCCACCACCACGAAGAACCACAACTGACACCCCACAGTGTCCCGTGTCAAGGACGGATACACGGTAGGTAAGGTAGGAATTCAGGCTTTAGGTGTTCTCCATTTAGCCATGGGCATATCAGGACACAGCCCATCCTGGGCTGAGGAACATGAGTCCTTCACTTTGAATTACAAAAATGCTACTCAGAAAAACACATTAGCCTGGTATGACGCCAATGGATGCTGGTTTGGTTTATTCAGAGACATTATCTGAGAAAATTAGTTTTGGAAAAGGTAATGGGGGGTGATTTTAACACAAATACAGTCATTAGTCCCAGACATTTGGGATACAATTATAAGCCCTACATGTTGCTCCAAACAAATCTCTTGAAGGCCGCCGTAGAAAAGCAAAATAGAACATATTTTGTGAAAATTGCGAACAGGCATCTACTGGAAAAATGAAAGTGACGGTCCTAATGTTGAGTGAAAATGGGCTCTTAGGGCTGAGGATAAATCTCTATGATGGCATTGTCCTCGGGTTCTAAAGGTACTAAATCTCAAAGAGCTGGGATGAAAGCAGAGAGCTATGCTCTGAAAGCTACATTAGGTGACTCAAGCCAGCGGCGCCGGCGATGACAAAGACGTTATTAAAGACGCACATTGCAAGTTCAGCCCAGCCGCCTCGTGAAATGTGAGCAGAACACATGTCACCAACTAACACTTTATGTAACAGGGACTTCACGGGACCCAGGCCACCAGAGTAATCAATTAAGTGTTGGAAGTGGAAGTTGGCCTGTTTCGTCTAATCTCCGTTATGTTTTAGGTTGTCCCCCAGACTCTGCCTTGTGTTGAGAAAAAAAAAAGTATGGAGCCTGTATGGTATAGGGCTCCATCTTGGAACTTATAGAACTGGTGTCCAGTTCTCCTGGAGATGATTTTCCACGTGCTCCTGGGAGAAGTCCATACAGGAAGAAGTTGGCGAGGGATGAAGAGCTATCCTTCAGAGAGTTGAGGGCTGTAGACAGGAGTGGGAATAAGAACCATCTGTGTTAGTGCCCAGCATCTACTGAGACCCCACGTGTGGCCCATAGAGTGCAGAATAAAGTTCACTGGCTGTGAAAACTCTTGCTCTCCTCTTCCTCTCTGGAGATGGAAGTACCCCCAGCATCTGTTGCCTTCTGTTCAACAGGGTGTTCCACTTAGCTCTCACTTCCCACCTGACCAAGGAGGGGGCTCCAGGGCTACTTACAGCCAGATCTCCCTAGATTAGACTCCATGCTGGGACTTTGGCTAAGAATCTCCCTATCTAATTGCTAAGTGGGGAAGATTCTGTGGGGCCACTAGAAGCCACTGGAAGTCATCAGAGATGGTCAGAGGTATCCAAGAAGGATACTAACTCTGATTTTAGGAAGATATATAGAGACATGGCTTAGGTCCCCAGTCCAGCCAAATACCCTCAAAACAAACAGATTTGCTTTGGATCTACTACCTAAGTCTTTTTGGTTGGATTTTAGGCCCTTGGTCCCAAAAGTAGTGATGGATGTTCAATCATTCTCCCAACCCACAAGGACACTGACATCTCCTTAGACCCCAGAGGATGAAGTAGGTGTTTACCCTTCAAGTCAGGTGACCCCCCAGCACCTTCTGCTCACACCAAAAGGGGATGAAAGATTTACCTAACATTACCTAATGGCAGGCACAAAATGCAAGGCTTGGTCATCTGCCCCTGGCCCCCAGGATGTAGCTAATGGAACTGCATCTGAGAAACAAATCACAGACCAAGGGTCTTTTCTAGAAATAGCCAGTTCCAGCCGACATCGATTCCTATGGCTTCCCAGTCTGCCTGGCACTCTGAGAGAAACCATCAGTTCCTTCCTTATCTAACTCCTCAGATGACCACATGGCAGAGCCTCAAATTTATGGAGAGTCCAGATGAGGAGTGAAGGAGAAGCATGCCCCTTGTCCTCGGGATCTGGAAACTCAAGCGGATGAAACTCAGACAGACAAAGTAAGCACAAAACCAAACAAAATGAGAAGCCAGATCCTGCCCTTCAGAGAAGCTTCCAGAACATGCCAGATCCCTGTTCATTCTGAACTTCAAAATGCAGTTACTTAGGCTGGACTAAAAAGATTTCTCATTTTTCCCCCAATTTTTCTAAATTATGCGTCACATTTATAATGAAATGTCACTTCAATTAATTGAAATTAAATACAGCAGGGCACAAAGATAGAAACTAATAGCTGAAAATGAAGAGCTTCCTCTGCCACTCAGCAGCACCTCGCTCTACAGCACAAAAAGGGAGGAGCAAAAATTACAGAACGGAAATCTCTACCGGACCCAGAAGCAACTGGAAAAGGAAAAGTAATTGCTTTAAGATTAAAACATATACCAGCAATTTCCGCTGAGCCATTAACCTGTGGATTTGTGAAAGTCAACGTCATACTCTACTGAACTCATTTGGGCAGAGGCAGGTGCGCACGTGTCCTTTCTTGACGGTTTTTGAGGTCTCCATTGCAGTGTTCAGTGCTTTAGGATGCAATGGGGACAGACAGTAAGATGGTAGGTTGCCCTTTGTAAGAAGCAATGTGAAAAGCCTGATGGGGTGGCAACTATGAGGCAGGAGGATTATCACAAGTTTGAGGCGGCACGGACTATCTAGCCAGATCTTATGTCGAGAGGGAAAAAAGGGAAGGAACAATTAGAACCCAAGCAGTTCCCTAGGAAATGGCTGCTGGACAGGAATGCCTGTCTGCGGTGTTAAAGCAACAGGGTGCTATTCTGGAGTCCACCACCAGAGGCATCAGAACACCAGGTCCTACCATCAGGCGGGGCAGAAGGCGCCTAGCCTGGGTCAGAGCCCTGCTCTCAGGTGCACCAGCGCAGGAACCTTCAGTATGCCCAGGAAGTCCGTCTTGGAAAACACGCCCCCAAACCACAAATGAACCTTTGGAGTCAAGTGCCAAACCTGAAATGGGCCTGGTGCAACGAAAAGTTGGGAAGGAAGCATACCCACCAGGAGGGGAGGGGTATGGACCCCCTCCATAAGAAGAGAAAGCGCCCCTCCCCAAGTGCAACCACACCCCCAAGGGACCTCTAGAGAGTTGCCCGTGTGGAACAGCTGCTGTTTCGCCCTACAGTCTCCCAGGCCGGGGGACAGAAGGAAAAGGAACAGTTTCCCTGCCAAACCAACCCATGGACCCCAGAAGAGCTACAGCCACAGTGGGTTTGGCATTTGGCTTTCCTGGGCTGGATGCTGGGTGTGTAGGTGTCAAGTGACAGGGAGAAATGGCAGTGAGTCCCCCACCAACCACGACCTCAATAACAAAGACAGGTAGGTGTGTGTGTGTGTGTGTGCACGCGCACATCATGTTAACACTGGACTATCTCTTTAGTGTCAAATTCTAGACTTCCCCATAGAGATCAGAGCAGACTTTCTCCATGTATAGGAGCTGAGCTTACCAGGACGCTACGAGCTGTTTCTCATAATAAGGGTTTTTTTTTTCTTGTTTATTTTTATTTTCAGCACTGTCGTTATTTTTTTTTTCAGGCGGGACACTGAGGCACAGAAGCTAGCTGGGTCCTCAGCAACAGGACTCCAGGTGTGAGGCCCCAGGGGCCCAGAGCGAGCCGCCGATTGCTGCTGCCTCTGCTGGGCGGGCGGCAGAGCCGGCTCCTCTGTTTACATTTGCTTTCTGAACAGTGTTTTTTTTTTCCCGTGTGCTTCGTAAAAGCATGTTTAGTTTTGAACGAAAGCCGGTGTTTCAAAGCTGGGGGATTGGGGGTGTGTGACCACATCCAGCAACCTCCTCACAGGGACCCTCACCCCATCGTCAGGTCCTTCCTAGTAGGTCGGTCCTTCCCCTTTGCCCACCTCTCACCCTGCTCTCTGCAATGTTCAACTTCTCTGGATCCCCGTCTCCTACGAGGCCCCCGGCCTGCACTCCTGTTCTTTCTTCCTTTGCGGAAGAGGGGGGTCATCATTCTTCCCTCAGTACATCTGGGTGGCATTTACGTGAAAGCAGCGAAAAGGAATAAACAAGCAAGGGTCGCCTGCGTGCTCAGACTGCGAGCATCGCCTGTTCAGGGGTCCAGCTCAAGCCTGCAGCACAAGCCCAGCTGGCTATAGGCCTGCTGGTTTAGCCACGTGAGCTCTGAAGAATATAAGCTAAGGCCCGACAAGGGGTCCAGGTTTGGGTTCGGAACAGACCCGGGATGCAGTGGTGGGGGTCCAGACAACCGTTGGGGACCAGGTCCCCGGCAGCCTGTAACCCTCAGCTCCTGCTGCAGTTGGCTCCCGCCATTCCTCGCAGGCGGCGGTAGGGGGAGCCGTTGAAACTTGGAAGACGATTTTCCAGCAAATACAGAGTCATCCTTCTTTTTTTCTCTCCCTTCCCGGATAATAAATCCACAGAGCTTGTTTTTAACCCCCACCAGAGGTTAAAATAGTTTCATAAAAAGTTTTTGGTAAATTCATGGGTAACTTTTTGAGGTTATGTGAGGTTTTTGTCAAAAAAAAAGAAAAGGGAAAAGAGAAAAACAGCTTTTCGTTGTTGTTGTTCCGTCTCTGCTCATGTAAGACCAGAGTCACAGGAGAGCGGATGGGAGGGGGCTTGGAGCTTTGTGTTTTTCCAGAACAGTCCACACTCAGCAGCAGCTCCCCAGTCCCCCCGGAAGTCAGTCCGGGGGGGTCGGGGACCGTGGGCGGCTGCCCAGGGTGAGCTCTGCACCCAGCCTGCCTGCAGCCACCTGCCAGACAGCTGCCCCCTGTCTCTGCCCGCTCCCAGGCGGCTGTGATGCAGCAGCCTTCTCGATGTTTCTATGGCGTCCAGCCCGCAGCCCCCTGCCCAAAGAGAGGGGGGGGGGGTTGTAGAGAGAGCTGTTAGCGGCTTCTGCATGCATTTTCCAAGTGGAAGTCGGAGTAAGGGTTAAAAAGGAATAAGAAGTTTATCCGATTGATAGGAAAGGCGACAGGAGGAGGCAGAGGGAAACAGCGCAGTTAAGGGAGGGGGCGTCACAAATTAACTATGATTCAGAGACTCAAATAAGGGGAGTTCGTTTTTTCATCTGCCTTTAGCTAAAAGAAAAAAGAGGAAATTATAGAAAATTGAGAAGCAAACATCCCTGAGAGTGCTGTGCACCCGGGGGTGCTTTAATGAACACTTAATAATTTTGAACGTTTGTGCTTAGAAGTGGCTTTTGTCCGTCTCCGGCATGCCAGGTGCCTTGTAGCCATCAAATGCTAATTGAGGCTGGAACAAAAAAAAATCCTCTGAAAGTTAAAGAAATAAACCAACATTTTTAGAGTTTTAGCCGGGGGGGGGGGGGGGGTATCTAGGGAACCTATCTTTCCCTCCACGTATGTATTTGGGCAAGACTCCCTGCCGGTGAGGATGAGGAGGAGGTGGCCTTGACAGACCCCCTCAGACTCCAAGGGCCATATTGAAAATCCGATGAGGGGAAACATTTGATGAAAACCCTCAAACGAGAAAGCAGGAGGCTGCTTATTGTTGGAGCTGATTCTCTGACCTCCCTACCAGCATCCAAGGTTGGGGTGAAAGCCAGCAGGAGTAGGGGCGCTAGGGACCTTGAGCAGAGCGCCAGGGACTCTTTGGACTCCGTCTGGGACAGCCATCGGAAGTGTTCATGAAGCGTAACCCCTAGCCTTCCCACCGTCTCCCTAGATACCCACTCACTCCTGACAGTAGAACAGGATTTCACAGCTCAGGGCTCACCCCCTGGCCTTAAGACATTGTCTCTGGGGCGAAAACGGTACTGCGCCTCCTACTGTCTGCCACCATCGTCACCGTCACCATGCTACTGAGTACATTCTGTAACAGCAAGAAGACCTTTGGACCTTGAGGACCCCTGTAAGGTGGGCCTCCCACAGCAGTCCTGACCCCCACTCCCCGCGCGCCCCTTTGGTGTGAGGCAGGACTTGTAGACAAGAGCCAGATTAGATGAATCATAGGCAGCAGCTATACACCATTTTACAGAGGGGCCTCGGGCAAAAAGAGACAGATGTCCCTTGACTTAGAAACAAATGAATTCTAAGTCCACAAATGAAATTACCGGTCTTTGTGTGCCCCTCTCCCGCCCTCGCCCCCGCCCCCGCCCGGGCTTCACAGGAAGCTGAGAGGCGAGGACAACGGTTTCCCAGGTGAGCTGGGTACAAGTTGAGGGATTTCAAGGCAAAACACTGGGGCAGCAGATGCTCTGACAAAAACAAGTTTCATCAAAACAACCTTGTTCTCATCTCCCAGCCAGATGTGGACACCTAACCCCTCTTGATGCAAAGGGATTAGGAAAAGGTCAGGCAGGTGGGAAGCGCTATTAGCATCAAAATCAAACGTTCCCCGTGACGTCATCAAGGGGGCTTAAAGGACTGAACAGCAAATCCCCTTCTTGTGATTCTGTCACCTAAGGTTGGTGGCATATCACCTAACATGTCTCCTCCAGGACAACACTGTTGAGGACCTGCTCTGTCTCACCTTCCTGCTAGCACCTCAGTTAGGATTAGCCCCAAAGGGTCTAACCAAGAAGGCTGCTTGAGAACGGGAGGGGTGGCAGATGAGAGTGGAGAACCCAACAGGGTTGAGGATGCTCTTCATCCTACTCCATCTTCTGCTTTCATTTGGTTGCTTGTGCTAACATTTCACATGAGAAAATTCTAGAACAAAATTCAGACAGCATTTGTAGGACCTTTGGGAAGGAACTCTCCTAAGCCTCCCTTCCCACCTCCTAGCTGATCCAGTCATTAGTACCTAGAGGCATTTTTGCCTTCCCACTTTCTCTGTGTGTGTGTGTGTGGGGGGGGGCATCAAGCTTCTGAAGGCTGGGGATGTGGCTCAGTCAGTAGAGTGTTTGCCTAGCATACACAACTCCCTGGGTTCAATCCCCAGCACTGCATAGACCAGGCATGATGGTCACAGCTGTCAACCCAGTACTGGGGGTGGAGGCAGAAAGATCAGAAGTTCAAGGTCATCCTTGTAGGGAGTTCAAGGCCAGCCTGGGTTACTGTGAGACCCTGACTCAAAAACAAACAAACAAACAAAAACAGGGAGGGATGAAAGAGGAAAAGAGAGAGGGAGAGAGAGAGCTAGTTACTCCAGTAAACAAGACTCTGTCAATGATTGCTAAGGAAACAAAGTTTTAGAAAAACAAGTAAATAGCGGTGAAGTGCTGTTTGCCTCTACTGCTGTTTTAGCATGTACGTACGTTTTTTTTTTTTTTAAATCTTTTATGGTTCGGGGAGGGAAGCGAGGAGGATGGATAGCAGCCAGCCCCCAGGCCCCAGCCCTCCATCTGCAGTGGGGGCTCGATGGAGAGGCCTTGGGGACAGGTGCGGACGCTGCAGCCCCCCCTCCAGTTCCTGTTTGTGCCGTGGCGCTGCTCTCCTCCCCCAGCCGGCCTTGTCAAGACCCCTCATTCAGAAGCTTAATCACATCAGCAAGCTCATGGCGCTGCATCTGTAATGACTTGTTTACCAGTCTCTGTCGGCTCCCCTTGCCAGACCCAGCTCTCCCAAAGGACAAGAGCCACGTCGTGTTCTCATTTGCTTGTCTTCTGCTCCCACACACTGCCTGGCACACAGCAGAGCCGGTAATTGCATGCAAACCTCAGGACTCATCTCCTTGGGAAAGGCATCATGGCCCTCTCCCTAGTCCCTAGCACCTTGAGGAGAGCCCACAGCATCTTCTGCCTCCCTCCTCTCTCTCACAGGGTGTCGAGGTACGCACCTGCTCGTAAGAACAGGCTTCCTTGCATTAGCCTAAGGGTGAGACGGCATCCCCAAGTTTGTACGGATGAACAACGTCTCTTGTCACTTGCCTGACCCCCTCCTCTTTGAGGCAGCCATTTCTCCTTTGCTCTCAACAGCTCCACAGAGGTGATTAAATCCCCAGGGCTGGTGTACAGTATCTCAGCGGCTGGATTAAAGGCAGGCAGAGACCCAGACTAGGCAGGAAAGATTTAGTTTTGGGCTGGGACAAGCAGCTGAGATCACAGAAGCTCTGGGAGGCTGTGGAGATTCTTGATGCCTAGAGACCCAAGTCCTGCGGACATTAGTGAACCTGGACCCAGATAAACCTGAAACCATTTTTTTAAATTTTCCTTCTACATGAGATAATGACTCCTTCCTTCCTCCTCTTGCCACCCTCTTGTTGTGTGTGCGTGTGTGTGTGTGTGTGTAGACAAACTGGAATCAAACCTCCTTTCCTCACAACAGAACCTTCCTAACCTAGGTATACAATGTTCAGTGCTCAAACCAGTTGGGCAACAATAAAAGCTCTAAAGACCTTGGGCGATGGTTTATCCCTCAAACACGGGGCCCTGAGTTCCACTTCCAGCACCTCCATAGAACTGTCTATGCTAAGTTAGATGAGAATTTGAGGGAAATTTCTGGTTAGTCAGCCTAGTGACCCTGACTCAAAATTAAGGTGGAGAGGGCTGGAAGGATTGCTCAGAGGTTAGGACATACTGTTTTTGCAGAGGACCAGAATTTGATTCCCAGCACCCACACCAGCCTGTAACTCCAGCTCCAGGGGATCTGAGAGCCCCCTCACCTCCTCCCTTCTCCTTCTCCTACATGTGTGCATGCACACACACATACACACACAAATCAGTAATAATTTTAAAATAAGAGAGAGAAACATTAAAGAAGGGAGGAAGGGAAGGATGGAGGAAGGAAGGAAGGAAGGAAGGAAGGAAGGAAGGAAGGAAGGAAGGAAGGAAGGAAGAAAATGGCTCAACTGGACATGGTGTTATACACTTTTAATCCCAGCGCACTGAAGAGGCAGAGGCAGCCCAGACTGGTATACACAGTGAGTTCAAGGACAGCCAGAACTACATAGTGAGACCTTGTCTCAGAAACAAAACAAAACAAAACAGAAAAAAGAAAAGAAAAGAAAGAAAGAAAAAGAAAAAGATGGAGCATATGTGCATTTGCACACACACACACACACAGGAACACACACACACACACACAGGAACACACACACACAGGAACACACACACACAGGAACACACACACAGGAACACACACACACACACAGGAACACACACACAGGAACACACACACACAGGAACACACACACACAGGAACACACACACACAGGAACACACACACACACACAGGAACACACACACACACACACAGGAACACACACACACACACACGAACACACACACGAACACACACACACCATAAAGAATTGAGAAATTCACATTTTCTATAGCCAGACTTCTCACTTTATCCCAGAGGTCCCTACTGTGGGCCTGCATACAACCCTGACCCAGAAAGGACTGGGACTGCCATGTCTAGGCTCCTGTTTATGATGAAAAGCGAAGCCCCCCCCCCCCCGCCCGTCTTGCCCACAGCCTTCCACAGTGCCGTTGGCTCTCTTGGGTTCCCAGGGTGGGCAGTGCTTCTCTGAGCTTGCTGCCAGGAGGGAGCTGACTAACACTCAGGGCTCAGCAGCCTGCAAATCAATTAATCTCTTTTGCAAATTGCTAACCGGGTCTAATGAATTGGCCAGGCACAGAGGAAGTCCTGTGTGGCTCTGTGTCCTTAGCAGTGACAAGACTGTCCCTGAGCAGGGCTGAGACATCATGCCTCCGCCGGAGAACAAATCAATTAATATTTGGAAGGAACATCAAATTGTGCCCAGTGGACTTGAAGTTTGCTCAGGAGAAACTTCTCTGAGCTCCAAACAGAAAAAGATTGTGAGCAGAACTCTCGGGTTCCTAGGAGCCTGCGATGATGCTCACAACTCTGAGACGTGAGGAGGAGACCCCGAGAGAAGCAAGCCCAGAGGCCTGGGCTTTATGGGTTCCCAGGGAAGCATGCCCACATAATGGGGATCAGAGGCTACAGCTGGCTGAGAGGAAGGGGGCAGAAGGATCTTCTAATATGCTACTGGCAGAGATTAATTAGCAAGCAATTTGGGAGTCTCTGCTGAAACTGTGCAGCAGGAGGCTAAGGGGATGGCTTGGTAGTTACCACACAACCACAAGACCAGAGTTCATCCCTGTACACAAGGAGGAGCCAGGCATAGCATCCTGCATTTACAGTCAGCCCCAGCTCTGGGGAGGTAGAGACAAGCTACGCTCTGGCAGCTTATTGGCCAGCCAACCTAGAAGTATCTTCAAGCTTCATGTTCAGTGATCAGCCCTGCCTTAAAAGTAAGGTGGCAAACAATTGGGAAAGATACTCAGCATCAACTTCTATCCTCCATACCAATACCACATGACCCCTCAGGAACACACAGATTTTCCAAGGTCCAATGTCACCAGCAGAGGTGCTGGATGGGGGGTGGGCTGCCCAAGTCTTAGCCTCATTTATTATTGTATCGCAACATTTTAGAGATGGTATGTCCATGACTATGGAAGTCATTAAAGAGAAATCATCTCTTTCTCTTCTCTCTCCTCTCTCTTCTCTGTCTTTCTTCTCCCTCTCCCTCTCTCTACTCTCTCTCTTTTCTCTATCTTCTTTCTCTCCCTTTCTCTCTTCTCTCTTTCTTCTCTCTCCTCTCTTTTATCTGTCTTTTCTCTCTTCTTTATCTTCTCTCTTCCTTCTTTCTCTCCCCCTCTTCTCTCTCTTTTCCCTTCTTTCTGCTCTCTCTTCTCTCCCTCTCTTTTCTCTTCTCTTTACCTCTCCTCCTCCTCCTCCTCCTTCTTCTTCCTCTCTCTCTCTCTCTCTCTCTCTCTCTCTCTCTCTCTCTCTCTCTCTAAATTAGAAGACAAAGTCTCAATGCTAGCTTCCTCCCGGTGGATACCACCAGTGTTACAGGCAGGAATTGAGGCGCAGGGTACACACACTTTCACTTCCAGATCCATGTGTCCAGAACAAGGAGAACTGGACAGGGACACATGGAGAGTAGCAGGGAAGCTTTGATAAAGGTGACACATCTGGGGCTCCATGGCAGGTGCTGTCGAAAAGACAGGGACCTGCTTTGGATTTATCTCCATGGTAGGTATCTCTGCTCATCTCTGTTCCTGAAGCCTTGGCGGGCAGCATTCCTCTGCCAACAGGAAGGCTTCCCTATACTAATTTGAACCCTCCTCTCGTGCTGCACTGACCTATTTCCTCCCAACATTTACCTCCTCCAGAAGGGTCCCAGCCAGTCTCTGACACTCCCCACCCTAGCAAAGTTCTTCAGGGACACAAAGCAACTTCAGCTTGGACCTGAGCTCATAGGACTCACCAACCTTGCCTACCCTGTTGTTTATCTTTGTTACAGTGCCTTAGGGCATACCATATCAGTCTTCTGCTTGCTGAAATGGTAAGCAGTCCCTGTTGAAAATAAATGTAAGGTTGGGGGGGGGGTTGGTTTTTTTTTTTTTTTGGTTGTGTTGTTTTGTTGTTTCACCCTGTTTTGTTTTGTCCCTTTCTCTTTGTTTGGTTTGTTTTTGGCTTTGTTGTTGTTGGGTTTTGACGCTTTTTGAGCAGCATCTTACTCCATAGACCAGGCTGTTCTCAACCTTGCAATAATCCTCCTGCATCTGCCTCTCCAGGTCTGGGAGAACTGTGTGTGTGTGTGTGTGTGTGTGTGATCACCCACTCCAGTTCAGCACCATTTCTGAGGGTCCATGTGAATGGCTTGAACTGAGTAAAGCCCACTGCTGCGCTGGCCACCAGATTTCTCATCTGAGTGATTCCACACAGGTTGCTAGACACACGTCGCCAAGCCTCAGTTTCCCTTTGTGCTCAATGAGGACAAGAGTCATTCCTCCTACGTCTACCCAGAGGTATAGCCATAGACGAGTCTTCTAGATTGCAGAGACTGCTTCCTAAGCTTAAATTTAAGAGCATTTTCTAAAGACTCCCTTTAGAGATGCAGCGAGAACATGGCCATGTTTACTGCTGTAAGCCATGCGGAATGCCGGAAGCTGCAGACCATAAACCCAATGTACTTCTTCTCATTCCATAAAACAGCTCCTTCAATCAGTGTGACTTCAGATGTGTCATCAGGCACCAGGCCACACTCAGTTCCTCTTCGGGGTTCCAATTTTAGTCTGTGTAATGAGAAGAGTGGCAGCCTTCCAATGCACCCAGAAACGTAAAAACCCAAATAATTAACCTCCATTACTTCAATGTTCTCTCTCTGCTTCTGCAAAATCCGTTTCTAAGGAAATATAGAAGAGTAATCATTCTCCCACAGAATGTTCTAATGTACCCCAGCCCCCAGCTCCAGAGTAAATAGGACAGGGCTCACTTAATGGAAAAGGCCTTTTTACTGCAAGAAATCTCAATAATAATAATAATCAAAGCGGATATGCCATCCATTCGAGAGAGATGTGCACAGGAGCACAAGGACGGGCCAAGCTAATTACCAGATTCTTTCTGCAGCCCTGGGTCAATAACTGTGATATCAGGCGAATGATAATGAGGCAGGGAGTGCGTCGCTTTCAGCTCACCGGGAAGAAAATGTCCCCCTGGAAACGCAAACAAGACCCAGAGATGTGGCACCCACCTCCACCTCCCCCAGTTATGCTCTGAGAGCCAGGGTGCTGCACACCCAAGGAGCACATGTACTGTGTTACACAACAAGAGGCACACAGGTGCTGTGTCACAACAAGAGGCACACAGGTGCTGTGTCACAACAAGAGGCACACAGGTGCTGTGTCACAACAAGAGGCACACAGGTGCTGTGTTACACAACAAGAGGCACACAGGTGCTGTGTTACACAACAAGAGGCACACAGGTGCTGTGTCACACAACAAGAGGCACACAGGTGCTGTGTCACAACAAGAGACACACAGGTGCTGTGTCACAACAAGAGACACACAGGTGCTGTGTCACAACAAGAGGCACACAGGTGCTGTGTTACACAACAAGAGGCACACAGGTGCTGTGTTACACAACAAGAGGCACACAGGTGCTGTGTTACACAACAAGAGGCACACAGGTGCTGTGTTACACAACAAGAGGCACACAGGTGCTGTGTCACAACAAGAGGCACACAGGTGCTGTGTTACACAACAAGAGGCACACAGGTGCTGTGTTACACAACAAGAGGCACACAGGTGCTGTGTTACACAACAAGAGGCACACAGGTGCTGTGTCACAACAAGAGGCACACAGGTGCTGTGTCACAACAAGAGGCACACAAGTGCTGTGTCACAACAAGAGGCACACAGGTGCTGTGTCACAACAAGAGGCACACAAGTGCTGTGTCACAACAAGAGACACACAGGTGCTGTGTTACACAACAAGAGGCACACAGGTGCTGTGTCACAACAAGAGGCACACAGGTGCTGTGTCACAACAAGAGGCACACAGGTGCTGTGTTACACAACAAGAGGCACACAGGTGCTGTGTTACACAACAAGAGGCACACAGGTGCTGTGTCACACAACAAGAGGCACACAGGTGCTGTGTCACAACAAGAGACACACAGGTGCTGTGTCACAACAAGAGACACACAGGTGCTGTGTCACAACAAGAGGCACACAGGTGCTGTGTTACACAACAAGAGGCACACAGGTGCTGTGTTACACAACAAGAGGCACACAGGTGCTGTGTTACACAACAAGAGGCACACAGGTGCTGTGTTACACAACAAGAGGCACACAGGTGCTGTGTCACAACAAGAGGCACACAGGTGCTGTGTTACACAACAAGAGGCACACAGGTGCTGTGTTACACAACAAGAGGCACACAGGTGCTGTGTTACACAACAAGAGGCACACAGGTGCTGTGTCACAACAAGAGGCACACAGGTGCTGTGTCACAACAAGAGGCACACAAGTGCTGTGTCACAACAAGAGGCACACAGGTGCTGTGTCACAACAAGAGGCACACAGGTGCTGTGTCACAACAAGAGACACACAGGTGCTGTGTTACACAACAAGAGGCACACAGGTGCTGTGTCACAACAAGAGGCACACAGGTGCTGTGTCACAACAAGAGGCACACAGGTGCTGTGTCACAACAAGAGGCACACAGGTGCTGTGTTACACAACAAGAGGCACACAGGTGCTGTGTTACACAACAAGAGGCACACAGGTGCTGTGTTACACAACAAGAGGCACACAGGTGCTGTGTTACACAACAAGAGGCACACAGGTGCTGTGTCACAACAAGAGGCACACAGGTGCTGTGTCACACAACAAGAGGCACACAGGTGCTGTGTTACACAACAAGAGGCACACAGGTGCTGTGTCACAACAAGAGGCACACAGGTGCTGTGTCACAACAAGAGGCACACAGGTGCTGTGTTACACAACAAGAGGCACACAGGTGCTGTGTTACACAACAAGAGGCACACAGGTGCTGTGTTACACAACAAGAGGCACACAGGTGCTGTGTTACACAACAAGAGGCACACAGGTGCTGTGTCACAACAAGAGGCACACAGGTGCTGTGTTACACAACAAGAGGCACACAGGTGCTGTGTCACAACAAGAGGCACACAGGTGCTGTGTCACAACAAAAGGCACACAGGTGCTGTGTCACAACAAGAGGCACACAGGTGCTGTGTCACAACAAGAGGCACACAGGTGCTGTGTCACAACAAGAGGCACACAGGTGCTGTGTTACACAACAAGAGACACACAGGTGCTGTGTCACAACAAGAGGCACACAGGTGCTGTGTCACAACAAGAGGCACACAGGTGCTGTGTCACAACAAGAGGCACACAGGTGCTGTGTTACACAACAAGAGGCACACAGGTGCTGTGTCACAAAACAAGAGGCACACAGGTGCTGTGTCACAACAAGAGGCACACAGGTGCTGTGTTACACAACAAGAGGCACACAGGTGCTGTGTCACAACAAGAGGCACACAGGTGCTGTGTCACAACAAAAGGCACACAGGTGCTGTGTCACAACAAGAGACACACAGGTGCTGTGTCACAACAAGAGGCACACAGGTGCTGTGTTACACAACAAGAGGCACACAGGTGCTGTGTTACACAACAAGAGGCACACAGGTGCTGTGTCACAACAAGAGGCACACAGGTGCTGTGTTACACAACAAGAGGCACACAGGTGCTGTGTTACACAACAAGAGGCACACAGGTGCTGTGTTACACAACAAGAGGCACACAGGTGCTGTGTTACACAACAAGAGGCACACAGGTGCTGTGTTACACAACAAGAGGCACACAGGTGCTGTGTCACAACAAGAGGCACACAGGTGCTGTGTTACACAACAAGAGACACACAGGTGCTGTGTCACAACAAGAGGCACACAGGTGCTGTGTCACAACAAGAGGCACACAGGTGCTGTGTCACAACAAGAGGCACACAGGTGCTGTGTTACACAACAAGAGGCACACAGGTGCTGTGTCACAAAACAAGAGGCACACAGGTGCTGTGTCACAACAAGAGGCACACAGGTGCTGTGTTACACAACAAGAGGCACACAGGTGCTGTGTCACAACAAGAGGCACACAGGTGCTGTGTCACAACAAGAGACACACAGGTGCTGTGTTACACAACAAGAGGCACACAGGTGCTGTGTCACAACAAGAGGCACACAGGTGCTGTGTCACAACAAGAGACACACAGGTGCTGTGTCACAACAAGAGGCACACAGGTGCTGTGTTACACAACAAGAGGCACACAGGTGCTGTGTCACAACAAGAGGCACACAGGTGCTGTGTTACACAACAAGAGACACACAGGTTCTGTGTCACAACAAGAGGCACACAGGTGCTGTGTTACACAACAAGAGGCACACAGGTGCTGTGTCACAACAAGAGGCACACAGGTGCTGTGTTACACAACAAGAGGCACACAGGTGCTGTGTCACAACAAGAGGCACACAGGTGCTGTGTTACACAACAAGAGGCACACAGGTGCTGTGTCACAACAAGAGACACACAGGTGCTGTGTTACACAACAAGAGGCACACAGGTGCTGTGTCACAACAAGAGGCACACAGGTGCTGTGTTACACAACAAGAGGCACACAGGTGCTGTGTCACAAAACAAGAGGCACACAGGTGCTGTGTCACAACAAGAGGCACACAGGTGCTGTGTCACAACAAGAGGTACACAGGTGCTGTGTCACAACAAGAGGCACACAGGTGCTGTGTTACACAACAAGAGGCACACAGGTGCTGTGTCACAAAACAAGAGGCACACAGGTGCTGTGTCACAACAAGAGGCACACAGGTGCTGTGTTACACAACAAGAGGCACACAGGTGCTGTGTTACACAACAAGAGGCACACAGGTGCTGTGTCACAAAACAAGAGGCACACAGGTGCTGTGTCACAACAAGAGGCACACAGGTGCTGTGTCACAAAACAAGAGGCACACAGGTGCTGTGTCACAACAAGAGGCACACAAGTGCTGTGTCACACAACAAGAGGCACACAGGTGTTGTGTCACAACAAGAGGCACACAGGTGCTGTGTCACAACTAGAGACACACAGGTGCTGTGTTACACAACAAGAGGCACACAGGTTCTGTGTCACAACAAGAGGCACACCGGTGCTGTGTCACAACAAGAGACACACAGGTGCTGTGTCACAACAAGAGGCACACAGGTGCTGTGTTACACAACAAGAGGCACACAGGTGCTGTGTCACAACAAGAGGCACACAGGTGCTGTGTTACACAACAAGAGGCACACAGGTGCTGTGTCACAACAAGAGGCACACAGGTGCTGTGTTACACAACAAGAGGCACACAGGTGCTGTGTCACAACAAGAGGCACACAGGTGCTGTGTCACAAAACAAGAGGCACACAGGTGCTGTGTCACAACAAGAGGCACACAGGTGCTGTGTTACACAACAAGAGGCACACAGGTGCTGTGTCACAACAAGAGGCACACAGGTGCTGTGTTACACAACAAGAGGCACACAGGTGCTGTGTCACAACAAGAGGCACACAGGTGCTGTGTTACACAACAAGAGACACACAGGTGCTGTGTCACAACAAGAGGCACACAGGTGCTGTGTTACACAACAAGAGGCACACAGGTGCTGTGTCACAACAAGAGGCACACAGGTGCTGTGTTACACAACAAGAGGCACACAGGTGCTGTGTCACAAAACAAGAGGCACACAGGTGCTGTGTCACAACAAGAGGCACACAGGTGCTGTGTCACAACAAGAGACACACAGGTGCTGTGTTACACAACAAGAGGCACACAGGTGCTGTGTCACAACAAGAGACACACAGGTGCTGTGTTACACAACAAGAGGCACACAGGTGCTGTGTCACAACAAGAGGCACACAGGTGCTGTGTTACACAACAAGAGGCACACAGGTGCTGTGTTACAGAACAAGAGGCACACAGGTGCTGTGTCACAACAAGAGGCACACAGGTGCTGTGTCACAACAAGAACGCCTCAACAGCCTCGCTCAGGTGGGGCCAGCCCTTTTTCTGCACAGACTGATGGGGCTTTCAGTTGCTGTTTTCTTTTCTTTTCTTCCTTTGTGTGTACATGTGTGCGTGTACAGATGTGGGCATGCGTGTGCATGCGTGTGAAGGCCAGAGGCTAAACTGGGGTGTGGTCCATTCTCTTTTTTGAGACAAGGTTGGACCCTGATTAGACTGACTGACCACTGAGCCCCAGAGATCTTCCTGTCTCTAGCTCCCCAACGCTGGGATAGGTGCACCCCATCACACTCAGCTTTTAAAACAGGAAAAAGTGCTATGTGTGTGCGTGTACGGTGTGTGCATGTGGGTGCCTGGAGAGGCCGGAGGAGGGTTTCAGACCCCCAAGCTGGGGTTACAGACAATAGCAAGTTGCCTGCTGTGTATGCTGGGAAACCAGCTCAGGTCCTCTGCAAGAGCAGCCCATGGTCTTAAGTGCTGAGCCTTCGCTCCAGCCCAGGCCCTAGCTGAGGATTGAACTCAGGCCTTCTCTCTTGTGTGACTTCACTGGCTGAGTCATCTCCCAGCCCCTTAGCTGATTTTCCTAGTGGGAACAAGACCCCAGAGCCTGCGATTGAACGGCCATGCACACGCACATGCTGGACTCTCAGGGCTTCTCAAGAGAGACCCCGCCTTGGGCAGCACAGTGGAAAAATCATTTTCAGAACACTGTTTATCTGTGAACTTCCCCCATGGCTTTGAAAGGTCAGTCCTGAGCTAGCTGGCTCCAGCTGGCTCAAGCTGGCACTTTGTGGAAAATTGCCCCCCCCCCCCCCTCGCCTCCAAGCTGGTAAGAAAAGACTCAGGGCAAAGGCTGGACCCCATCACATACGCATGCAAATGACGTCGGGACACCTGCCGCTCACCCTCCCCTGACCCAGGAAGACTGCAACTTTATTAGTTTCCTAATCCCCACCACAACAAACCACTCCCTGAAGATGTCACAGGCCTTTCTGAGTCTTATTGCTAAAACCAAAAGGCCCTTGCCACCGACAGAAGTGGGGACACTTGAGACTTCCTCACGCTCCCGTCTTCTGTGGCTGGATTTACTGCTTAGCTGCAGAGGGGCCCAGGTGGGTGGCGGCCACATGGCCTTTCTTCGCCTCCTTTTAGCTTATCCGCCAACACACTGTGAACATTTCTGCTTCCGCTTCTGCACACAATTCCTACCCGAGAATGGATTTTTCAGGATTTTCAAAGATAATTTTCATTATGGGTGATTTTTTTTTTCCCATAGGGGCTGGCATTGGAAAGAATAAGGCCACCCTTCAAGACTTTAGTCCCAGTACAGTGTAGGAGGAAATCAAAGAGGATGAAAACTACATTCACAGGCTGGCCCTAGCTACCTCCACCCCTCCAGAGTTTTCATCTGTAAAAACGAGGTGACAGCCCATGCGCCCTAAGACTGAAGATTATGATTCGGTGAAATTGAATTATGCTGTGAATTATGCTGGTCTGCCCACTGCCAGCCACATTAGACACCTGCTGTCTGGGTTCTTCCATGATTGATACAACTTGGAAGCGCAGTCAGAAACCAAATGTCCAAGTCTATACGTGGTCTTGTTCAATCTTACTTACATACTAATTATTTGTTGTTATTATTATTATAGATAATAATAATAATAAATTATCATTATTTATTGATTAGAGGCAGGCTCTTTTGGATCCCAGGCTAGTCTCAAACTGGCTATATAGTCGAGAAAAGTCTTGAACCCCTGATCCTACTGCCTTAACCCCAGAGTGATGGCATTGCTGGCACATGCCACTATGTGTGGTTTGACTTCATTTATCTATTTACTTATGTTTATCTATTAATTTATTATTGATGTGCTAGGGATCTAGTCCAGGGTCTCATACATGCTAGGCAAAGGCTTGACCATTGGCTTACAGCCCAGTCCTTCCTGCGCAGTCTTGAAGATCTGGGAACTGGGTCGTGACTGTTCTGTCTGATGACGTTCAGCTGCCGGAGCAGACATTTGGTTCAGGTGTGTGCTCAGTGGGCACGAGCTCACCGCGGAAGTAGGCGCAGAGGCCACCAGCATGGCCAGTCTGAGGCCACGGCTACTGAGAAAGTGACCGAGGTGAACAGTGGGGCCAGGACCTCACTGTACATAGAGAAGAACTCACAACTCTCATTGTCCTGAAAAACAGTGCAGTCTAAAGTTGGGGAGGAAAAAGAAAAAAGAAACGACAGAAAACTAAGATGAAGAGCCCACAAAGATAAAATCAAAGTAAACCCACTAATAGAGGTTATAATAGCAAGCTCTGCATTAACGAGAAATATCAATAAGAGCCAATTAGGTATCGATGAACGTGGAGTCCGCTGTGACACCTAACTAAGAGGTGTCAAGGGGCTTCCTTCACTTCTAATTGACTTCCGTAGCAAGCAAGTACCCCCAGAAGGATGCATTTTTTTCTTTCCCTTCATAAACACCTTATAGGATTTCATCAACTTATTTGAGGTGCTGCTCTGGAGCTGAGACCCCTAGTATCCCCGCTGCCATCCTTGTTGGGTTCCTCCCGTTTGCTTTCACCTTACCTGACTCCCCCGACGAGTGTGAATGAAGTGGGTTGAAGTGGGCCTCATTCACACCCTCTCTCATCACCCCCACGACCCTCAGCATCCTGGCTCTAATTTTCACTTAACAATCATTACACAGCCATCCCCTTACACACAGGGAGCATGTGTGAAGACCCACCATGGGTGACCAGGACTTCAGCCAGTACCAAGCCCCAAACAGACTCTGGACACCATTGCCTACAATAGCGTGCAGTTTATAAATTAGGCCCATGAAGAGATTAACTAGAAATAAAGTTGAATATTTATAGCAATATACTGTTATGAAAGTGGCCGAGAACTTGCAAACTGTTTATTTCTAGAACTTTCCACTTAATGCTTTCACCACTACTCTAGGTGACGGGTAAGCAAAATGGCAGAAGGTACCGCTGTGGAGAAGGAGCATTTATTTGAAAATTATTCTGAAGGGCATGTGTGAGAGCAGGTTGGGGACAGAAAGGAGAGGCAGAGACAAGGAAGTAGGAGGGAATCACAGGGAGGGGAGAGGAGAGGTATGGAGGGGAGGGGGAAGGAGGAATAGAGGAAGGAGAGCCAAGGGCTTAGATTTGCCTGCATTTATCTTATTAGAGGGAGTTGGGGAGGTTCCCCTGTTCCCAGCTAAGCAGCCACCCTCATGGTTGGGACACCCCAACCATCTGCTGGTACCCCAACCATCTGGATTCTAAGGTGCTTTCTTGGGATATTCAGTGACTTGACTTGTTATTTAAAAACCAGTCTTTTGAATGAGGTAGTTCAAGCCTACTAGATTAAATCTACAAAACTGCTTCCTGTGATTGGATGCACACACAGACACATAGACACAGACACACATACAGACATACACACACATAGACACACACACAGACACATAGACACAGACACACACACACATACAGACACATAGACACACACAGACACATAGACACAGACCCATAGACAAAGACACACATGCACAAGACACACACGCACAAGACATACACACAGACACATAGACAGGCACATAGACACACACACAGACATACACACACAGAGACACAGAGACACAGACACATAGACAAAGACACACACACAGACATACACACACAGACACATAGACACAGATACACACACACATGTTCACACTTACTGTACTGGGAGGCCTAGTAAGTCTTATATCTACCAAGAAAGTTGTAGATCCCTCCTTGCCTTGCTGAAAGTTGGCTGAGGTAATGTTGGATTTAGGTTTAAGGAATTTTAAAAAGGCTCTGCTCTCAGGAGTATCTCGCAGCCTGGAGTCAGTATAGAGTTGTGTGCCTTAAGTTCCCTGGCCTTCTGCTTACGGATGGCTTCATCCCACACCATCTGTTAATCTGACTGATTAGCTCCAAGCTATTGAAATGGTTTAGACAGAAATCAAACATCTTTAAAAATATTTTTAAAAAACCATCCTCTCACTCTGTCTCATTCTAAATTATTGACAGGAAGAGAATTCAAAAAAATAAAAAAGAAAAAATGTTAAATCTAACTTGTTTTTGGATATGTGTGCTCTTGGCCATATTTGAAGATGTCTATTTCTTGGGAGCCTCGAGGGAGAAAACCCAGTTTTCCTACCTTCAAACCAGCAAATTCCTTATCCCAAATTTCTTCTCTTGAATCCATCAATTTTCTCCAATTACAGCCTCTTGGATGGCCCACAACAAATCTTCACACACCGCCCTGCCCTGGGATGCAGTTTCTCCTCTCTCCCCCATACAGACACATGATCACCTGTTCATTTAGTTACAGGCACACACAGTCAAAGGTACACACAAAGTCACAGGTACACACAACCATAGACACACAAAGTCACAGGTACACACAGTCACAGGTACACACAGTCAAAGGCACACACAGTCACAGGTACACACAGTCACAGACAAACAGTCACAGGTACACACAGTCACAGGTACACACAGTCACAGGTACACACAGTCACAGGTACATAGTCACAGGCACACACAGTCACAGACACATAGTCACAGGCACACAAAGTCACAAGTACACAGTCAGGCACACAGTCATTTATAAATGGAGGACCACCATGGCCCAGTGCAGCATCCTTTGAAGTTAGAGCAAGCTGAGTTTCACACCTCGCCCCCTGAGCTCTTCACTTCTCTTCATGGTCACACTGGCTGGCAGTGGGAATGAAGCCCTTTAGCCCTTGGGTTTCCAAGCAGTGTTTACTTTGACATGCTTTCCCATCCCCAGCTGAGGTGTCCATCACACTCTGTCAACCCCAGCTTGCAGGGCTGCCCTGTCACCCTTTCTGAAGTCTCCTCTGACACTTCAATAAAGACACACAGAGATTAATTCTTCCCAAGCCAGTGTGCAGACCTCGCTAGGCAGGCTTACACCTGTCCTGCAATGGTTTCCAGTTCTTCCTAATTGAAGGGGCAGGAGACCTTTGAAAATGGGTACTAGGGACCCCATCCTCGGGCTCAGTCTGCTGCTCAAATATCAAACAGAAGAGTTAGACACCTGAGAACTGTGCAGGCTGGTCAGGGTATTATTATGCATATGGAGTGTGAGCCGGGAGCTGGGTCCCTGCTGGGAGAATTAACTTAGCTTTCTCTATCCTTGGGTTCTGTTTCTGCTGAGACCTGGTCTTATTCATTGGCTCACAACTTTGTTCTTGGAACTGTGCCAAAGTCATGGAAGACTACTGTTGAGTTTGGACTATACAGAGTAGATTACCCCCAAATGTAGGGACGTGGGGGGATGTCTGGAGCCTCTCAGACACCCTGCAGGGTAGATACAGATCCTCCCTTGAGGTCAAGAGGGTCTTTTATGGAGATGAAAGGAGCCACTCTGGTTATGAGAGCCCTGGATCTCAGTGATCAAGCCAGTGCAAGTCCTTTGAGCAGGGCCCAAATGAGAGTAGATGCTCTTTTCTTTGACTTGCATAATTCCCATGGCTGGGGCCGGAGGGTGAGGCTAGCCACACTCTAGGGGAATGTTGAGCTGAATTCTACACAGCCCACAAAGTCACGCCCTGCCTATGACTCTCCCAGCCAGTCCCCCAAAATTCTCTTTAAAGGACATGGATGTCTCCCATGGCTACTGACGGGGATGCTACCTGAAGTCTGAGAATTCTGTGTCCCCAAGTGTTACAGAGTCTAATGCTAAGGGTCGGTGGAGGTGGGGACTGTGTGTGGGTGTGTTGTTGTTGTTGTTGTTGATGTCGGTAGAAGTCTGAAGTCAACATCAAGAGTCTCCTGCAATTACTTGCCACCTTATCTTTTGAGAGAGGGTTTCTCAATGAACCTGTAGCTCATCAATTTGGCCAAATTGGCTTCTCAGTGAAGCCCAGAGATTCTCCTGTATCCACCTTTTCAGTGCTAACATTACATGGTTGGCTTTTCATTTTGGTATCAGGGACTGAACTCAGGCCTACACACTTACCCAGCAAGCACTTTATCTAGTGAGCCATTTCCCCAGTCCCATGGTTCTGTTTTTATAGCTTAGGCTAACTGGAATATTCTGCCAAATGTGTTTACTGTCATGGTGATCCCAGGTGACATGTCCACACTGATGCCCCCGCATGCACCATGGCCTTTCATCATCTAAGAAGACATTTGCAGTCCCTGATGCGGGATTGTATGAGAGCGAATTACAAAGGCGGAACAACCCTGGGGATCTGTGAAAACGGTGTTGCTAGGTCTGCAGAACTCGCTAATTCAGGGTTCTTAAGATGAGGGGACCCTAGGTTTAGTGAGGATCATGAACCAAATGACAGGTGTCCTTGTAAGAAAAAGGCTGGGGGCCATGTGAAAATGGAGCTAGCTACTGAAGGGTGAGGCTGCAGGCCAAAGAAACTAGGATCATGGGGATGGAAGAACAGGGAGAAATCTGTCCCTGAACCTTTGAGGAACACGAGGCTCCGGGGCTGCCTGGGAGAACCGTGAGGGGACAGGAAGTGCCGGGTTTGTGATGGTGTTATATGGGAAACCAGTACAAGCTTCCTGCATCCCATAGGCGTACTGGATGATGATACACCCTTAACTGGACCGCCCCACATGGCCGCTCCTGCACTTTCCCTCACATTCCTCCTTCCGGAGGAGTCTCCTCCCTGTGCCCAATGTCAGCCAGAACACTGTACCCACCTCCTACCAAGACTCAGGAGAGTGGCTTCATAGTCCTCTTGCCAGCATGAGGACTAGTCACCATGGGTCTCTCTTTCACTCGGCATCCTGCACACACCACTGCCACACATCTGTGCGTGCTAACAACCTGCTGCGAAGGAAGGCCGCACCGAGAAGCTCCTGCAACCTCATACTGAGCATCTGGGTCTATAGGCCAGAGCTTATGTATCTTAGCTTAACCATCAAAATCCTTCACGGGGAAGCGAGCAGGTGACCGATGACATTCCCAGTGTGGTCAAAGATGGACAAGGAGCCAGGAGGCCTGTTACCAAGAGCAGGAATTCTCTCTGCCCCTCCCAGCTGTACAACACAGAGCCTAGGGCCATGGCTAGGCTGGTGTGAGCGCCCAACACAGCTGGATTCACCATTCCAAAGCTGTTCAGGAAGAGAGCTGGAGACCTCCCTTCTGGAGAACAATGGGTAGAGTTCGGTTGGTTCTGGTTGTGCCACCTGTGGCTGCTGGCAACCTCTTGCCCATAGACTGCCATAGACAGCTCATTTGCAGTGTCCCATCAGGGATGATAGTTACTGGAGCTCCAGGCCACATCAGGGGAAAAACCCTAGAACCAAACTCTCTGAGAACATGGGAGGATGGGGTCATGCTAACCAGGAATGAAGAGCCGGGGCCATGGTTCCAACACAAAGTCCTTTCAACGTGGGACTGCTCTGCTTACAGCTCCTCACCTTCTAGCGCTCTGAGATCTGGGTTCCCAACAATGGGATGCAAGTTGCAGAACCACTCTAGGAATGGGAAGAGCCCATACTCTGAGAGTCTAGAAAGCACAGAGGCCATCAATACTGTTGTATGAAGGCCCACTGAGAAAGCACAGTCACACAGTATCCTGTGGCCCTTGTATGAAAGGCTGTTCTCTTGTTCTGATCTACAGACAAGCCCATGAGTAGTTCTGAAATGCCCTCCACAGAGGATATCACAGCATAGGAGCTGGTTTCACTGAGTAAGGAACAAAGGGATGTAGACGAAGGTGAACGCCATGGGCAGTGGAGAAAGAGCAGGGTTCAGTTCCTTCATCCTTCTGCACCCCAGCCTTCCCCCTTGAAATTCTTCCACAAGAAGAGAATTTTGCCATTTGCAGCTGGGCATCCAACAGTAAGAGTGAATAACTACGATGAATTGGTTCTGAGTAGCAAAGCATTAGGCCTCATGTTCCCCTCTCCATGAAGAGAAGACTTTGGGGACAGGGTAAGGGGGAAGAGGGGTGGAGCAAGTGCCATTTGCCTGTAGCGGGTGCTGGGAGCTAACAGAGGTGGAGAAGTAAATGCCCCCACCATGGATCCTAAGGACAAAGCTCAGGGTCAGCTCTCAAACCAACCAGTCAACAATCAGCCACAAACTCAGATGCTACTGGCCAGATGGCCCCACAGCCTCTCACGGGTGGCTCCATTCCTTCCAGTCAAAGCCTGTGCAAGCAAGAGCAAGGCTGGAGTCACTGCTGTTGGGTGAAAGGGACATGGTGACCCAGAAAAATTCCCTGACCTGTCCTAGCTGCTCAGGGACGGAAGCTTGAACCATCTCTGTAGTGATGAGGCAAGCAGGCCTGCTTTTCATTCTGCCCAGCTCCTGCACGGCTAGCTTTACACTCGAAATAACAACATACAAATTGGATTCATTTAAACACTGCTTGGCCCATTAGCTCTAACCTCCTCTTGACTAACTCTCATATCTTGCTTTAACCCATTTCTAATAATCTATGTAGCACCACAAAGTGGTGGCTTACCGGAAAAGATTCAGCATGTCTGACCTGGCGGCTGGCTCCATCGTATCTGACCCAGAGAGGAGAGGCATGGCGATTGCCTAACTTTCCTTCTTCCCAGCATTCTGTTCTGTGTACTCCACCCACCTAAGGGCTGGCCTATCAAATGGCCAAGGCAGTTTCTTTATTAACCAATGAAATCAACACAAAACAGAAGACCCTCCCACATCACATCTCTTCTCCAGAAAGCAGCCTCTTCGAGTTCGGGCTGTATTTCTCTCTGGTCCTCACCGCTGCCCAGGTAAGCATTACACATGGAACCGCCATACCTGTCCATGCCTCTGACACCAACCACAGCCTCTATGCCCCTCCCCAGAGCGATGGCATTGTGCAAAGCACTGAGCTCACTTCTCTAGAGATGGGGGAAGCACCAGGGACTTCTAGTGAACACATCCCCAGATTGTTTCCAGATCCCAGAGGAAATCCATACTTGTACAGAACCTGCTGTTGCCAGACCCATTGTTTGTACAGCCCAGAACTGACATCTTGATGTCGTACCCCCTGCCATTTCCATAGATCAAGTCTGATTGTCTCACAGATAAAAACTTCATCATGGCCCTTCATACGAGTGGCCCCTCTGGATTTGGCCTGGCACTGGCCCGTTTACTGCTATCCTGGCATAAATGCCAGGGTGTGGTGCATTTGTTCTCTGCATCTGGATTTGCTGCCAAGGCAAGCATTACCTGCCGCTTCTGATGAAGCCTTCCCAAGGGTCCCTCGTGGTTCCAGTCCCTCAAGTCGGTGGGAGAGACAGCTTCTTCTTGGCAACCAGGGTGGCTTGCACAGTCGTTTGGCTCTCTGCCAGAAACTTCCTTCATATCTGTGGGGCAGAGCAATGCATACATAGCAGCCATCACGTAGAACACTGTGTGCCAGGAAAACCAGAGAGGCTCTGAGGGTGGCTGAGAATCTCGGGGCTGCCCTGAGCACCTTCTCACCAGCCACCCCCACTCATCTCTCCTCACCCCTCTCCCAACTCACCTTCTAACCCCAGGATGTGAGGAGAGAAATAGCACAACCCACGAGCCTGTGTGAGATGTTTTGTTTTGAAACAAGCTCGAATGGAGCCCAACCTGGCCTTGAACTTTCTGCATCATAGCCGAGGATGGTCTTGCACTTCTGATCCTCCTGCCTCAGCCTTCTGAGTCCTGGGATCACAGGTGAGCATTAGCATGCAATGCCGAGGCCAAAGCCCAGGACTTTGTGTGCGTAAGGAAGGCACTCTACCCAGGGAGGCACATCCCCAGCCTGAGATCATGTTCACGTGCCGTGCTGCCTAGGAACAGCTTGGGGAAATGGCTCTGCAGGTCGATATGGATTTATACGGATGTTAGATTCTGGTCCTTCACTACTCACTAAACACTTTGCTGCAGAGAACTTTGTACAAAGATGTAAATGTTTCGCAGTCAGCAGAGATCCGTATGTTAGCTGCTATCTTCCTGGGGCTACTGAACGTGTCAGCGACAGTTATGTTAAGAGTCGCACACGGTCACTGATGCCACCATAGGTGGTGTTGGCAGCCTGCATCTTGGGGTCTACACAGATTCCCCACCAGTGAGCCCCAGCCAGAACATCTGATCTAATGGTCCCCAAAACAAAATGTCACTCACAACCCAGAGGGAAGACATGATAAGGATGGAGAAAGAGAAAAGACTGGGAGTTCACTCGCACTGATTGTCATGGAAATTTCCCACTCCTCTCGGTGCTGGTGCATGCTCTTTGTAACATGCGCACCGTGTGTCCAGTGAGCAATCTAATGACCTTGTGGCCCTTTCTTCGAATGCAGGTTCACTGTGTTCTACCGACGAGCAGGTACAGCCCTAAATGGACATGCCATCTGGTCTAGCACTCAGAGTTCGCAGGTAAGCAAACTGAGATGAAGGCTTATAGCCACAGGCCTTAAGCTCCTTTGAAAGCTCTTCACCCTGTTTGCAGACACTTATGGGAGCCCCCTCCCTGTGTGGGCTGCAGTTGCCAAGCACTTGACTCCCGTGGAGCTCTACAGACCTTCTGGAGAGGAAGCAACATGCATAGCAGCTCTTCTGCCTTGACTGCTTCTGCAAAGACCCAGGCACCTGAGCGAGTCACAGGGGCTGCCTGCAGGATTTCAATACGGCTTGAAGAGCACGGAATCCCCCAGATGTTGCCTTTTTCTGGCACCAACAATAAGAAAGTGGTTTTCTGTTTATCTTTCCAGGTGTCTACCTGGAAAAAAAACTTGCTTTTCCTGTTTGGATCAGGAGTTGTGGCTCCTAAGGGTTGGAGTCAGGGTACCTGGAACAGGAACTGTGGCCCCTGGGTTTGGGGTGGGGGACCTGGCTCCTTCCCTGAAGCCTCTGTCTCATTTGTCCAGGCCACAAGCTCCTTAAAGAGCCATCAGGGGAGGGAGGACAGGCTGCTACTCACTCATCATAAACCGCCCCCCACCCCAACCCACTGGAGCTCCTGCAGTGTGATTTCAAAGCGCACAGACAAAAGAAGGAAGGAAAGTGGGACCTGTGGGAAATGTCTGCCAGCGAGTGTGCAGGGTCACCTTTGCCCTCAAGACCACGGTAACCGCTGCGGGCTTTGCAGTCGTGAAGAACGGCACATGACCTGAACCTTGGGGACGTCATTCCATCCAAGTTGTTAGGGGGTCTGTCAGGAGAGTTCCTGGTCCCTGAGGCCATCTTACCAAAGTGGGGCCTGGATGTTGTCTTTCTTAAGGAGCGCCCACGTGGACTCTGCGGCTGCTGTGGGCTGGGGTGTTCCTATCTCTCTGTGATCCTCTCAGAGGGTCTTTGTCTGCAGTCCTTTCCCTCAAGCAGCTGCATTCAGAAAATGAGCCTGCTGGGGCAGTTCTTCAGGGACCCCCAAGGCATGTAGGCGCTACGAGGCAACATCAACTGTTCTCCCTGAGGCTACACATCTCTGCCCCCCCCATTGGAGGGGGGACATGCATATCCTTGGGTCAGGGGGGACTCACTTGCTTATGAATGCCTGGGAAACCTCCCATCTCACTTCCATTCCCTTGCAGCAGGGACCTGGTCATGTTGGATGAGGCAGTCCAGTTACACACCCACCTCTAGGACAATCGATATGGTTCAATTCCCTCTCTAGAGGGCCTGGGGGCCCCCATTCCATTACAACACAGCTGCACTCCTTCTCCCTGCCCTCCTAAGAGCTCACCCTCCCCAGTCGCTTACCCTCAAACCCTCACCTCGGGCTACACTTTCTAAGAAACACTCAGGTGTTGGATGTGAGTGGCCTCCTTCTCAAAATGCTTGCTTTGGTCTGAAGGACTTTGAGTAGGCCCGTGACCGATACTAAGTACATGTCAACTTCGTACGTGACACTAGACCTGTCCCTTCTCATTTCTCTTTCTCACGGCTGAGTTTAAGATCACCTCCATTTTCCAAGGTCATGTCTAATTTACCACACTGGGCTGATCCGTTTTCTCGTTTATATTTTTAAAAGGAAGCCCCTGGAGATTCGGGTTTTGAGCTGGGCTCTTGGGCTCCATGCAAGCTTCTCTATTCTTTGGGTTCTCTTTATGGATTTCATGATACGTTTATTCCTGGTCTTATGGAGACCAGTCATTGCAAGCATTTCTTGCCCAGGTCAGTCCAGTAGGAACTTCTGAAGACTGCTAGGTTAAGGTATTGAGCTAAGGGGCTTCTGTGTGAACTGGAAAGTGGAGGATTGAGATTATTGTCGTGAATCTTGACAGTGGTTGAAGTGTATTAACCCCTTGTTGCTTTAAACACTGCTGTGTGCTTAGGTATCTAAGGACAACTGGCAGATGGCTGTAGAGACCAGCGTCACATGAGTTCACCCACTCAACTAGCACGCTCCAGCCCATCTTTTGTGTCTCCCAGCTCCTCTCACAGCCCTGAGGACACAGCAAAGCAAAGAGGAGAAGCAGAGAGAGAGCAGATTCAAAGCTCTGGTGACCTGCCACAAGCTCTCAGACACGCATTGCAGCAGAGGTCATATGAGCTCAAGACCACCACTGACCAATCTGCCTCTATCCTTATCCTCACAGATTCCTCTAACTGAAAAAATCGCATAATGACAGAACAGCCCCACAGCCCTACACAGGAACCGTAAATAAGAAAGACCCTCACGATGAATAAAATCCTGTCCTAGGGGCCTGAGGTAAACCCTACTCGTTCAGGGGAGTGTGTGCCTGGTAGAACTGCCCTTCTCCTGCATGGCCTCACTTGGGGCTATCTAAGCTGCATTTGCCGGAAGCTTCCTCAGCCAAGTCTCTCAGCACTTCAAGTTTGTACACAGCCACGAATTAATCAATAAAACCCAATTCCATGGTTCAGTGATTGTTGTGGGCCTGGCGCAGATGGATTCTGAGAACTTCGTGAGTCTCTGGGCCTCAAGTTAACACAAGAGTAATTAGGCATGCAAGCATGAAGTTTCTACGTGTTTTCACTGCTTCTCTCAAGATGGACCCCTGTGTTTTAGACACGTGGGGTAGCTAACATGTGTAGCTTTATTAATGAAACAGCAATTTTCATTATAGTGTTGAGAGAGAGAGAGAGAGAGAGAGAGAGAGAGAGAGAGAGAGAGAGAGAGAGAACGGAAAGCCCTGAGATGAACTTCAAGTATAAACAGGGAGCTAAAATCAGCAAACAGATGTGGGACCCTGGACTGACAGATAGGTCTGAGAGGTTTCTATGTAAATCCCACATAATGCTTTAGAGTTTTCCAATCAAATAAAATCTCTATCTGTGAAATATGTGAGCAATATATAAGCAAATATGTAGTTTCAAAAATATGAAGTCATACCCAGTTGCTAAAACAAATAAAAAATCATATTTGATCCATGCTCCCTGGTTGGCTAGGTCACAAACCAAATCCTTCCATAGATATGAGTGCATATATTTATATATATTAAAACAATATCAGCGGAAATCTTCATATGCTCCCGACGCTAGGAGACCGAGAGTGGCGGAAGACTTTTAACACGTTGCTGAAGAAAAGGCGGCCTGTGGCTCTATGAAAACGTGTAACTTCTAACACACCATCCCAGCTCTCAGGAGCTCAGGCAAGAGGAGCAAAGGTTTGGGAGCTGCTTGGTCACGTTACCGAAATCACAGCTTAAAAAATAATAAGAGCAAAAACAAACTCTTTCTGTTTGTTTTCTCAAGACAGGGTTTCTCTGTGCAACACCATGGCTGTCCTGGAACTCTCTCTGTAGGCCAGGCTGGCCTCAAACACACAAGAGATCCACCTGCCTTCCAAGTGCTGGGATTAAAGGTGTGCGCCACCACGCCGGCAAAAACAACTTCTGATGAGGCACAGCAAATTAAATGACCTGACCTAACCCTCTGATTCCATCACAGCCCTCCTTATACTGAAAATACAACTCAGTTGTTCTTTTTTTAATGATTTTTTTTTGTATTTTATTACTCTGGTGTTTCATCTGTGTGCATGTCTGCATGAGGGAGTCAGATCCCCTGTAACTGGAGTTACAGACAGTTGTGAGCTGCCACGTGGGTGCTGGGAATTGAACCCAGGTCCGTCTGGAAGAGTAGTCAGTACTCATAACCACTGATTCATCTCTCCAGCCTCAATTAAGTTGTTCTTAAAAATTAAATATACTTAAACGTACTGATAGTCTGATTGAAGTTGCAAAGCAGCTAACATTCACAAGAAAGAAAACCTGGGCAGGTAAGATTGTTTTCTTCTTGGTGGTTTTCCCAGACCAGGTGAATTCTATATTTCCTGTCTCAGGTGGGACAGGATCCTAGTGGAAGTCATGGGGCGGTTTCTGTTGCTGTAGAGACCTGAGGCCACAGCAGGCCACGTAACCACCACAGATGACTGAGAAGTGAGTGTTCCCACAGGAGCCGGGAGAAATCCCTCAGCAGTCATAAAGAGAAGACACCTTCCTTGACCCCTAGGGACTGAGACCAGGAAAACCTTCAGTCCAGTTCTTCACTTATCCCAGAATCTGGCAGGTACTTAGCAGAAGTCACCGGCTCTTACCACTAACTCAGTCTTAAAATGGTGATCCTGCCTCCACTAATTCTCAGAATGGGACTGTACCTGAGAGCGATCTCCTCCTGTCTTATATTCCTCTCTAGTGTTGGGATTAAAGGCATGCACCACCACTGTCTGGCCTGCATGGCTGACTAGTCTGGCTGCTTTGCACTCATCTTCAGGCAAGCTTTATCTATTAAAAAACAAATAATACACAACTATATGGACATGATGGTTAGTTTAAACTGGCAACTCACACTACCTAAAACAACCTTGGAAGAGACTCGTGATGGATTCTCAAGATCAGATTGCCCCAGAAATGTGTCCCTAGGGGCTTGTCTTGGTTGTGTTCAGTGATGGGAGAAGACCAAGCCCACCGCGGGCAGCAGCATTCCCCAGGCAGGGGATCCTGAACTGTGTAAGAGTGGAGAAGTCAAGGTAAGCACAAGCCAGCAAGCAAGCGAGTGAATATGCAATGTGAGCGTGCATGTGAGCGTGCATGTGAGCGTGCATGTGAGAGTGCGTGCATGCATGCATTTCTTTCTGCTCTTGACTGTGGACAGGACATGACCGCTGCTTCAAGCTGCTGCAGCCCTGGTTCCCCTGCTGTGAGGGACTGTACTCTGGGTTTGTGAGGTGGGATAAACTTTCTCCCCTGTGCTGATTTCTGTCACTTTCTTTTTATCCTGTTTGAGTATAGCAACATAAGTGACACCCAGTGAGTGGATAACTCCCAGAACAACTGAGGTGACTGGGAAAACCAACCTCAGAGAAGACCAGCAGGCAGGCTGAGAGTGTGAGCTTGTTTCTCTCACCGTCTAGAACAAGATAATATACAAGGACAGAAAGCACACTCAGGTCACTGGGAGCAGGAGGGACAGAATGCACAGAAGAGAGAGATTGCCAAGAGATGGTGGAAATATCGGGTGTGACTATCTGTCTGTGATCTTAGCTCTACTATGGGTGTCACAAGTATATATGTCAAAATTATTTAAATTATATGTCCTAAAGATGTGCAATTAATTAAACTCAATTATATTTCAGTAAAGTTTCAACAAAGAAGTTCTTTAATGAATTAAGAAAATTAGCAAATTTTTAGTGATACCCCTGAATAGTGCATCCATGTATGGCACAGACAGGCCAAAGTTATTAAAGGTAGAAGACATGCAAGGCAGGCCTGGTGGTACCCACTGTAAGCCCACACTCAGGAAGCTGAGACAGGAGGATGACCAGTGTAGGCCAGCCTGGGCTACACAGTGTGACCCTGTTTCAAAAAAGGGGGAAATGTTGGAGAGATGGCTCAGTTGGCAAAGTGCTTGCTGCATTAGCATGAAGACTTGAGGCATATATACAGGAACAAAAAATAGACTTGGAGGCATGCACTTGTAATCCCAGCACTGAGGAAGCAGACGCAAGCAGATTCCAGGGCAAGATATAGGCCAATGAGAGACTCGGCCTCAAAAATAAACAAAAAAAGTGAACCAGAGAACAAACCTGAGATTGCTCCCCAGCCTTCATATCTACACACACATCACCATACACAAGAACATGTTCACATGTGTGTACATGCATGCACAAAAGTGGAAGAGAAAGTCTAAGATACATTACTTTCATGATGTCAGAAAGAGAGGGGAGAGTGGAATGGAAACTATGCTTGGAAAATGATGGTGGAGAGTCTAGGAAGATCATCAAAGCCCAGTGGGTGTCGTCTGGTGGGTATGCAGAAAGCAGCATCTAACTTCAAGCATCACAATACAATGATGGAACACAAACACTAAAGGAAGCGTTTTGACAGTGGCCAGACATTCCATGGACAGAGGAGCAGCTAGCAGTGGACTTCTCAATCCAAAGTGGAAACTAATGATGTCAGATTGACATCCTGAGAGAAAAGGTGTGTTTATCTAGAACCCTGAGGGCAGAAGAAATCTCTCCCATCACCCGGATGAAATGCACCTATTTCTTTTTGTTTGTTGTTTATTTTTGTTTTGTTTTTTTATTTTTTGAGACAGGGTTTCTCTGTGTAACAGCCCTAGCTGTCCTGGAACTCACTCTGTAGATCAGGATGTTCTAGAACTCACAAAGATACATCTGCCTCTGCCTCCTGAGTGCTGGGATTAAAGGCGTGTGCCACCACAGCCTGGCAAACATTTTTAAATGATTTTTTCTTATTTTATGTGCATTTGTGTTTTAGCTGCATGTATGACTGTGTGACAAAATCAGATCCCCTGGAACTGGAGTTGCAGACAGCTGTGAGTTCCATGTGGATGCTAGGAATTGAACCTGGGTCCTCTGGAAGAACAGCCAGTGCTCTTAACTGCTGAGCCATCTCTCCAGCCTGAAATGCAGCTATTTCAAACTAATAACAACAAGGGTAGGCTTCTTTTCTCCTGGAATTCTGAACAATGTGTTTTGGGAAGAAGAAAATGCCAGAAGAATGGTTCAAAATGAATCAAGGGATTAAAAAGGAGTATGCGGCAATTCCATAGGCTAAATAAATAAATGGGCTTTAAAAATTAGATGCTAGACAGAAGAATGCATACATGACTTTTAACATGTAAGAATCTATATAATATATATACTCTCACAGGCTCCTATAAATTATATTCATCATTTAAACGATTAAAAACAACCAACATTAACAAGCATTAAAAACAAGCATAACAAAGGCCAGATTCACTCACAGAATGTAACACCTCATAGCAAATGTCAGAAAAATGGTAGGTAAGTAAGTAGGTTTGTAGTTAGAATGAAAACAAGGAAGGAAGGAAGGAAGGAAGATGATACATAGATGAGATAGATGATTGATAGATAAATGGCTGAATGGATAAATAGATGAGATAAAAAGCCTGACACTATATGGATGGATGGGTGGATGGATGGGTGGGTGGATGGACGGATGGATGGATGATGATTGATATACACATGGGTAGATAAGTAGATAGATGGATGGATGAACAGATGAACTACTATTCCAGTGTATGTCTGCCTGCTTGTTATCATACTCCCCACCAAGATAGTCATTGAGCCTAACTCTCTGGAGCTATCTTATAAGCTGCCTTAGTCATGATGTTTATCAAACAATTGAAAAGTAGCTAAGACAAGGCCCTTTCTCAGAACTTCCTTGCTCCTCTTTACCCCAACTCTATATGTTCATCTTTAAGGTGCTTATATAGTAGTTCCCTGATAGAGACACCTTCTTTTGACTCCCACAAGGTCAAATATTAAGGTCTTCAAAATACAAGTGTCTGTGGGAGTAGGCATATAACACAGCTGAGAAACATAGATGAAAATCCAATGCTGGAGAAAGACAGGAACTGAGACATTCATAATGCACAGCTCTCACCCTACCAGAATGTCTACTACTCCTCTCTGGCCACCTATGGCCACTCAAGAAGGCAAGTCACATGTCCTCAGAACTTTTAATAACTTGGGAGGAATGAGAGATACAGTGTGAAATCTGACTTTTATGATGTGGTTGTAATTTTTATGTAGTCCTCTATTGTCCTAAGAGCTGCTGCTGAGCTCTTAAGGCCTCCTAAAAGATGTCCTCCATCTTGTCTAGAAGACAGTGCCTCTGAATGTTCAGAGGATTATCCCCAAGTCTTGATATTGTTGAGAGATTCTCTTTGCTTCCCTGGATTTTTAATTTTTTTCTCAAAAGACACATTTGTTTGCAAATACTAAAAATGTGTTAAAAGCAATAATTAGCACATTCTTTCTCAGGACTAAAATTAGACATATTTTTCAACCTGGTTATCTCAAATATTTACTATGTTCCTGTCTTAGAAAGACAGCAGTAAATAATTAAATGATCAGTGGGATCATGCTGGGTAGGCTATGGGTAACAGAGGCAGATCTGAAGCCACAGAACTCCAGACCAATGGAATAGGAGCCTCCCTCTGGGGTGTGGGGAGGGGGGGAAGCTGCCATTCGAATGCCACATTCAGTTCCTGGGTTCCTGATATGCCAGCATGGAAGGGGAAGAAGAAGCCACATATCTTACCTCTTGGAATAAAGCCTCAGTTTCTTCTTCTTGCTGATCTCATGAGATATCTTCACCCTCCTATGGCACAGTCCTTTCGTCCGCTGTGGACTGGACACCTGGTCCTGGGCCCTCGTTCCTGAGACTGTTGGGTGGGGAAGCTGAAAATACCAGGCATGTTGTCATTGTGCCATTCAAAGCCCTCATTTTGGGGACACCATGATGAGTTCTCTCTCTAGAGACAAGATGCTTATCTATGGAAATTAAGGCACCAAAATGTTGTAGTACCAAATGGCCTGAACCTGTAAGACATTCTTACCAGGCAACTAGTTGTATGCCACAATGGAACCTTCCAGAACCATGGCTAGACTGGACCTCCAGTGGAAATACTAGACCTTTGATGTGAGTGGAAAGTTACCTAGTGCCATAGTCCACATCACCCACCTCAGCAATCCCCACAATTTGGAGAGAGGAGATTTAAACCAGACCTTGAATCCCCACCTCCAGCCCCTGGAGATTACTTGCAAGTCTTGGGTCCCATCCTTGTCTTTGTTCCATAAAGTCCTGTTAGGACTGAGGCCTCAATGCTTCTGTCAACTCCCAACCCAACCTAAGAGGATAAAAACTTTGGTACTGTCAGATGGGGCCATAAACTCATGGCTTAATTCCCTGGTAAGACGGTCCTTGAACTTTTATCACTTTCTCCTTCTTATCATTGTTCCTAAAAACCTCAGAGTTAGGTCTGAGTCTGGTTACTGTGATTATAGAGGAGCCATTTCTCCAGCACCCCAGAGATAATGAGCTTCTCCATTTAAGAGTTTTACTTATTTTGTTCCGTTTTAATTCGGCTTTGGATTTCTGTCTGGAGTGTTCTGTCAACATGAGTTTTCAGTTCCTGGAGAGATGGGTCAGTGGTTAAGAGCCCTTTGCTGCTCCTGTAAAGAACCCAGATTTGAGTCCCAGCACCAACATCAAGGAGATCACCACTGCTGGCAACTCTAGGTCAGAGGAGCTAATGACCTGTGAATCACCTACCCCACATACATAACTGAAAATAAAATTTCTTTTTAAAATATAGTTTTGATTCTTAGATGACCTAGAGAGTTGTGTGCAGGCAGTGTGATTGATTTATTTTTGTTTTTTATTTTTGCCTGTTACCAGGAATAGAAAAGATGAAGTTTTATGTCTAATTGCAAATATCTTATCTGGATGCTGTGTGTGTGTGTGTGTGTGCGCGCGCACACATGTAGAGACCAAAGAACAACAGTCTTGGGTATCTTCTCTCAAGGGTCAACCAGCTTTGTTTTGGGTCGCTAGCTGGCCTGGACTCACAACTGAGGCTAATCTAAGCCAGCCTCAGTGATCTCCTGTCTCTACTTCCCAGTGCTGGGATTGGAGATGCCTGCCATCACACCTGGCTTTTTAAATGTAGGTCCTCGGGTCCTCAAACTTGTAAAGCAAGCACTTTGATTCAGCCATGACCCAGACCCTAGTACAACAGCTCTTTGCCATTTTATTTTTGTGAATTTATTTAGTTTTGTTCCTATCTAGGACCCTTACTTCTTCCCGCTCCACATATGGCAGCCCTAGTCTCCTTGGGGGACAGAAAATATCACGATGGTGGTAATATCCACAGGGAGAGATCCATTAGCTCTCTCTCTCCCTTCCTACTTACCCCTTCTCTCCCTCCCCCTCTCCATGTCTCACTCTCAGGCTGCCCAAGTCCCCAGCCCTCCCCAGTGTTACCTCAGGTGCCTGTGTGGTCCCTCCTCCTCCTTGGCTTGTCTTGGTCCTTCCTCCACTGCTCTTGGGAGGCAGCACTCTGCAGCTCTTACCCTGGAGGCTCCCATCAGGTGAGTGTGAAGCCAGGTCCCTGGGAGCTGCTCTCTGCTGTTCTGCAGGCAGGGCCAGGCTGCTATTCAAGCAACACCAGGTGAGTTGGGGCTCCGCCTTAAGTGAGGGGAAGGAGCTTGGGGCTTCACAGCTTTTGGGGGTCCCTACGTGGTGTGATAAGTCCAGTTTCTGCTGGCCCAGGGGTAAACCCGGGGGCCTTGTGAAAGACGTGAAGAAATAATGTGCTTGTGAGGGAAAACAGGCGGGCAGCCGTTCCTTAGTCTCTGAAGAAGGACATTCTAGGGCATTCTTAGGTGACCCCAGTTTCTGGGACGATGTCCAAGGGTTCAAAAGATTGTCGTATATTCTAGTTTTTGCTGGTGGGCTGTCTATGCAAAGGCAATAGATGGCACGGGTCTCATTCACTATACCCTTGGTCACATGAGTGTCACATGTGTGAGCAGGCAGGACGGAAGCTGTCTCCTGGGTGGTGCCGGGGTTGGGGTCAGAGGAGAGTTCAGCTGTGGGGATGTTGCTATTGGTCCTGTCTCTTTTCTCTCTTCCTGTCTGTGTTTCTTCTCTTCCATCCATTGACCTGGACCAGCTAGGGTCCTCTGGGATACCATCTGCCTCCGCTGGGCCTGAGGATGCTCTAGGTGGCCCATTCACTCCCAATTCTGATTCAGCAAGAAGGGCCTGTTCTTCAGGCTGTGCACTTGTACACAGAGAGTCTGGACCTTTCCCAGGCCCTGGAGCAACCTGTGATGAGGGCTTCTCTCCCTGAGGTAACCTGAGCAGGTACTTGGGAGCAAAGGAGCCACTTGACACAGCAGCAGGGATGCCAGGATCCTGGAGCTGGGCAGGCATCAGGGAGTGGATCCCAGGAGTCTTAGGTACAGAAGGCAATGTGGGATCTTTGTCCCCTAGCCCTGGCCACCTCAGGGCAACAGCAGCAACAGCTGAGGAGGCATTAGAAGACTCCAGGGCCATTGTCACATGCTGGATACCCTCATTTGAGCTGTCCAGGACCTCCTCAGAGGTACTGTCCTGTTTCTGGGGTGGCTGGGAGTCAGCCCACACAGAGCTACCCAAGGGCTCAGCTTCCAGAGGCCCTGGTTGCTCCTGGTGGTCCAGCCCCTCCACCTTCAGTCTCTTTCTCTCTGAGGGTAACTTGTCTTCTACAAGTTGGAGGCCCACAGACCCACCACTGAGCCGTCTGAGGAGAGTTTGGTCTCCAGGGCAGGTTTCTTTTGTAACTTCCCCACTGCGGTCTGGCAAAGCCACCCCAGGGGCTTTTAAGTCTCTTTCTTGGAGACGCACAAGCTCTGGAGGCAACTGGCTTCCCAGGTCTGATTTCCCATGCGGAGAGAGCAGAGGACTCTTACTGTTCAGACAAAGGGCGTCTGTGCTGCCAAGGGTGGGAGACGACTTGGCTCTGGCCACTGCCTTCAGTTGCTTAGGAAACTCGGTCTCCAATGAGCCTTCCAGGGACGGCCAATTTCCCAGAGGTCCTGGCTTTGCCCCTACTGCAGCGTCCCCAAGGACAGGGACCCTATTGTCCTGAGACAGGCCTGCACCCTCAGCCCCTACCACTTCTTCCTGGGAGGGTAGGTCCAGTTCCGACCCCTGGCCCTGCTTCACGTCCCTGTGTTTCTGTCCTCCCTGGTGACTGGTCTTCATTTTCTGGTATATTCTCTTGAACGTCTCATTCCCATACACCTGCCATTTCTCCTGAGAGAACATCTTTTGTTTCTTCTGGCCGTACTTCTTAGTGGCCCTGCCCCTGCATGCCATCCCCTCCTTTACCACAGATCTCTTTCCATCTGGGTCTTCGGCAACAGCCGAGGGGTCTCCAGTAGGGGTGCAGGGCAGATCCTCCACGGCAGCCTGCCTCACCAGGGCCCGAGGGTGACCACTGGGGATGCCTGTCAAGGTCAGTCCTGGGTGGCCCCCCAGCCGGGTTGGGGTGAGCCTGGGGCTCAGGGACTTCTGCATCAAAGGGAAGGCATCCTGCGGGTCCCGTGACTCTGGCCACAACTTAGAACCCTCAATGAAAGGCAGCGAGTTGCTTCTGGTGACAGGGACACACTCCACCGTGGTGGAGAGCTGGGTGGGAACAGAGTGGAAGAAGAGGGGTCTGGTCTTCTCCAGGGGCGTGAAGGTAGAGCGAGCTGGGCTGAGGGCAGCCCTCCTGCGGTTGGGCTCCAGTGCCCGGATGTCAAAGTGGAAGGAATCCTTGTAGGTATAAGGCATGGGCAGATCAATGCTGCCCTGCTTGGATAGCACAGTCTTGCGGGGCCGCACGTGGTCCAGCTGCGGGTCGTCTACCACCGCCTGGTTGTGGGAGATGAGCTGGGCAATGCGCTCCTCCAGTCTCTTCTTCTCCAGCTCCAGGCTGGATCCCGGTGTTCCCTGCTCTGCCCTGTTGCCTGCAGACCCGCCCCCAGGCCCTCCTTCCCCCTCAGACTCTGCACTGTGCTCCGACAGACTGTGCAAGGGGCTGGAGGCAACCGGAGGCTGCTCCACGCTGTCTGAGCGTGACAGGTAGCCCGAGTCTGTGCTTTCACACTTCCTCAGCTGGCCCTCCACAGCCTTGGAGTCCCAGGGCTTCTCTGAGCATGTCTCCTGCTGTCTCTGCAGGGAGGATGGCTTTGATTCTGGCAACTTCCGCCTAGGCTGCGGGCTGACTAATGGAAACTCGGGTGATACCTTCTGGGGATGGTCCACAGGAGCCTCCTTGTGGGCAAGGTTGGCCCCTAGAGAGGGAGCCGCTTCTACCATCCTTTCCCTGTTCCTAGTAGCGAGGGTGGGGTGGGCTCCAGGGGAAAGAGCGCTCTCTGGCGCGCCTTCGTCCCCCCTGCTCTCCAGTGAGGCGGTCTCTCCAGGCCTATCTCCATCCCCCAGAAGGCTGCTCCCACTTCCCTCAGACTCTAAAGACAGTCGAGAGTTGTTGAGATGTGTCTGTGTTCGTCTGTGTTTATAAAGGTTGCTCTGGGTCTTAAAGGCGATGCCACAGGTGGTGCATGGGAAAGGTCTCTCCCCCGTGTGGGACCGGATGTGTTTCTCTAGCACACTGGGCTTCAAGCAGTCCCGGCCACAGTGTGGGCACAGGTACTTCCCAGCATTCTTCAGCCTGCCCGTGCTGACCAGTGTGGACCCCACACCCGGGGAGAGTACAGGCAGTGTGCCCACGATGTTCACGGTCAGGGCCGGGGTGGCTGGCTTGCCCATCTGGGTGGGACTGGGCCCTTCAGGCTGCAGCAAGGGACTGAGGATGAAAGGCACACCGGCCCCCTCCAGGCTGCCTGTCACCAGGGGCGCACGTGGTTGAAGGCCCCCAGGAGGTACCGTGTGGTATAGTGGGACAGGCAAAGCCTTTAGGAACACAGCTGGGGGCAGGCCCTGCTCTGGCGGCAGGATGACTGGACCCAGGGTCAGGCGAGGTGAGGCCTGCCCACCTGAGACCCCCGGAACACCAGGAGCAGGAGCTGACTGGTCGCTGGCAGGCGGGGTGGGGTGGGTAGGTTCTGAAGCCTCCATTCCTCATCACCTCTGCGGGCCAGGATTGGTGTCAACCTGTGAACGAGACCCACGCTTTACCACAGGTGTCTTTCTTCTCCCTCCCAGAAGGTGTTACAGTAGCCCTATAATTCTCAACAACAAGCCTGCAGCACTCTTGTCCCCACGTTAAGAAAGGTGTTGTCAAAAAGTAAACCTAGTTACGCAAAAGACCGAGGCAGGAGGATTACAAATTCTAACCCTGTTTGGATGACAGAGTGAGACCCTGTCTCCAAATAAAACATACAGAAAGGGTTGGGTGTGTAGCTCAGTGATAGAGCACTTGCCTGGCATGTAACAAGATTCTCAGCTGAATCCCAGTCTCTCTGTCTCTGTCTCTGTCTCTCTCTCTGTCTCTCTCTCTCTCTCTCTCTTTCTCTCTCTTTCTCTCTCTCTCTCACACACACACACACACACCACAATATACCCTACATATATACATATATACACACACCCTAGATATATACATACACACACACCCTATATATACACATACACACATACACATATATACACACCCTATATATACACATGCATACACATATATACACATACCCTATATATATATACATACATACATACACATATACACACACATACACACAAAGAAGTCACACACACCCACAGTGATCCACAGTGGCTACTCTAGCAGGTTCAAATCCCTTCCTTGCCTATGAGGATGTTTCTAGATCCGTGAAATGTCCAGATCCAGACCCTTCCCCCACTGCGGTTTTGAGCCATCAGTCAAGAGGACGACAGTAGGAACAAGAACTGACCTTGGTGGAGGGCTTCTTAGATTAGGAAGCTAAAAATGCAGGACTCTAAGACAAACCTGAACATCAGAAAAATTGTGTATCATTCTTTTGACCCACAGAAGTATGGCTCAAAGAGTGCATGATGAATCTCACGGTATAAGCTTCTCCCCAAACACGATGGGTCTGTGTATGCTAAAACATTATGATCTTGTCACATTCTCTCATGAAGCTATAAGGAGCTCTCATCCAACCTCAGGATGAAGTTTAGGTCTCTACTCAAAGCCCTGCTACGAACAGTTGAGATTAAGTCAGTTGTCACTAGGTCAGGAGGAGATAAACTAACACCAGGTCACATTATGTTCTGCAAGCCACGAAGGGCAAGTCAGAGACTGGAGGGAAATGTTAGGTGGGCCGGCGACAGCCACCCCTCACCTGAGTCTGTGTGAGCATTATACCACCCTCCTGAGAGTTCCTCTGGGCACCCACAACCTCAGTCTTCTGAACGTTGTTGATGCCCCAGGCGGTTAAAGTGCTGGGGTGGCAGGGCCAGCCTGAGCCAGCACTGGCTTGAGAAAACCCACGCGAGGGCTTCAGGAAGCTTGCAAGCTAGCTTTACTTAAAATCAAATCGTGCCAGATAGGGTGCTATACGCCTGTGAGCCTGGCATCTGGGGGACCGAAGAGGGAAGATCAGGAATTCTGGGTCAACCTGGGCTAAATAACAAAGCCCTGATTTTAAAAATGGGGGAAAAAGAAATTATATAAATATGGTATGAAATAAATCATATTGAAAGAAAAGATACTACAACTACATACAGTTTTTTTTTTAAAGCTGGCATTACTGTGTGTGCATATATACACTATGTGCGGGAACGGAGAGGTCAGAGGTGACTTTGAGGGATCAGTTCTGTCCTTCTACCTTCATGTGAGTCCCAGGATTAAACCGATGCTGGGCTTTCACAGCAAACCCCGTTACCTGCCAAGTATTACAACCTTAGACTGTGTGTGTGTGTGTGTGTGTGTGTGTGTGTGTGTGTGCTAGATATATAACTGAAGCTGGCCTCTGCTTCATGCCATCTGAAAAAGAATAATTCAGAAACAGATCACAGGCATAAATGAAAGATCAAAAGCTGTAAGTCTCTTAGAAGATATGGAGTGAAATCTGGACTTTGCATTTGGCAAGAGCTCCAAGATATGATGCCAGAAGCACAGGCAGCAAAAGGAAAAGCAGGGAAAAAATCGACTCATTAAAACATCTGTGAATCAGAAACACTATCAAGAAAATGGAAGGCTGTGCAATGGAGAGACTCAGGCTGAGGCGATGGCTCAGTTAGGGAAGTGTCTGCCATGTAGGAACCAGGACCTGAGCTCGGACACTCAGAACCTGTGCAAAAGCCAGGTGCATGGTACACCTGCCATCTCAGAGCTGAGAAGGCAGAGACTGGCAGATCCCTGGAGCTCGATGCCCATTCTAGCCAAATCAGTGAGCTCCACATTCAGTGAGAGGCTCTGTTGCAAGTAATAAGACTGTGAGGGGCCAGCAATACCATTCAGAAGGCAAAGGGCTTGGGCACAAGCTTGACGACCCAAGTTCGATCCCCAGAACGCACACAAAGGTAGAAAGAAAGAATTGACTCCACATGATTGTCTTCTGGTCTCCACACACACTCTCTGGCACATGTACACCGTACCTTATCATACACACACTCTAATAATAATGGAAAATAAAAAGCAAAAAGTCTTCAAAATAAAAATAAAGCAGTAAGAGGTTGAGGAAAATGCCCAGGGTTTACCTCTGACCTTCACACAGATGCACACATGTGATCACAGGCATGTACGCACACTTACATGTACAGAATTTTATAACTCGATGACAAATGGACTCCATTTTAAAAAGAGCAAGACTTGCAAGATGGTTCAGCAGGGAATGGCCCTTGCTGCAGAGGTTGACGGCGTGAATTTCATCCCTGGGACACACGTGTGGAAGGAGAGAACTGACTGCCACAAATAGTCCCCTTACCTCCATACATGCACCATGTCACAATACACGCCCACACATATGCAGATAAATAAATTAACTATATGAACAAAGGCATTGGCCAGGCTGAGATGAGAGGACGCCAAGGTTAAGGCTAGTCTAAACTATCCAGGGTAACCCTGTCTCAAAACAAGTTTGAAAGGAAAAAACTGGTCAAATGACTTCCCGAACTCACTAGCACGGCACAGTAAGGGCAATACGCTGAAAATAACAGATCTTTGCAAGGGTTTGGAGGATGGGAAGTCCTCACACACTGTGGCCAGCAGGAGTGACCCCATGTGGCTTCATTTCTCTGAATTCAAACACTCTCTTCTGCAGGAAGGAAGTAGGCTCCTTGGATTCAAGGCTTGTGTGTGGTGATATTTTGTTTGTAACCTAACAAATAAAGCTTGCCTGAAGATCAGAGTGGAGCAAGCCCCTAGTTATCCATAAAGGTCAGGCAGCGGTGATGCACACCTTTAATCCCAGCATTTGGAAAGAGGCAGACAGATCTCTGTGAGTTCAAGGCTACCCTGGGCTATACTAGATTGTTCCAGTCTAAAAGAGAAATGGAGCCAGCCTGTGGTGGCTCACACCTTTAATCCCAACACTTGGGAATCACACGCCTTTAATCCCAGCACTAGGGAGGTGGAGACAGGGAGGGATATGGCTGAGTGGAGAGAGGACTATAAGGCAGAGGAGACAGGAGCTCAGGGCATTCAGTCTGAGGATTCGTGGAAACAGGGTCTTGCCCCCTTTGGTCTGAGGATTCGGGAGAGGTAGAAAGTCTCTCTAGAGGCTGGCTGCTTTACTTCTCTGATCTTTCAGCATTTAACCCGATATCTGACTCTGGGTTTTTATTCTTAAGACCAATTAGAATTCGCCCAACACTGGTGAAGTCACCAGGGCGCACTCTGAAGCTATGCGCAGGGTGACAGGTGCTGGGAGAAGAGACTCTTTGATGGAGTTGCCTGTAACTTGTGCGTGAGCTCTAGTGAGGTGGCTCTCCCCCATGTCTCACCCGTGCTGGGTTGGGCTTTTGATGTCACTATGCTACTGTGACCCCAATACACTCATTGGCTCATCAAGTTTTCTTTCATTTTGTCCTGTTTTGTTTTGAGATAAGGTCTTCAGTCTGACTTTGAATATATATATATAGCAACCCCCCACCCCACCCCGCCTTGGTCTCATGGGATGACAGGTATGAGCCACCATGCCCAACTTAATTCATTTTCTTCCTTCCTTCCTTCCTTTGTTAATATTGAGTTAAGGCCTTGCTGCATAGTCCAGGCTGGCCTGGAATCCACCGTCCCCCTGTCTCAGCACTCTGGATATTGGGATTACAGATGTGTACCACCAGGACTGGTTGGATGAAACAGTCTACATAAAAACACAGAGCTTTGTCTGCGCCTACCACGGAGAAGAGTTTGATTCATTTGTGTTTTCAGTAACAAAGCATAATATTTTGAACTATTACCCAATGGTTCTTCCCACCCTTGTCTCTTCCTCTATCCCTCAGCCAAGCAGTCCCCACTCATTCCTGGGATGCGTCTCTAGTGTAGTTCCCAAGGGAAGGTAATCCCATGATACCCTCAAGAGGAGCAGAAAGGCTGAAGCGGAGGAGGCTGCCAAGTGTACGTCACCCCACAGGTCCTACTATGGACAACCAAGGAGGACACCCTCAAATCTGGGGCTGGCTGCCTCGGATTGCCCTGGGCTGACACTGTCACCTGGAACATGGGTCCTGCAGCAGGCTCTGGAGTCCCTCTTGCCTAGCAGGCAAGGCTGGCCTGGTTGGTTCTGAAATGATGTCCAAGGGTTGATGTGTGAGGCTCCTATTGGAGTACTTGTGGCGGACTTGGAGTTCTGAGCCCTAATCCTAAGGAAGGAAGTGTAATGAGCAGAGACCGAGCGACTAACTAATGCTTCTCTGATAGTTTCAGTGGGTGGGTGGGGAGGAAGTAGAAGGGAGGAGAGCCAGAAGGAAGGGAGGAGTGCTTCCCACCTCAGCCTGCCTCATGGGGAGTTGAGAGAGAGGTAAGTGGGACCCCATGCCAGGCAGTTTGCACAGAGCAGCAAGTGTCTTGATGGGAAGAGGAAGGCAGCCCACAGAGTGCTCTGCTAGGGAATAACCCGCAGACCCCGTGTCCTCCCACAGAGCTGTATCCCTGCTGCTGAAGGGCGGGCTCTCAGCAGGTACCCGGGGAGCTGAAGCCCAGTGACAGGTGGCTCCAGCAAACACGAGCCCATTACCAGGGAGAACAAAAATCGCAGCCAGAACTGCCTGTCGTGGGTAGGAGGCTCAGTTCTTTGAAATGCTGCAGACCCACCTGCCACCCTTACAGCTCTCTTTCTCAAGCCTGATCTGTAATTATAGCCGGTCCCTGCTGTGATCGAGTAAATGATACCCTCCTCTTGGGAGACAGCCACTCCTGTCCCAGGCAAAGTTACACGGGACACAGCTGATTTTAACCAAGGAGGGACCAGTGGTGCCACCGCTGTTGGACTGACAGTGACTGAGAGGAAGGAGGAGCAGGATCCAGAGTCCCTTGTCATCCCAACTGGCCCAGTGTCAAGTGTTCACCCTGTTGTCATGTTGAGGGCTGTCACCCAGAAAACAGGACTCACACCCTTGTCCTGCCCACCGAGGATCATGTTCTCCAGTAGAAACACTTGGCTTTATGGAGGAGAGGTGGTCCAAGAGAAGGCATGAGGAAGAAAGGAACGATGATTTCCAAAGCTTTCAGTAGCAAAAGCAGCCCCCTCAGTGGGCCAGGCCAGAGAGGAAACTCAATGAAACAAACCCCAGATGGATTTGCAGAATCCATAGTCAAGGTGAGATGCAAGAGAGGCAGCGGAGAAACCCACTGATGGAAGCGTGTTGGAAGGGACTGGATGCAGAGGTAGTAGCTTCTAAAACAACACTAGCTAATTCCAGCCCATATGTGTGCTCCAGTCACCGGCTCGGCCACTGGGTTAGCACTCTCGGCTTTGATGTCTTTTCCTTCCTGCTTAAATCCCACTTTTGCCAGAAGACCCCTTTTAAGAAGGAATGGCATACCCAAGATCGTGAACAGGATGCGCCCTTTTTATGTTACATAGCATCTACCATGACTTTCAGGGACAAAAACTCATCCTTCCACAATGGGCTGGAAACTTGATGTTCACACAAAAACTGGCACCCAGATAATTAAAGTTGGTTATTCATCACTGTGAAAAGCGGGGAGCGCCTGAGATGTCCTTCGGTGTGGGAAAGAATAAACAGACATTGTCACAGTCAGACAATAGAGCATTATGCATCCATAAGAAGAAATGAGCCATCAGGCTACGAAGAGGCACAAGGAATGGTGTATGCTGCTAAGTGAAAGAAGCCACGCTCAACAGGCTGCTTCCTGCTGCAGACACTCTAGAACAAACAGAACTGTAGGAAATAGGATCTGTGCGTGCCACAGTTGGAGGGGAGGAAAGAATGAACAGACATGGCCTAAAGGACATTTGCAGCGTGAAACCATCTGGATGATACTGTCAAGGGGTACCAGGCTGACCACTCTCAAAACCCAGAGTGTGGAGGTGGCCCCGTGGATAAGGCATTTGCTGTGGCAAGCGTAAAGACCTGAGTTTGGATTCCCAGAAACCACTTAAAAATAAGGCATGGCAGAGCCCACCTGGAATCCCAACACCAGGGCTGGGGGTGGAGACAGGAGGATCCCTGGAGCTCACTGGACAGGCTGTCACCAAATTAGTGAGACATAGGTTTGGTGAGAGACTTTGCCTCAAAACTTAAGGTGGGCAGTAAACCAAGATACACCTAACATCAACCCCTCCACATGCTCATAGACACATGTGCAAACACAAACAAAGCCATATAGACCATGGGAAGAGTGGGCTCTCAGGTAAGCATGGACCTCTGCGGCATAGCCTGGGCTCACCAGCTGTCGCATGCGTACCGCACTAACACAGGACACTGATAGCAGGAGGAACCGCATCCGCATGAAGGACGGATTTCAGCACGGCAGCTCCGAACTCCCTGGGCTTCCCTTCACAGTTTTCAATTGCTTTTGCTTTTGTGAAGTGGGATCTCATTTTCCAACATGTACCATCACACCCGGTTTTAGATGTAGGTTCTAGGGATTCAAAGGTCAAGCTCCCTGGCCTTTGCGATAAGTATATCACTGATGGAGCCTTCCCCAGCCTCAGCCGTTTCCCAAGTCACTTTCTAATTGGCCTAAAACTGGTCTCAAAATGTTATCATCTAACAGGCAATGTTTAGGAGAGCTAGGCATGAACCGGCATCCATCCTTACTGCAACAGCATGTACACTGCAGGGCTTTGTCAGTAGAGGAACCACTAAAATAAACAGCAACGGCCAGCTAGACTGCCCTAAGTGTGTGTCAGGGGCCGCTGGATGTGGTTGTGACTTCTTCTCTAATTTGAACCCTAAAACCTGTGACACCCTCAGTTCTTCCGTTCTCTGAGCACCCACAGTAGTAGCAATGGCTTTGTATGTCTGGCACCGAGCTGGTTTGCTCTGTGGGAGACGCTGCAGATTAAAAGGGGGAAGGTGGATATTCACTCTGATGGCCTCTGGCTACACTTCTTCCAGGAGGTTCCCTCCCATCCTAATCATGGTTCTGAGATGACAACACCCTTCCTCCACAGCTCTGCTACCATCTAAATGTCCACAGCCCTCAAGGAGGCCCACTCCATATAAACAGCGCCCCCACCACGCTCTGAGCCATTTATGCGAGCAAGTCTCTTCTCCATCCCTTCTCTCTCTCTCTCTCTCTCTCTCTCTCTCTCTCTCTCTCTCTCTCTCTCTCTCTCTCTCCCCTCTTTCACTCTCCCTCTGCATGTGTTTGACCTTCCAGGGCCCACAGTGAATTTGGAACTTAAATTACGTGTATGTGTGAATTTTCCCACAGAAAAAGGACCTTTGAAACTTTTCTCATGGTCAAGAAGAACCTAGAAGAGTCTGTCTAAGAGTGGGGCTTCCTGGTTCTGTATGCCATTCCCTGAACATGAGAACCAAGGATGCCCAGGACCTGTCAGGCTCAATTGCTTGTTAGTCAGACTACAGCTTCACCTAAATTAATTCTGTTTGGTGATGAAATTATGTTTTGCTTAAACAAATTAAGATAACTGGGCAGGCCAAGAGAGAGTTTACAAAGGCACAATGTGCAGAAAGAGAGTGAGTCCAAGCACAAAGCAACTCCCTCGTTCTTATGTGCAAATGGCGTGGCTCGGGTGAAGACGGACAATGGGTTGCAGATGTTTGGAGGAGAAACCCTGATGTCCAGTGGGCTTTGCCGCAGGCAGGGCCTGGGTCCTGGGCTCAGGTGAGAAAGAAAATCTAAGCTCAGATCTCAGCTTTGGCCCGTGCTCATTCAGATTGCTCATCAACTTGGCAAGATCCAGAATTTCCTAGAAGATGAACCTCTGGGCACCTCTATAGGAGAGTATCTACACTGGGTGGATTGTGGTGGGAAGACCCACTCCTGAAGGTGAGAGGCTCTATTCTCCAGGGATGGGGTGCCGGACTGAATCAAAAGACTCCTCTCTTGCTGCTTCCGGGCTGTGGATGTCATGTGACCAAATGTCTCAAGCTCTCCCCGTTGTGACTTCTCTGCCACGATGGACTGTATACCCTCAAGTACAGGGGAGTTGAGCCAAGACAAACTTTCTTTCCTGAAGTTTCTTTTGACAGATATTTTGTTGCTTCAAAGAGACAAGTAACTGGTGCAGCCCCTATGGACTTACATAGCTCAGGAAGTTTCTGGAGGCTTAGGGATCAGTGAGAGTTAAATTGGTGCTCTCCCAGAGTTCCTGCCTTGCACTTAGCTGTTGCCAGGACACTTGGTTTTACCGCAGCCACCTCGAGGCTGGTACTCCTTTGTTTGCAAGGAGCCACACAGTTTTTAGCTCCGAGTCCCCTGAACTCCCAAACTCTGCACAACAACAGTGCAAACTGAGCTCCCTGGAGTTCATCCATGGGTTACACACAAAAAAGAGATGGCCACTTTCACTGGGCACTGCCCGAGTCAGCAGCCAGTGAGCATGGAGCCAAAGGAAAGGAGGAGATTTCGTCCCAGGCTCTCTAAGTGGGGTCCCCACTTCCACCCCACGCATTGAATACTGTGTACGTAAGTATTCAGGCCACAGTGTGCATCAAACACAAGCCTTCACTGCATCTGTTGAATTGACAAAGATACAGGGCAGGGACCGTGAGACAACTCAGTGGATTAAGATGCCTGTTGTCAACAAAGCCTGATGAACTGAGTTTGATTCCAAGGATCTATTTGGTAGAAAGAGAGACATGACCGTCCTCTGAGCTCTACACAAAAGACTGCCCCTCTCAAACACACACTCAAACAAATAAATACAATGAAAAAATGTTTTAAGAACCCTGGAGAAATTCAACAGATGGAAGCAAGGTATTAAAAATATACTATTCGTAGCCAGCCCCAAACAGCCTCAACCTCCACTTCTCCATCCCCACCTCATAGGTTGGCTGTTCCTGGCATAGACACACGGTGGCTTCTTTACCACTCCTCAGTGCTAGGTGGGCCACGAACGCCATGATACTGTGTCTGGGGCTGAAGATGCTGAAAGCATTCTGCCCTGCCTTAGTCAGAAGAACCAGCCTAGGCCAGTGCACTGTGTGGTAAGTGGCCACATGAAATCACAGCAGACATACCCACAAGTCCCGTGACACAAAATAAAGCTCTCTGGGGAAGCCTCTCTGTTCTTCCCCACCGATTCACAGGTCAAATATGAGATGGACGATCTGCTCTGATATGTTTGGGGCTGTTTGCTAGACAGAAATATCCAGATGATTTGCAAGAGGACAGCCTCCTGAAGAGCATTAAGGGTCATTCAGACTAAGGGTATCTTGGCCTTACTACCAGCTGACATCCACTTTCCCAGGATGCACTGCTAGAACAGTTAGAACAGGTCTCGAACTTATGGATGTTAGAAGGCACCTTCAGGTCTGAGAGCCCCCAGCTGGACCGTGCAGATAACAGTGTGCATCTTCTTTGGCTATCCAAGGTCTCTGCACAGCACGAACCTGGCCAGAGTTCCTTCAGCCTGTGGGGACTCAAGGCCAGTGCGGCAGCCTGAGTATTCCCACCTGCTTCCTCAAGGGCCTTGGACTCTCTGCTGATAGCATTAAGATCAGGAGAGCTTCCTGCCTTGGTTTTTTTTTTTGTCTCCATCCAACTCAATCACTTGTATCCTTTTTTTCTTTTTGGGGGGTGGTGTGTGTGTGTGTTCATGTGTGTGCAAGTGTACGGACACACACATGGAGGCCGGAAGTCAAGCTCGGAAACAGCTCCTCAGGCACTGCCCATTTTATTTGGACCAGCTGAGGTCTCCCCTGAAGCTTATCCATCAGACTAGGTTGCCTGACTAGAGTGCCCCAGAGACACACGTCTCTCCCGAGCACATGTGACCACACCTGGCTTTTACATGCGGGTGGAGAGCAAACTCAGGCCCTCCTGCTAGTATGGCAAGCATCTCCCTGCCCAATGCTTGGATAATTTTTTTAAAAAAAAATATTTATCTATTTAATACAGATTGTGGCTTTACTTGCATGTCTGTCTGTCTGTCTGAGGGAATCAGATCCCCTGGAACTAGGGTTACAGACAGGTGCGAACTACCATGTGGGTGCTGGGAATTCAATCTTGGTTCTTTGGAAGAGCAGCCAGTGCTCTTAACCACTGAGCCTCTCTCCTCTCTCCAGTCCTGTTTAAATACTTTTGGACACCATTTCGGGCCAAACATTTTGCTAGAATTCAAGAAAGCAAGAGAGAGGGACAGCAAGACTATATGACACCAAACGGGACCGTGGAGCTGGCGGCATGGAGACGGCTTAGGTCCTATGGCGCACGGAGCCTGCCGCGCCGTGGCTCATCAGTTGGCACCACTTAGGACTCTTGCTTTCTCAGATCAGGGAGTTGGTATAGTGGCAATAAAGTGACACTCAGAAGGACATGGAACAGGCCTGTGACTTACAAAAACCAGGCAACTCTTCCAATGCAGCCTCCACCTGCAAAAAATCCGTCCATTCTGTGGTGGTGTTCGCTGAGAGCGAAGCGCCGCCCTGTGCATTGGCAGTCGCGGATCCCGTTTCTGCTGGGCAGAGGGAGCGCTAAGGATGAGGGGCTTGGCACTACAGGACACCGCTAAATGAAAGAAACTCCTACTGTGGGACTCGTGTTTAGTGAAGCAGCAAGACATTGCTTTTTAAAAGTAATTATATAACGTGTTGGAAAATAAGACATGGGAAAGGGGTGAGTGAGGTCTCACGTAGAAATGTGAGCGGGGAAGGAAGGACTTGAAGGCGGCAGTTCTACATGGAATGGGCTGGGTGAGTCTCACTGAGAAAGCTAAATAAACCGGCTGGAAATCTGACAAAGGAACACACATGAGTACTTGGGGGAAGACACAAACGGAAGACGGAATCCAAATGCAGACGACAGCAATGCAATGACCCCGAGGCAGGAGCATGCCGCACATGTCTGAGACATGTACATATATCATGTCCTGGGGATTTCAGGCCCTCACACAAGCTAGGCAAGTGCTCTTACACTGAACCACATTCTTGGACCTAAGGCTTAGCCCTCTAAGTTAAAGGAACTACATTTGTAGATGCTAGATGATATTTGCAATTCTTTCTGGGTAAGTCTTTTATTCCTCTGGGGCTTTGGGAGAAAAGGAAAGAGAGAGAGAGAGAGAGGAAGAAGGAGGATGGGAGGGAGGGAGGGAAGGAAGGAAGGAAGGAAGGAAGGAAGGAAGGAAGGAACCAATTCATGTACAAAATGGCCTGAAGTGAGAGAATCTTGAGACTGTGCTGTGTTCAATGACAAGGGAAGGGAGCGGGCAGGTCTCAGACCTGGATAGTTTTTTCTGAGTGGTAAATGGGAAACACAGGTCTTAAGCCTTTCTACTTGCTGGAAGAGGGTGCTGAGACCAAAGCCGCCACCCAGGCTGCTCTCCTTCCTCCAGTGAACACAGCCTCACAGACCCACGGCCAGCTGGAGGCTGTCCACACATCCCTGAAGCCTAGAACATGTCAGATAAAAAGATGCTGCTCCCTGTTGCCGTGGGCTATAAGCAGGGTTGGGAGATAATGTAGGTCAGAGCGCTGTATTGGGGATGGTTATTGTCTCATATAATTACAATAATCTGCCAGGAAACCAGCAAACAGATAACATGCTGAGTTCAAAGGGAGATAGGAACAAGTCCCTGCAGCCTGTGTGAGTCAGAGTTCCAGAAGCCTTAACCCCCTGTGGTGGTTAATTCCACTGTCACCTTGATTGGATGAAGAAAAATGTTTGGCCACTCTGGGCCATGTTGTCACCTACAGAGGCTATGCTTGGAAACTGGGCAATCAAGTTAAAACAACAAACAAGTCTCACTTAGAACGATGTTAAAGGTTTGGTCTGGGGCTGCATTCACAGTTAAGGCTGGGGCTGGACACTCCCAGCGTAGAGTGCTCTTAGCTGCACGGGTGGCTGTCAGTTTGGCTGGATTCAGAACCGCCTAGGGGAGACACATCTCTGGGTGCACCTCTGAGGGTCTTTCCAGGGGACTAACTGCGGAGGGAACACATACCCTGAACACAGGAAGTACCAGTCCAGACTGAGCACAGGCAAAAAGAGGAGGAACCTGGATGAACGTTAGCGTTCATCTCTGTTCTTGATTCAGCCAGAGGTGAGCAAGCCGTGGCTCCCTCCTGCTGCCTTGCCTTGCCTGCCATGATGGACCAACCCTCAAACCCTGACCAAAGATCTGTTTCTAGGCCCAAAGTGTGCCTTTTCTAGACTATCATGCAAATGGAGGCGCGGGTGACAGAGCTTGTTCAGCCCAGCCTCTGCCGTCTGACACAATGCTCTGAAGACTCGCCCACACTGTCGTGTGCTTCAGGAGCCCACTCCTTTCCACTGTCAAGGGTAACTGCACTGGGGAGATGTGCTACACTGTGTTCGCACTGTGAGGGCAGGTCGCACGGGACAGGGACGAGACAGGGCTTTCTGTCTCAGACAGGGAGGCAGGGATGAAGGCACAGCAGGAGGACAGAGAAGCTGATCAAGGAGCCTGCATCTCCGCCACCCCTTTCCCTGCAGGTCAAAGGAAGACAGGAGTTATCATTGTCCTTATCGCTGTGACTAAGGTCCCCACATATTGAGAGAAAGGCTTGATGTGGCTAGGTGAAATACAGTACTATCCATCACGGCAGGGGAGGCACAAGAGACTCTATGGCTGAGATCCACAGTATTGTCCATCACGGGCACGAGGGAGTGGAAGTCACGACACTGGGACTGTGTGGCTGAGATCCTACATCTCCACCAATACAGAAGCTGGTTGCACCAACACTCCCTCCTTTTCACTTCTGTCTGGGCCTACAGCCCACAGGACAGAGTTTCCCATGTCCACTCAGCTAATCCGCGCTAGAAACGCATCCACAGAGGACCTCTCCTAAGAGCTCAGGTGTTTCATGACCTGACCAAGTCAATAATGGAGAGAGACAGTCACACCAGCTGTAGCAGAGGGCTCAATGGGCCCAGGCTCTTACAATAGAATTTACCAACCCACCCCCAGATCACAAGTCATATCAACACCCAGGAGTACCTCAAAGTGAGTGGGAACAGAGAGCTAGAGAGACAACGCCAAAGATGAGAGACATCGGCTCTCTGGCCATTGATTATCTGGTCTAACTAACTGCACTGCTTCAGCGACATCAGCTCTCTGGCCATCGATTATCTGGTCTAACTGCACTGCTTCAGCGACATCAGCTATCCAGCCATTGATTATCTGGTCTAACTGCACTGCTTCAGCAACATCAGCTATCCGGCCATTGATTATCTGGTCTAACTGCACTTCTTTGAGTAACACTTGGGAATAAATCCTGAGCACGTGGAAATGGGAAGACAGGCAAAGAAATCAAAGATTTTTAAAACAGTCATCTTTCGAAGGACAGAAAAAAACATCACTATATCCAAAAGTTTTAGAGCTCAGTAGCAAACAAAAGAGACCAAGTAATAAGAAGAACTAGAGAACTGGAAACAAGATAATCAAGGCAAAGCTCTGTAGACAACATGAAGAAACACGTAAGGAAGTAGAGACAGGAGGGCCAGGGGCCCAGGAGACCAAAAAGGATCTGACATTTGTGACATCAGAATTCTGGAAAAACAGGAAAAGGAAAGTGGGACTTACTTACAAAATATGAAGATGTCTGAAGGTGGCTGAGTAGATGAACGTCCTTGCCATGCAATCAGGACCTGATTTTGACACCAAAGAACTCGTGTGAAGCTGGTGTGGCCACACATCTGCCGTCTTAGCACCTTCATGGCAAGGTGGGAGCAGAGGCAGGAGAATTGCAGCAAGGTTGAGAGCCTGTTTGTCTGGCTCTCAAAGAACAGAATAGACACCGCCTAAACAAGGTTGCCCTCTGACCTCCACAGGCACTCCTTGGCATGTGATCATCTGTGGTCATGCATGTGAACATGTGCAGACACACAAACATCACACACATAAAAAGACGCACTTACAAAATGACGAATGACTTGTTTGTGAATTCCAGGAATCCTAGCATGTAGGAGGTTGAGGCAGGAGGATTGCAGGTTCAACATTAGCCTGGGCTATAGGGCAAGATCATCTCTCAAAATACAAAATTAAAAAAAAAGAAAGTTTTCAAGAAAGAATAATGAAAACTCCAATACAGCAAAGGCCTAAATCTATATCTACAACAAGTAAAGCGAACACTAGCCTGACATTTTATACAAACATTAGCCCGAATCTAAACCTAAGCCTAAGAATAACAACTAGCCCCTAATCCGAACCCTAGCCCTACTCTAACCCTAAGCCAAAGAATGCCAGCATCAAACTTCTGCCACTAAAGATGGAGAAGTTTGACCAAACTGAAGCACCGTTACCATGGATAGCAGGGGAGGGGACAGCGCCAGCCAGCGGTTCTTCAGACTTCAGAGGCCAGCAGGAAGAGTGAGACATTTTCCACAGGGTGAAAGGAAGAAACAACCAACTCTATCCCTATATTCAGTGATTCTTCCACACACGAAGAAGAAATCAAGATGGCCTCAAATAAAGGAACGAGCTAAAGCAGTGGTTCTCAACCTGTGGTTACGACCAACCTGTTGGATTGCATATCAGATATCCTAAATGTCATAACAGTAGAAAAATTACAGTTATGAAGCAGCAAAAAAATAATTTTATGGCTGAGGGGTCACCGCAACATGAGGAACTGTATTAAAGAGATGCAGCATTAGGAAAGTTGAGAACCACTGGGCTAGCTCTTCAAAAGGAGAAGGAATGAGTAATAAAGGAAAGGGAGAAACACCCTAGAATTGCAGAAATAAACAATGATGGAAGAAGTAAAAGTATGGGTAAAACATTTACTTTTGAGTTTTTGAATTCTATTTGATGGTGAAGGCATTAGAGTATGATTTGATGCAGTTTTAAGTCCATGTGCAGAAAATAAACACTGTGACATAGAGAGGGGGCAGGCTATGGACCTGACTCAGTGGGTCAAGCATACTGTACAAACATGAAAACCTGAGCTGGGTTCCCAAAAATCACATATTAAAATTGAGCATGGTAAGGTGTTCCTGTAACCCCAACTTTAAGGATCAGGGTGATTGGGATAAGTAGTAGATCCCTGAAGGTCATTGGCTAACTGGTCTACCAAAAGTGATGAGACTCCAGTTCAGTGAGAGACTGTCTCAAAATATAAAAGCAGAGAGTAACCAAAGAGAGACACCACCTAATGTCCACCTCAGGTCTACGCGTCCACATGATAGCTTATGCGCATGCATTCACACATATACATGTGCATGCGCATGCATGAGGCACCACACACATGCACAAAAATTAAAAATAGAGGTTTCCACACTTTGACAAAGAATCAGTGATGCTCGCTCACTGTGGCAAGTTTTACACATGCAGACCAAATCATCCCCAGTGTGCACAGGGATTGGATGCTCAGGTCCCACATGTAGACTACGTATCACTTTGCATAAAAGCCATGCACATCCTTTGCTACCTTTAGGTCATAGCTAAAAGACCTATAGTACCTAGCATAAGTAGTCACTATGTAAATGGATGTTGCACTGTCTTGTTTGAGGGTGACATGAAAGAAGAAGTCTTTGCTGACCCAGTTCTTACTTTCTTCATGCATGCCTGGTGTATGTGCACATACATATGTGAGCAGTCATATGTGAGAAAACATGGACTCCATAGACTGAAGTTGGCTGTCATCACTCCAAGTCACTCCCCACCTTGTTTTTTGAAGCCAGGTCTTTCATTGGACCTGGAGCTCACCAATTTGCTAGGCTGGCCGGCCAGTGAACTCCAGAGATCTGTCTATCCCTGCTTCCCCAGGGCTGGAATTATAGGCACAAGCTGCTGTGTCAGACTTTATATAAAGGGTGCTGTAGGATTAATCCTCTTGTATACTTTAAAGATCTGTCATTTGAATTGATTCAATAAAATGATGATTGGCCAGTAGCCAGTCAGGAAGTATAGGTGGGGAAACCAAACTAAGGATGATAGGAAGAAAGGCAGAGTGAGGAGTCACCAGGCAGACACAGGGAGCAGGAGATGAACATGCCATGCTAATAAAGGTACCATCACGTGGCAGAGCATAAATAGAAATATGGATTAATCTAGCTGTAAGAGTTAGCTGGTAACAAGCCTGAGCTATTGGCCAAGCATTTGTAATTAATATTAAACCTCTGTGTCGGTTATTTGGGAGCAGGCAGTCAAGACAGGAAATGTCCAATTACAGCTGGGGATCCCAAGTCATGTCTTAGTGCTTGACTATTAGGCACTGTGCCCAAAGGACTTCCTCTTTTTCCTGAGTTACCTCCTTTTCAAATATGTTCGATCCATAGTTGTTTGAATCCACACAGTGCTGTACCTGACTGTACCTGACATGATACCTACAACAACCACAACACTGATGTAGTTGTGAAACCTACTTGCTGTGATCGCTTTCCAGATGCATTGCTCACTATTCCTCCAGCTCCCAGACTAACCCTATCTGCTCAAATCAGGGGACTGCACCCCTCTCTGATAGTCTAAAGCACAGCTTCCCCAGAGGTCAGAAGCCCACCACCCACATGTGCCTTTTCAGGGTACTGCCTAGAGCCCCTTGACAACTAAGAGCTGTTCTCTGATTGTCACATTATTATGTCACACTTCCCAAGATGACTTCCAGGGTGATTGTAATCTTCTGATTAGTTACAGAATGTCCAGACTTGATCATGGATACACGGTCCCAAGGATAGATTCCTATGGGATATTGGGATGGACTTTATGATGGCTAAGTTCTTTTCCAATGAGAAATTTGAGTCTTGCAACCCCTGGCATGCCACGGCATCAAAATTAATCAAGCTGTCAACTGGGGTCAATTGAGATAAAGTGACGACCAGAGCAGGTGGCCTGGGAGCTGGAGTGGCGTGGCCGTGCACACGGCAGTGGAGGCGCGTGTAAGGACTGCGGTGTTAAATGGATTTTCCTAAGAGGCCTTGAGTGCTTACACAGAGAAAATGACAATCTCAGTTCCATTAACTCACAGCTCAAGTCATGCTCTGAAAGTCAGACAGCTTCTGTGACAGCCCTGAAGAATTTCTTGTTTCTTGGAGCTGTGGGGCTGACATAGCTGAAAATCAAACAGAATTTACTGGTGCAAGTTGATGAGTTCAAAGTCTTGCCAAGCTTTTCATGTGAGAATCGGCGGGGGCGGGGAGTGTTACTGGGAATCCTGGAACTTGGAACGAGGACATCTCAGACTCACAAGAAAGAACTGGATGGAGTCAGCTGCTCTGAACCCTCCTGTGTCTCCCTCTCTTAGTAGAGTTACAGTCCTCAGCTGAGGATTCCTGCGAGACCCTCACCTGGGGCAGAAACCTTCTAAGAAATAGCTGAGCCTTCCTGGAACTCACCATGACCATCCTTCATGCGCCAAGACTCGTGAGCAGGGTGGCTGGGATCAAGCACCCAATATAACTTAGGAAGAAATAGGTGGACAACCATGGAACCCATGCTTGTATCACCTACCAGCAGACACTAAGCACCATATGCAAATGGGCCTGAGGGTTTCCATGAGAGAGGGCAGGGACCACCAGCAGTGAGCCCAAGAGTTCATTGACACAGATGATTGTCCTTGAGATTCTTGGGTTTAATGTGCCTAAATTGCTAGATATACCTTTAACTGTGTCCTAGGCCGGGAGGCAGAGATCTGGATGTGACAGTGGCCTCCAGCTCATGAAGTTAGAGCATCAGGGCTTCCCTCCCATGACAAGGATAAGGGAATTCAAAGGCCTAGGTCAACTACACTTCTCATGAAGATTCATAAGTGCTCCTGGGTGGAGCTCTGAGATGTCCAGGGGAGCACTCACATCTTCCCAAAACTGTGTGGACAGGGAGAACTGTGGGTGATGTCCTTAAGAAGAGTAATTCTACCATCACAAGGCAGAGGTGACCTCAGAATAGTAGAGTAAGGGCCAGATGTGGTAGCACTTGGTTGTCAAAGGCAAAATTGGCTTGACAACTACAGGGAATGGGGACACACCCACAAGGCGAGCTCTCTGGCACATGGAGACTTGTGAAAGCAACTGCCAAGCCATGGTGTCCCTAGCAGTTGAAGAATTATCAGCCTGCTAAATATTGGTACATCTGTATGAGAAAATCGCTAGTGCAAAAGCAAGGGGCCTGACTCCAGTGCCCAAGTGGGGAGCCACAGCTTTTGTGCCCCTCACCCTCACAAAGGCTGTCTGCAGCCTCAGAAGAGGGACTCCTCAGAGTCTTCAGAATTAGCAGAGGCTCCAAGAAGCAAAGAGCAATGGAGAGGAAGCTGTGGAATGGCCGGTGATGAACAAAACCGAATCTCCGAACTGTAGCTCACTGGCAGCTACTCACTTGGGAAGCCACTGGAATGACTTTGGACACTATGCACAAATATCTTTATCTCTGTTTGACCAGGCTGCACTTCTTGGCTTTGCTTTTAATTTTTGAGTTTCATACATGAGATGCAGGTGCATGACTTTACAGCTTGGTCTTCAGTGAGGAAAATATTCAGTGAGACCCTCGCTGAGTTAGTAGAGTGACGGACAGGGTCTTGGCAGCAGACAGCACCTCTGTCTTCTCACCCCGAAGACAGGTAAGAGCTTCCTCAGCAAGACAGATGCTCACTTCTTGTGAGGCAGAAGCAGAGACCTGTGCTGTTGGAAGGAAGTTCACCATATAGAAGAGCAGATGCGGCTGCACACCTATTATAATTGTGTCGATTACAAACGTATCGTCACTCAGCACCCCACACACCCTTTGCTGTGCGCTGTCTGGGAAACAGTGCAATTCTACCCAGCAGGACATGTTGGAGGGGTACTTCAAGAGAAAGAAGTTTCCTGAACATTCCAAGTTGAGGGCCTTGGGTGTGTGCACAGGGTAGGCCATGGAACTATCCTAGCCACAGGCCTCTAAACATACGTCCTCAGCCCCAGGACAGCCTCGTCCGAGAAGCAACCAGTCTACAATACCCACAGCACAGACTCAGAGCTCAGCTTCAGCAGCCTCCTGCGCAGTCTGTCTCTGACTAGCACATCCATGGAACACAGCCCTGTTCTCAGCTGTGACCTGTGAGCTCAGAAGACCCGTATGCCCCACACCCAGGCTCTGAGCACACACCTCTGTCTCTAGCTGGGAGTGGACTGTCTCCAGCTTACATGCTGAAAGGTTACCCACTGTTCCCACTGTGTGCCTGGCAACTCCCTACAAGTCGTGGTCAGGTGACAGGAGCCAAGAGCCCCAATGTCCAGATCTGCTACCCGTGTCCAGTTTCACACCCACATTTCTTCTTTCTTGGTACTCTCTTCATCATCTGTGGGGATACTACTGTGTCTCACAGCGACTCTTGAAGAGCTAGTTATTCTTCTACCAAATGTTTTCTGTGCTACCTCCTGTGTGGCCTCTGCATCTTCAATAGATCTAAACAGGTACCCAAAGAGAGGCTGCATTCTAAGTCATGAAGCAGTCTAAGCAGATTTAAAGAATTAAAATAAGACCAAGTGTGTTCTTAAACAATATCAAATAACACTAGAAATCAATAAGAGAAAGGAAACTGGAAAAACTCCAAATGCCTGGAAACTAAATGCAACCTATGGGCCAAAGAAGCTGTCTCAGAGGCAGTCGAAAGCACATTGCTGAGAAAAAGCAAAAAGGTAGTGGAGCACACCTTAGAGAACACTGAGGGGAAGCTTGCAGTGTGGAATGTTAGCAGTAGAAAGAGGGCTTGAGGGGGAAGTGTCACATTCCTTCTGCAATCTAGCGCCACACACACACACCACACAAACACACACACACACACACACGCACACACACACACACACTATAATAATCCTAAAGCAGAAGGAAGAAAATAATAATGGTTGAGGAAGAAATCAATAAAACTGAAGCAAAAATAACAGAGGAAAAAAAATCGATGAAACAGAAAGCTTGTTCTTAGACAAGTTTAATAAAATTGATTTAGAATTTCTTCAAAGACAGACAAAGGAAAAAATCAGACAAGACACAAACTATCAATATCAGAAATAAACCAGGGGCTATCACTACAGACCCCACAGACTTCAAAAGGCTCACAAGGGAATCATTCAACCCCCACGCACTCAATGATGTGCATGGAATGAACCAGTTCTCCAAAAGGCATAAACTGCCACAATCCACCTCATCCGAAATCAATACTAAGAACAGCGCTCTAACTATCATCAAATTGAATCTGTAATTTCAAAACTCACAAATAAGAAGCCTCTAGGTGCTGGTGTAGAGAATTAATTTCACAGTGAAATGAATACCAGCTCTATCTGAAAACTGAAGAAAAGAGAGTGTTTTATGTGCCCAGATACCATCCTGACTTCTATAGTATGAAAAGAGTCAAGCAGAAAACAACACCCTTCGTGAATCTAGACACAAACCCTTGACAAAGCATTATTAATGAAATACTAAGTCATTAAAAAAAATCACACACCACGACCAAGGGTTTGAGATATAGTCCATGTGCTCTACCACATTAACAGAGTAAAGGAGGAGGCCACATAGTTATAGCCAAGATCCATTACTGAAAGGAAAGATCTCATCCCAGTGTGACAAGTGTCATTCATAATGCTACAAAGCAAACATTAGCCAGCAAGATGAACTAGCAAGGGAGAAGGAGGTGTCCATTGCTCTGAATCAATACTTCTCAAGCTTTAGCCAGTGAACTAAAGTGGGGGAAAAAATAATACAAAATACAGGCAACAGAAGGACACACAGACAGCAAAGGAAGAAATAAAAGTGCACCCATTGGCAGCTGGCACAGCTATTTAGGTATAAATTCATAAAAAATTAAACAAACAAAAAAACAAAAAAAATCTCTTCAGAATAAGAAGTTCCGCAGGCACAAGATCAACATAAAAACATTAATTAAATTTCCATGCTACCTCTGAATTCCATCAAAATTCAAATTACAATGTCATTTATACTGAAAACTACTCACATTAAACTCTAACAAAGCATGCCAAGGCCTTAGAGATTGCATCTTACAGAACATTGACAAAATAACTCAAAGAAATATAAATAATAAAAAGACTTATTGGGTCCCTGGATTAGACGATTCAACCTAGTAAAAATTTCAGGTATTCCCCTAATTGGTATAAAGATGTAGATCAGGTATTATATAATCCAAGTAAGAATTTCTTAACATCTAAAAGGACAATAAAAGAGGAAAACACCGACTGCCATGGTTTGAAAACTCATTGCAGAGCCATGGCAACCAAAGCTATGCTTTCAGGAGAGATGCACTGGTCAATGACATGTCACCCTAACACAAAGTAGCAACAGCTAAGACAAGGTCTCAGCATGTAGAAAAGACTGGCTTCAAGTCACAGCAATCCACCTGCCTCTGTCTCCCTGGTGCCCCCACACCCCAGGTGATTTTTGACAAAGGTTCAAGGTAATTCGGTGCAGAAAGCCTAGCTTTGCCACGCATGGCACTGAGGTATCAGCTCTTTGAAATGAGGAATCAATTCTTGTGCACAAAAGCAGAAAGAGAAGTTGCAGTCTGAGCTTTCTTAGCTAGACAAACATGAACTCAAACTGGAAAGTGAGCTCAAGCACACATTGGGAAACTTTTAAACACTGGAGGGAAAGGGACCAGGGGAAACCCTGCAGATCTAAGATGGGAGTCACTCACACAAGCAGGAACTATGAGACAAGATTAGACCTTTGCTAGGTTAGACCTCAACAAAATGAAGATTCTTTGTTCTGTAAATGCCTCTGCTTATAAAAGGAGAAGAAAAGCAGAGCCACATACATGGGGGAAATAGCGGCAATTAACAGAGCTACCAAAGGACTCATGTCTAGAATATATAAAGAGCCAAGAAAACTTAACTGTGAGAAAAAAATCAATTATTAATCCAGGTAGAAAATTAGTGAAAAGCATAGCAGACAGGTCTCTAAAGATGTACTTGTGGCAGCCAGCTCATGTGCGTTCTAGAAAACCGTGTGGTTGTTACAAACGTGCACTCAGCTACCTTGTCTTACACAACACTACTGCTTCCCAAAGAAAAGAAAGCAGGCTCTCCAAAGCCTGAACCACACACGTTCAGCCCAGCTCCATTCTGCATAGCCCGAGACAGCAGCCCATTTGATCTTCCTCAGACACATGTCTAAGCTAACTGTGCATATCTGTGTCACAGAATCTTACTCAGCAATAAGAAGACACAGACTGGAGACTGGGAGGTATCACAGTTGGTTAAGTACCTGGCAGGAAAGCATGAGGATTCCAGACCCCAGCTGAAGAAAGATGGGCGTGGTGATACACACTTACAACCCTATCATCAGAGAGGCAAAGGCAAGAGAGTCCCTGAGGCTCGCTGATAAACTATCCTAATCTACTTGGCAAGTTCTAAGCATGAACATGGCGCTTCCCACAGCTCCAACACCTGCACACGAGGAACGCACACACCAAAACAAATCTAAAGCGGAAATAAAAAAATAAGAGGATGAAATAATAAGTGGGGTGAATCTCCAGAGAATGAGGCTACTCACTATGCAATCTTCTTTATAAAATATTCTTTTAAAATTTTTATGAAGTAGAATTGGAAGTTAAATGCATTCATTTGCGGTGCACTTGTTTATCTCGCGTGCATATGTGCAGGTCTGTGGGTATGAGCAGGCCACATCATAAATGTGGAGACCAGAGGAAAATCTCCTTCTTCCATGGGGGTCCCGGGTACCAAAATCATATTATCAAGTTTGGTAGCAAGTACCTCTACCTGCTGGGTCATCCCTCCACCCGGTATAAAACATTCCTAAAGTGGTCAACTGTGGGGCAAGGGGACGGAAGAATGGTTACTGAGGTGGGGAGAAGGGCAGGGGATGGAACGGCAGAGTAGAGTCAGTTGGCCACCAGCAGGTCCTTGACACGCTAGGACAGTCTCTACCACAGCCAGCCGGGAAACTGGATGAAGCACACGAAGGGAGTCTGCTCTTTTCTCACAAGTCTGCAATTACTTCCGTAAAAGACTAATTCATTAAAATAAAAGCAAGTTAATAGATAGAGTCAAAATTAAAAGCCCATGCTGTGTAGTCGGATGAGCATAGAGTACTGGCTGTGCACCCTCAGCCATGTGTCCCACTGACTGGCTCTGACCAGCCGATTTCTGTACCATAGGCTGATTTATAGACCAGAATGCCCTGAAACTTGCAATGGCGCTCCTGTCTGGAGCTCCAAAGCCAGAACAACTGACAAAATTCATATCCCACTAATAGTTTTCTTAATTCTAGCTCACTTTACTTTCTTCTGAGTTTCCTTATATTGGAAGGGAATCTGCCTTACTGCCACACACGGACGTGCTTCAGTGTGGCTGTGAGCTGGAGACCATCACAAACGTCATCTGGTGTGAAGGAGACACTCAAGGCCCTGCCTGGGGTGGTCACCCATTGCCTGGCCTGCACTGTAGACCTGCAGAGAAATATAGACACTTCTGTCCCAAGACCAGCTGTATGCCACTCCCATGCTCCAGGGTGACAGAGTCCTGAGACCCCAGAGATAATCCCTGTCCTTGCATCTTTCCTACCTACAGGCCTCAGGCTTCTGTTCTCTGGGGTATTTGCCTTGTCTCACAATAGGCTCTCGGGCCTTTGTTCAAAAGCAGCTGTGACTGACCACCCAAGCTCACTCCCCCTTGGCTTGCCTCTGCATCAAGCCAAGGCCTTCTCACCTTCCTTTTCCAGGCCTGGATCTGTGTACACAATGTCTGTGGCCTCTGCCAGGGAAAAGGTGTCTCTGGCTGGTGACCCCTGGCCCCTCACCGTGAGCTCATTTCCCCCAGGCAGCTGTGCAGCAGACACTGGGGCCCTTTTGGGTAACCCTGCGAGCATGGGGCTCCTCCTTTGTGGCCATCCCTCCCCTGGCTGCCCAGCCAAGTGCCAAAGGAAACCAGATTCACACCCTGGTCTTGGAGTCTCCTTGCAGAACCTGAGATGGCTCCAGAACTCAAGGTCCCGCTCTGATTGGCATTCACCTGTGATCCCAAACTTGCTCTATGCAGGGATAATGGGTAGGGTGGCTAGGGGCCACAGCACTATTTTAAATCAGTCCAAACATTTACTCTGCCTGCCTGGGAGCTCACTGCACCTCTCTCAGTCATATCCTGTCCTTTGCTTGGTCAGCAGTTAGAGTTAGCATCTTGGCCTTAAACGATGCACTTTCTCTAAGGAGAGGAGAGGTTTGTTATCCTCAGACCTGCTTCCCAGGCTTATCTGAGATTCCCTCCAACTCTTAGCCATCTGGAAGTCTGGGAAGCCAGGCCTGTGTATAAATTTATGGTTTGTTAACCCTTGAAAACTCACTGAAAAATGATTCTGCTGGGTGGCTGATGGGAATACTTGTAATACTGTTACTATCAAATACTTGGATACTTAGGGGTGGATGTGGGGGTGTGAGGTGTGTGTAGATGAGTGTACTTTACAAACTCTTGGGCTAATATATGTTTCTAACCAATTCATATCTTTGGTTTAATTAGGCCACTTTTGGCGAAGACCAGCTAATAAAACAATGTGTTTGTTTATTAATCTTTAAAAACTGTAGATCACTTTACTTCATGCATATGAGTATTTTGCCTGTATGTACATACGTGTGCCATGTATGTGCCTGATTTCCAAGGAGGATAAAGAGGGCATTGTATCACTTGAAACCAGAGTCGCGGGTGGCTAGTATCCTCCCTCTTGGTCCTGGGAATCCAACACAGGTCTTCTGCAGGAGTAGCAGAGCTCTTAACTGCAGAGAAATCTCTCTGGCCCCCTTATTTGTCTTTTTCATGGGACTGGCTTCTGACAACCATTATGAGTTGCAGTAAGCATGTTGAGAGATGCAACCATGGAGGTAAGCACACTGGAGGCAAAGGAGATTGCTGTTTAAAAACACCGCAAGCAGCTGCTATGTGTTGGTGCCCTTTAACACCCACGTACCTTTACGAAGGATGGTGAGTTCTCAGCCAGTGAATCTCTGCTCTAAAGCCAGGTGGCCCAGGCCAGTCCTGAGAGATACAGCCACAGGTCCATGGAGGTGAGGGGAGCCTAGAAGCTGGCTCACTTGCTTGCTGGCTCTCTTTCCCCTCCCCCCTCATCTTCTGGGGAAGTTGCTACTCTGCCAGGGAGGTATCTTGTCACTCTCGATTGGTGCCTGATGCACAAGCAGTCTCAGCACAGAAAGACGCCCTACACCCACACCCCACACACCTCAGCAAAGAGGAGGAAAGAGAACAAGAAGGTGCCCCAGAAGCTGGCGGCTGAGTCAACTCCATGTCTCTCTGAAGAAAGCAAATAAAGCATCTGGAGAAGCCTGGAGGACACTTCAGTGGAGATGAGGCTCGGGTTGCCTCAGAAGAAGGAAGTAAGTTGTTTTCTGTGCTTTACTTAACGTGGCAGTGGCGACACTTAGCAAACAGGAAGCAGAGACTTCAAACGCCTCCTCTCCGGGGACCGTAACTATTGATCTGGAAACCCAAGAGGCCCTGAAAGTGCCAGTGCAACATTCGAGTCTATAGATGAGTCTGTTCTGGGGCTGAGTGAGAGCCAGGGTGTTGGTCTTCCTGGAGATGGGCCCGACACGAGCATCCTCAAGGCTCAGTGTGAGTACTTCCGTTGTAGATGGCCATGGCAGGGAGCAGGAGCAGGGAGCATCCCATCATCCCTGGAGTGCCATTTTCAGATAAACTGCTGTGAAGTCGTTCAGTATGGTTATGTTTGCAATCATTTTTATCTTAGAATATTGCACCAGAATGATCTCCCTCCAGAGGAGTTACTTCCTTCACTCTCTCTGACCATGGCAGTGGTAAAACAGTGTTTGCTCTACTGGCCTTCAAACAACAGTTTCTCTAGGTGCAATCTGAGATGCAGAAAAGGGTCCAGTCAAAAGAAAAGGTCCTAAGACATGGCCGGCCAGGAGCCCTCCTGGCTGTGGGCTCCTGCAGGCTGATTGATCATGACTTGGAAACTCAACGACAGCCACAGATTCGCTCCATTTTGACACCAGTTGTTTCCAGGTGATTGGAAGCTTCAGCCTGGTTCTCAGCTAGATTAGGAGGGGGATGTTTCCTCTGGACTTTGGAAGGATCAGACGGAGTGAATTCCCATGACCTCTTGCTTGAGCCATGCAAGTCATTACAGGTATAAGAAGCCCCGGGAATGTGAAGTTGGGGTAGGAACGATGCCGCAGAGCCAGGTTTAGTACCCAGAAAACACAGGGCCTTGCTGTAGCCGTGTCTCACAAGGGCCTCCAGCGCCTCCTCTGCAGCACGTGAGGAAGCTACCAGTCTCTTGCGTCAGCATCCCCTCTGATTTATTTGGACTCACTATAACGTATGTGTGTGTCCAAGTGTGTTTGAGTGTGTTCATGGTGTGTATGTGTACATGGTGTAAATGCTTACATGAGGTATTGTGCATCTGTAGCCCCAGCACTCAAGGAGGGAGGCAGGAGATGACATCAGGGTCATTCTCAGCTACAGTGGGACTTTGAAGTCAACTTGAAACACATGAGATGCCATCAAAAAAAAATCCCTAATAAAACAATAAAAATGAAAGGGTGAGCTGCGCGGTATGTGAACCTATCAGAACACTAAGAGATTCTTCTAAGATCACAACATGCAGCTTTGATGGCCGCAGTCATCACAGAAAACTAACCAGAACGTTCCAGAGCTAACTTGTTTTCTGAGGCCATTTCCCCAGCTCAAATAAGAACGAAAGATTCTTATTTTCTAAAATAAGAAATCAACAAGAAAGATAAATTGCTCCATACTCTTTGGGCAAATTGCAGTTCATATAGCCTGCCTTTAAAGGTAAAGCACTCTAATACAGCCAAGTGAACGGGACACAGACTGCGAAGGGACCCCAGGAACCTGTGCTCAAGGTTCACAGGTGGAAGGGCACGGTCAGGGTCCTGGCATTGCTGCTCCCTTGCCATGGCTCCTTCGTCCCTGTAGGTAGCTGTGTTGGGAGCAACAATGGGCTACATTATCTCTGGGAGCTCGGGGTTCAATTGCAGGGCGTCCCTAATCCCACATGCAGACGCTGAGCATGGGTATTCAAGATGGAATCACAAACCAGAGTGACGTGCAAGGCTTCTGGTGTTCCCGTGAGTAGAATCCGTGGTGACCATAAGACACATCCCCTGTGCTCTGTGCAGGAGCCAGGGCCCCGTCACCACGCATATCTCTCTGTGCTCTTTGAAGGACCAAATTTATGGCTCTCAAAGTATGTGCTGTCCAGATGAGTGGAGTCGGGCAATATTCTCCCTTGTTTCGGTGTTGATGTTCCTACCACAGGACACAATTTGAGAAGAGTTGATACTCCACACCCAGCTGTGAGAAACAGCTGTTCATTGTCTTCAGGATGGCCAGCAGCTGACTCTGGGTTTGTGTTCCCACCCCTTCTCTGGCTTATTAACCCCATGTGCCTTCAGAGACTTGAGCATCCACCTCACACAGAAGGTTACCCATTCAGCTCTGGGGTCCCCAGTACCCCTTCAGAAAACATCTCAGGTGACATCCGCTGCTGAACGATACTGGGGAAAAGCTCCTTTCCCTGACAGGACTAGGAGACACTTAAATCACAGGCCAGGTGGAAACTCTGCACAGTGGGAGACCTCAAAGGCTCAAAAAAAAAAAAAAACAACGCATCCAGGAAACAAAGGCAAGAGTTGTCACACCCCATATTAGGCTTCTCTGTGGGGTTTAACAACACCCTGCTTTGTAAACACATATACCAGGGCTTCACATTGAACTGGAGCCCTATGGGGGTCTGGTCCCCCTGACAGCCTCTGCTGGGTTCCTTCCAGTGTCAAAAGCAGGGACTAATCACCACCCTTGTGTCCTGAGAGAAACAGGCCATGCCTGCGGAGTCTCTTTTCGGAGGAGCCCTCACAGATGTGCTGTAGTTCTGCCAGCCCACACAGAAAAGTGCCTCTCCCCAAGTGTAATTGGACCAGCACCCCATGCAATTACCTGTCTGCACGTCCTCTGGCCAGGTAAATGGTGTTTTTATTTAAAGCGTGATGCATGCAGCCAGTTTTTGATTACCCGTGGTAATGGGGGTCAAGGGTCAGCTGGATCATTGGAACAGAACCTTTATTCTGCCTGGAAGTTTCTCTCTGTTCCCTCCCCCCTTCCTCCCATGGCTCCCCAGCTGGGGTGTGGATCTTCATGGAGCACTCAAAGCAGCACCAAAGAGAGATCAAAGGGACAAGGTGCCTCAAATCCAATCCCAGCTCAGCCAGGACAGGGCTCTGACCTTGCAGAATGACAAGGAAGCAGCTCAACCTCCCAGTGGATCTGTGAAGGAAATGTCCCATTCTGAAAGCTCACTTTCTCTGACTTCTTATTTGTGTGCGTGAAACCTTTATTCCTGCCAACTTGCTTTTATCATTTAATTTCTCCAAGCTGTACTTCATAATAATGCATTTTAGTAATATCCATTGAAATATTCCATAATCATGGCCGTGTGTGTGTGTGTGTGTGTGTGTGTGTGTGTAGAAGCACACACACTCACCTGCACACATAGATGACAAAAGTTGACACTGTACGTCTTCCTCAACAGCTCTCAATCTTGTTTTCAGAGACAGGGTCTCTCACTGGACCTGGAGGTCACTGAAGCAGCTAGTCTGACTGGCCAACGAGCTCTGGGGACCTGTCTCGCTGGGACACAGACACATGCCACTATGCCTGGCATTTGCATGGGTGCTGGGGATCTAACCGCAGGCCTTTGCACTTAGAAGTGACTCTCTTAATCCACCGAGCCATCTCTCCCCAGCCCTACGTAGTACACTTCTTTTTTAAAGAGTCGTGTTGTTTGGGCCTAAGAGATGACTCAGTGTTTAAGAGCACCGGTTGTTCTTCCAAAGGACCTAGCTCTGATTCCCAGCACCTGCCTGACAGCTCACAACTGTCTGTAACTTCATTTTTAGGGGATCTGATGCCCTCAATACAGACATTAGAAGGCAAACAAAACACCAATTCAAATGAAATAAAATACATATTTAAAAAAAAAGAGTTGTGCTATAAAAGGCACCGTCAAGCACAGCTAGAAGAGAGAGCTGGAGGGTAGTATCCAGGAGACTGGTAGGATATGGGAGACGACTAGGCCTCAATCTTTGCATCTCTCAGCTTTGGCCAATGGCACATGAGGGTCACAGTGTCCAAGAGAAAAAGGACACTTGTGGTAAGTTTGCAAACTGTCTACAAATCTAAAATAATTCCAAATGAAAAGTTCAAAGGCTACAATAATTTTATATTTAATAATACATATTTAATAGTTGTTTAGTAATGTGTTTATTATTAATAATAATTATCATTATTAATAGATGTCCCTTCTAAAGTTGAAAAGAGAAATTATAAAAACAAAAAAGAAAAATTCACCTAATACCCAGAGAGCTTTACAGACCAACCTTGGGGGAATGCTAGACCAGACTGTACATCTGAGAACCCCCATACATCCAATAATCAGGTAGGTTGCGCTGGGGTTGGTCTCTTTGGCCCAAAACTCTGTAGGGACAGTGGTGACAGAGAACAGAGAGATGGACACTCCACACTGCTGTCACAGAGACCCAGTGGGCTCAGAATGGGCCAATTCTCAAAAGATAAGATCCTTCTGACCCCCCAAACAGTCAACTTTACCCACAATGTACCCGCTCACCTCCTCTGACCCGCGGCCCCATCCTATCCCTGGGCAGCCAAGGCTGTTTGGGAAATAAATGCCCTGGGGCTCATTTTGGAACAGTTCCCCTCACGTTGGCAGAGCTGGCTCCATCAAGAGAGAGGCTGTGCCTGGTGCTCTGGGGGAAAGGTACAATGGCGCACTTCCCAGGGCTGGCACACCAATGTTCTTTCGCAGGTAATTGCCCAAACTATCACTGCGGGCTGAGCTCACGCGGCGCTCCATGTAATGAAGGTGGCTGAGTGACAGCCGAAAAATCAGGGGAAAGCAGAGCGTTTATGTCCCTAAGACTGCATCCCTGTTCAGGAAGCTGTGATGTGGCGCTTGAGCACTTGGCTCTCTCCCACTTCGAATTACAGAGTGTAAAAACAAAATTGTTTTTTCGGCACCGGAAGTGATTTTGCTGGCATCACCCACTGTTTGGTAAATTAAATTTTTGAGGCCAGAAAGAAAGAAAGAAAAAAAAATCTTGAAATTTCAGTGAAATCAAACACACAACCAAATCTTGCTCCTTCCTCTCCTCATGTTTGCAAAGTTCCCTGAGGAAGAAGTTGTTTCCTTTTTATTTTTAAGAGATGGGTTCATCAGTCCAGATGGGGACCAATATGGCTGGCTGAGACCCTGACACACCGCCATGGTGGGGTGGGGAAGCTGGTTAAATCACTGCCTGTTGAGTGTATTTATAAAAGCAGCTTGTTTAAACGTTTCAATAAACAGATTAAAACACAGATTTGTGTGTTGGCCGCAGCCAGCCATCTCTACAAGACAAGAAGCCTTTTGTCTTTGTGAAACCCATTGACAACAGGTCCCCCGAATCCAAAGGCCGCTCTGGGAGGCCTTGACCCTCCTTGGGGCTTTGATTTGTGGCCTCTTGAGCTCTCCCTGTGGCTTATTTCCCACTGTCCTCTGGTTGTGTTCTTACTCTAAGTCCCTTCAAATCCTTTTGTTGCAAAGAGTCAGAACTCAGATCAAAAGGCACTCACTCAATTTGACTCCTAAGTAAAAGCTCAGAAGCACATCTCCCAAGGGGGAGAGGGGGGCGCTGGTGTGACTTCATCTCTTCCCTAAGCACAGGGCTCACCAGCTGGTTCCCACTAGGACTTTGTTTTTATTTTTATATATTTTTATTCTTCATTAAAAGCACTTTAAAAAACAGAAGGCACCCTGGCCTCCGCAGCAGGACAGAGACATTGACGACACTGCACTAAGGGAAACAAGCCAGGCATGAAGACCACAAGTTCCGCATCCTGTCCCACGGGCCGGAGTTAAATGACGATGAGCAGGAGATGGTGGCAGCAGCTGTCAGAGGGACGGATGCTCTATTAGCTAATTAGTTATCAGTTACTTCTGCTTCCCTGCAAGATGGCCTGACCAAAGCAACTGGGTTGATTTCAGCCCAGAGCTCAAGGGTCCAGTCCATCATGGTGGGGGAAGTCACACTGGCAGCAGCTGGAAGCAGCTGATTGGTTCCCCTTGCATTCACTGTTGGGCAGCAGAGAACAATGCGCTCTTGTCCTCAGCTTGCTTTGCTGACCCCAGACCCCAGTTCGTGCGCCCGTCTTCCTGTGCAATTACCCTAATCCTGATAATCACCCATGGACGTGCCCAAAGGCTTGTCTCGTAGGTGATCTGATGATCAATGCCAACCATGACAAATGCTTTCTAGAGATCTACACAAGCTGGCCACTGCAGCTAACAGCCCTTGCGGGGCCCACAGGGACCTTCTAAAGGAGTGGAACCAAGGAATGCTTTCCTTAGACCAATGTCTCAATGAGAGAGGAAACTATAGAAGTGGCAGATGTTCTAGTCACCAGTCACCTTAATGGTGTAAATGTTTCATTGGTGTGTGTGTGTGTGTGTGTGTGTGTGTGTGCGCGCGCGTGTGTGTTTATCCCCCAAATTATCCAGTGCATACAGTTTTTCTAGGGATTCACTTTTCAGTGCTGAAAATTCACAGAAATGGTGAAATTCATGCCTTCATCATCCAAGGGACGGTCACCTCCCACTGTCCCCTAGGATCTTCCTCCTATGTCCTCCAAAGCCAAGTTCTGGAGAAAGAGACCCCTCCCTGTTCTCAGAGTCTCCAACTCAACTCTTGTTCCCAGAACGTGCGGGGAGTCTAGAGTTGAGCACCAGCAGTGCCTTGGAGATCTTAGTGCCAACGGTTCCTTGAAGATCATCTAATCAAGCAAGGTCAAGTCCAGCCCAGCATCCCTCCTTCCTCTGACACTTAAGGCAGGTGTTGCTGAGCAACATGATTCTCCCATCACTTCCCAGTCAGAGTTAGCATCTGAGCTAAAACCAATTTGTCACCTTCTTATCTTAAAGGTCACGAAGCAGGGAAGAAAGTTGAACTAGCTAGTGAGCACATGGCAGAAGCCCCTCCTTTCACCAGACCCTCAACCGTCGCCCACACCACCATTGTTCCAGCGCTCCTGTTCAGACCAGTGTGTTCTGAGCGCACATGCAAACACAGACATACACACAGGTGTGTGCAGATAAAAACATCAGTGTGTTTTGTGTCCAGCATTACCCACTCCTTATGACCAAAAGGAGCCCTGACTTTTTCCAATTTGTTCCAATTCTTCCCTCCTGCCAAGGACACTTTTGTCTTTGAGCAACTCCCCTATTGTCTTCTTTGCTCAACTCTCCTATCGTCGTCTTTGCTCAACGCTCCTGTCGTCTTTGCTCAACGCTCCCGTCGTCTTTTGAGTGGCGCATAATCAGGATAATTAGAGAGAACAACAGATGACAAAAACCTAAACAGGCAGCTTCTAACCCCAAAAATCCAGAAGGGAAGAATACACAGACTCTCCCAGATGCCAGGCAAGCCACATTCAACCGTCACGCACTTGCTCAACGAATACAGGTAGAAAGCCAAATTATTCCTAGGCTTCCTGGAAGCTGGAGGATCAGTTGGGAAGAAGATGGGTCGGGTGCCTCTTTACATAGTCCCGTAGAGATGTCCATATAAGAAAATATATCAAATTAAGTAAACTCCTTGTTTACTTAATACAAGGGAGAGGGGAATTGAGTGAAATGGAGCAGCTGGCACAGTGAGGTCATTACAGTGAACCTACGAAATAGGTTCGTACGACATAGGAGGCCCAATCACGGGCATCTGAGGACACGGGCAGAGAAGATGGCAAACACAAAGACCTTGAAATGGCCCATTGCTTACGAGTCACAAAAGCCAACCAGAGGCTAGTGAGGACAGTGTTGGGAGAAGCCAGAGGGCATGCAGGGGACAAGTGGCACAGAGTCTCCAGGGTGAATGATCTGCCAAGTAGTATAGGACTTGGCATGGAGTGGGGTGAGGGGATGAATGAGAGAAATGCCTGGGTCAGGACAGAAGGATAAAAACATGGATGTTGGTGTTTTCTTGGGATGGCGGACAGGGTGATTAAAGCAGATGTTCTGGAGAGACATGGACCTGTTTCTTCACAAGAGACACCGGGAATAACTAGAGTCATCAAGTCTCTGTTTGTACCTTCAAGTCTGTTGTTCAGAGACCCACTCGGAGACTAAAGCTCCATTTCCTGTGGGGTTACATGTGCATTCTATAGAGTTTACTGCCGTGTGTGGAAATGTATATCAGGTATCTTTGGAGAAGGGCCAGTTTCTGGATACATCTGTTTCCTCCCCGTGAAGTGAGAAAAACAGATCCAGGCCCCAAATGTTCCTCTCTATAAGGCCTGACGCAGCCAAAAGGCACGGGGAGTCACGCCTGCCTCTAGGGTCTCATTGTCCCTGGCACATTCTCAATGCTTTGAAACCTTAGGTCAAGCTTCTCCACAAAACCATGCATTCCTTGAAAATGTGGAGGAAAAATAGACTAGCTTGCTTTAGTTAATTCCAAGTGGGCACATGGTAAGCAACTGCCCAGGGAAGCCATGCCATATGGAAGTGAAGATTGCCTGGGGCTTTATCTAAGAAAGAGTTTGTTCACTACGACACAGAGAACATGGAAGTCATTTGCTCTCCAAGACCAGTGACTAAAGTCCTCTTCTGCCCTGTCCTTGACCTTCTAGAGATCAGGGGAACATACACCTCATGGCCTGGCACTTTCTAAGACATGCTGGTAGCCCTAGGGAGAAGCAAACTCAATCTTCTGACCTCATGATCAGCAATCTTGGCTGTGAGAGATGTAGACAGGCCAGACAGGGTGGCACAAGAAAGCGTTTCACCTTGGATGCCTTAGAGTCCAGACAGGGTGGCACAAGTAAACGTTTCACCTTGGGTGCCTTAGAGTCCATGCTGCATGAAGCAATCACAGCTTCTGCCAAGCCTCTTGCTCCTCAGGGAACCACTCTGTGAGGATACACCCAGCCCAGCAAGAAGGGCCAGACAGAAACCACTCTCTGACCTTCGTGAAAGCTAGGGACCAGGTCTTAAGCATGTTTAATATTTTGTGGACTTCCTGTTCTCTTGGGGTGAAGTTCCTTGAGATTTGGCTTAATTAGAAGGAACTCAGAGGTAGATGGTCAGAGCCAATACACATGTTCTCTGGAGCTCCGGTGCTGGGAGCCGAGTGGGGCACAGAGCTTAGGAACGGAGTTTGTCCGAGACACTGTCTGGCGAGTCTCTGAGGACTCCGGGCTGAGAGCAAGAAGCCAAGGGAGATTTCAGTCAAGGTGTTCAGGAAACATGCCTCTCCCCTCAGAGGCAACAAGATAGCTTGTGCAAATAAAGTTACACCTCCAACCCATGGGATAGTGATGCTCCCTGGTCCAGACGGTCCCACACTTGCTGCCTCTGCTTACCTCCCATCCCCATTTCTTGTCGTCTACATTAAAGCCACACATTGGCCTCTAGGTTCTTGAGTTTCTGCCTGTATCCCTGGAGAGCCGCACTCGTGGCCTGGGATGTTCTTTCCATCCCTCCTTTCTTCCCATTGACCTTTCACATCCTTAGGGGAGCCCTGCCTCAGTGGTTCTCAGTCTTCCAAGGGCTGCGACCCTTTAATATAATTTCTCATGGTGTGGTGACCCCCAACCATAAAATTATTTTATTGTTACTGCATAACTTTAATTTTGCTACTCTTATGAATTGTAATTAAGTATCTGATATGCAGGGTATCTGATACGTGACCCCAAAGGGGCCGTGACCCACAGGTTGAGAACTACTGCCCTGGATGCTGCTACAACTATCTCAGATTCTCATGCACACATTAGCACAGTGATTATTACTGAGTGTACTTATTGTCTCTGGTTTCCACAGGGCAACATAGTCTCTTGCCTGTTCCACACTCACTGCCAGAGATGGATGTGTTGGTGGGGAGATGCATGTTGGAGAGTCACGGATGGATAGGTGACTGGATGGATGAACGAGTGATCGATGGGTACACAAATGATGGACGGCTGGATGATGAGTGGATGGGCGGGTGCGTAAGTGAATGGGTAGATGGATAAGTAGATGACTGGTAGGTGGCAACTTCGATGCCAGCTACAGTTTCTCCTCTTCCGAATTCTCCTCCACAGTTGTTAGATGCTGCCCCTTTCACCTGGAATGACCATCCTGTCCTGGATTCACAAGCCCAAGGCCTATCCTCCCCTACATGGTGGATCCCAGGGGTTGCCTCCTCAAGCAAGGCCTTAAGGAGTCTCTCCCTAACTAGAAATGATCTTTCCATATCCTGAACACTGCCAACACCATCTCTATGAGTTTCTTGGGTGAATCTTTGCCTGTCTTGTGTTGCAGTGGGCTCAGCTTTCTTCATAGACCTCTAATATCTTCAAAGGTGAGAAACACTCCTTTTTCTCTCTCTAGTGTAGAGAGAGAGGTGTGACCAGCTAAGGAGATGCCTGTGAAACCTCCATGCTACATGGGACAGAAATACCTCACCAGACACACGGTGCCACAAGTGGAGACAAGAAGCCCACAGCAGTGAACTAACTTACCCTAAACCAGACAGCAAGGGATCAGTAAGGACAATTACAGGTCCAGGCTTCATGACCCATTTTCTAACTTACAGAAAACTAAGGCTGACCTTGGGTGGTGGATACCTTTCCCTCATACTGCCAGATGGAAAAATCCAGGGAGGGTCCTCTCCTGGGTGCCCCCCCCAGCTCAGCTTCCTGTCCAGGAGAGTATCTTTCAGCACATAATGTCACTGAGAATGAACATTGAAGACCAACCTACTAACTCTAAAAGTATGAATCCCCCAAAAACCTTTGTCATTACTAATACAAACTACCACGGAACCTTCTTTCTGTGGTAAGTCCATGCCAGGATGCAGCATGCCACCCTCTCCTGCTCCTCCATGCTAAGATGCATGGCCAAACTACAGAGCATCTGAATCTTGGCTTAACATGCCATTAACTGTGAGCAAGTGGCTGTACCTTCCCCACTGTCACTGTATCTAAGTATCAAATGCCAACTATTGGGTATACGGTTAGGGTAGCACAAACCCCGGGGCCTGTAGAATTAAGCACAAGGTGCGCACTCCGGGGCCAGGTGTAGCATCAGTCCCTGCCGATGCCAATGGCAATGTTGTGTTAGGATTGGTCTCCAAGGGTATCTCAGTAGAGGAACTCCAGGAAAGACTGCTTTCTTCTCTCCAAAAAGCAACGCCAGAGCTCTGGGGAAGGTCATCCCAGGAGACAGGAGCCATGTGGCTTGCTGGGAATACACATATCAAGGTGGCAGGTCACCACGCCCCACAACCTCAAGCATCCACCTCCACACCAGCCCCCTCACATCCGCATCCACGCCTAGAGAACACGGGAACACGTGTGTGCATTTCCCCCAGCCCACGTGCGCAGGGAACTCAGGCCTCCCAGGGACCCAGTGGCTATCAGCTTGCTATGCGCTTGCCCATACTAGAACCCCATGGACAACTAAGACTGTGCTCTTGGGTCTCCCACCTAGGTGAGCCTGCCAGGAGGGCCAAGAATATTTGCATATAATTTGCATGTGTTGACACAGCCCTCCCCATCTCTGCACAGAGCTTTCCTAAGCTAACCTGTTATTACCGCCTCTCTGAAGTTGGTGCCACTTAACCCACCCACTGCCAGGGATACCGGCTGGGAGCTGCAGATCAGTGGTTCACACCAGCCTCCCTGCCTCAGTTTCTCCTCTGGGAAATGGACACTGAGACAGCTGCGCATAAAACTCCTGACACAAGGTGTTCCAGAGGGAAGTACTGCTAAGGTGTAGAGAGCTCTTGTTTGTATCGGAGGGCCAAGAGTTGTGCTAGGGGAAGAAGCGGGTCCCCTAGGCCTCAGGGCCCTGTTGCCATGGACCCAAAAGTACAGGACTCTTGGTTAAATTTCTATTTCAAGGGGATGATGAGTAATGTCTTAGAAAGAGCAGCTTCTATACAATCCTCTATCAAGACAATTGTCACTGCTTAACTGAAATTCAAAAGTTAGCCGGGTGACCTAGATTTTATAAAAACACCATACCTGGGGCCCAGGCCCCAGGGCTCCAGTTATTACTAATATCCTGTTTTCTCGCTGCTCTCCCAGAGATCAAGGGTACATGGTCCCCGTTTCCTAAATGTCCTGCTTCCTACTCTGGGATAGGAAGGGGGGGCAGGAGGCTTCATGGGAGGCACACTGAGAATTGCTGAGGGGGGAGGGGAAAGAACGTGCGCTTCCTAACCTAGGTATAGAGCTAAGGGGTGCTCCCCTCCATTCTGTGTGAGGAACCTGGCAGTTATCACTGCGAACGTGAGGCCACGCTTCCTGTGGTGAAGAGCACGCGTGTTTTCATCAACAGAGCCCGTTTCTAGGGCCTCCTCACAGGATGTGAGGCCCGTGGCAGGTCACAGAGGAAGAGGACGAGCCATGGCGGGGGTTGGAGCTGGGGGGGGGGGCACGTGAGCTAGGCTGCTTCAGTCCAGGGGCTGGAACAGGAGTCCAGCCTGTAGTTACCTACAGATCCCTCCATCGGCCTTCGGTGCTCTGGACTCCTTCAGGGAGTTTGGAGCAATACTAGATTTACTTGATTACAGTCTTTATCTAAGCTGGGCACTGTGCGGTGTGGGGCAGAAATCAGTACCTGAGTTCAAGTCCAGCTCCATTAGTTACTTGAGACCCACCAGGAAGGGAGTTAGGGGCCATGTGTGGCTCGGGAGGAAGAGTGCTTATCGAGTGTGCACAGGGGCCCTTGAGTGTGTGATCTGCAGCACTGTGTGACACACCTGTCACCCCAGCATTGGAAGGTGGAGCCTGGAAGAAACTTCCAGGCCATCCATCTTAGGCTACCTGAGACCCGAGACCGAGGGGAAAGAGAAGCGAATACACATCAAGCTTGCGTGAGCCATGTGTGGTGACTAGGGCTTCAGCTCTGTGCCTGGAGGCTTTGCCGGGCCAGGCTTTGCACTCTGGGGAGCAGAGACACTATTGGTAAACCTGTACCTCACCCAAGAGTGACTGTTTTCCTTCGAGATTTATAGAGAAGGGAACGTGTATGGTAAGACCAGTGGGCATGTTATGTAGAACCATATAAAATCCCAAATTTAAAACAGAAGCTTTACATGTTCCTCCACAAAGAGGTATTGGGAAGACCCCATCCTTAAGGCAAGTTGCAAAGATGACACAACACAAAACACCGCCTTTCCCTGACACCACCACCTTGATGAGACCTTCCTTCTGGGAACTTGGGTTTCCACTGAATCGGAGCCAGTGGGATCTGCTTCCCCGTGGATGGTTAAACCCTAAGCAGCACAGCAGCTAGAGAATTAAAGCAGCCACCAGGCTCTCAGCAGAGTTGCTATTGCTACGGTCACACCTCCAACAGAGAGAGGCCAGGGGTCTGCAAGTCACTTTCCTGTTTGGACTGGCAAGATGTAACCACAGATCTGTAGTTACAAGTATGGCCAGCCTAGAAAGGACTAGGGACTTTTTCCTGACCAATAGAGACCCATCCTCTGTCTCTGCCCTCATGGACAGTGTTCCTGGCCTACAGCTTCCATCTGGAAACTTCTCCTAGGCTCAAGGTGCTTCAGAGGGGGACTGTGGGAAAGTGATCAGAGATCCTGGTGGTGTCTGGGGGATAGAACACACTCGGGCCTGTGAATCTGGGGTGGGACAGCTCAGGGTCCTTGATGCCGCCCTGGCAATGCCAGGCTAGAGTAGACGTCAGGACTCAAGACCAAAGCCAGCAGCCTGATGGCGCATACCCTCGGGTCTGGCCATTATTCTCAAAGGCTTCAGAGACTGAGGGAAGACAATTCCTCTCCAGGGACAGGAAATACAACTGTCCAGGATTATCAGAATTTCTTCACACTCCAGATTTCTTCACTCAACAGTGGGGCCTCTCACATGCTACCAGGCACATGGGGACTTCTCCCATCCCACTCTGTAGAGTTCATCAGTGGCCCGGCCTTGGACTGGCCAACCAAAGAGTGTTTACTCACTAATGAAACCTGTGTGCTGGCCTCCAAGGATGGATGGTTCAGGCTCACTCTTGAGTTGTAGGAACGTGTTCTGGATCACTGAGGAGAGCATACGGGTGATCTCCTCAGACAGGACTATGGGAGAGCAACTCCTGTGTTTTAGTTGGCTGTGGTGATGCTAACACACCACCTATCACAGACACTGGCTACCTCTTGGCCTTCCAATTCTCCCTCTGCCTTATGCTCAACTTGTCCATTGCCTGCATCTCCTCACGAAGCATGGCTCCAAGCCAGTAGCCTCTCCTGCTCAATTATGGGTCTTTATAAGTACAGATGTACCTCTTGAAACAGAAGCAAGCTTTGGGGGTGGTAATAAAACTGATTTTATCAAAGTCAGCATCCTTCTTCCTAGCAGTGGTAGAAATGCCCCAGGGCCTCCCTTTCTTATGCCAAGCCTGACCCAACATCTCCCCGCAACACGCACTAATCTCAGCTTGTACAACCTTTCCTTTTGGAAAAACAAGGCATAACAATTGTGGTTCTCCTTTGGCCAATGGCCAGACAGCTAAGGGCTGGAGCCAAGAGACGAACGGATACACCCGGAGAGGCCAAGGGCAGAGGGCAGGACATACTGGACACGTTTTTGTCAGAGACCAGCCCGAAAGGCCTTGTGGAGAGTCTGTGCTTAAGATCAACACCTCTAGTCTGAACGGCACGCCAAGGCCCTTCAGAACCGAGTGCGGAACACGCCTGTGACATTAATTAATGCCGGGCAAACTGTAACAGCAGAGTCTGAACACTAAAAATAGAGCTTTGCCAACTGACTCATCTCTGACTGCACAGAATTCAGAGCCTTTCCTCCAGCTTCTGTTCTACATGTGCGTTTTTCTCTGTGTGTCTCTGTCTCTGTCTGTCTCTCTCCTCTCTCTTTCCCCATCCCTCTCTCCTCTTCCTCTCCATCTTTGTTGTCCTTCTCTTCTTTGCATTGGGAGGTTTCACTTCCGGAAGTGATGGTCCCACTCAGCTACCCTCTGACCCACAAACATGCTTAATAAGCAAGGAAATCATTGCTTTTCCTGGCTCCCAGGGTCCGAAACCGTGTCATTTGTACTTAATATTTTCCATGCGGATGCCCCTGCCTGTTACATCACATAGAACTCTATAGCTTCGCTTCCGATTACAGTCCCATCTATTTTAAACTTTGTTGATTTCTGCAAGGAAGGAAGCCTCTTTCATACAGATTAGCTGGGCAGCTGGATCTGATTGCTTCTGATTACCGGGCTAGGGGCCACTAGGGAAAAGAGGTTTCCCAAAGCCCCTTGGATGGAGGACCATTCCATATGGCCCCCAAAGTGTGGGTCACTGCTCACTCGAGGGAGGAAGGGCCAGCAGCCTCAGTAGGAAACCAACAGGTCAAGGCGAAGGCAGGCTCACACATTGCTCCACACCTCAGGGTTTGCAGGCTGTGCTGGAGGTGGAGGAGGGAACCCCTGGGTTCCGAGCTCCCGTGTGCCCCTGAGTGGGGGATTGTGTCGGAAACAACTGCGTGTGCTGGAAGGAGGCATCCATCACGCTCGCCTCACAGTCACTCGGAGGCGAGAGCCCAGGCGTAAGAATCAGAGCCCTGCACCTGGCCTTGCACCCCAGACCTCCAGGTGCACAAAGAAAGCACAAAGTCTTCTCTCACCTTTCAGTGGTCAGTCCACAGGCAGGGGGGGCTGCCGCGCTCTCCTGAAAGCTGGTGGCTGCGAAGAGGCAGGAGCATTCTCCCTGCTCGTCCCATCTCTGCTTTCTCTCTGTGCCTCCTCTAGAGAAAACCGAGAGCTGGAGATTTAAAAAAAGAAGGATGGTGTGTGTGGAAGGTGGTGGGAGTCGGGGGTGCCGAGGCGGTGGGGGGTGGCAGAAGGACACTGGGGGGTGGCGAGGAGGCTGCCCTGGTGTGGGTTCGGGGTAATGGCCGACACAGGGGAGATGGCTTGCCTGCCGGAGCTCGGCACCACGGCAGCTTTGTGTGGGCGGCGGCAGCTCACGGCTGGGTTTCAAACCATTACACTGAACATTTGCAAACAGATAAAAAAACAAACCCGTTGGGCACAAAAGGAAACTTCTGCTTTCCTTCACTCCATGCTTTCCCCTTCTCCTCTGCTCCAGGGTTTCCCAAGAGGAAAGTCAGGGTGGTTGCTGACCCCTCAGACCTCCCCTGACTGCTTCTCCTCCACCATTCTGCCCCCATGACCACCACCACTGTGTGTGTAGACAGGAGCCAGGGTGCAAGGTCCTTCACCAAGCCTTGGGATCCATTCACTTAAGCCACACTCTCTCCTCCAGGGTCCCACTCGAAGCCATGTGACTGAAAAGCGTCTTTGACTTTCATACTGGTGGATGTGGCGTCTCTCTTGGTTTTGAAGCTACCTTAGAACAAGTCAGCAAGAAGTCAGGTGAGAACACTGCCGTTGCTCCGTGACTTTCTTTCCCAAAGGACATCCCGAGAACAGTGGTAGGGGATTCTGCTCGAAAAGGAAACTGATTCCAAGTTCAAACTACTTCAAGAAGCCTCAAAAGTGTGCCCAGAAACAATCACAGTTCTTGGCAGGGAAAGGGTCTGAAAAGTTCTGCAATCAAGGCTTGCTTCACTTTGCTTAGGTATTTCTAGAATGTGTAAGACCCTAGATGAGAGAGCTCTTAGTGCAAATGAACAGATCAGGGTCCACCAGTTCAGGACTCGCTCTGATTGGCACCACAGTTATCGATGAACTTGAGACTATGGCTCTGTCATGAACAAGAGCAAAATGTGGACGACTCCGATTTCTCACAGCTGTGATAGCTGCTAGGACCTCCTTTCCAGGTGGGTTCCAGCTTCATTTCTACAGTTCAGAGCCCAGGGGAGGAAGACACATGTTCTCAGGTCTCTGTAACACCACCTGCCAGGGTCTCCCAGCCATAGACTATGCCAAATCTGGGAGATGGGATTTCAGAGACTGTCTCCAGGGATGGGAAGATCAGAACCTTGAAGCACAGATCCTGGAGAGGCCACTCTGGGTGACTGAAGGGTCCATACTGTGGTGACAATGACAGAAGAAAGAAGATGGTGATGTCGGTATCGCAGGACAAAAGGGGACAGGACACAGCCTCCTGTGAGCTGGAGGATGGCTGAAGGTTATCAGCACACATAAGGAATTCTAATTAGTTGCTTCCTATTGCTATGATAAATGCCATGCCCAAAAGCAATGCGAGGAAGGATGATTTCACTGTAGAATTATAACCCACCATCAAGGAACATCAGGGCAGGAACTCAAGACAGGAACCTGGAGGCAGGAACTGAAGCAGAGACCATGGAGGAGTGCTGCTTAATGGCTTGCTCAGCCTGATTTCTTATAGAACCCAGGACCAGCAGCCCAGGGATAACCCAATCCACAGTGGTCTGGGACCTCCCACATCACACATCAATTATCAATCAAGAAAATGTCCCACGGTCTTGCTTACAGAACAATCTGATAGAGGCAATTCCTTAGTTGAAGTCCTCTCTCCCTGGGCAACTCCAGTTTGTGTTGAGTTGACAAAACTTAACCATGTAAGATAAGAGGTAACTCCCTCAACCCTCAGGGCCACTTCCATCACATGGATGCCTCTCCTTAGCACAGAGTGGTTTGGGTCAACTGTTAGCAATTGCGGGTAATTTTGTTCCTCAGAGGACACAGAAACCTTTTGTTTCTTAGAGCAAAGGGCCAAGAGTACAAACTAGGGCCTGTTGCTGAATGTCCTTCAGGGCATATGACAGTCCCCAATAATACCAGGGCTGAGTTGGTCCCTTTGTGAGGTGCAGGTGAGGAACCTCAGGCATCTCGGAAAGCAGCCACACTTTAGCTAAGAAAGAAACTTCCAGGTCATTCTGACAGTTTTCACTCACGTGGGGGACAGGATGGAAATGGGTGGAAAATAAAATCTCTATTTCATACCCAAAGGAAAGAGCGCTAACCCTTCCTTGTAAACAGTCCAAATTATGTGATTTTAAAAAAAGGGAAAGAAAGAAAAGGAAAGAAAAAAACTGCTTCATCTTTCATAAGTCCCTCCAACAACTTGAACTCTGTGACTAGAGTGAAACGGTACAGAGAAGCTAAGAAAAGCTTTAAAAAGCTTGGGAGCACTTCAGCAGATAATCGCTCATAATTAGAGCATTTTCTAGACTCCATTAAAAAGGCTTTAAACAAAGCTGAAAATTATTTGTTGACCTCCACTCTGAAGGAGGCGAGTGGCCATGTCGACAACACTTCAATGTGCCAGGCCTTTGCGGATTTTCTTCTTCTAAGTGGAGCATTAGCAGGAATCGCAGGGGTGCTGGGCACATGGCAGTTATTACCAGCCAATCACGGGAGGCGCGGCACAGACTGATGCTCTGGAGACTGCATGGCTTCAGAGAAGACTTTGCCACACTCTGGCCTCCCACTTCCAGGCCCAAGAAAGGGTTTTCTTTCTGAGTAGAGAAAAGGCAAGTGTCCACACCCTGTAGAGTAAGGTAGGCTCATGCCAATGAGGCACAGAAAAGCCCCTTGGGCACAATCAAGAGAGACCGCATGAGGCCCCCCCCCCAAAAAAGCGACTGTGGAGGAAGAGTAGGCAGCCAATTTCCCAGGGTGGCTCAGAACAGAGCTATTCAGCCTTCAGATGCTGTTGGGGACCCGAACAAGGCTGGACACGTGACAGCCATGCCCCTTCCTCTAGCACATGTGTGCGCTGGTATGGAACACTGGGAAGGTGGTGGCTAAGCTATTGGTCTTCTGGACTTGTGCTTTGCTATACCCTAGGAGCATAATTCAAAGGGTCACAATTGGTTGGTCTGAACAAAATTAAAGAGGAATCCAAAAGAGATCCAAATCAATTATTGGTTGGCTGACAATTGCAACCTCCACCCTGTACCACATAACACCTAAGGAAGGGAACATGGGCTGCTGAATTACTATGTTAACTATGAAAGCTCAGGGGTATTTAGGTAGCAAAGTGCCTGTCCAGGAAGCAAGATCATCCAAGTTGGATCCCCACATGTATGGCTGTAACTCCAGCCTGGGTCAGAAAACAGAAAGATCAAACAGATCCCTGGTTCATTAGACAGCAGTCCGGCTCAATCCCTGAGTGACAGGCCAATGAGAGACCCTGACCCAAAGGAAGTGGACAGTGCCCCAAAACATCAGATGTTGACCTCTGATCTTTCCATGCAGGCAACATGTGCACTTACGTGTACAAACGTGAACAAACACATAAATGGATTTTAAAAACCATTAAAACAGAACAGTCTTGCTAAAGTCTGGCCTTGAGGGTCCCACTCTCATGCTCTGACCCTGGTGTAGACAGAGGTTTCTGTCCTGCCTGGTACTGTAGCCGTTTAGTTCCAACAAAACATACAGAGGCTTATATTAATTATAAACTGTTTGACTTATTAGCTCATGCTTATTATTAACTAAACCTTACAACTTAAATTAACCCACAGTTCTTGTCTATGTTTAGCCATGTGGCTTGGTACCTTTTCTTAGTGAGACGTTCTCCTCTTGCTTCCTCTGGGTCTGGCTGGTGACTGCATCTCTGCCTTTCCTCTTCCCAGAATTCCTCTAGTCTGGTTGCCCCGCCTATACTTCCTGCCTGGTTATTGGCCAACCAGCATTTCATTAAACCAAGATGAGTGATAAATTTTTACAATGTATAAGTGCATTATCCCTCAGCATCCGGGAACCTTCCTGCCTGTGTGGAAGGGCTTGAGGAAGGACTAGGTGTTGGCCTCATTCCACTGCTTTTGGTCAAAATCATTCAGCAGAATAACTTTTCCATTATGCAATGTCCCACTTCTTAATGCTAGGTTCTGTGCACCCTAAGATCATCTTACCCCTAGCTCTCTGTGGATCCTAAGCTAAGGAGTGTGTGTGTGGGGGGGGGTGGTAATGGAGAAGGACAGGACGCAGCCAGTTCTCAGGCAGTGATGTCATTTCAATTGCATTTTAATAAATAAAGCTCGCCTGAGGATCAGAGAATAAAACAGCTTCACTGGCCAGCCTTACAGACCAGAAAATGGTAACACACACCTTTAATCCCAGTAGCCACACCAGTTGCCATAGAAACCAAGTGGTACATGTCTTCAATCCCAGCCCTAGAGAGGATTAGAAAACTGGAGGAGACAGCTCTCACAGTGTCATTCTGAAATTCCTGGAAGCAGGATCATCATTTTTGGACTGAGGTTGAAGTAAAAACGGGTGGCTGGCTGTTTTGATTTTCAGATCTTCAGGTTGAACCCAATTTCTCTCTCTCTGAGTTTTTATTAATTGTGCTTTATATAGTGCCAACATGGGGCAACTGCATCCACATAAAACCTGAGGGAGCTCGAGAAGGGAATCTAGACATAAAAGAACAGAATTAAGCACAACTTTCTTAGTAGAAGCATTTTCTCAGGTGGACCCTGTTTTCTAGAAGAAAACAAAGGCCCTTTAAGAGAGGCTTCCTGACTCAGTGTTAGTGGCAAAAACCTTGTAACTCTTTTGAGAGACCCTGCCAGCAACAGGCTTCTTGATAGTGGCATGAATCTAAAAACTCCACAGAGTTGTAGTTAAAAAAAAAAAAGTGTCTCCCGCCAATACCTCTGCCATGAAGCTAGACTCTCAGGAAGTCGAGGAGTGGGGTGGATCCAGCCACCTAAGCTAGTCATGTCACTAAAGACTCATGTAGTCAGAAAAAGACAGAGATATACAGTAAAGATAGATTCAGAGGGAAAAAACCTCTAAATGGTTTACAGTGTGTTTTAAAATATACACTGTCTTGGGAGAGAGAAGAAAAAGGATAAAGTCTTTTAAAAAAGAAATATAGTTGGGTGTGGTGGCACATGCCTTTAATACCAGCACTCGGGAGGTAGAAGCAGGCGGATCTCTGTGAGCCAGAGGCCAGTCTAGCCTACAGAGTGAGATCTAGGATAGGCAGAGATACACAGAGAAATGATCTCTCAAAAATAACCAAATATTAAAAATAAAAATAAAGAAAATAAAGTAAAAACAAAAGAAGCCATGTACAGATGGAAAATACAGAGAGTCTGGATATTGTGTGTTATTGTGTTGTCTTTAAATGGTTTGACTGCTGAGGAAGGAGCAACAGCTGCTAAAAGACATTTGATTATAAATGCTGCTGGATTAATACAATCTATATATTTTGAAAATGCTTTGACTTCAAAGTTTAAGTCAAAAGGTATGTTACTTTGGGAAAGAGGTTTTGCCTTTGTTTCCACAGGAAATGAGAGGCTATGGATTCATTCTTGGTTAAGAAAAATAAAGTTTGATATAAGAAGACCCCCTGAACAATCTCCAATAAGGACAGATGGCCCAGATGATCCAATGTCTCAGAGCACCTCTGCTGCAGTTTCCTCTGAGTTCGACATCCAGAACCTCCTCAAAACTGCTGTCTGAAATGATCCAACCTCAAAGAATACTCTCATCAGAACTTGACCATAATCCCAAATTTTCTTTGTGTCGCCATAAGATTATCAGTGTCCCCAATCAGCAGAAAGTAGCCTAGAAAACAATGCCCACATTCCCAAAACATGGATTATGGGTGTTTGTCTTTGTTTAGAGTGGTGGTTACAAGTTGTTATGGATAATGGTCAGGAAAAAAGTTAAACAATGGAGATTCAATTCAGAGTTCTTGTTTTGAAAAGAAAAAAAAAGGGAAGTGCTGTGGGATAATGCTCTTGTACCCTGTAAAGATTTGTCACTTGTATTGGTTTAATAACACACTGATTGGCCAGTAGCCAGGTAGGAAGTATTGGTTGTGTGCCCACACTAGGAGAATTCTGGGAAGAGGAAAGGCTCAGTGTGCAGTTGCCACCCAGGCACAGAGGAAGCAAGATGTGAATGTCTCACTGAGAAAAGGTATCAAGCTACATGGCTAACATAAATAAGAATTATGGGTTAATTTAAGTTGTAAGAGCTAGTTAATAATAAGTCTGCGCTAATAGACTAACCAGTTTGTAATTAATATAAGCCTCTATATGTTTTGTTGGGACTGGATGGTTGTGGGAACCAGGACAGAAACTTCCATATACATCAGGGACTTTGGAGATTGCTCAGGACCTGGGACAGCACCAAGGCTTCTGCCGGGATCTGGCAAGCACCAGTTTGCCCCCCTAGATGTCCTCTGTACTTTCCATGGGATGGGACTGCTTTCAGCATGGACTGGATCTTCTTAGCCCTGATTCTTAACGGTTTTCACCAGATTCCCACTTCCAGCTATTGCCTCTTCTTCCATCTGATGCTGCGTTTTGCTGAGACTCTTCAGAGCTCACTTGGCCCTCATGGATGCCCTTGGCTGAGCAGAGCTCTCCCTCTGGGTTCTATCACCAGGAGCCATCCTCACTTGCCTACAGAGAACCAACGGCTATATCAGGTGCGCACAAGACACACCCAGAGCCACGCAAAGAGAACTTCCTCAGAGGAACCAATTCCCACAGCTTTTCTAACAAGGGCTGTGAGGAGGGATCCTGGCTAACCTAACAGTTCCTGTGGTTATCACACATGGCTCAAACATGACATCTCTAGAAGAGCTAGTTCCAGGACAGGAACCAAAAAGCTATGGAGAAACCCTGTCTGGAAAAATTCAAAAAAAAAAAAAAAAAAAGAAGAAGAAGAAGATGATGACATCTCAGAACTGTAATAGTGATGTGCATGCTTAATGTAGCTTTGAAGGTACAGATCTGACATATAAAACTGGCATGTGTCCCCAAGCATTAACCATCAGTGTTTTATTTTCTTTTGTGTGTGTGTGTGTGTGTTTGTGTGTGCATGTGTGTGTTGTTACACTAAAACTCACACGGACAGTCAAAAGACCCAAAGTGGATAAAAAAAAAAGGTGTTAAAAAAATTGGAAAGATCTCCACCTAATTTTAAGACTTGCTTTATTGCAACAGCAGCCAAGTCAGCATGGTGCTGATGGACAGACACCAAGCTCAATAGCACAGAATAAAGGGTGTGGAAATGAACACCAACATATCACTATTAAGCCATAGCCCTTCTTTTCTTATTCCCAAGATCTCACATTAAAATCATAATCCTAAAAGTTCCACAGTCTTTACTAATTCAAACACATTAAAATTTCTATCTTTAAAATATCCAATATGTTTTAAAAGTTCAAGGCTTTCATCTGTGGAGTTCTTTAAAAATCAAAAATTAAATTAAATACTTTCTTCAACAGGGAAGAACCAGGACACTGCCACAACATGAACCAAGCAGAACCAAACTACAGCAGCATAAAGAACTCAATGTTCAACAGTCTGAGATTTGCTCACTATCTTCTGGGCTCCTTCTCCAGCTCTGCCCCCTGCAGCACACACAGCTTGTCTTCTGGGCTCCTTCTCCAGCTCCGCCCTCTGCAGCACACACAGCTTGTCTTCTGGGCTCCTTCTCCAGCTCCGCCCTCTGCAGCACACACAGCTTGTCTTCTGGGCTCCGGCTGTCTTCACTCCACTGCTGCTGTTTTTGGTGGTCATCCATGGTACCAGCATCTCCAAACTGCTGGGGTCACACGCTGCAACTGGGCTGAGCTCTCACCAATAGACTCTCCTAGGCTCTCCTCATGGTGCTAAACCTCAGCTTCTTTGCATGGCCCCTTCAGTCCTGGGCTTCAACTTTCACTGGGGCTGCATCTTCACTAATGGCCTCTCCTGGCCTCTCTCAGTGCCAAGCCTCAGCTTCTCTCCGTGACCCCTTCATGCCTTCAAAACCAGTACCTGGGCAACTCCTATACATTACCAAGTCCAGTTGCCAGGATGAATCACAACCGCAGCCACCTCTGGAAGATAGCTTCTCTGTGCTCTCAGGAAACACTTCCCAGAAGATTTCTCTCTCTCTCTCTCTCTCTCTCTCTCTCTCTCTCTCTCTCTCTCTCTCTCTCTCTCTCTCTCTCCTCTCTCTTATTTTTTTTTTTGAAACAGGGTTTCTCTGTAGATTTGGAACTTGTACTGAAACTAGCTCTTGTAGACCAGTCTGGCCTTGAACTCAGAGAGATCCTCTGCCTCCCGAGTGCCGGGATTAAAGGTGTGCGCCACCACCACCTGGCACTGCTGGTCTCTTCTTAATCACTGCTAATTCTTAGCTCCAGCCGATTGGCATTGAGTACTCAGCAAAATAAGGTTTCACTTGTTTCAAGTCAGTAGTTTATGTTGACCACAGCTGATTCTTCAGTACGAGTTGACTAGACCACAGAATTCCAAATCAAAATAACAAATGGTCCCTATAGAATCTCGAAACTTCCTTCTAAATCTTCACAAATCAGGCTTCTATCCTTTGCACTGCTCTCTAAATTCTCAGAAAATCCCACAGACCTCTTAACACTCAATGGCTCTTCTAGCCCAAAGATCCAAAGCTGTTCGCAATCCTCCCCCAAACAAGGTCAGGTCTGTCAGAGCAACACTCTACCACACTAGTACCAACTTGGCTTAGTCAGGGTTTCTATTGCTGCAACGAAACACCATCACCAAAAATCAAGTTGGGAAGAAAGGGTTTATTTGGCTTACACTTCAACAATACTGTTCATCACTGAAGGAAATCATAACAGAAACTCAAACAGGGCAGGACCCTAGAGGTAGGACCTTGTACAGAGGCCATGGAGGGGTGCTGCTTACTGATTTGCTTCCCATGACTTTCTCAGCCTGCTTTCTCATAGAACCCAGGACCACCAAACAGCCCAGGGATGACACCACCCACAATGGGTTGGGCCCTTCCCCATCAATCACTAATTGAGAAAAAAAAAAGTCTTACAGCTAGATCTTAAGAGGCATTTCCTCAGCTGAGGCTCCTTCCTCTCTGATGACTCTAGCTTGTGTCAAGTTGAAAAAAAAAAAAACTAACCAGCAAAACTAACCCTTTGTTATCTTGACACATAAACATCTCACTTTTAGAACCTTTAGTTCTAGTAAGTTAGAACTTTTCCTTTCTCATTTATCCCCAAGATGCCTATTAATACCACAATATAAAACATAATTTTAAAGGTCCCACAATTTTTACAAATTCAGATACATTAAAAGATCAATCTCTTTAAAATGTCCAGTCTCTTTAAAGAATCCAAAATCTCTTTTAAAAGCTAAAAGTTTCTCAACTGTAGGGTCCTGTAAAATATTAACATTTAGTTAAAGACTTTTTTTTTTTTTTGGTTTGGGATTTTTTGTTTGTTTGGTTTGGTTTGGTTTGGTTTTTTGTTTTGTCTTGTTTTGTTTTGTTTTTTTGAGACAGAGTTTCTCTGTATGTAGCTCTTACTGTCCTGGAACTCGCTCTGTAGACTAGGCTGGCCTCGAACTCACAGAGATCCACCTGCCTCTGCCTCCTGAGTGCTGAACAGGCACTCCACCACCACCTGACTGCCAAATACTCTTAATTTAAAAGGGAAGAACCAGAGCACGGTCAGAATCAGATCAAAGCAAAACGCCAACAATGTAAACAATACAATGTCCAACATCTGGGATCCACTCGCAATCTCCTGGGCTCCTCCAAAGGTTTTGGGTCACTTCTCTGGCTCTGCCCTCTGCGGCACACACAGCTTGTCTCCCAGACTCTGCCAGGCTCTGCTCTAGAGTTGCTGCTGTTCCTGGTGCTCACTCTATGGTACAAGCATCTCCAAAACGCTGGGATCTCTGCAGCAATTGGGCTGCACCTTCACCAATAGCCTCTCCTGAGTTCTCTTCAGGGACTCCAGCCCTGTCACTCAATGCCAAGCCTCAGATGATCTTTACAACCCTTTCCTGCCTTCAGAATAAGTACCATCTAAGTGACTCATACTACCAAGTGTGGCTGCCAAAAGGAAGTACAACTTCGGCCACTACTGGAACACAGCTTCTGTGTGCTGTCCCTGGGGAAACATTTCCCAGGAGACTTCACCTTAGTGATGCTGGTCTCTTCTTGACCACAGCTGATCCTTCAGCTCCAGCTGACCAGCATCCATTATCCCATCAAAGCAATGCTTTCACTTCAGTGGTCCTGGTCTCTTGTTAAACACAGCCAGTTCTTCATTTCCAGCTGACCACATACCACACATTCTTCACACAAATGACCCAGTGGTCTTTGCTTCCCTCTGAAACTTCACGAACCAGGCCTCCATTGTCTGCATTGCTCTCAAAATTCTTATTATCCAAGCTCCTACAGAGTGGATCACCAAGCTTTCAACACTCAGTGGCTTTTCAAGCCCCAAATTCCAAAGTCCTTCCACAATCCTCTCCGGAATAACATGGCGTGTGGTAGCACTGTCCCACTCCTGGTATCAATTTGTCTCAGGGTTTCCATTGCTTTGATGAAATGCTGTGACCAAAATCAACTTGAGGAGGAAAGGGTTTATTTCACTCACACTTTCGCAGTTCACCATCAAAATCAGTGCCGGCAGGAACTCAATAGGTAGCCTGGAAGCAGGAGCTACTGCAGAGGCCATGGAGGGTGCAGCCCACTTTCTTACCAAACCTCAGATGCCAGCCCAGGGGGTGCCCCAAGCACAGAGGGCTGGGCCTTCCCTAATCACTAATTAGAAAATGCCCTCCAGGTTGGCTTACAGCCCAACCTTATGGAGGCTTTTGTTGTTGTTTAGTTTTTTGTTTATTTGGTTTTTGGTTTTTTCGAGACAGGTTACTCTGTGTAACCCTAGGTGTCCTGAAACTCACTCTGTAAACCAGGCTGGCCTTGAACTCAGATCCACCTGCCTCTGCCTCCTGAGTGCTGGTATTAAAAGTGTGTGTGCCCTTACCACCTGGCTGGAGGAATTTTGTTAATGAAAGATTCCTCGTCTCAGATGATTCTAGTTTATATCAAGTTGACATAAAACTAGCAAGCAGATGTACCTTACCAGACAGTTCAGCAAAATGAATCTGTTTTTCACATTCAAAACTGTTTAGAGCCAGGGAGATGGTTCAATGGGTGGACGACAACCCTAATGATGAGTTTGATCCCTGGACCCCAATGGCAATGGAAAGAACCAACTCTTACAGGTCTTACTTTCTCCTGCAAGAGAGTGCTCTGTGTGTGTACGTGTTTGTATCGGTGTGTCCAAAATCAAAAACAGAATACAAGGAAAGTTGCATCTGAACATTTATGAGTGCTTTGATTTCAATAGTCAAGACCTAAAACAACTCAAATATTGTAGACAGAAGATTCTGTCCCACCTGGTCCCACAGTCGTTCAGTCCCAAAGACACACAGAGACTTATATTAATTATAAGCTGTTAGACTTATTAGCTCAGGCTTATTATTAACTAACTCTATTAACTAACTTAAATTAGCCCATAATTCTTATCTATATTTAGCCACATGACTTGGCACCTCTTATCAGTGAGGCATTCTCATCTTGCTTCCTCTGTGCCTGGGTGGCAACTGCACACTGAGCCTTTCCTCTTCCCAGAATTCTCTTGGTCTAGTCACCTCACCTATACCTCCTGCTGGCTACTGGCCAATCAGTGTGTTATTAAACCAGTAAAAGGGACAAATCTTTACAGGGTACAAGAGCATTATCCCACAGCACTTTCCTTTTTTCTTTTCAAAACAAGAGCTCTGAATCGAATCTCCTTTGTTTAGCTTTTTTTCCTGACCATTATCCATAACAACTTGGAACCACCACTCTAAACAAAGACAAACACCCATAATCCATGTTTTGGGAATGTGGGCATTGTTTTCTAGGCTACTTCCTGCTGATTGGGGACACTGATAATCTTATGGCGACGCAAAGAAAATTTAGGATTATGGTCAAGTTCTGATGAGAGTATTCTTTGAGGTTGGATCATCTCAGCCAGCAGTCTTGAGACCATTCTGGATGTAGAACCCAGAGGAAACTGCAACAGAGGTGCTCTGAGACATTGGATCAGCTGGGCCATCTGCTCCCATTGGAGATTCTTCAGGGGGTCTTCTTATACCAAACCTTATTTTTCTTAACCAAGAGTAAATCCATAGCCTCTCATTTCCTGTGGAAACAAAAGCAAAACCTCTTCCCAAAAGTAACATACCATTTGACTTAAATTTTGAAGTGAAGTCATTTTCAAAATATATAAGTTGGATTAATCCAGCAGCATTTATAATCAAATGCCTTTTAGCAGCTGTTGCTCCTTCCTCAGCAGTCAAACCATTTAAAGACAACACAATAACACACAGTATCCAGACTCTCTGTATTTTCCATCCTTACATGGCTTCTTTTATTTTTATTTTTTTGGTTTTGGTTTTTTGAGACAGGGTTTCTATGTGTATCTTAGGCTGTCCTGGATCTCACCCTGTAGACCAGGCTGGCCTCAAATTCACAGAGACTTGCCTGCTTCTGCCTCCCAAGTGCTAGGTTTAAAAGCATATGCCACCACACCTGGCTAGCCTATTTCTGTTTTAAAGTACTTTCTCTATCCTCTTTTTTTTTTTTTTTTTTTTTTTTTGGTTTTTCGAGACAGGGTTTCTCTGTGGTTTTGGAGCCTGTCCTGGAACTAGCTCTTGTAGACCAGGCTGGTCTCGAACTCACAGAGATCCGCCTGCCTCTGCCTCCCAAGTGCTGGGATTAAAGGCGTGCGCCACCACCGCCCGGCCTCCTCTTTTTTTTTCCCTCCCAAGTCTACATATATTTTTAACCTCACTGTAAACCATTTAGAGGGTTTTTTTTTTTTTTAATTATAAAGTTACGTTTAACAGGTAAGGGATTAAGTTGGGTTATGCTGGACTTTGATTGGGAAACTGTTCAAAACAAAAGAAACACCCAGGACATACTCAAGCAAACGATGAAATCTCAAGAATGAGTGGAGGGCTGGAGAGATGGCTCAGTGATTATGAGCACTGGTGGTTCTTCCAGAGGACTTGTATTTAATTCCAAGCACCCACATGCAGCTCACAACTGTATGTAACTCCACTACCAGGGGATCTGATACCTTCAGAGCAACACATAATGTTAGATAAATTAATTTTTTAAAAAAAGAAATTGAGTAGAGAAAAGCACTCTCGTAGAATGTTCAGTGTAATAGTGTCCTTAGAATGACACAGCTAAGGAGACAGAGAAGCAAGGCGAGCCAGATATGGGCATGAGGTTGCAGGCCAGGACCATCTTCACCCAAAAGGACAGCTCTGGCGATGGACAGAACCCAGCATCACACAACCCTGAATGGGTGGCAATGTGGCATAGAACCACACACAAGCAGACACGTGAGAACATGAACACCCAAGCACTGACTGCAGCCTTTAAGAACAGTTCTTTGTGTGGATCCTTTTCCTGCTTTTGATAGTGTACTTCAGTATCGTAAAGCTTTGCCATTAATCAGGCATTGGTGCAATCCTTTGATCCCAACACTTAGGAGGCAGAGGCAGGTAGATCTCTTTGAAGTCAAGGTTATCCTGGTCTACATAGAGTTCCAGGCCTGCTAAGGCTACATAATGATACCCTGTCTTAAAAAAAACAAAACAAAACAAAACAAAAACAAAAAAAAAAACCATGCTGTTGACTTTGGGGAAGCTGGGTGAATGGTCCATGGGATCTCTCTAGACTCTTTATAATTCTCAGTGGTCCTATTAGAAATAAGAGGTTTCAAAAAAAAAAAGCTATCCATTGAATATGCTTCAGATAATTCATGAATATAAAAAATAAAAACTGTAGGGTTGACAGAGTGCTTACAACCTATGTGTGAAGCCCTGGGTTCCACCTACAGAACCATATAAAATCTAGGGAGACATAATGGGACATACTTGTAATCCCATCACTTGGGAGGTGGGAGCAGGAAGAATATAAATTCAAGGACGTGCTTGGATACGTATGAAGTTTGAGACTAACTTGGGGTATGTAAGACTCTGTCTCATAGAAGAAAGAAAAGATGGAAGGAAGGAAAAAGGGAATTGAAGACAGGGAAAGGGAGGGCAATGGAAGAAGAGAAGAGAAAGAAGCAAAGGGGAAAGCAGAGGAGAGACGAGAGGAAGACGGGTCTCCCATCCAGGGCAGGGTCTCCCATCCAGGGCAGGGTCTCCCATCCAGGGCAAGGTCTCCCATCCAGAGCAGGGTCTCCCATCCAGGGCAGGGTCTCCCATCCAGGGCAAGGTCTCCCATCCAGGGCAGGGTCTCCCATCCAGGGCAGGGTCTCCCATCCAGGGCAGGGTCTCCCATCCAGGGCAGGGTCTCCCATCCAGGGCAGGGTCTCCCATCCAGGGCAGGGTCTCCCATCCAGGGCAGGGTCTCCCATCCAGGGCAGGGTCTCCCATCCAGGGCAGGGTCTCCCATCCAGGGCAGGGTCTCCCATCCAGGGCAGGGTCTCCCATCCAGAGCAGGGTCTCCCAACAGCCGTGACCCAGGAGCCCAATCACATCCTTCTCCACTGCACTGAGTCTGAAGCCTCAGGAAGCTCAGAGTCAATGGAGCCAACTTTCTTGTCTTCCACAGGCCTTCTTTCAACCCAGCTGTACTTGCATGGAATGACTCAGCAGATGCCTTGGTGGTAGGGCAAGCCTCGAGGGAATGCCGCATTGAGTCCCACAACTGCAATGAGCGTCACCGGTCTTTGTTTGCTCTGAAAGAATATGCTGCCAATTAACCGCGCCACAATGCTTCCTTATCGCTGGGAAGTTTTTAATTTTACTTATTGAAAGAGCTCTTTGAGACTTAATTAGACAACTTTTTATCGCTTATTACCATTGGGCAGACATAAAAACCCAGATACATGCAGAATCATTGATCATCAGTCCTCAGATTGCTCTAAACTGAACTCAACTGGCAGTGACTCTCAGCTCAGACCCATCCTAGCACGGTCGCGCATGCTCTCTTATCTGCTTCCAACAATCCTTCAAAGACTTCAGAGAGGGACGGGAGAGATGGCTCAGTACGTGCAGCATGAGGGCCTGGTTCAGATCCCCAGGACCCACATAAGAAAATAATCTGGTGGGAAGGGAAGGTGCTGGAAGACACAAGGATCATGGGACTTCATTGGCCAAATGTCCTAGCCTAAACCCTGAGACCCAGACCCAGGGAGACTCTGTCCCCAAAAAAAAGATGGAGGGTAATAGATGAAGGCACTCGATATTATAAACAAGTAAACAAGATTAAGAATAATGGCTACTGGGCTCTGAGATAAATTTTTGTCTGTGCTTCTGCTTTGTGAAACATGTCCACTTCTGTGCTCCTACAACCAAGATGCTCATAGAGATGAGAAGAGCACCCTGCAGTCAGACTCTGCATGCGCATGCCATGTTCCAATGCTGCTCTCTGGCATGTGTGGCGTGTGAATGGCTCATGTCAAGTGCAGAATGAAGCTTCAGGACTGTGTGGCCACTTGGATGTTCACACACACACACGCACACACACACGCACACACACACACACGCACACACACACACACGCACACACACACACGCACACACACACACACACACACACACACACACACACACTACAATTCAACTCGGCTATGGTCTGTGTGTTCCCGTTCCTGTGCTGGAAGGCAATGCACACAAGGAGGGCAGAGGTCAACCTCATGTCATTCCTCAACTACAATTCAGCTCTGTTTGGTTTTGTTTGATTTTAGTCAGGGTCTCTCACTACCTTGGAGTTTGCCAAATAGGCTAGGCTGGCTGGTCAGTGAGACCCAGGTGTCCACTTCTCTCCTCCATCCCAGCACAGGGATTACAAATGCGAGCCTCCAAGCCTACATATTTATTTATTTGTTTATTTAGCATAGATTCTGGGGATCAAAGTCAGAGCCGACAATCATGCTGTCTCCCCAGCCACTACATCATGATGTTAATAACAAGCCATGGACTACGAGAACCAGCCTCACTGGGAAAGACAAATAGGGAAAACCATGATCATCTTTGAATGAATGAAATGCAGACACAATGGCCAAATTAAATCATTTCAGATGGCAAAAAGTGCCATGAAGGAAGCAAAGTAAAAACATAGTCAGGTGTGGCTCAGGGGAGGCAGATAGAAGAAAGGTATACCTGGCTGCATTTATCAGATCATATTAGATCACGTGGTCACACAAAACAATCCACAGTTCTCGGTGTCTTAAAATAAAAGAGGTTCACTCAAACCATGTACTCCCTATCACAAACAGACTTCAACATCCTGGTGTCAAGACCAAGGGGATAAGGCGCTCCTGTCTGGGAAATCTCCAGTTGCCATGGCAAAGGAGAAAAGATGGGGTAGATTCCATGGGGTGGTGAAGCTTCTGCCCAGAAATGGCACATGTCCCTTCTGCCCACGATGCCTTAGTTACTAGGGATACCCAGTTTTAAGAGGATGAGGGAGGGGAGTGTCGTCCACCACATGCTTGGGAGAAGAACCAAAAATATATGAAGAGGAGCAGGTAGGATGCAACAGAGAGAGGAGGAGGGAGAAGAGGGAGGAGTGGAGCAGGAGAGGAGGAGGGAGAAGAGGGAGGAGTGGAGCAGGAGAGGAGGAGGGAGAAGAGGGAGGAGTGGAGCAGCAGAGGAGGAGGGAGAAGAGGGAGGAGTGGAGCAGGAGAGGAGGAGGGAGAAGAGGGAGGAGTGGAGCAGCAGAGGAGGAGGGAGAAGAGGGAGGAGTGGAGCAGGAGGGGAGGAGGGAGAAGAGGGGGAGGAATGGGAGTAGGAGAGGAGGGAGAAGAGGGAGGAGTAGGAGCAGGAGGGGAGGGGAGAAGCAAGCACAAAGGCAGTGCGGTTCTGATGAGCGGAGGGTGGGCAAACTAAGGCCAGCAGACTGGAGGAGGCCTGGCCTGCAGTCTGAGTTTGCTCTGGAAGCTACAACTTCATCCCAGCCAGAAGCTCCAACGCCTGCGGACAGAATTAAAAATTAATTGTGTAATGAGATAGTTTGGTTACACCTAATTGCCACATGTGCTTTCGCTGAGCAAACACTGCAACATAGAACCTGGTTCTCAATCATTTAATTAGTCTTTCCAAAATGTCGCCAAATCGGTATTAATACATTTAGTATAATAGTTTCAAAATAATCCATTTAGTGTGTCCTTAAGCCATCAGTGGGACTCAGCATTAATCCTGTAATTAAATAATCAAGTAATTAATGACATTTGGTACCTGATGGCTGGAGATGGAAAATAATGTTCCTGAGAGCAGGTCGCCTGGGAGTGACATTCAAAGGGCCTTCAGAACTCTCCCTGGATGGCCAGGGAGGGGAACAGGGATCTTGGCCTTGAGGCAGAAGTGACACATGCATTAAAATGGAGGACTAGGGGTCTGATCGCAAGGCCAGGGGAAGAATGTCCTAATTACTTTTCTATTGCTATGCAGAGACACCACGACCAAGACAACCTATGAAAGAAAGCATGTCATTGGGGACTTGTTTATAGTTTCAGAGGGCTAATTCATAGTCATCATGACGGGAGCATGGCAGTGGGCAGGCTGACTTGGTGCTGGAGTACTGCTGAGAGCTCACATCTTATCAGGAGTTGAAGACAGAGAGAGCCCGGGCCAGACATGAGGTTTTGAGACCTCAAAGCCCTCTCCAGTGACATAAGTCCTCCAATAAGGCCACACCTTCTAACCCTTCCCAAACAGGTCAACCAACTAGGGACCAAGAGTTCCAATATGTGAGCCTGTAGGGCCATTCCCATTCAAGCCCCCACAGAGACTAACTTAGAACCACACAAGTGAGTCCCACCACACCCTCTACTTAGTGCCATCTGCTGTCCCCATGTGCTGCTCAAACCTGGTTGGAGACGACAGACTGACTTGACTTCCCCAGCCTTCCTCCCCATTGATTTCTGCCACTCTTCATATCCATGGAAGCCTGAACCACTGAGAGAGCTGAAAAAGCTGGCGTTTGAGGCTGGTCACTTCGGGGGACCTACAGACATCAAGACACGTCAACATGCTGAGCTTTCCACCGGGCTCTAGCAGCGACTGATGTCTATGTGGACCCAGTGAGAAACACGGGGCATGTTGTCTGCAGGCAGCACTTTGATGATGCGCTCAGAAACGCGCTCAAAGGCACTCTGGGAGGGTACGGAAGGCATAGTAGAGTGAGTGGCCCGGAGCCGACTGGGGACTGCTGTCTGGGGACAGTTTGGATGTTCCTAATAGACACACAACCTAACAGTGAATTAATCAAGATGCTAGGGCTGCTACCACTGCTGCCCCTCTGCCTCTCCCCCCTCTATCCTCCACTCCTTCTTTTCCTCCTTCTTCTATGTACAATATAGGGATTGGGGAGATGACTCAACGGGCAAGGGCTTGCTGTGTACCTCTCAGGACCCGACCCAGATGCCCAGGCCCCACATAAAACCAGACGCATCCAAAATTACAGTATTCCTGGGCAGAGATGGGAGGCAAAGGAGGAGTCTCCGGAAACTTCAGAACCAACTAGTCTGGTGTATGCAGCGTCAAATAACAAGAAACCCTGCCTCAAGCTAGGCCGAAGGTGAGATTGTCTTCTGACCGCCAAACATGTACCTGCACTCACACTCACACACACACACGCACAACACAACACACATACTCGCTCACACACACACATTACTACACACTCACACATACACACACACAAACACACATACTCGCTCACATACACACACTCACACATACACACACAAACACACATACTCGCTCACATACACACACTACCACACACTCACACACATCCTCTCTCACATACCACACGTGAACACACACATGAACTCACACTCACACACACACCTCACAGCAGTCTGACCGCGGACCTGGACTGCTTCTCATTGGTCTGTTCCCTTCTTATCAAATGGTCCAGCTGACATGGACTGAGCTGGCATCACCACGGCTCACGTGGACTGAGATGACATTACCACGGCTCACGTGGACTGAGCTGGCATCACCACGGCTCACGTGGACTGAGATGACATCATGACTCACATGGACTGAGATGACATCACCACGGCTCACGTGGGCTGAGATGACATCACCATGGCTCACGTGGACTGAGATGACATCACCATGGCTCACGTGGACTGAGATGACATTACCACGGCTCACGTGGACTGAGATGACATCACCATGGCTCACGTGGACTGAGATGACATCACCATGGCTCACGTGGACTGAGATGACATTACCACGGCTCACGTGGACTGAGATGACATCACCATGGCTCACGTGGACTGAGATGACATCATGACTCACGTGGACTGAGATGACATCACCATGGCTCACGTGGACTGAGATGACATTACCACGGCTCACGTGGACTGAGATGACATCACCATGGCTCACGTGGACTGAGATGACATCACCATGGCTCACGTGGACTGAGATGACATTACCACGGCTCACGTGGACTGAGATGACATCACCATGGCTCACGTGGACTGAGATGACATCACCATGGCTCACGTGGACTGAGATGACATCATGACTCACGTGGACTGAGATGACATCACCATGGCTCACGTGGACTGAGATGACATCACCACGGCTCACGTGGACTGAGATGACATCACCACGGCTCACGTGGACTGAGATGACATCACCACGGCTCACGTGGACTGAGATGACATCATGACTCACGTGGACTGAGATGACATCACCACGGCTCACGTGGACTGAGATGACATCATGACTCACATGGACTGAGATGACATCACCATGGCTCACGTGGGCTGAGATGACATCATGACTCACGTGGACTGAGTTGGTGCATCACCACATCCCAGGATGGATAAACGTGGAAGAAAGGGATGTGATACAGGATCAGAGTCAAAAGAACACTTCTGTGCCCAGAGCTCTCTCATGGCCCCTGCTCTGCCTAGTACTGCTTGATCCACATACTCAGCTGATGTGGTCCTCATATGCCAGGCAGCTTGCTCAATGTGGCCATGCTGTCTTTATGACTCCTTAAAGGCTAGAGAAAGAAATGGCATAATCATGTATGTGTGTAGCTGATGTGGGAAGTCCTGTGTATGTGTTGTTTTATGGTCAATAAAGAAGCTGCTTTTGGCCAATGGCTTAACAGGGAGAAGCCATGTAGCTGCCCACAGGACACAGATGCCTCCACCAGTGCCCACCAGAACCTTGCCAGTAAGTCACAGCCATGTAGCCATATACAGAATAATAGAAATGGGTTAATTTAAGATATAAGAGTTAGCCAGAAATATGCTCAAGCTATTGGCCAAACTGCATTGCAATTAATACAGATTTCTGTGCGATTATTTTGAGTCAAGGTGGCTGGAAAATGAACTAGCAGCCTTTCCCAACATGTAGCTCTTTGCCCAGAATCTAGACATCAGTTTGTAACTGGCTGCAAGAAAAATAGGGAATGTTTTTTAAATATTTATTTTTATTTTATGTATATGTTTACCTGCACCTGTGAATATGTGTTCTGTGTGTGCAGTGCCCTCAGAGGTCAGAAGAAGGTGTTGAATCCCCTGGTACTGATTTATAGATGGTTGTGAGCCACCATATAGGTTATGGGAACTCAACTCAGGTCCTCTGCAAGAGAAGCAGGTGCTCTTTGCGGTGGTAGCCTCTCCTGCCCCTGGAAGTTTTATTTCTGTTCTGTATGATCAGAGGTCCAGCTAAAATCTGGGGATTAGTGCCTATGGCAGTCAGAAGAGACATTGGGAACAATGAACAGCCTGCACCGTGTTACCCTCCAGGAGCCTGGAACCTGGTGGGAAAGAACAGACTACTGCCCAATTCAACATCTCACCTGTAAGTCCAAAGTGTGATGGACTTCAGAGATGGGAATCTAGGGAAGAGCTAGCTGTCTACCATAGAGGAGTATACTTTCAATGTCTACTCAAGAGCTCAGTGTGAAGCTGAAGCCAAATATCACCCAGGCTCCAGGGCCATGGGACAGAGCTAGGTCCTTCCCATCATTTACTGAGGAGGGGTGAATGTGAAGGTCAGAGTTCTTAAGATGTCCACAAATATTTCTAGCCTATGTTTAGCCTACATGCCACTGCAAAGGGATTTTACGATGGCCCCTTAGATAGGAACTCTAAGATAGGAAAACTCTGGGTTATCTGATGTGGGATTTTTCTCTGTATGCTGTGAATGTGTTTTGTCAATGAATAAAGCTGATCTGGTTCTGTAGCAGCACAGACTAGAGGGAAGCAAAAATTCTAAGCAGAGACAGAGGAGAAAGTAGGCAGAGCCGGGGAGATGCCATGTAGCCGCTAAAGGAGGCAGATGCCCAGGAACCTTACCAGTAAACTATGAGCCTCTTAGTAAAATATAAAATAATAAAACTGGGTTCATTTAAAATATAAGAGCTAGCTAGCAATACATCTAAGTGATTGGCCAAGCAGTGTTGTAATTAATATAGTTTCTGTGTAATTATTTCCCAGTCTGGATGGCTGGGAAATAAATGAGCAGTCTTTGCCTACAGTTATCTCCTGAGGCTGGTATAATGCCCTGAACGGAAAAAATAGGAAGCAAGACCCAGAGCATGGAAAGCCCTGATGTGGGATTCGCCTCTGTCTGCTGTGAATATCATTGGTGAATAAAGAAACTGTTAGTGCAGATCTTAGCTAGGTGGGGAAACGAAACTGAATGCTGGGAGAAAGGAGGTGGAGTGGGGAGAAGCCATGTAGCTCCACCAAAGACAGATGCCAGAACTTTACCTGGTAAGCCACAGTCATGTGGAAATATACAGATTACTAGAAATGGTTTAAATTAATATGTAAGAGCTAACCAATAAGAAGCTAGAGCTAATAGGCCAAGCAGTGATTTAATTAATAGAGTTCCTGTGCAGTTATTTCAGGTCTGAGCTGCCAGGTGACTGAGAAACAAACAAGCAGCCTTGTTACAACAAATTAATGCCAATGTGCCTAACTAAAATCCACTTAAAACCTGAGAGGGTTTGGAAAGGAATTCTAGACACTAAAAAACAAAGTTTGGTTGCATTTGTTTTCCTGAATGGGGTTTGCTTGCTGATGGCATGCTGTGGCTCCTTTAAGAGAGGTTTTCGTGATTCAGTGGTAGCCATGGTTTGGAAATGCCGGCTACCTGGGCTGTGCTACCGGCACAAACTCTGACTCTTTCTGGAGGCCTGGCTATGGAGCATTTAAATGGAGTTTTGTGAGCAGAGTGCTTCAACCTGCTTAATGGCATGGCATAGACCCACTGTATTCCTGGAACTGGGGTAATATGCATGGCTTGCAGAGGCAGTGAGCAGACTTCCCCGCCATGTCCAGCTGGGCAGAGCAAGCAGGCACTACTGTATTTCCCCTAGCAATGGCACCATTTAAGTTCATAAGAAGGGCTTAGGATTTTAAGAAGCACTTCTGGTCAGAAAATAATTACAGATACACAATAAAGACAGATTCAGATAAAAAGGACCTCTAAATGAGACACAGTGTGTTTAAAAAATGTAGGTAGGCTTGGTAGAGAGAAGAAAAAGAATATAGACAGTTATAAAAAGAATTACAGACAGCCATAGATTAAAGGAGTAAAGATAATAAAATAAATATTAAAAACTAATAGAGTAAAAAACAAATAAGCTACGTAAAGATGGAATATACACAGAGTGTCTGGATTATGTATATTATTGTGTTTTTTTAAATTTTTTGATTGTGGAGGAGCTAAATACAGAGAGACATTTCATTGTATGGGCTGCTAAGCTAAACCAACATATGTACTTTAAAGGTATCTTGATGTCAAAATTTGGGTCTAAGGATATATTGCTTTGGAAGAGAGCTTCTTCTACTGTTTTCACAGAGGATGAGAACCTGTGGATTGCTTCCAGACTAATGTGGTTTGATGAACCAAGGCCACCAAAAAATCACTGTGAACACCCCCCAAAAATTTCTTCACCCAACAAAAAATAGGAGGCAGTATGGAGAGAACTATATCAATATTCCCAAATATTATCTATAAATGTTTATTTACATTTAAAGGGGGATATGCTATAGATATTTTCATTAGTATAGATCTTGGTTTATTGATACAAATTTAAGGCCAATTTTTTATATGTGTATTCTGCTCTTGATTAAAGTATTATGTTTGTACAGTTCATTTAAAAATGTAATGTATGATTAAGAAATATAGGTTAATAGCTAATCATCTATAGTAGTCAAGCTTGTAGTCATGTTAGTTAGGTTTTATAGATGTACAGAGATATATTTCAGTTAGATAGGTCTTCCCAAAATCTTTCAGAGACATTCAGAATATGGCATTTAAAATGTTTAAGAATTTAGGACTTTTCATGACAGTGAGACACATCTGCTCCTGGTAGCACCATTCTACTTCAAGAGGAATATGGGCACTGAAGAAGCTCCTTATGGAGTTGGTTAGCCATTTGGGCAAAAAATTGCTCTTGCCTGGAATGCTTGATGTTATGCTATATAAACTGGATATGCAGGACCCACAGAGAAATGACTGCTGAACTTGCCTAAAGGTGAGAAAGGCCCTTCAGGGTCCCTGCTTCCTAAAAGAATCTGCGAGACATTTTTCAGAACATAGAAGAAAGTGACTGAAACTGCCAATACAGGCAGAACTATCTTTGAAATTTCCTGCTTCATGGAGAAGTCTGCTGAATATTACAGGCCCGTAGGCTGAATATGGATCCTTCAATGTTACAGGAGAACTTTGGGTGACTTTCCAGATAGGGAGTGTCTCTGTCAATTCTAGAGTTTTGGAAGTTGCTTACAATGCACATCCTGTTTACTTAGGTAATAGTATATCTTTCTGGGGTCTTTGATGTAGTTAGAGAATAGATATAGCTTTCCATAGTCATGATAAAAAATAAAATAAATATAAATATGCCTGAGCTGCCAGGCGGCCAGGAAACGAACAAGCAACCTCCTCATAACAAAGCTCTTGTCACTGCTGACTGCCTTTTTGGCAGGGTCAGAAGGCAACAGTGTGACCTCTAGAAGCTGATGTCTCCTGGTCCATGGCTAGTAAGAAAAAAGACTTCAGTTCAAGAAGCACCTGGAACTAATTTTATCCAACAGCTTAGAGACCTGGGAGCATCTTCCCCTGAGAGTCTCCGGAAAGGGAGATGGATGTCCCCTTCTCAGCTTAGGGAGAGTTGGTTCAGAGAGCCACTGAGACGCTTTCTAACACAGTGTCCTGGGTGCTGGGTTTCAGGGGTGAACAAGACAGGCCCCACTTGAGAATTCTAGTAAGAAGGTAACTGTGAATGGAGAGAACTGGACAGCCATTTCTGGATGAATACAGGATACCAAAACCCAGAAAAACCTCAAAGAAAAGTTTATTGACTTCTCAGGGTGGATGGCTCCAGGGCATGGTACCACCCTGAGGCATCATGTTGGCAGGGATGCCTTCAAGGATGGTGACCTGGCAAGACCACAGAAGGCCCAGGCTTCTCATAAGCATGGACCAGGATTCTTTGAAAATTGCGTTAATTCCTCCCAAGTGACACACTCTAGAAACCCAATTACTTGCCATGGGTCCCCACCTCCCAGCACCTCCCTGGGTGACCAGTGTTCCAACAAAGAAGCCATGGGGGCCACACTCAGCTGTATCTCAGTCATGGCTGGCTCCTTTCAGTCGGGGGCATAGTACCTGCAGGCCCTCGCTGCAGCAGGGAGAGGATTTGGGAATCTGTGGACTGTCACAATGACCCTCTGTCCGTACTCCAGAGTCAGGCTGAGCATTGCTGCCTGAGAGGGCTCTGCAGCAGTCCTCAGCCTACTTGGGGGCCTTCTAGGGAGGTCACTGAGGAACTTAGCCACTGGAAATAAAGAAGGTGGCCCTGGGTAACAAGTTACCTCATGCTAGAGTGTTGGCCACCCTGCAGTGGCCTTGTGGCATCAATGCTCAAGTCCTGGGACCTGAGACCTAACAGTCTGGAAGCTCTGTGAGAGAAGAGAAGGGGACCAGAGTGGCGCTCCGGCTCTGGTCGACATGGTGAATTAGTATCCTTCTCTGAATCTCAGTTTCCAGAGATGTGAAGGGAGGGGAGGAGGGAAGAGGAGCTTAGAAGTGTCCTTGAATTTTGCTGCTCACGCGTGTGAGAATTCCTCACTTGTATCATGAACCTTTGTCTGTGTCGCCCTGCACGCAGACCTGCACCTGGAACCATCAATCAACCCTTTCTGTAGAGTTCTCCTTCTTGACAACTGCTAAACAGACTCACACAGGCCCCTCAGCCAGTCCACAGGGAGGGCTGTCTGGCTCGGCTGAAACGGGCCTATGTACAGAGCTGCATTGCATTTTATTCCTGAAATCATCTTGGAAATTGACTTGGGGTGAAGGTCTGGTGGGTACGTGTGTTTTCTACTGGAAAAATAAGCACAGAAACTGCCGAGACGTCACGTGAGACCAGAGGTTGAATACCACCTAACATATCGCCTGAGCATCCGCCCCAGTCAGAAGCACAAGGGGCCACTGTCCCTTGGCCTGCGAGTCCTAGGCCTGTGTCCAGGGGGCCAGCAAGCTGGAAGCAGCCCCCCCCCAGCTCATCTACTGCTCAAGGCTAAGATCAGGGTTTACAGAGAACTTGACTTAACTCACTAGCCTGGTGATCTGGAGGTTTAAAATGAGTAGGAACAAGAGCTAGCGATATGGTTCAGTGACTGAAGTGCTCGCCTAGTCATCGTGAGGACCTGAGCTCAGTCCCCAGAATCCAGGTAAAAAGCTGGGCAGGGAGGTGCACACTTACCATCCAACACTGGGGAGGCAGAAATAAGTATGTCCTTGGGACTCCTTCACAAGTTCCAGGCCAGCGAGAGACTCTGCCTCAAACACACAGAGTGTCTGAGGAATAAATGATACCTGAGGTTGAACTCTGACCTCCACTTGCATGTGCACACACACTCACACACACACAGTCATGTGGGCACACATAAACATGTGCAAGCACACACACACACTCACACACACACAGGCATGTGGGCACACATAAACATGTGCAAGCACACACACACTCACACACACACACACACACAGGCATGTGGGCACACATAAACATGTGCAAGCACACACACACTCACACACACACACACTCACACACACACAGGCATGTGGGCACACATAAACATGTGCAAGCACACACACACAGAGGCATGTGGGCACACATAAACATGTGCAAGCACACACACACTCACACACACACTCACACACAGGCATGTGGGCACACATAAACATGTGCAAGCACACATACAACAAACTAAGAAGAAGACAAGGCATCTGTTTCATTAGGGGTGCGTGAGAAAAGACATTTCCAGATGACACGCCTCCACACCCATGGAGAATAAGTAAAGGCAAGGAACCGCTCCACACATGGAAAGGAAGACAGATAACACACGTGGCAGCACTTATCCTATCAGAGCCGCAGCAAAGTACAGCGTTCCCAGGTGCACCTACCCAGGAAAGCGCTTCTGCCCTGTGGACTGTGTGTCACGTGATATCAAAGTTTAATGTGCAAAATATCCCCCCACGGTTTCGCGTGTGTCAACACTTGGCTCCCAGCTATTCAGGAAGGTTCTGAAACCTTTGAGAAGTGGGGCCCAGCTAGAGTAAGCAGATCTCTGATGGCCTGGCCTTAGGCCTCATGCATTCTTTCCTACATCACTTCCTGGTCTCCTGAGATGTGAGCAAGCAGGCCACCCTCTCCAGCTGCCACAACTGTGGCTGATGCTGTCCACGATGGACCACACCCTCACAAAACATGAGTCAAAGTAAATCTTTGCTCTTTGAGTATTTGCTTCTCCTGTGTTTGGTCACAGCAGCAAAGAAAGCAGTTCACACACAGGGTAAGCTCTGGGGGGACCAGTGTGTCAACACCACCACTGTAATCAACCATGGAGAGTTGGTGGTGGTGTCAGACACTTGCCAGGATAGAGAGGAGAGAAGGAGAAACTTCCCACCGAGGCTTGTTTGGCTAGGGATGGCCATCACATAGTGGAACACAAGGCAGCCATTGAAAATGCTGATAAAACATTGTCTTTTTTTGTTGTTATTACTTAGAAAGATGTCTCTATCATATTATTGAGCAAAAGAAAAAAAAAGAAGGAAAAAATCCAACAAGTTACAAAACAGCACAGGACGATGTTCCCATTTATGCCAAATTACTCCCACAATGGGGCATGCGTGTGCCCACACAGCGAGACATCAGAGCAGCAGCAGACCAACGCTACCCTACGCGGAAAGAACCAGAGGGGTTTTAATTTCATCTCTATGCTTTCCTGTGCAGTTTGAGTTCTTTACAATGATCATGCATCATTTTTATAATCAGAAAAAGTACAATAAAAACCATTTCCATTTTAAAAGAAGGGAACAAACTTAATGAAGCACAAACAGCACCATTTGCCAGGGGCTCTCGCCAGGCCTGGTGGGAGATCAGCCTGAAGGGACATTTATTGCTCAAGGGTAGGTCATGGCTCACACCTCCCTGCAGTTGCATTGGAGCCCTTTACCCTGCCCCTCTCCCAAGATTGTGCCCATACAGGAAAACAGGACTCCCTGTTCTAAGCTGGGGACTGTGAAGTGGGAAAGGAACATGACTCAGACCGCCGTTGGGCACGGAACAGAAGAAATACCTTGAGGCCAAGGTCTCTGAAAACAGCCCAGTCAGTGGGCATGGGAAGCCATACTCTTTCTGTCAATCAAGGTATGGAATGCCTCTTTTTAAGTGTCTCAGAAACCCTTGTGTTGGTTCACATGTAAGTTAGTGTGTGGGGACTGAAGTCTGGGCATCATCACAAGGGTTGAATCCTGCCACTGTCATTAGCGGGGGTCATCTCTCTTCAGGGCCTTTGGACTCTACCTAAAAGGCAACTTTAAGAAGGGAAGTGGTGACCCCAGTGAGTGGCAGAAAGTTACACTAAAGAAGAAGGAACAGAAGGTAAGAAAGCAGACCCCACTGTGAGCACATCACTGTGAGGTCTCATTCCCTGGAAGATGTCACATGGAAAGACTCAGAAACACTTCCTGTTTACTGAGTTCCCACAGTGTACCACATGGGTCCCCTCTATTTGGACCTCACAGCAACCTGAAATGAGCAACTAAGCAGCTCCAGAGATGAGTGACAGCTGAGTCATGTGACAAGTACAAGCTGGAGCGTAACTCATGATCCACACCTCAGAGTCCTAGAAGCAGAGACTAAAGCACCACCCCCACAGTCCTTGTATTATGGGTCTCCATCATGTGTAGGCATGATGGGCCCCCACAAGCTTTCAAAGCCTGCCCATCTTTATGCCCAGCAGCATTCTGGGAACTCCTTCACCCATGCAATTCCAACTTGGTTTCATCTTTCTGCCAGCAGCAGCAACCAATGTCACTGTCTGTCTGTAACAAAGGAGTATCTCGTGTCTCTGAAGGAACCATGTCCATAAACACCCATGGGCAGGCTCATAAAACTCAGCTTCCTCATCTAGAGAGAAGGGAGCCAATGGCCTCAAACCTCTTGTTTTGGCTCCCACCTACAACCACATCTTAGGTGGAAGGACCCACATCTGGTGCCTCTAATATGGTTTCTGTGTGATTGTTTTGGGGCTGAGCAGTCAGGAAACCACTAAGAAGCCCGTTACATCAGATTGGCACCCATCGTGGGCTAGATCCATGTAAAAACCTGAGAGGGCTTAGAAAGGAATTATAGACACTAAAAAAAAAAGTTTATCTGCATTTATTTTCCCAAATGGGCTTTGCTTACTGGCAACATGCTGTGGTAATTTAAGACAGGTTTTCCTGATTCAGTGATAGAAAAGAAAAAGCTGCGGTTTCAAAAGGGCAGCTTCCTGGTGGGCCAGCACAAACAGCCCTGACTTTTTTGGGAGGTTCAGTTATGGAACACTTGAGTGGGGTTTGTGGGCCCAGGTGCTTGTATGTCCACTTGGGAAAGTAGCTGAGACCATGCCCGCAGTTCAGTACTGCCCCACCTGGGCAGGTGGCAGGATCAGGACTGCCTGGAGTGCACGGGCAGGAGAGCATGGCAGGTTCCTGCCACCATGCACAGAGTTATCTCCAGGCCGTGCAGTGCTCTGCATGGCAGATTTAGCCATTACTCAGAGGAAAAGGGTTTATGTGCTGCATGCTCATTCTCAGAGTTAAAGTGCTGAGTGTGGCTCCTACCTGGCAGCCCCAGACCTGGCAGGAATGCTACCTCCACCATCTTGAAAGTGGAAAGAGGCGGAGCCAGCATCCAGAGCAGCTGCAACCAGGCTTCTTACCATTTTAAAAGTTCTTCAAGACAGTAAAGAATTACAGATACAGATTCAGACATAAAAGACCTCTAAATGGATCACAATGTTGGATAAATGTATGTAGGCTTGGAAGAGAGAAGAAAAAGAGTATAGAGAGTCATAAAAGGAAGTAAATGGTTTGTAAAAAAAAAACAAAGTCTTTAAAGAGATAGAGTAAGCCATAGATTAAAGGAGTAAAGATAATAAAAATATTAAACTTGTAAAGAAATTAATAGAGTAATAAAAATAAGCCACATAAAGATGAACTATATAGAGTCCATCTTTATATTATACACAGAGTCCAATATTATATTGTGTTTTCTTTGAATGACTATGAAGGAGCTAAGTAATCAACATATATACCTTAAATGCATCTTGACTTCAGAATTTGAGTCTAAGAATATGTTGCTTTGGAAAAGAATTTCTTCTTTTGTTTCCACAGAGGATGAGAACCTGTGGATTCATTCCAGGCTAATGTGGTTTGATGAACCAAGACCCCCTGAAAGGTTACCCTTTAGTGAACACCCACAAAAAATTACTTCACCCAATAAACAGCAGGAAGAAGTTTGGACAGAACTATACCCATATTCCCAAATACTGTCTATAAATGTTTGTTTGTATTTAAAGGGGTATATGCTATAGAGATTTGCATTGGTGTAGATCTTGCTTATTGATACAAATTTAAGATCAATTTTGTTATATTTCTGCTTTTGATTTAAGGTAATGTATTTGTGCAGTTTATTTAAAATTATAATGTATAATTAAGAAATATAGGTAGAGAGTCATCTATAATAGTCAAGCTTGTCATGTTAGTTAGATTTTCTAGATGTACAGAGATGTATTTCAGATGGATAGGGATTTTTCAAATCTTTCAAAGACTACAGAATATGGCATTTAAAATGTTTAAGAATTTAGGACTTTTCATGACAGTGAGACACATCTGCTCCTGGTAGCATCAATCTACTTCAAGAGGAAGATGGACATTGAAAAGGCTCCTTATGGAGTTGGTTAGCCATTTGGGCAAAAAACTGCTCTTGCCTGGACTGCTTGATGTTATGCTATATAACTGGATATGCAGGACCCACGGAGAAATGACTGCTAAACTCGCCTAAAGGTAAAAAAATAAAGGGCCTTCAGGCTTCCTGCTTCATGAAAGAGTCTGCAAGACATTCTTCAGGCTCTTGTGGTGCTCTTCCTGGGCCCCATGACCCACAGACGGCAGGAGCCGAACGCTGACTGTGCACTCCGCAGCTCCTGTCCCTACCTTGGTGCCTGACTGCGTGGGGAGCATGGAAGTCTCCGCCCTCCTCTTGTCTGGGCTAGAAAGTCAGTTCACACTCAGATCCACTTGCCTGGCAAGTGACTTGGTACTCAGGGAAGTAGCCGACACCACAGCCACCAGAACAACGAAGGCCTGCTCTGGAAACTGCTCTCTACTACAAAAGTCCCTGGATCAGAGCACAATGCCTCCCAAGTAAGGTGTCAAAACAGACACAAAATGAGGCCCCCGTGTGCTGATCATGGAAGGAGTGAGCACCGGGCACACAGGGAACTAAGAGTCAGAACCTAAACCACAGACGTTAGAACAGCAGAGGAACATCAAAGACTCCAGTGGCTTGAAGAGATAGGGAGGGCATGACTGGGCTTGGGAGAAGGGGTAGAGAGCTGGGCTTGGTTAGCAAAGACCTATAGTCCAAGTAATCTAGAAACTGAGGCAGGAGAATTGCTACATAGTGAATACCAGAACAAGCAAAGCTACCCAGAAAGACCCTGTGTCAAACAGACAAGAAAGAAAGAGAGAGAGAGAGAGAGAGAGAGAGAGAGAGAGAGAGAGAACATGTAGATGTAAAAGGAGGGCTAAGAAACAAACACATTGAAAACCTTCTTTGAAGGGCAGAGCCAGAGGGATGGACCTGGTGGACTCCTCAGAAGGCACGAACTAGAGAGCACTGTCAGAGCTCACTCCAAAAGTCCTGCGTGCAGAACCCGACACAGCACTGGAATGGACTCAAACAGGGAACATGCAGGTGTGGAAGCTCCCTGCAGAGGAATAAAGACTAAAGACAGCTGCAGTGTGGAGAGGCCCAGGATCAAGCAAAAACCTGGAGTCTAGCACGTAAGAGGCCAGGAAAGCCTTGATTCCTATACCTCATGAGAGAAGGCCAGGAGAAGTTATCATCGACACAGCAACATGGAGACACAGAAGAGGAGAGGCCAGCGGAGTGACTGCTAAGGTGGTGGAGAAACCAGATCTGGGACCTGGGGGACAAAGCAGGAAAACACTTCCACACTCAACGTGTAATCCAGCCCTGGGAAGGTAGAGATAGAGGAACTGCAAGTCTGAGGTCATCTTGGTCTACATAATGAGTCCAAAGCCAGCCTAAACTACATAGCAATATCCTGTTCCAAACAAACCAAGGACAGGGGCATAGCTTAGTGGCAGAGTGCTTACCGGGCATGCACAAGGTCCTGTGTTCAATTCCCAGCAATCACAACTCAAAAAATGTTTCTGGAAAAACAGAGGAACCAACTGTGTCTAAAGGTCACTGACGAGAACAGCACGCAGACCTGGTCTGTGGTGGAATCTGGCCTCCTGTGAGCTCACCCTTGGAAAGGAGGTGGGATGAGAGCTGAGAGGAATGGGGGCGGAGAAGGGTTAACTCTTTGGAGAGAACAAAATAAAAGTAGCCAGAGAAACACAGAATCGAGATCGGAGAGATTCCCTCTCTAGAAATGGTAGAAATAACAGCAAACTACAAGTACCATGGGGGGGTGCAGTTGGGAGGGGAATTGTTAGAGCAGGGATGGAGCGGGATGAGCAAAGAGGGAGGTGGTTTTGTGCCAGGAGAGGCTGGTGGAAGACAGGAAAAACACAGACCGGTAAGAAATTGCATTTCCTAAAAACATCCACTTGTCTCCAGAACTGAAGTGTGTTCTGCCAGCTGGGGGCTTGAACAGAAGGAACACTTGCTGGATATTTGTTGATGGATTGATTTTGAAGAATGACTCCCACTGAGCTTGAACACACTGAGGATCGTCGATAATTGGGACCGTCTCTCTGTATCCACCGTGAGAGCCAGGGTCCATGACATTCACTGGCTCTGCCCATCCCGCAGCCCAGCCTCCACCTTAATTAGCACCTCAGAATTGGTGAGGCTTGAATTAATGAGATTTCCCTGCGCTCACAGCTCAAGGTTAAAATCGATCCGTACCCAAATGAGAGTCCATGAAAAATGGTTCGGCACCACAGAAAGTTGCTTCACGGCCTGCTGGGCCTCCATCTTTCCGAACATTGCTCAATTCTGGCCTACCGTGAGACTTTCCAATCCACACAAACAATGCCTTCAGCTGAGCCCACTGTTGTCAAAACCAGAGTTCTCCTCAGTAGGCTTGTCAGATGGAAAAACATGCCCCTGCCGCAGGGCTTCCCAGTCGACACCACTACACTGTCATTCAGGCATCCTGGGAAATATGGAGGAGTAGATCCCAGCCACCTGCCACCCCCACCACCCAGTCCTTCCTCTTTCTCCCTCTCTCTCTTCCCCATCTCTCTGTTTCTCTCCCTCCTCTCTGTCTCTCTCTCCTCTCTCTTTCTCTGTCTCTCTCTCTCTCCCTTCCTCCCTCGCTCTCTCTCTCTCCTGTTTAGCTTCAACGTGTAGTCCAGACTGACTTCAGACTCTCAGCAATCCTCCTGCCTCAACTTCCCATTATTCAGCGAGTACAGGTATGCAGCCCATGCCTGACTTCTGTCAAGCAGCTAGAGTGCTAATACTATAGATCGAGCCCCATCCTGAGGAACAAGGGCTTCGGGACATTACTCTACACGCAACTGAAACTAGGCCTTCAAAATGGCCAAAGGGAGGTTCTTTTTAGAATGTCACATACACATACCACAGCAAAGCACCCTCAGGGATGGGAAAGGCAGGGGCTCCACAGCTCCTAGCAGAGACCTGGGACCCTTGTATATTTCTGATCTTGCAACCACAGCGTGTAGACTTTCTGTCCCAGGTCATCACAGTCACAAGACAGCTAATGCCATAACAGTCAGTCAGCTGCAGCCAAAGGCAAGAGCCTTCCCTGCCGTCAGCACCTGTGCTTCTGCTATGTGTACACATTCGTGTGTGTGTGTGTGTGTGTGTGTGTGTGTGTGTGTGTGTGCAAACATGAATACACTTGTGTGGTATGCGTGTAGAGACCAGAGGTGAACACAAGTGTCTTTCTCTATGACTCTCACTTTTCTACTTTTTCTGGCATATGTGCACGCTGTACTGTGCATTCATGTGTGTATCTGCTATGTTGTATGAGGAAGGGCATGTGTGCTTGTTAATGTGGATTTGTGCCTGTGGGTTAGGGGCAAAGGTCAACTCCAGATGTCTTCCTCAGTCGCTTCCCACTAGCTCTGAAAGGAAGCTCTCTGATTTAGCAAGGCAGGCTAAACAAAGAACTTTTGGGCCTCCTGTCTCTGACCTCCCAGGGCTGGGGTTATTGCTCTGAGCTACTAACTTGGACTTTTTATGTGGGTCCTGAGATCTGAGCTCATGTAAGCAATTGCACAGCAACCTCTTGACCCATGGAATCGTCCGCTCAGCCCCCTTGAGCTTCCTTTAGGTTTGTTTTTCTGTGGTTTGTTTGCTTGCTCTGCCCTTCCTTAGAGCCCTCAGCAAGCATCATTTTGAGTCTCGGGTCAGACTCAAGACACCAACTCAACCAAGCACAAATCAAAGGCTGAGATGACCAGGACTGACCAGCAGTCAGAATTCACGCCTGTCTGGGGATGACGGCTTCACCCTTGTACATAGCTAGCTACCCAAACTAGGCAAGAACCCCAAATCCATGGTGAGTGGAAGGGGCTGAAGGTCAGGGAGTTTTGATGGAGCCTGAGCCCTTTCTTCTCACGGAAAGTTGATGTCTCCTTGTGGGACCCTTTCCTTATCAGAATGTGAGGACCAGGGACTGAAGTGGATGCCCCTGGACATACTACACTCAAGGAGGCATCGTAGCCCACCAAGAAGCTCACCAAGAAGTATATTAGGTATACCTGTAATCTTCAACTAGATGTCCACAGTCATCAAAAGCCAGACCCACAGCTTATCATGGTTGCAAAACTCACATTACCAGAGAGCCAACCCTGGACAGGTAGGTGGTAAATTAGGTACACCAAAACAAACCCTGCGTGTCATTGGGGGACATTGCCAATAGACACCAAAACAAACCCTGCGTGCCACTGGGGGACATTGCCAATGGACAAGAGAGGCAATAATTTTATTCAAAATTAGAATCCGTATGCAGCTCTGCTTCCAGCCAGGACATCCTAACATGAGGCCAGATAAGGCCACCAACACAGCCGCCATTTTTCTTTACCAGGGGGGCCTGAGGAGTGATCCTAGAGACAGAAGTAATAGAACATAAACAGCCACACACACACACACACACACACACACACACACACACAATCTTAGGAATGGAGCAGCCTTAGCAGGAGCAGTTTCCCCCCCTCAGCCTCTGGAGAATCACCTGATGTTGCCACCAACACAGATTATTTTATTCCCCCCTCCTTGGCCCTTCCACTCTCAGCACCTGAACCAACATCCCTGACCTTCACAGGGAATGGCAGATGTCTGGCAGGAAGGGACCTGTGTTGCCTGCTTGTGCCCTGGCTGAGCTAGTTACCAGTCAAAACTTCAATATCCTTTTACTTGGCACATACTTCAAACACGCTCTGCAGGGCTTCCAAACTGGTTTGTGCTCAGTGAAAGAAGTCAGGGGGGAGCCCTGCCACTCAGACACAAGGCAGACCAGGTCCCCTGACCCTCGGAAGCAGTACAAGGAAGTCTCAGGCTCCCAGGATTTCAAAGAGGCCCACGCCTTCGCACCAGTGACCTTCACGCCAGTGACCTTCACACCTGTGACCTTCACACCAGGGTCCAGGAAGTTGTGCCATTTCCACGCCTGTCTCCTTTGTCCTTTTTCTTTCTCCTTGTGCTGGTCACGTACTTTCCTTGGCCACCCTGCTGTCAGGAGCCAATTTCCTCCTAAAATCATTACAGGAACCATCACCCTGGGGAGTCTGCAGAGAACCCCACACCCCTAATTGTGTTAAGAATGGTTCTATTGACAGAGCCTACCCCACACCCAAATTGGCTGTTAATGAGAGCTATCTGTTAGCGGAACCCACCCCACATTCCAAACTATCTAGGGAGCTAGGTGTGTCAACTTCCAGGCCTACAGTGACCTGACTGAAGATAACCTCCTGCCTACGTGACCAACGAGAACCACGTGACCAACGTGAACCACGCGGCAAGAGCCCAGGACCCTGTGCCCATCCCCCAACTCTTTACCATATATAAAGCTATACCCCATCTGTAATAAACGGAGGCTCTGACAAACTTTGCATGGCCTTCTTCCTGTCTCCTAGCCCATATCTTCCAGGTAGTGCCTCTCCATGACCCTGGAATAACTGAACCGCCAGGCGGACTACTAACCCTAGACTAAGTAGCTCGCCAAGGCAATCGACACCCTGCCTGCCCCAAATTGTACCCATCAGTTCCTTCTTTACTGTGAGCTTAAGATGGGCTCAGCCTCAGGACCCTTTCTCCTGGCCTTGGAGAAGCCCTACAAAGCAAAGCAAACCACCTCCACCCCCGCAGGCTCCCCAGCCACGCTGTTTTGGTGGAGACAAGATGTTCATGGCTGCGCTGTACCTCTGCAGACACGCATGGGCATTTCCCTACCGTTTATTTGCTATGCATAAGATTTCCACGCACGACTGGCGATTTTTCCCTCACAAACAGATGCCCCAAACTTCTTCCTTCCCCTCTAACTTCATTAAACCCAACATCTGGCCCTCTGTGCGGAGGTGCCGCTCTGCGGGAGACAGTAAGGTGCGGGGGAAGGAGACACGGTCCAGGGAATAGTTTAGCCCTCAAGTTCCAGCATGTTCTGGAGACTCTGGGCAGACTCAACCCTCCCTGAAGCTCAGTTCCCTCCTTGACAAAGTGGGCAGCTAGTTCAGTCTAAACCCACCTTGCTTGCCCATCAGGGAAGAAATAGGGACTCCAAACTGCCTGGAAGCTCGTAAAATATGACATCAAACCCTGAGGTACACATTTATTATTCTACTTTTATTATATTTAAAGATAAGAGTAAAATTATTCTGCTCTTATCTTTAAATATGTATTAATGTGCATTTATTTATAAATATATAGAGCTGGTTTTGAAGTTGAACCCTGGCTCAGTCCCTCTCCAATTCCAAGCCTGTTGGTAAGAGAAAAACCCAGAGTTTCTGGAGTTTCTGTATCATGTCAAGAGCCATGATATGGGACAAAAAGAAATATGAGTTTAGAAAACATCTTTGCTTTTCTTCATATCTATCATACTTTTCATTGAATATATCTGTCATGCCTTTCATTGACTATATATATATATATATATATATATATATATATATATATATATGTCTATATGATTAATATTTAAGTTTTTCACGATGAACAATGAGTTTTTCCTGAAGTGACATTTGAAGTTTCCAGGAAGAAGATGGGGCCCCATAACAACAACTCCACCTGGTTGATATGACGTCATGATACTGATAGCGCTACTACAAGACCTGTTTTGGGTACCAGCTACACAAGACGATCCCAACTTGGTTAGCTGAAATGGTGCACATCTTATACAACATTCTGGCCAGACCTGCACAAAATTACTCAGAGACTATTTGCAATTTTAAGACATTGATCTTGAAATTTAACCATCATTTTACTTTCACAGGATCCCCCAGAAAGAACGTCGCCCCCATGACAGCTGGAAGTAATTCTAGAGGACGACGTCCCCTCTCCCAGTAAAGTTTGCCCTTGGGTTTAGGGACATCATTTAGGGGTTGGGAGGTTGGGGGAGGAATTTTATAAGCTCAGGGATCGTTTTGAAAAAAAAAATGGCGCCATCAGGCCTCCCTTAGAAGATCCTCTGTTTGACTTCAGTGACTCCAGAGAACTGGGCAGAGTGACCACGACGGTAAATGTCACTAGTGGCAAGCAGTGGTCTCGCACCCATGGCAAGCCACAGTTTGCATTTCCTCGAGGCCGATGTCATGGTGACCCCCGGCTTCCATGCTATTTAAGAGCGTCAGGCTTGCATGGCCTCCCACAGCTGGGCAAAGGGGCCATTTGCGCTCATGCTTAAGGCTGCCTGACTTCAGGACAGAGTGTTGCCCGTGTGCAACTGGGCACCGGGCAGCCCACTTCCCTCTCTACGCCTCGATCTCCTTCCCTGCAAAGGAAGGCAGAAGCGGGGCACTGGAGGGTGTTAAGCCCCCTCTTGCTAGGCAGACCTGACCTTTGGAGTGAAATCTGGCTAAGAGCAAACTGCAGCTCTTAGAGGGACTGCTCAGAGTCCCTGCCTCCTGCTGCTTCTTAGAGGGACTGCTCAGAGTCCCTGCCTCCTGCTGCTTCTGAGCTGTGCAGTTGTCGCCGCTGAGGGAAGGGCTGCCTGTCGCTCATGGGACAGCTCCCAGTTCAGATGGCACTTGCTTCTGGTAGGCCATCAAGGGCACGAAGGCAAGATGTTGGGGACCAGCTTTTTAAAGTTAATCCCCCTCTTTATTTTTTATAGTCCTTTGCCTTCCCGGATTTCAATTTGCAATCCTGTTGTCAAGGCAACACTTGGTTTCTAGCTGCACTCTAATGTCTCAATGGAAGTATCTATGGCAACAAGATACCTTGTGCTTTCAAAGTCAGTGACCTCCCAGCGCTTCGGGGTTGTAGAGGTTACATTGTGTTTACACAACTTTTTTTTTGCCACAGCAGTAGTACCTGCTCAGTGCCCAACAAGCCTAATGAGTGGTGTCTGTAGTAGTTAGCTTTTGCTGAGTAACAAATAACCCCAAACCTTTACAGCCTCGGGCAACAAGCATTTTCCATAGCTCTGAAGGTCAGCTGCATGGTTCTTCTGGGATCAGCTATGCACACAGCTGTAAGTCTGCTGAGTTACTCATCTTAGCAGAGCCCATAAGTATCTGATTGTGGGCTGGGTTGAGGTGACCTCACACCCTAACAAGACTCTCTCCCAAAAGGTCCCATTCTAAGCAGGCTGTCCCAAGCTCTTCCAGCAAGGCAGAAGATTCCTGGGGAATCCCAGGGACACGGAGGGTGCACAGACAAGTTGAAGTTCACAGGTATGGAGATGGCCACATTCTTCAGTCATGACAGTCCCAGGCCTAGACAGCTGGAAGTAATGAAGAAGCAGACTCCACTTTGGAGTGGTGGGGGGGTAAGAGGGCTGCTAACATTATCAGCCATCTTCCTCGTTAACAGACTCCACTTTGGAAGGAGGGGGCGGGGGTAGAGGGCTGCTAACATCATCGGCCATCTTCCTCGTTAGTTCCGTGTTTGTGAGGAGACCCATTGCCATCCTCATGTGACCTGAGTTCAGTAGCCTTGGACAGTTTGCGCAGAGATGAAGCAGAGACCTCAGCTCTCTCTGATCTTCTAGAGACAGTCTCAGGCTTTCTGTTCCTCAGACAGAGCGGGGTGACATCTGTCTGTGTCTACTGATCAATCCGTCTAAGCCACAGGCTGAGAACACAGTCCCCGCTTACCCCCAGGGAAAAGAGAGATTCATCCCCCAAGAAAAAAGACACTGAATTCCAGACAGCCCCCAAACAACAGAGGACATCCTCCCTGCCATGAGCACTGCCACCAGCCCGGATCTAAGACCCCGCAGCCCACGCCAGGTCAGTGGCCAGGTTGTTAACAAGAGGAATGGGGCTTGCTTATGTGGTTAGACCTTTTTCTCTGATGAAATGCTGAGAATCTTTAGAGTTCTGACAAAACTACTAATAAATAAATAAATAAATAAATCCAAACCAAGTTCTAGTGCTGCGAGCACAGTGGTACTTGTGTTTGCCTGACATGATGAGGCCCTGACCCTTATCTCCAGCACCGCGCAAACCACATGTGCTGATGCCCCTGACCCCAGCACTTTGAGAGAAAAGCAGGAAAACCAGAAGTTCCAGGTTAGCCTTGGCTGCATACTGAATTCAAGGCCAACCTGGGTAATTGAAATTCTGTCTTAAAAACAAGCAAACAAATAAACAAATCTGAGCCACAGCAGCAGTCCCAACCCTAGGCTGAGGTGACAGGTCTTCTGGACCGTGAAGCAGCCTCCTTCCCCATACTGGTCGGGGCATCCATCCTTGACCAGGCCTAGCACCAGAGATAGCCAAGACTCACACCCAGGTGGGACTTACCAGCTGCCCACCAGTATCATGAAAGTTGGACACTTTCCACATCACCGGGACCACCTCCGTTAGCAAGCATTAACTTCCTGTTGTTTATTCAAGTTTCTTGCGATGACAAGTGACAAGAGATCCAGCCTAGACTGGCTTTTTCTGATCAACTTGGGATTTCTGGGCCAGGTTTCCAGAGAAAAATTTAGATGCATCCAAGTAAGGATGTCAAATACACCTGAAGCCACGCCCTGTTTCTGTCCCTCTGATTATAAACACAAGTGATCCCAGCAGGAATTCATTAGTGAGATATCATGGCCTCAATACAATATTCCAATGACTGAACAACAAAGAACTGGAAGATGATGGGAAAGAAATAGCTTGCGTGTCAGAGATTTGGGCTCATTATGGAGTTTCTCTTAACCACCAGAGAGAGCCAATCACGAGTTCAAGGCCAGTCAGGACTACACCATGGGACCCTCTCTCAGAAAACAAATGGGCTCAGAAGACGACTTTGCTGTGCAGGAACGAGGATCTGAATTCGCACTCAAGGCACACACTTTAAAAGCCTGGCAAGGAAGCAAAGCACATGCCTGCAGTCCCAGCACAGGGGACAGCAGCAACAAGGAGATCCCAGGGAAGCTGCTGGCCAGGCAATCTAGCCAATGCAGCGTTGGGTTCAGTGGTGACCGTCTCCAAACCCTAGGTGAGGAGCAACTGAGGAGGCCACTAAGTGTCAGTTCAGCCTGACCTGCATGGCTCCCTGGACACACACACACACACACACACACAGCCTCTCGTACAGCCACACCCACAGAGGCAAGCTGAGGGTTCAGCCTCTTGTCCAGGGCACGATCCCCCTGTCTCTTCAGTACGTACCCTGTCACCCACCATCCCACCCCCTGCTCTCTGTGCGTCAGCAATTGTCTGCCATTTGGCCTTCACAAAGGCAAGTACCATGTCGCCTTTCAGAATAAGCCCTGAGATCTGCTGGAAAGCCTCTGTCTCCAGCTGCTCTGGCAGCCTCTCTAATCCCCCATGGCTCATCCTCTTCAAAATGCCCACTTCCCACCTACTTCCTGAAATGCCAGGAGCTGCCTGCCACCACACAATCAAGTCTCTGATCCCCAGTTTGAAAACCTATTTGGAAAAAAAGAAAGGAAAAAGAAGTGATTGTTTTAAGCAGAAAAAAGAAAAAAGTGAACAAACAAACAAAAAACAAAAACAAAGAAACAACACCTCACAGCCTAAAATGATGCCGACCCAGGGAGAGCAGACACCAAGGACAGACAAGATGCACGGGCTGTCTGCATGTTCTCCTTTATTAGTTTTTAAAGAAACTTGCAAAATGGATCCAGGGGCCGATGGGGATTCATTTCCGTTGTCTCACTGGTGTGTGAAAAACAGTGGCTCGAAACTGTCACCCCAAGTAACCCAAGAGCTGCTCCGCTCCTTCTCCCAAACTTAATGAGATGAATTCTTGTCTGGCCTGTGCTAATAACACAGTGTTTTTATGAAATACCCTTTAGATCGGCAACAAGTTCAACGGTCACCAAGGTGACAAGAAAGCAGTATGTCAGAATTGATTCATCGCCTGCATTTTAACGCTTTTAGATCGCTTCCTAATTCACAGGCCTGCTGGTTTTCCATGGCCAAGTTCCATTTTTGTCTACTTTTGATATGAGGAAATTGAGCCCATCAAGAAAATAGGAGGGCCCGGTCACCCTGTGGGTCAGGGAGTAGGCGATTGGCGATTTCAGTAAACAATTCTCTTTCAGACTGGGCTAAAGCTTTTTTCTCTACATGTTTCATCTGCTTTTTGTTCTCTGGTTGGGGGAAGGAAAGTGTTGGGTTTTTTGCCCTTTTGGAGGGACAGGGATTATTTTTTTATAGGGAGCTTCACAATGGAGCCTAGAATGGCATAGAACTTACAATGAAGCTCCAATCTGGCTTTGAATTTACAGCCCTCTGACCTCTACTTCCCAAATTCCGGACTGAAGGGATGCCACCACTGAACCCCACTGTGTGTTTTGTGGCATAGGAATAACTGTGACCCCTCTCTCCATCCCCTTCCCTAGGTTGCCCTTCCACAAAGGCCCAGGACCACTGAAGTCCCTGGGGAAATGTGCTTTAGCATCGAGAGGGATGCTGGCCTTGGTACTTTCTCTATCATTCTCAGGATGTCTCCACACACTGACATAATATATTGGAGTGGCTGAAGAGAGCTAATCCCTTTGGAGACTGAGCTGAAGCTGCATGGGGGCTTTGCCACCTGCCCAGCTCATCAGTCACGCTGGGAATAATTTGTGTGTGCATCTTGCTGGTTTTGCTCAGTGGCATCCATAATCCACACTTGGCAATATGATGACCTTCTGAAAGCCCTTCCTCCCATTTTTCTCTCACGTCTCGGTGCCATTTCCCCTACCAAGACAGCTGGCGACAGAGCATAGAGAAATGGGATGCCACTGACCCCGTGAGAACAGGAAGTTGTCTGTCACTAGTCCCCAGGAGTTGGCTCAGGGATGGGAGCTCTCAAAGTCTCTCTAAATATGCACTCAGAAAGTTTCATGCCACATTAGGAAACCACATGATGACTTAGAAATCCCGGGAAACAAAGATCTACATGGCCCGGAGGCACAGCTACTGATGGGCATTTCTCAGCTAACTGGGGAGTGGTGAATCCCGTTGGGAGCCATTGAGGAAAGCTGACCCTTCCTATGCAAAAACCACCCGAGAGCAGGAGCTAGGAGAGAAAAGGGCATCTGGACATCTATCCCATGACAGTAAGCTCTCTGCTCCCTCCAATAGACACATTCCCACTAATACCAGCTTGAGTAGGTCAACCCCTGCAGAACCTGAGATCAGCCATTCTATGTGAGGTCTGCAGTAAGAGCATTTCAGAGCATGTATCCAAGTCGGAGACATCTCAGCTTTGGTAACAGTCCCCCGACACACACACACACTTCTCTGCTAGACCTTTGACAGTCTCTCCCGAAGCCTAAACACACATACAATCAAGGCTTTCCCATGCTCTGCTTCTAGACGGTACCCAGGCCCACTCTAACTTCTTCCTGCGAGAAAACTAATCTAGAAGATTGAATGTGTGCTACCTCTATTCCTAAAAACAAAGACTTGGGGCTTTATCAGTTGTCAAGGCAACAATAGCAGTTTTCTCTCCGCTCCTTAATGCCTAGATTTATGTTTCCATAGTTACAAAAAATCCCTAGTTCTTCAAGGCATCAAAAATTGCTCTGCTGAAACTTTCTGAGATGGGATTGTTCCCTTCTACACCTCTCATTGGGGCTATCCCTGGCTCTATCCCATCCTGGGGTTCCTTGTAGCTAGCAGAGGCTTCTCTGGTCATCTGTTAAGTCACCCAAGGGATTCTGAGAGGCGGGGACTAGAAAGGACCTAAGACATGGTGCTCATTCAAGCTACCTATTGTGACCAACACTTCAAGAGAGGATTCTTTAAGACAGGTTGTCCCTCAGGATGTAAGCAGAGCCTTGGCCTAGGACCAGACCCAGAAACTCTGAGATACTCCAACTTTGTAACATCCATTCATAAGGCTTAGGATCTGCCTTCAAGATTCACTCACATGATCTTAATGTAATTTGTTTAAGCCAATTAAATAGGAAAATATGTCTGTGCATATGTGTGGTACTGAGAATAGAAGCTACACTAGGCAGTTGTTACACCACTGGATGCTGCGGGAGCTCCTTTAAGAGACCACGCCCACTTGGCTGAAGGAGCGAAAGGAGCTCCACAGCACCTGAGTTCCATCTCTGGTCCTCTTCTCGTTTCTTATTGTAAACAGGATCTCACTAACTTGCCTAAGAGCCCGAGAGGGTCTTGAACCTCTCATCCCTTGATCTTCTTTCTTCAGTTTCATGAAAAGCTGGGATTGCAGGCCTGCACAAAGCCATAGCTAAATATTTTTTCTTCCCTTCTTTTAAATATCCTGTCGGCTTTTCCTGAGACTTTACTGTATGTGCCAGGGAGGACCCAGTAAATAGTTGACTGTTGCTCTGGAGAATAGAGGCAAGCCATTGAATGTGTGTTTGTATGGGATTGCATATGTGTTTATGCATGTACACGCACATGTGTGTATGTAAACGGCTCCAACATGAGGCAACTACACCCACATAAAACCTGAGAGAGCTTGGGAAGGAATTTTAGGCACAAAAGAACAGGGCTAAGCAGGGCTTCTCAGCAGCAGCATTTTCTCAGTTGAGCTCTGTTTGGTAGAGACAAGCAGAAGCATGATTCAAGAAGAGGCTTCTTGACTCGGCCTTAGCAGCAAAAATTGCATGACTTCATAAAGGAACACACAGAGTCCACCTGCCTCTGCCTCCCGAGTGCTGGGACTAAAGGAATGAGCCACCACTGCCCAGTCCCACTGTTTACTATTTTAAAAGCATTCCTGGTCAGAAAATGATTATAGATATACAATTAGATAGACTCAGACAAAAGAAGACCTCTGAATGGGTCACAGTGTTGGATAACTCTACTTGAGTTTATGAGAGAGAAGAAAGAGAACACAAAGTCATAGATTAAAGGAGTAAAGATAATTAAATATTAAAAGGTAATAGAGTAAAAGAATAAGCCATGTAAAGATGAAAAATACAGAGAGTCTGGATTATGTATATTATTATGTTTTCTTTGAATTTTTTGGCTGTGAATGAGCTAAGTACAGAGAGATTTTGTTGTACAGGCTGCTAAGCTAAGCCAACATAAAGGTATTTTGACTTCAAATTTTGAGTCTAAGGATATGTTACTTTGGAAAAGAGGTTCTGCTTTTGTTTCCAAAGGAAATGAGAGCCTGTAGATTCCTTTCAGGCTAATGTGGTTTTATGGAACAAGACCCCCAAAAGGTTTCCATGAACCCTAAGAATACTTTACCCAACAATCAGCAGGAAGTAGTCTCAAAAACTACACCCAAATTTCCAAAATGATTGTTTATAAATGTTCATTTTCATTTAAAAAGGGATATGGTAAAGAAATGAGTAATTTAACATTATATATTATATATATATTTTATATATATTATATATATTTCTTCTCTTGTTTAAGGTATTGTGCTTGTGCAGCTCATTTAAAAATGTAATGCATAATTTAAAATCACAGATTAAGGGATAGTCTTTTATAATAGTCAAACTTGCAATGATGTTAGTTAGGTTTCTAGATATACAGAGATATATTTTAGTTAGATAGATAATCTTCAGACCTTTCAAAGACCTATGGAATATTGCATTTAAAAGGTTTTAAGAACTTAAACTTTTCTCAACAATGAAACATGTGTGTTTCTGGCAGCACCAATTAGTCAGAGAGATTGATGGGTATTAAAGAAACTCATTATGGAATTTGCTTTCAATGTGACAAGGCTAGCCATTTGGGCAAGAACCAGCTCTTTCCTGGACTGCTTGATGGTATGCTGTATGAAATGGACATGCAGGACCCACAGAAAAGTGACTGCTGAACATTCCAAAATATAGGATGATCTTTCAGGGTTTCTGCTTCACAGAAGAAACTGCCAGACATTCTGCAGGATACAGAAGAAAGTGACTGACAAACTGTCAAAATAGGCAAAACAGCCTTTCAAATTTCCTGCTTCATGGAAAAGTCTGCTAGATACTATAGGCTTGTAGGCTGAAGATGGATGCCCCAACATTAGAGAAGAATTCTGGGTGACTGTCCAGGCAGCAAGATGTCTCTGTCAATTCTAGAACTTTGAAAGTTGTTTACAATGTACTTCCTATTTACTTAGGTAATATTATATTCTTCTGGAGTCTTTGATGGAGTTGAAGACAGATACTAATAGTTTTCCTTAGTTATGATAAAAGATATATTAGATATGAAACTTTAGACTCACAAAGAACTATTATAACTGTAATTCTTGCTTGATACCTGTTTTGGTATATGTAACTTTATTATGTTAAATTAAAAACCTTCCTTTTTATTTAGGCAGAAAGGGGGAGATGATGTGGGATGTCCTTCTGTATATGTGATGCTTTTATTTGTTAACAAATAAAGCTGTTTTGGCCTATGACTTAACAGAGCAAAGCCAGGAGGGAAATCCAAACAAAGATATAGAGAGAAAGTGGGGAGAATCAGAGAGATGTTATGTAGCTGCAGAAGGAGAAGGATGCACCGGAACCTTAGGAACCCTAGCAGTTGGCCACAGCTTCTTGGCGATACACAGATTGATAGAAATGGGATAATTTAAGATGTAAGAGCTAGCTAAGAGTAAGATAGAGTTTATTTGACAAACAGTGGCGTAATCAATATAGTTTCTGTGTGATTATTTGGGTCTGAGCAGTTTGGAAACAAATGAGCAGTCTCCTACAACATATGTTTTTTGTGTGTGCATGGATGGTAAGGAGGAATCTCACCTTTGAAGCAGTAACACTTTCCAAAAAGGGATGTTTTGGGAAAGTAATCAAAAGCCCTACCCTTAGCCAAGAAGCAATTTGTAGTGACATTTCAACTGCATTCTAATAAATAAAACTTGCCTGAAGATCTGAGAGTAAAACAGTCCCACTGGTCAGCCTTACAGACCAGGTTATGGTAGCACATATCCTTAATACCAGTATCCACAATGACATGCATCTTTAATCCCAGTAGCCACACTAGTTGCCCTAAAAACAAGGCAGTGCATGCTTTTAATCACAGTGGTACACGCCTTTAATCCCAGCTGCAGAAGAATTATAAAATGGGAGGAAACAGCTCTCAACACACAATCTCATTCTGAGATTCCTGGAGGCAAGATCACCATTTCAGACTGAGATTGAGGAAAAAGCCAGTGGCTGGCTGCTTTGCTTTTCTGATCTTCAGGTTTAACCCCAGTTTCTCTCTCTGAATTTTTATCATTCATGCTTCAGCTATTTGCAGCTGATAACTGCTGAGAGAAAAGCTCTCTTCAATGGCGTAAACTGGGGCTTTCAACCACACCCCAGGGCAGACCCCATACTCAGAAATAGTTGAGCAATACAATTCATGCCACGGTTTTTTTTGTTGTTGTTGTTGCATGTGTGTTATATGTGTGTACTTGTTTGTTCCTGGCTGCTTAGCCCCAAAATGATCACACAGAAACTATATTATTTACGATACTGTTTGGCCAATAGCCTAAGCATATTTCTGGCTAACTCATATCCTAAACTAACCCATCTCTACTAATCTGTGCGTCACCATGAGGGTGTGGCTTACCAGGTAAAGTTCCAGTGTCTGTCTCTAGTGGGGCTACATGGCTTCTCCTGACTCCGCCTTCTTTCTCCTGCTTTCAGTTTAGTTTTCCTCACCTACCTCTTCTGCCCTGCCTAAGACAGTTTATTAACCAATGATATTCACAGCACAGAGAGGAATCCCACATCACCTCCTCTTTTCTGTTTAAATAAAAAGGAAGGTTTTAACTTTAACATAGTAAAATTACATATAACAAAGTGGTTATCAAGGAAGAATTACAGTTACAATATTTATATCTACTTTATCTTTTATCATAACTAAGGAAATCTATAACTATATATTCTTCAACTCTATCAAAGACTCCAGAAGAATATATTACCTAAGTAAACAGGAAGTACATTGTAAGCAACTTCCAAAACTCTAGAATTGAAGTAGATTGGAGCTGCAGGAAGCATATGTGTCTCACTGTCATGAAGTCTTAAGTTCTTAAAACATTTTAAATGCCATATTCTGAGGGTCTCTGAAAGATTTGAAGAATACCTACCTAACTGAAAAATATCTCTATACATCTAGAAAACCTAACATGACTATATACTTGACTATTATAGATGATCACCTATTAACCTATATTTCTTAATTATACATTACATTTTTAATGAGCTGTACAAACACAATACTTTAATCAAGAGCAGAAATACACATATAACAAAATTTACCTTAAATTTCTATCAATAAATCAAAATCCATACCAATGCAATCTTTATCATATCCCCCTTTAAATATAAATACACATTTATAAATAATCATATAGGGAATTTGGGCATAGTTCTCTCCAAATTGCTTCCTGCTTTTTTTGGGTGAAGTAATTTTTACAGGGTGTTAACAGCAACCTTTTGGGGGCTCTTGGTCCCACCAAACCTCATTAGTCTAGAATTAGATGGGTAATGTCCCGTGAGATCAGCAAGTCTAGCGCTGGGCCACTGTGCCCTTGCTCCTGAGTCTAAAATTGGTACCCATACAAAAGTGAACAAAGCCTTGACGTCCCATATAGGACTTGAGCTAAATAAATTCCCAGTCTTCTAGCCAACTTCAAAGTCCAGGATAGCCTGGGATACATAATGAGCTCCTCCTAAAAAAATAGAATAAAATAAAATAAAAAAAGGAAAAATGACATATAGTTGGTGCTAAGATTCAACCAACTGAAGGTGAGATTTGTTTTAAAGAAATTTTAATTAAAATTTTATTGTAAGGAATTTCTAAATTAAAAAAAAAAATCACAGAAAGATTATCCCGACCCAAAGTCTCTAAACAGTGGATTCTATACAGTCAGAGGAGCCATTTTGAAGTACAGAGTGCCACACTGGATTCTACACCTTTGCTTCAATTTTTATGCAGTTATCTAACACACGCACAAAATTAAAAACCATTAGCTTCACATCCTCTTCCCTCAGCCTGAGACCTGTACCTAATCCCATCCTCCCTTACCGCCTGGAGTTTTTGTTTAGATGTCTGGGTGTGTGTCTGTCACACGTGTGCTGTGCTCATGGAGACCAGAGAGGCCGTCACAGCCCTCGGAGCCCAAGTTACAGGCTTATGATCCACCTAGTGTGGGTCCTGGGAACAGAACTTGGATCCTCTTGAAGAGGACCAGAGCGTCTCTTCAGCCCCATGGGGCGTAGTTTTTAAATGCGTGTGTCCTCAGTATGAACAGCCTTCCGTTGTCCCAACCTGAGTCCCCAAGCGGCATGACACAGTTATTTATGCACGCATCTGTTTTGCTGGGCACCATCGAAGTGTCTCGAGGTCATTAAAGGGACTGGGAGGAAACCTGGAGGGGAGGGCAAAGGCTGCGAGGACCTTGAGTGCCACAGGCCGGGGCACGTCCCCAGGGAGAAGTCCTCACGTGTGCCCTCCTGCTTTGGACCTCACCTTTCCCCTTCTTACCCGCCATCCAAAATTCCATGACGGACTGAGGCCGAGGGTTCGTGGCACACTGGGAGGGAAAGGTCAGGAGGGCGGCAGAGACCTTGGACCTGGTGCGCTTGAGCTATCCTCAGGGCAGGGGTGGGGGGTTGTGGGCTTCAATCATCTCAGTCAGTAGCTAATAGGCATCAAATCAAAAATCAGAAAGCAGATAGGATTCTATGCACACAGTCCAGGGCCAGATGAGAGTCTGGTGCGCCTCTCTTTGGTGGCCTGGCAGAAGAGAAAATGAAGAGGGAGCGGAAGGCCAGAGTGGCAGGCCAGAGCAGGCTGCTGATGTGGAACCAAGTAGGAGGACTTGGGTTCTTTGCCTAGAATTCTCAGCCCAGCTCCCAGCCCAGCCCTTTCCTCGACCTAAGTAGGCAGATTCTTGAACCTAGATTTCACACGAGTACCCATACCTCTGACCTCAAGGCAAATGTGGGGACTTTGGTTCCATCCCATCAGAGGTTTGTGTGACAAGTCACACTGTGGTGTGAAGGGACCAGGGTCAAGAGAAGAATCCTCTTTGGAGTGAAGGATGGGTACTGGGGCTTGTCTCTTCCAAGGGTAAGCGCGTCTCTGGAGCATCTCCATAACCTGCAGATACAAGGTGACTGTACTTGAGAAAGCAGAGGCCACGGACCACCTGGTGCCCTTCACTTAAGGTCTGCCTCCATGTCTCCCATCTCCACACCCTTCAGCTCGAACCACCCCCCCAAACTAAAAATAACCAGAAAAGAAGGGAAAATGAGCCAACAAATAAACCAAATGACAGTCACAGAGGGTCTGTGACAAGACCCAGAGAAAAACTGGGCTGGGTTGCACCCCACCCAGTCAGGCGTTCCCAGCCCACCATGGAATGCAGGGTCTCCCACCAGGTCAGAGTTTCCACCTCTACAAAGAGCAGGGCCTCTGTGTCAGACCTTTGGTCCAGAAGCCCAAAGTAGGGGCCAAACGATATCCACCTTCACCTAGTTGAAAACTAAAGGCTGGGTGAAGGAGGACCGCCAAGGAAACACTGCGTGAGCCCAGGTGTCCTTGGGGAGAACCCTGGAGGAAACCATGGCTTTCCACATGGGTGATCCCACTGGGAACGGTGGAGGCTCTGAGTGTGTCCTTGGAAACTTCCCAAGCCCTGGCAGCCCAGTCACTACCCTCCCAGCAAACTTCACCAGTTTCTTGTGTTGCTATTACAGTTTCCAAAGGAAATACAGATGTAACGCCTTCAGCCCGGAGAGAGTGAGACATTACCCTGCAGAAGGCTCTAATAAAGACGGGGATTGTTCATACACAAAGGAAAACCTTCCAAAGGTTATGTTCCCAGTCAAGGTCCTTTTGGGAGGGCAAATGATTGGCAGGTTGGCTTTCACTTCCGATCCATGTAGGGTAGAGGTTACAGGGACACTGTCAACAGGAGGGCCTCTAGGGTATCTCTCAAACGTGATAGAGGTGACATTTGACCCGTGTCCCGGACATGGTAGGGTGAACAGTGCTGCTGATCTTTGTATGTTAGAGGCCCATGGCACCCTCTCCAGAGTGGTTAACAAAGTATTTCTAGACATTGTCCATGACCTCTAGGGGGCAGAACGGCCCCAGGGGTGACCCTGACCTAAGTGAGTTCTGCTATTTGCCAAGGGTCTGACCTTCAGCAAACCCCTTCACTCCATAAAGCCTTGCTCTCCTAACAACTGCCCTGCTGGCTCTGAACTTTCTTCCTTTAATAAAAACACACACACACATCTACGGGTCAGAGGTCAGACACTCTCCATCTTTTTTTTTTTTTTTGAGACAGGGTCTCTCTTCTGGCCTGGAACTCACTGAGAAGGACAGGCTGCAAACCCCAAAGATCTATGTGCCTCTGCCTCCCCATCCCTAGTATTACAAACACACCATCACGCCCAGCTTTTTGACATGTGTACTGGGGATGGCTCTCAGGTCCTCATGTTTACACAGAAGGCAATCCACCCACCGTAGCTACATCCCCCTAGAAATGAGGGCAGTTCTGCTATCTGCTACCCAGAAAGTACTTAGTCAATGTATACGAGTTTAAGGGGCCAAGCCTTACAATAGTAACTTTGCTGGTTTCCTGTGCACATGTCCCACAGAGACCCTGAGAGAACCAGATGTCACCTACACGGACACAGAGACTCTATAATGGAAAGGTACCCCAATACTCTGAATCTAGGGGTCTTCAGAGAACTTTCACAGTGGCCCTTCCAAGCTGAAGAGGTGGGAAATTCCCGCTCTTTTAAGAACTTTCAGAATATGAATTAACCATTTAGAAAAAAAAATGAGGGAAGGCTCCTCACACCAGTGTGAGCATTTGACGCTGCCCTCGGACGGGATTGAGTGGGGTGAGAAGATTGTCCAGCGGCTTTTGATAAGGCTCCTTTTTTTAAATTTTATTTTATTTTTGATAAGGCTCCTTAACATGCAAAGCTGAAGACGTCTCACCTCTTGGCAGTCATGTACTTGGAGGTCCTCCTTGGACAGTCTGTTATCCTTGTCCCTCTGTCTAGCTGGGAGTGTGCCTGTCTAATCTACAGGTCTGAGTCTGCCTTCTTTGTCCTTGGAGACCCCCCTAGTTGAGGCACTGTACCCCCAGGCAGCACACCCACTGATGTGTCATCGTCGTCCCCCCCTTGTTTATCAGATGTCAGGGGGTTGGCCTCCACTCAAGCTTCCAGTAGCTGGCCTCTAACTCATCAGCATGGTCCAAGCATGCAGGTGGTATATCTACGTCCATAGCATGAGCCAAGGTGACTTTAGATGTCATGCAGACACATGTGCTCTCATTTTGATGGCCATTGCTTATTTGTCCAGGGCCATTTCATGGCCACTTACAGCTGAGTTATGGCACTTCCTTTTGAAAAAAAAATTATTTTCTAAGTACAAAAAGATACTTGTATTTAAAGAGATTTTTTTTAATCCTATAAAAAGTTAGTGATCACTACAAATACTGCAAAATGCCCGAAGCACTGGCTTTGGGAGTCACCTGTTCTTAAGGTCTGTGGAGGGGCCTGATCTGGTCCTTTGGGAGTCCGTGACCTGCTGTTAAGGTCTGTGGAGGGGCCTGATCTGGTCCTTTGGGAGTCCGTGACCTGCTGTTAAGGTCTGTGGAGGAGCCTGATCTGGTCCTTTCTCTTTTCCCGGTCTCATCGCTCATCCCCATCCCTCACCACCAGGCCACCCGACCACACACACCATTCACTTCAGCAAGGCCATGTTTACGGATTCTGCTACCCACCCAGCCCTCTTCCCTGTTTCAGAATAAAACAGGTTTCTGAGTGGAGCTTGTGCGGACAGCACACATCACCAAATGACGCTGCCTGACCTTACTTGTTCATGTGCACAGAATAACATGCCAAGTGACCCAGCCAGGATTTGAACCTGTCACCGGCCTGGGTCAGTATTCCTGTGAGTTCCCACTGGTTTACATCTAAGTACTCTCTATATACCAACAAACAATGCCTCCCAACACCAGGCGCCATGTGCATAGCTTCACATGTCCTTCCTGAAACCTCAGTTCCCAAGCTATGACCTGGCACACACAAGGCACCCAACTGATGTTGGCAGAATAACGCATTTTTATGTTGTCAACATCACTTTGAGGTCTCTTTTCTTTTCTTTCTTTCTTCTTCCTTCCCTCCTTTCTTTCTTTTTTTTTTTTTTTTTTTTTTGAGACCAACATTGAGCTCCTCCTGCACACTGAAGGCTGTCTAAGCAAACGCTCTGGCTGGGTGTGCAGACCCGACTTCTATTGAGGCGGCAGCTTGCCCTTTGCCCCCTCTTCCCACAGAGCTAAGAAGCAAGCGTCTTTGACTTTTCCATTTGTTCGACTTTTTATTTGTTGTGAGAAGGCAGTAGCAAATCCTAAGCTCTTCACGTCCTGAACTGGAAACGTGAAGTTCAATATTGGCTTTCTGAAATGAAAAAGAGAAAAGAAATCTCAGAGCGAGATCAGCAACATAAAAATCAGTTACTCTGCAAATATCATCGGTGTTTCCTGTGTGCTAGGGCCTGTTGTGGGCAGTGAGGCCTCAGAGTGGAGCAGTAGGAGACCATACATCCACTACTCTGGGGAGGAGAGGGGGCTTTATTGGTGTGTATGGAGCCTGCAGGAACAAACCAGTAGCTACCTCACAGCAATTCTGATTTGGGGAAAACTGTTTGTCTCTGTGGATACCCACAACCTGACTCATGAGGTTCAAATCCCAGCTGAATATAGTTAGGGTCTTGACATGTGATTTAACTGCTCCAAGCCTTCATTTTCTCACCTGCTAAGTCAGGAGCTCATAGCTCTGGTAACTTTGTGAGGATTGAGTTGCATAGGTCACATGCTTAACCCAATGCTAAGACAAAAAAAAAATTATACCATGGTGGAGCAAACACACATGACCAGAGACCTTTGTGTGAACCAGTGCCAGTGTGGAGATTCATCTATCAGTGATGAGTGGCTGTAGACTTGGTGTGAGCATGCCAAGGAGTAAAGAGCTTCAGAGCAAGCACCCCGATTGCTTCCTGCTGCAGTGATAAGACACTGGCCAAAGACAGTGTAGGGGATAGGGGGTCTATTTGCTTATAACTTACAGTCCATGAACCAGGGACGGCAAGACAGGAGCCTGGAGGCAGAAACTGAAGCAGAGGCCGTGAAAGAACAGTGCTTACTGGCTTGCTCCCCTTGGCTTGCTCAGATATCTTTGTTATACAACCTAGGTCCACCTGCCTAGGTAGAATCACCCACAGTGGGCAGGGTCCTCCACCATCAATAGCAAACAAGAAAATACCTCCACAAACCAATCTGGTGGAGGCAACTCCTCAGCTGAGGTTCCCTCTTCCTTGGAGACTCTAGTCTGTGTCAGGTTGACAAAAATAGCGGGCTCACAGGAACCATCTTGGACCCCCATACTCCTGTGAACTGGACCCATTTCTCTCAAGGGTGGAGAAAACCCCACTGTGCTTTCCCCGGGTGGGGAGGGACTGAATTCTACAACATTCAGTTGTGTTAGCAAGGCCCTCCCTTGAGAGAAAGAAGTGACCAGACCTTAACACAGCTGGGCCATATTGGGATCTAATTGAGCCAGGAGAAGGGAAATAACACACAGCTCAATCCCAACCCACATTAACAAAGAGATCACTGAGAGGCCCCCATAAAGTGCATGGCTTAGAGGTGTGGGCCTACTGCAGAAATGGAGTGAGGGTAAGACTCAGGTGGGGCAGAGATGCTGGAGTCCTCAGAATGAAGACAATGCTAAGGGCCTGATGTGGGGTTCCCCTCTGCATGCTATGAATACCATTGGTGAAAAAAGAAACTGCCTTGGCCTGTTGATAGGGTAGAATTTAGGTAGGCCAGGAAAGTTAAACTGAATGCTGGGAGAAAGAAGGGCAGAGTGAGAGAGAATCCATGTAGTCCTGCCAGAGATAGATGCTGGAACTTTAGCCAGTAAGCCAATACACAGATTAATGGAGATGGGTTAAATTAAGTTGTAAGAGTGAGGAAATAAGAAGCTAGAGCTAATGGGCTCAGCAGTGATTTAAATAATATGGTTTCTGTGTGATTATTTGGAGACTGAGCAGCTGGGAACTGACAAGCGGCCTCCTCCTGCAACAAGGGCCTTAGTGAATGAAGTACTCAGCATGAAAAGACAGGTTGGCAGCATGGGCAGACATGAAGATTACAATTTAGGGCTAGGGCACAAGCAAAGGCTGCCTCCTGTGGGTTATAGCACAGCAGACAAAGAAGACTGCAGGAAGCAGGGTAGGCGTATGCAATGGGAGACATCCTCCTCAGGATGCTAGAAGAAGAGATCAGAGGAAGAAAACAGACAGCCACAGAAAATAAATAATAAAAGTTAGAGCCGGAATCAGTGAAAAATGGAAAAATCCATCCGGAAGATGAACTAAATCAGAAACTGGTTCTGTGGAAAGATCAGTAAGATTTTTGAGCATCTTGACTAAGAAAAGCAGATAGTACAAGTGACAAGCATCAGATGAAAGAGACATTAGTACAGATCCCACAGACGTTAGAAAGACATATACAGTGTATCCCAATACTCTCCCCTCTGTCTCATATATGAACAATCCTATTCCCTCTATACCCATTGCTTTAAAAACCTGAGAAGGGCCAATGTCTGGGAAGACACAATCTGCCAGCAGTCAAACAAGAAAAAAAACAACAATCTGAAGAGGTCTTGATCCACAAAAAAAAAGAAGAATTAATAACAGGAAAAATAGTAACTCAAATTCAACAATGCATAAAAAAAATTATGTGCCACAAGCAGCTGGGATTATAAGGCTAGATCAACATTCTAAAACTGGGTAATAAAATGCATTGAGTTAGAAGATTAAATATAATAAATAAAAAAAGTCAAGCAGTGGTGGTACATGCCTTTAATCCCAGCTTTGGGAGGCAGAGGCTTGTGGATCTCCTATGAGTTTGAGGCCAGCCTGGTGTACACAGTGAGTTCCAAAACAGCCAGCACTACAGAGTGAGACCCTGTCCCAAAATCAAAATAAGATCACAAGTTCACAGCAATAGACGTAGAGAAGACAGTCGACAGAACCCAACTCTTGTTGGTGACAAGAGCTTCTCAGTAAACTCAAAACAGAGGGGCGTCCTTCATCATAGAAATTCCAGTTGGACAGGGGAGCAAAGAGACCAGGTGTCCAATCCAGTGGCAACAGTTCATTCTACTACACTGTGCCCTTTGCATTTTCTGAGGCCCTCTCAGTGAAGCTGGAACTTCCCAATCCAGCTAGACTAGCTAGTCAGGGAATCCATGAATCCACCTGTCTCAGTCGCCTAAGTATTGGGTTATCTCATCCTGCTTTTTATGTCCATACTGGAGACCCAAACTCAGGTCCTCCAGCTGGTTTGAGAAGCATTTTCCTGGCAGCCATATCTTTAGCCCAAGAGTCTTTAAAATTCAACTAGACTTAAAAAAAAAAAAAAAAAAGCAAAGTCCTTGCTAGGTACTTTACCTACAGATAGTATACAGATGGCAAACAAGTACGTGAAAACAATGTGCTGAACCAAACCTCACTAAGTTGACAAACATTCAAATGGCACTGGGCTATCACCACACACCTGCCGGGAAGGTCAGAACCCAAATTCTGGCAAAGCCAAAGGCTGCCAGGGCACGGGGAGCACAGTGAGTTGGAATTCACCACCAGTGGATGTGTTTTTTTTTGTTTTTTTGGTTTTTTTTTTTTTTTTGGTTTTTCGAGACAGGGTTTCTCTGTGGCTTTGGAGCCTGTCCTGGAACTAGCTCTGTAGACCAGGCTGGTCTCGAACTCACAGAGATCCGCCTGCCTCTGCCTCCCGAGTGCTGGGATTAAAGGCGTGCGCCACCACCGCCCGGCTTCACCACCAGTGGAAAAGCCGGATGGTACAGCTACTTTGTAAGATGTCCTGGCAACTTTTTATAAAATTAAGCGTGCTGTGTGACCCAGCCGTCACACTCCTTGGAATTTATCTGTGAGCCGATATCCTCTGAAAACTGGCGGGCAGCGGCTTATTCCTAGCTAACCAATGCAGGGAAGCAAGAAGAAATTCTCTGGTTGGAGAATGGGTAAATAAACTGGGGTGCACCTAGCTAGTGAAATTTCATTCGGTGCTCAAAAGAAACGAGCTGTGGAATGAAACCGGAGCCAGAGTGGAGAAGAGGCCTAGTGTCTGAGCCCAGAAGAGGGAGGTGACATCAGTGGGGACATCAGTACTTGCCAGGGGCCAGCAGAGAGGGATTTTTAGAGCATCAAACCTGCCATGTAGAACCACAGCGGCAAAGACATGCCAGTAATTTGTCCGAGCTCATGGAGACTAGGCCGAGAATGCATACTGATGTAAACTGTATGTTTTGGGTGACACATGTCCAGCTTCCCAGACACAACAAAGGCACCCCTCTGGTTGGGGGCATTGCCCATGGGGGAGGCTGTGTGGATGTGGGAAGCACAGGTGTTTAGGAAATGTCTCCACCTTCTGCGGAATGTCGCTGGGAGCATAGAACCTCTCTAAAACATGAAGTGAATTTAAAAGGAAAAAAAAAAACAATTAACGCCTTATCAATGAACCCAAACCAAAACATCCAACAGGCAAACATTCACAGTAAAGCCAGCGTGGAGCCGTTTCTGGACTCGCCCAAGGACGTCAAACACCAAGCAATGTAAATTAACTGAGAATTGAAGTTGTAGAGGACTCACCGAACTGAGAAGGACAGGGAAGCAAAGACAACAAGGATATAATCTATCCTCAAGCACAGCAGCCAAAATCAGACAGAAGAAGATTCGGCTTTCCACCTGATTTACCTGCACAAAAATCCAGCCTAGAGCTGAACAGGAAGAGAGAATTGGTCTATTGACTCCCAGATATATTTTTTTTTAAAGGGCAGAGTTTGATCTCTAAGGTATGGTGAGAAAAGATAACAAGTTGATTTTCTGGCCTGGAAACTGAATTTGGAAGAAAAGAAACTGCTCTTTTGTTTGTTTTTGTTTGTTTTTGAATTGACTCATTTGCACACCGAGCGCTCCAGGAATTAATGGTGAGTACGTATAGCATAAATGTCCCCTGTTGCCACCCAACGTCACGTGGGAATCACAGTTACTGCATTCTGGAGAATTGATCTAACGCCTTGTCTCTCGAGAGCTCTAGGCAGTATTCAAATTATATTTAAACACCAAATTAAAATTTTAACTATAAAAAATAAGGGCATAAACAAGAGAGAATTATATTATAATATTATATTAGTTTAAAAAAACATGTCTGGAAGAAGGAAGTGGATTTTCCATAGTGTCATTATGCAAAATAGAACATTCTTTCTATTAGAGCCACGGGAAGCGTACGACCCGTTTAGCACCGGTGTCCATCGCCAGGACACCGGCCACTTTCCAAGGGTGGTCAGGTCACTAGGGATGGGGTCTCGGCAACTTTTTCCACCCGTGACTACGGCACACCTCCCGTTTCTTACTTTCCAGGAGAGACTTTCAATGAGCCTGCAGAAGGAACCTGGCCAGCTTGAGAACAGACCGGCCACTGAGTTAGCTCTTCGCACTTGTCCAGATGTTTTGGCTGGTTGGACAGTTGTACTGGGCTAGAGTTTCCTTTCCACTCTCAGGGACCTCTGTCTCTCCCTAGGAGCAGAGACCACACAACTGTTTCAAGCCACCAAAGCTTTTGAAGCCATGTTGGAACTGGCTGAGGCATACACTTAAGGAAGAACTTGATGTCAGAATTGATTTATGGAAAATAATAATAAATGGTGCCACATGGCTGTTTATAGAGTTAGAGATAAAATTAGATTCCAGACAGTTCTTCCGTGTGTGCCGCGTCCAGCGCTGACAGATCGCTGCCTTTGTGGGACGCTGGATAGCGCAGCACACGGCAGTTTACAAGGACCCCCTGGAGAGCACATTCACGGGCACAGACAGTCGGTCCAGTGCTCAGGTGGATACTCTGGGTTCCCAAAGGCCTGAAATGTAATTTGGGACTAATGTTTGGAAAGGGTTGTACGGTGAGATGTCCCGGGAGACAAACGGCCAGCCGTAGATGGTAGGAGCCACAGCTCAACTGGAATTAGTTCTAGCCAGTTTCTAGCAGGTTCTGCCCTTGCTGGTCGGCTCTCACCCTGACCACCCATCTGAATGAGAAGTCAGAAAAGTAAACAGTCCCTGAGGGAAAGACAGGGAAAGATGAATGCTCCATCCACTCTGGACCAGTAGTAAAGGAGGTAGATTTGAGGAAGAATTGCCCTTGCCTTGGGAGTTTTACCTTAGAATGTAAGGACCTGCCTGGGCTTTAGTCTCTACGGAAGTCCAGGAAGGGTGCCTCAGGGCAACAGGCAGCTGCGTTGTCTCCCTTGTTTTCTGCAACACAAGCTTGTAAGACAGCTCCTGAATGGTGCTAGCTGGTGCTGGAGCAAGAGGGTTCCGAGCAGTCCGCAAAGCACGGCGCTGACAGGACAGGGAACCCTGATTGCTTTTCGGGCTGAGGAGGGGGGGGACTTAATTGGGGGAGGGGGAGGGAAATGGGAGGCGGTGGCGGGGAAGAGACAGAAATCTTTAATAAATAAATAAATTTAAAAAAATTAAAAAAAAATAATAAAAAAACCCCACAGTGCTGAGTGTTCTCTTAGGACCCAGGAAGAGAGCAGAATGGCAAGAGAGGAGCTACACTTGGACCTGGAAGGAGGGCAGGTTGCTGGGCAGACGCTGTGGTGTGGGAAAGAGCACTGATGAAGTCAAACACGAAAGCAAAGGAGGAGGCAGGAGGAGCAAGGAGACTAAGAACCGAGGAGCCCGTGAATAGAACGCCTGGCCCCCAGCCACCTAAAGGAGTCTGATGGTGGCAACATCCTCGCGTGCCCATGCTTTAGAAAAAACAAACAAACAAAAACCCCACTACAGTACCGAGTTGGGATCAAACTGAGTCAGAGTGGAGCAGGAAGCCAGGAGAGTCCCTTCCGGCTGCCACGTTGGTGGAGACCATAGCCCAGACCAGAGACAACTGGAGAGGTTCCACATGGGCTTGAGGGTGGAATCCCATGCCTTGTCGAGGGAATGAGAAACAAGGGCCTGGCCTTTGGAGATGGTGGGTGTTCCAGGGCAGCACCCGAGAGAAGTCTCTATACTGCAACAGATGAGTTTTAAAATGGTAGCAAGATCAGCCGGGTGCAGAGGACTTTACAGCTTAGTGGGGGGCTATCTCCCACCACCCTTCTACTATGCCGCATCTGTGGGGGCAAATGAGAAGATTGGAGAGAGACAAGCAAAGTTCTCAGACACTCAGTCAAGGAGAGTCGGAGCCCTGGAAGCCCCCCAACCCCTGGACACTCTGTATTCATGTTGAGGGAAATGACGGAGGTCAAAGGGCAGGGCTTCTATCCGACGGCAGCTTGGTTGAATAAAGCTCTCCTCGGGGTGAAAGTGATGGGCCTGGGCATGTCCAGAGCCCCTGTTAGCCTCTGAGGGATGGTACGAAGGACATGTCCACTCACCTGGAATGCGAGTCAGTTTTACAGGAAATGCAAGGTTTCTATGCAGCCTTGAGAGTCTGTGGCCTTGGCTAGAGACCATGTAGGAGCGTGAGAGTTACTGCATGTACCCTTGAGTCCTCGTCCCAAAACCACCTTCACCTCATCTCTTCTCCCTGAAGCTGGTTGGGCCACTATACCTTGATGACTGAAATTCCTGGCTTCATGCTCTTCTCTCTGAACCTAGGCCAAGAGGCATTCACCACAAGCCAAATCTGTTGCCTTAAGTTTGCCCTAGTAAGTACATTCTTAAGGATAAAGTTGAAGGGCAGGCTAATGTCAACGAAACATCTCATTGGATTCACTATACCCTGGGTATCTTCTAAGTTATTAAGACAGATTGCTGTGTGCATGTTAGATTGTCAGAAACAACGCAGAGTTTGCACAGGAAACATCTAGTGAGATAATGACACACCAAGTGGATGACAGCCACAGTACGGTTCGGACACACCGGTCAGCACCACTCTAGGCGGTCGGGCACCAATCTTCACTTTGTCCTAAGTGGGACGGTAGCTAATCCACCCTGAACCCCACCTGTCTACCAGCAACCCAGATGAGGACCCTATGTGGTGTCAGACAGACGGCAGTCCTGGCTCCAGTGCCGACTGCAGGGCTGCACTGACTTAACCCCTCTGTGCCTCAACTTCACAGTTAAAAATGGAAGTGAGTGTGCTCTCTGCTGGGCCTGTTGGCGAGAGCTAAGTGGAAAATTATATGTAAAAGTATCAAGAACAGAGTGGGCCTGAGCAAACACTCTATGAATTTTGCTGTTGCTCTTACTTCATATCACAGAGATTTGTGTGTGTGCATGTGTGCACGCTAGTACTCTTTCTGTGTCCGTGTGTGCATGCATGCTAAACTCTTTGTGTGTGCTTATGTGCATGTATGTGTGTGCTAGCACTCTGTGTGTGTGCGTGTGTGTAGGTACTAGCACTGTGTGTGTGCACCTGCTAGCACTTGCATGCACGTGGGGGTTGAACGTTCCTGTGCAGATCAGAGATCAGCAGAAATTGTCTTCCTCAATTGCTTTCCACCTCTATATTTGAGACAAGAATCTCTTGCTGAACCTGGGCCTTCCCAATAGGCTGGGCTGCATGGCCTTTGAACCCCATGACCCAGGCGGCTCTCCAGTCCCACCAGTGGGAATAGGGTGTGCACCACTGGGCTTGGATTGTCACGCGAGAGCCAGCTCTTCCCGAGGACAGAGTGTCAAAGACCACACACCTGTCTGTTGAATTTCCATTCTCCACTTCTTGCTGACTGGGTGAGGACAGTGGGATATGAGTGATCCCTGGGGAATGAGGAACTCAAGATCTCTGGTTTCATTCAAAGCCTATGATGGCTCCGGAGTTCAGAATCACCAATTGCCCATCACCTACCTTTTGCAGCCATGAGTTGAGTATCTACCACTGGCCCAAATACACAGAGCACAGCAGAGGTCAACATCTGAACAAAGAGCACATACAGGAAGTGGTCATGAGTTCATCTTACACTTATCTGAAAGGTGAGCGTCAGACCTGAGCAGAGGAGGAGGAGGAAGCAGACGGATGGATGGATGACAAAATTCTGCTCCAGCTGTTGCCTCCTCGTTCCCTACCGTCTGTGTTCTTCGTTCACGGTTAGTCCATAAGTAGGTCTATAATCTTAGGAATGACAAGTTTATTGGCTTTTTATTTGGAGGCCATTTAAAGAATGAAGCTGAAAGAATATTCCAGGGTCTTCGCTAACCTTCTACGGAAACGCGTCCATCACACGCGTTTCACTGCACCCGTTTCTATCACAGATGCCTCTGCCTGAGCCTTTCGAGAGCGAATGTCGTACATGTCCCTTTATCCCTAAATAACTCCATATGCATTTCCTAGAAAAAAGAGATTGTCTCTAGTGTAATCACAATGCACTGATCAAATTCAAGAGGTTTTGCATTGATGTAAGCCTCCTACCTACATTAGAACCAGGGGGACAAGAAAGAATAAAAGGGCTGGGAAGCAGGAGAAGCAGGAAGAGTGGTGCCCCCTCCATCTGCCACCGAAGCCAATGGAGCCCCAGTGTCCTTGAAAGCAGTATTTTCCTACCCAGCATTCAACCTAATACCATGCCTTGAGTTCAATTTGCCTAAAGCTAATGGATTTCTCTTTTATCAACCTGAACATTTAGGGCTTCAGCGCTGAGTACCCAGTTGCCTTGAAAAAAGAATCATGAGGACTGTAAAATATGGTAAAAGACAGGGGATGTGGCTCAGCCAGTAGCGTGATTGCCTGGCGTACACCAGACCCTGGATTCTGTTACCAGCAGTACAAATGGTCCATGCCCATAATCCCGTGCTCCAAGGGTAGAAACAAGAAGATCCGAATGTCAATGTGATCTTTAGCTTCATATCTTGCTCAACACAGGTCCAGCCTATATGACATCCAGCGTAAAAAGAATAAAATAAATAAATAGAAAAGGGAAGGAGAACGAGGAGAGCGTTGAGAGGAAGCTCCATGCAGCATGCAGTGTGTACCTGCTGACCTTGTGCGTCCAAACCATCTTGAGCGCGGAAATGGACGCAGCTGGGATCCTTGGACACACATGATGAGTGACCCCTTCTGTTTAGACATCACAGGGACATTATGGAAACAAGGCCACAAAGATTGGCCGAGGCTCTGAGGAGAGGACAGTCGAGTGCGGACAACAAACACACCGACAGATTGTTTCAGTGTTGTGAGGTAAACTCTGAGAGCCGCGTGCCTGTGGACTCTCCACCAACCTCAGGCCGAGAGGCATTGGACCTGAGCCTCGAGGGGCCACTTCTACTGGCTGTTTTGCCAACACAGATTGCTAACATGTCGTCGTAGGGCTTAGAGGGCATCCTTCTGCCATCCACCCACTGTGTCCTGGCAACCATCTATCACCCCCTCTGTAGACCTTGCTTTGGATGGAAAATGCCCCCCCCAGGCTTCATGTGCCAAAAGTCCAGTTCCTCATTCACACGCCCATGGCCCAGAGAGATGTGACCGCTGAATGACCAGTGCAGGAATCCATCCATGACCCAGTGCGATAGTACAAGAGAGGTTTTGAATGAACTAGATCTCTTCCAGACACACAGCACCCTCCAGGGTGGTTCGACACAACGCGGGGCCCTCAGCAGACCCAGGCAGAGGGGACACTCTGGAGCTTCCCAGCCTCCAGAGCTGTGAGCCAAGACAGACTTCTTTTCTTTGTAATTGATCCAGTTTTGAGCACCGTGTCACAGCGGTACAAAGCAGATTGAGTGTAAATTCTATGGTCGGTTTTAAAAACCTGTATTTACTCAACCCACCTCACATAAAGGGCCCAAATGTTGGCTGAAACACAGGATAGGGGAGCTTCAAGAGGCAAAACAACTCAGTAGAAGGATGCTTGGGGAGGAAGGAAGCTGTCCACGAGCAGACAGGTTGTCAGAGACAGGCCATTCATGTGGATAAGTTTGTTGCCTTTTTAAGAAAAATAATTTTCTTTGTCTCTTGAGAGATGAAGAGATAAGCCCATTAGTCGTGTTTTGTTTTGCTTTTAGAAAAGAGCCTTGTTAAAGAAATGTTTCAGCCCACATCTTTTATCTGTTTGCTTGTTTATTCTCTGTGTGTGAGAGAGAGGGGGGGAAGGGAGAGAGGGAGAGAGAAAGAGGGAAAGAGGAGGAGAGGGGGAGGGGAGAGGGAGAGAGAACTGCTAGCAGGGAGTCTGTTCTTTCCTTTTGTTTCCCACCACATGGGACCCAGGAAAGAAATTCAGGGCATCAGTTTGGGAGCAAGCCCCTTTGCCCCCTGATTCCAATTATCAGCCCCACACTCCGTCTCTTGTAAAACTGCACTTGGGAGAAGGAGGTGGGAGATCTGGAGCAGGGAGATGGCCTCTGCAGTGCTACCAGCTCAGGGCTTCCTGGCATTACCCCAGCCTTCCTGCAGGGACAGCAGAGTCCACATCTGAAACCAGTGTGCCTTTGCAGCTAGACTCAGGAAAGGAGAAATTCATAACAGAAAATGTTGTCAACACAGGCCGAATGCCTTCAGCACAAATGGCAGAGGTCGCTGTCCCCACACTGCCCTCTACGACTGTTCCAGGGCAGTGGCTACTCCTAAACACAACTCGAGATTAGAGCGGAATAGCTACACCGAGGACTAGGCACTGAGAAGCGTGCTTTTTTGTTGAGAAGGAGGAGGCTCAGCACACACAAGGCCCTGAGTTTGGTCCTCAGCACTGTGCGAGTACTCGCTGAGCTATCCGTGTGGCTGCGTGCCTTTGCTCAGCATAACGACAGGACGCTCAGAGATGACTTGGTTAGGGGCTCTGAGTACCTCACAGAGCCTGACCTTTGCCAAAGGACAAAGGTACCTGGGGTGAGAAGGCTTAAGAGCAGTGGTGGGAAACATTGCAAACGGTGTCTGATAGGGATGGGGGTCTCTCGAATACACAACAAATTATTGTAATTCAGCAACAGAAAGGACTGCTTTCAATCGGGCACAGATCGGAGACCTAGGAAAGTTGAATGTAGATTTGTGGTGATTCCATGCAAGGCCTCTACCCTCTAATAATTGAGAACAGATCTTCAAGCAAACACTTGTCCAAAAATGTCCTGTTTTCAACAGCTGCAAGGTTGAAACATCCCAAATGCCCATCAGCTAACCGATGATGTCGTATGGACACATCGTGAAATAACATCGACCCATAACAAGGAGCCAAGTACTGACACATGCTTGGCGTAGATGGATCTCAGAAAAAGGGAGAGATAATGCTACATGACGTCCAACTCTACGGACGTGGCACATGCTTGGTGGGCCAATCCAGATACACTGAGGGTGAACGGGCAGGGCCAGCCTCGAGGTTTGACGGTATAGGGTGTCCTCGGTAAGGGAAATGTGGAATTGGGCAGAAGTTGAGGTTCCAGGAGGTTGTGGTTACAAGACATTGTGACATATCAAACATCACAGGTTCACTTTAAGACGATGAGCTTTTTGTTGTTAATTTTGTTTCACTTGTGAAGCTTTCCTTTCATGTATGTGCTCCAAAGACAGTGTGGATTGAAGGCTATGGGGCTTTGTCCCACTTTGGGGGACACAGACATTCCACATGTGTGTCATGGAGCCATAAGACTCACATCTGGGAGTTAACAGAGAACCTCAGAGTTGGTCTGTTTGGTCCCATCTCTGGAAAGGCTTTAAGTCTTCTTAACCACTGAGAACAACCCCTGGGGAGCTCTAAGAGACAAGGTGCCCCTGGTGCTGCTCTTCACCAGGGACAGTTGCCCATTCCAGAGCATACCTAAGGAGGTATTCCAACAATTAATTTTATCCCTAGTTAAAAATGAAAACCAGGCATAATAACCCACACCTTTAATCTCAGCACTCAAGAGGCAGTCAGGTGGGTCCCTTCAAGTTCAAGGCCAGCCTGGTCTACTACACAAGTTCCAGACCAACCAAGGCTTTATTGTGAGACTCCATCTCAAAAGAAACAACGAATTATGTCTTGCAGTTGGGAGGGATGACTCAGTGGGCCCCGTGCCTGCTACACGAGCATGAGGACCTCAGTTCAGATCCCCAGCACTGATATAAAGAGTCAAGCATGACAGAGCACGTCCACACCCTCAGAACTGGAAAGTGGGGTCAGATGGATCCCAGAGACTGGCTGAGCAGTTAGCCCAGGGGAAGTGAGAAGCTCCCAGTTCAGTGAGAAAACCTGTCTCAGAAACAAGGCGGAGAGCGACTGGGAAAGACACACCGAGCTTCAGCTTCTGCTCCCCGCAGACATCCACACAGGAAAACCTCACACACACTATGCTTTGATCACTGAGACTATTTTTCTTCTTACTCTTATGACCAATATAAAGAAGAAAACTGAGTTTTCAAACCAATGGTCTATATTTGTGGAGTTAAAATTTTAGCTTGCCACCACGAGTTAAGGTCTTCTCATTGGGAAAAGACTGTGGGGCTGAAGACAGGCTGATCTCCCACCGAGTTGAATATTCTTCCAACAGCCATGTGCCCTTGATGAAAAATCAGCAGAACCAGGGAGTGAGGATTTGTTCAATGAAGTTACCACTTCCTGTAACTACTGCGGGCCTACAGGCCTGAAGGCAGTCTTTAGCTCCGAATTGGTATCTTATGATTTATATCCGTGGTATGTCGTTTTTACTCTCTGCCTCATTTATTTTTAGGAAAACAACTGGCGGCATGTTTAGTTCTGATGACTGGCTTGGTATTTGTTTTCTTAAGCATTGATCAGCCACGAGTTCTAAAACAAACACATTATGCGTTTTGGGTATACAAAAGCAAACAGAAGTAAATGGGTTAATCTGTCAGTTCATACTTTTAAAGCACCCACAAATTATTGCCGTTCAGAACGAGAGCAAAGGCTGAGAGTTAGTAAACTTTCTCTTCAGGGCCAAAGAGTAAATATTTTACACTTGGCAGCAAGCAGACGGGTTCCGCCCTCACTGCTGGCCTTGCCTTGGAAGCACAGAATCATATCCGGGCCACGTGCCAATTGGTTGGTGCTGTCGGGTGTCAATAAAATTTAATTTATAAAACAGGCTTGCAGCTCAACCTGCTAGCTGAACAGCCTTCCTCCAGCAGCATCTTCCGTGTTGAAACTGTCTTGAAATATACATATTAAGACTGTGGCCACAGCACTGCAGGCACAGGGATGCATATGTGTAATCCCAGCAGGGAAGCAGAAACAGAAGTATCAGGACTTCAAAGCCAACCTTGACTACATAGTGAGTTCAAGGCCAGCCTGGAGCACAGGAGTACAGGAGGTCTCCTCTAAAAAAACAAAAAGGCTGCAGTGACGATATGAGTGTTATAATTTTATTCTTACTCAGCTAGAATTTGTTTCTTCTTGACTATTTACTAATTAATACAATGAAATTGATTAAATATTTAAATTGTAACTGATTGCGTTTGAAAAAGCTCTGTCAAAGCCATTTCTCGTCTTGTTGTCTAGAAATCATCCTTATAATTTAGTACAAATAGTTGATCAGCCCACTTGTTCAAATTGCCATCCAGCAAACCACCAGCAGACCCCAGAACAAAGAAAAGTGGCCTTCGCAGCTTGCCAGGGTTCCTCTTCTCAGGCAAGCAATTGGTTTCTTCTTTCAAAGTTCCAAAGACGTACATATTTGTTGTATTTTCAACCTTATGTGAAACCTTCTAAAGAATTGCATGAATTTCACTGGAAGCTGTTTAAGCTTTCATTGTTTGCATGCGGTCAAACAAGCTCTGAAGGACGTGCTATAAAACAAGTCTGTGTAATCATTTGCTTCCTGTCCCTTTAGAGGCACCAATAATCAAGACACGTGTCTCTGAAAGGAGCATATGCAGCTGCTGGATTCCGGTGTTTTAAGAATGAGCTAGAGGCTCTCTCCTCCTGCGACCCTACTGGGTGGCCTATTTCTTCACAACTCTGATGGGTGGAGCAGGTCAGTGGCTTGGGTGAGCATCGGGCCCCTCTGTCCTGTTGTCCTGCTCTCATTCCGCCCCAGAAGAGTCTGTCCAAACTCTGAGCTGAAGGCAGAGATGGATGCCAACAGCCTCTGGGAATCTCAGAGCGACTTACAGCAGTTTTCGTGTCCCTAAACACATTGTCCACCCCAACTTACAATATTATTCTGCAGTAAACGCCGGAGGGCAGAGAAGAGGGAAGTGACGGGATTTATCCTACCTATAAAGGAAAATTGATGTGGCAAGCCACCTCCATGCCTTTCCTCTTTGTTACAATCCTGTTTTTAGCATTTGTCTGCAACTTAAACACTAGTTGTGTGCCCCCAGGGGGCACTACAAGATGGGCGGGGCTCGTCTTTACATCTTTCGGGGCAAGTGTCACTTAAATTTCTAGAGTGAAATGGGTAATTGATTTGTCAGCCCAGTGTTCCAAGGGAAATCTACAGGAAAGGTGAAAATTTAATAAAGAGGCTGCCATTTGTCTTCAGGTACGGTTATGTGCCTGCTCTCTGAAGCAATGTCATAAGCAACAGTCATAGATGCTTCAAAGAGATTATGGATGTGTCCCCAGAAGACAGCGGAGATGGCTCTAGCAGCAGAGGCTCTCTACTCCTTAGCAAGCAGAGCAGAGAATTCTTTTTCAATTTGTTTTCTTTGGCTGGTTTTTTTTAATTTTTTGTTTGTTTGGCTGTTTGTTTCTTTTGGGCGTGTGTGTGTGTGTGTGTGTGTGTGTGTGTGTGTGAAGATCCCCATGCACTTGTGAGAGCATGCGTATAGAGACCAGAGGTCAGTGGTGGTTGTCTTTCCTCAGCTGCCATCTACCTTGACTTTTTTGTTGTTGTAGCTGCTATGTTTATTTGTCTGTCTGTTTGTTTATTTGTCTGTCTGTTTGTTTATTTGTCTGTCTGTTTGTTTGTTTGTTTTGAGATAGGGTCCCTCATTGGGTTGGTACTTTCCAAATAGGCTAGGTTGCCTGCCCAGCAAGCCCCTGGAATTCACCTGCCTTTGCCCGTCCAGCTCTAAGAAGACAGACACACAAACCTATGCCTGGTGTCTTTATATGGATTCTGACATCAAACTTGGTTTTCATATTTGTCCAGCAAGTGTTTAATCAACAGAGCCATCTCTCCTTGGAATAACACAAAGTAGAACAAAATGAGTGACTGTCTTAAGGAATGTGAGCAATTATACACACACATATACAATAGATACACACACGTATACACACATGTACACACATACATACACGCACACATGTACACATATACTGGAACACCGAAGTATGGATAACCTTTCCCTTTATAAACAGTAACCTGTAGCCATGTTTGAGTATACAGCTATAAAGACAAGAGCTCCATGTAACTGGAGGTTTCTCTCCCACGTGTCAGCTCCCAAATAACCACTCTGAGGCTTAATATTAATTACAAACTGTTTGACACATGGCCGAGGCTTCTTACTGGCTAGTCCTAGTTGTTTAAATTAGCACCTTTCTAATAATCTGTGTATCTTCATGTGCCCTGTGCCTTACAGGTAATGTTCTTGCATCTTATTCTTCTGGTGACTATTGATGTCTCTCTCGAATCCACCTTCTTTCTCCCTGAATTCAGTTTGGCTTTCCCACCTACTTATATTCTGCTCTGCCATAGACCAAAGCAGCTTTATTCTTCAGCCAATAAAAGCAACATATATTCTCAGCATACAGAAGGACATTGTACAGTTGTGACCTACCATGTGGATGCTGAAAATCCTGGGTCCTCTTGAATAGCAGCTAGTGTTCTTAACTGCTGAAACTTCTCTCCAGTCCCACAACTGTTCAGTCCCAGAGAAACATGCAGAGGCTTATATTAATTATAAACTATTTGTCCTATTAGCTCAGGCTTATTATTAACTAGCTCTTACAACTTAAATTAAACTCCCAATTTTTGTCTATGTTTAACTATGTGATGACTTGGTACCTTTTCTCAGTAAGGCACTTTCATCTTACTTCCTCTGCATCTGGCTGGTGACTGCATCTGTCTGCCTTTCCTCTTCCCAGAATTCTCCAAGTCTGGTTGCCCCACCTATGCTTCCTGCCTGGCTACCAGTCAATCAGTGTTTTATTAAACCAATTTGAGTAACAAATCATTACAGTGTACAAGAACATTATCCCACAGCATTTCCCCTTTTTTTCCTTTTAAAAATAAAAACCCTGAATCTAATTTCCTTTATTTAACTCTTTTTCTGACCATTATCCCTATCAACTTGTGACTAACATGCTAAACAAAGACAAGCATCCATAATCATTTTTTGAGAATGTGGGTGTAGTTTTCTAGGATACTTCCTGATGATTGGGGCCACTGATAATCTTATGGTAACCTAAAAAACAATTAGGATTGTGGTCAAGTCCTGACTGGAATATTCTTGGTCATCTCAGCTAGCAGTCCTGAGACTGTTCTGGATGTAGAACTCAGAGGAAACCGAAACAAAACCTCTCTGAAATGTTGGATCATCTGGGCTGTCTACTCTTATCAGAGATCTTTCAGGGGGTCTTTTTTGATCAAAGCTGATTTTTCTTAACCAAGAATGAATCTAAAACCTCTCGTTTTCTGAGGAAACAAAAGCAAAATCTCTTTTCCAAAGTAACATATCTTTTGACTTAAATTTTGAAGTCAAAGCATTTTCAAAATATATAGGTTGGATTAATTTAGCAGCATTTATAATCAAATGTCTTTTAGTAGTTGTTGCTCCTTCCTCAGCAACCAAACAATTCAAAGATAACACAATAACATAGAGCATCCAGATTCTCAGTGTATTTTCCATCCTTACATGAGTTTTCCTTTTAACTCTATTTCTTTTATTTTTAATTTTGTCTTTTGAGACAGTGTTTCTCTGTGTAACTTTGTCTGCCTTAGATCTCACTCTGTAGACCAGGCTGGCCTCAAACTCACAGAGATCCTCCTGCCTCTGTCTCCCAAGTGCTTGGATTAAAGGCATGCATTGTCATGCCTGGCTACTCTATTTCTTTTCTTAAGGAATTTCTCCATTCTTTTCCTTTTCTTTTCTCTCCCAAGTCTATGTATATTTTTAAACATACTATAAACCATTTAGAGTTTCTTGTTTTATTTTGTTTATTCCATCTGAATTTGCCTTTACTGTATACCTCTATCTTTTTCTGAGCACACGAGTCTTTAATCTGCTAAGCACCATGGTTAGGATTAAAGTTGCAGCTTTGAGGGCTGGCTCCACCCTACTCCTTAGCTTTCTGAGAGTCTGGCTTCATGGTGGAGATACTGGTGGGAGCCATATTTATTACCACAACTTTGTGGAATCTCTAGGTCCATGCCACCACCAAAAAGCCTGATGCTGGCTGCTCATAAACACCGTTTAAATGTTTGGTGGCAGAAGCTCTTAAAAGAGCTGCAAGGTTTTTGTGGCTAATGCTGAGTCAGGAAGCCTCTCTTAAAGAAGCTGCATCGCTACTTGCTACCAACAAACAGAGCCTACTGGAGTCAAGATGGTTACCAAGAAGCTGCGCTTGATTCTGTCCCTGTTGTCTGGAATCCTTTTTTTAAAAAAACCTTTCTCAGGCTTATGTGGAAATTTTTGTCAAATGTTTGAGTGTCATTTGTAGAAGGAAGTTTCTGTCCTGTCCAGTCCCGCAGCTCCAGACAACCCAGAAGTTCCTTCCCACTAAGGTCTCTACCAAAGCCAGCTGGAACCTCAGTGATTCTCAGGGTCAGAGTGGGCTTTGTGGTCCCACCAAGATCATGTTTAGCATGAGAAAATAACTCAGTGGGCCTTTTTTATTGACACACACACGCACACAGACACACACTTTGTATACAAGTAGATACATATACATTCATACATATATGTAATGTCCTTTTACCTCATCCCCTTCACCCCTGCCCTCAGCTTTCCTTCTCGTCCCCTCACCCCAGGCTCATTGCTCTAAAGTTCCACTGTCTACAAATTTCCTAGTTCCTGGAGCACAGGGATGTGACCTCTTGGGAACCTAAGACATTCATGCCCTGTCCAGATGCTCTCAGACATTCTAGAGGCAGACCTGCAGGAGGCCATATGCACCCAGTCCACATGGGCAGCCCTTGGTCCTGAAGAGGCTCAAATGTGCTCGTTCAGCCTACTGAAATCCCAACTCTAACACCCGCGTTCCATTCACATTGATCTACTTTAGGTGTAGACAGCTCTGCCCACGGCTTGAGTTAGTGCCCTGAGCTCCTTGCTCGGAATGCCACAGACACACTGCAATACCCCGGCCATGTGTGGGCATCAGACCCAGCAATAGGAGAGCAGAGACTGTTCACATAACACCCATACATCTGGAGACCAAAGAGAGCCTGAAAAAGTTGGAGTCAGTTGCACAAGTGGAGAGACTGCTGCAAAGGGCTTGTCTTTCCAGGCTGTCTTCACTGTTTCTTTAGTAACACAACTGGCAGGCACGTGGCTTCCCTGCTTTCTAAGTTTTCAGTTTGATCCATTTTCCTCATGACATGAAAATACATGTTTTTCACTTAGGGAGCTGCCTTTGAACAGCAGTCTATTGGGGAATTGGTAAACAATATGTCCTACTTTATTTCATCCTGGTTAAATTCATCGTATTTTGATGTGCCTGATACATAAAAGAATGAGCTCTTATTAATGATTTTAAGCAAATTACGGTTTATTAAAGGAATATTTAAATGCACTATGTGGGTTTATTTTCTTGACATGCTATTTCTTGTAAGTATATTTGAGTGCATTTGAAATTCATGTAACTTAATTGTGTGACTGTAATTGCCTCAATATTATTTGAAATAAGAGGTTTGAGTCTTTGAACAGAAGCTCTGTGAAGCCTCTTTGGAGAAGCGGCTTGTTTGTTCAGCCTGATACATCCTGCCCTTCACCCTGTGGGAAATGCAGGGCCGGGGTAAAAGCTGCCCCCTTGGATTCCTGATGTTATGGGCTCTCTTTGTGAATTGAGAGACATAATCCCCACTTTATATTCCTCTTTTTATTGGGTCATTTATGTAACTTATTTCTTAGTACAAAATATTCCGTGCTCATCATGAGATATTCGGACTTAGATGAGGAGGGAATTGAGTCCTTCTGAATAAGAATAATCCCATCACAGAATCGCCCTGCCCAGGAATCATCTCTGATAGATTTTTGTTGGTTAAAGAATAATTGTAGTAAAGAGTGGGAGAGAAGGCTTGCGAGTTAAGAGTACTTGTTTCTCTTCCAGCAGACCAGGGTTTGGCTCCCAGCACCTACATCCAGAGGCTCACAACCGCCTGTAACTCCAGCTCCTGAAGATCCAGCACCCTCTACCAACACCCTCTTCCTTGGGCACCCATGTGCATGAGTGCATGTGTGCTCACATGCAAGCATGCACACACACACACACACACACACACACACACACTTTAATCATTTTTAACTGTAATGAGCTTTATGAAACCTGCTGCTATGTATTCTATATGTGTTGAACTCTTGCAAGCACAGTGATTTCCTAGGTCCACTACCATTTGCTCACTCTTCCATTTTTCCCACCAAATATTCAATAGCATCTTCCCTTATGAAATATTCCTCTCCATTCTCATTTTTTTTCATATCAAAGAAAATTTCGCAGGACATAAAACCAAACACTTTGAAGTCAATAGTTCAGTGTCATTTTAGTGACTTGGAAATGCTGGGAGACCATGCATTGCCTCCTCCATGTCATTCCAAAACACCGTCTCGTCCCCTAAAGGAAACCTGTTTCCAAAAGCCGCCATTCCCAATTCCATTCTCCTCCCAAACCCTGGAAATGCAGATCAGTGTATGTCCCCGTAAAACAACTTCTTTCGAATGTTTTGTTAAGAATGGTTCATTACACATGACCTTCCTGCCCCCCGCCCTGCTTCTTTCCCTTAGCTTTGTGTCCTCAGACTCATCTGCACCGTGGTATGTGTCCAAGTTTCATTGCTTTTTAAAGAATTGACAGTGTTTCTGAACCATTTTAAAATCCCACCAACAATATATGAGAGTTCTCTTTCTCCACTTTTTACCAAAATTAGTACTTTTAGACTTTTTTAGGTGGCCAGTCTCCAGTGTGTTGAATGATATCTCATCATGGGTTTGTTTTGTTTGTTTTGTTTTGTTTTTTGTTGAGGTTTTTGTTATGCATGGTTGTAGGTATGTGTTTTCATAACTGTGCACATGTGTGTAAGTGTGCAGAAGCCTAACACTGACATCAGGAGTCTCCCTAACTCACTCTCCACCTTCTCCTTTGAGATGTCTCATGATCAAATCCAGAGCTCACTGATCTGACAAGTTCAGCAGGTCAGCTTGCTCTGGGATCCCATCTCCTCATCCCATGGACTGGAGCTCCAGATGGGCCCATTCAGCATCTTATGAGGATGCTGAGGATCTGAACTCAGGTTCTCAAGTACTTATTCTGCTGAACCATTTCCCAATCCCTTCACCATGGTTTTAACACACATGATCCCTCCAGTGTCCTCCTCCTCCTTCTTCTCCCACTTCCTCTTCTTCTTCTTCTTCTTCTTCTTCTTCTTCTTCTTCTTCTTCTTCTTCTTCTTCTTCTTCTTCTTCTCCTCCTCCTCCTCCTCCTCCTCCTCCTCCTCCTCCTCCTCCTCCTCCTCCTCTTCTGCTTCTTCTTCCTCCCTCTCCTCCTCCTCCTTTTGGTTTTGGTTTTGCAAGAAGAGTTTTTCTGTGTAGCCCTGGCTATCCTGAAATTCAATTTGTAGACCACGCTGTCCTTGAATTCACAGAGATTCACCTGCTTCTGCCTCCCCAGTGCTGGGATTAAAAGTGTGTGCCACCACCATACTGCAGCCCAGCTTCCCTCTTAACGCCTGCCTGGTGTGTCTTTGATGGTGTATCATCCGTTGGCCAAGCACTCTGCAGTGAACATCTAAGAGAGATTTGGTTTTGTCTGCGGTGCTGTGGGGACCCTCTTCTCACACCCTGCTATCAACTCATTATCCTGCCTTTAATTTACACCCACCTTTCTGCACACATGGGTCTCACATCCGTAGATTCAACCAACCTCAGACTGAAGGCTTTCAGGGGGAGATGCACGTGTTCTGAGTACTTCTGGACTCTCTGGACCCTGTCATTACGGCTGAGGTACATTCTGCCATAGTCTCTGTGTGGTACTAAGTATCTCAAGTCACCTGCTCTAAAGTCTACAAGAGGGATGGACACTTAGACTGTCCTCAATTGCCAAAGGCAGATCTTGTTAGACCCTGATCTCGTGGTGTTTAGAAGTTACAAAACGAAAAGACACCACTAATACCACAGCACACTTAGCTTTGGGTTTTGTGATGATGAGAGGGCTGCAGTGAGCATATTTCCGTCTCTGTGTCCTTGTGTATAAATACAATACTTTCTACTAGGTAGAATTACTTAAGACAGAGACTGTCTGTTAAGAGGAGACTCTCAGGACTTACACAGCTTGGCTTCTGACACCAGTCATTCTATTATACCACCAGCATTTCTTGGACCAAAATCCTGACCTTCTCTGTGCCCTGGTCCCTCATGAAGGCAATGATAGCTCAATTATAATAATGATATGAATTGAAGCACATATTAAAGACCCTCAGGACATGACTATTGTGTCACCCTGTGGGAGGTTTTTTTTGGGGGGAGAGTAGTCTTTTTATAATATTTTACTGGTTTGTGCTGAAAAACCGTGTCATAAAAATAAAAAGTAATCCACTTGGACTGTTGGGTTTTAAGGGTTGTTTTGTTTCTTTTTCTTTTCTTGTATTGTTTTGTTTTTTCAAGACAGGGTTTCTCTGTAGCTTTGGAGTCTATCCTGGAACTAGCTCTTGTAGACCAAGCTGGTCTCAAACACAGGCGGATGCCTGCCTCTGCCTCCCAAGTGCTGGGATTAAAGGCGTGCGCCACCACCACCAGGCCCCACTCTTGGGTTTTTTAAGTCTACCGGGGGATGTTCATTGATTGTGAACAAACATGGAACTATGGGCACAGTATTCGATGGGCACAGATTTGGGTACCTGCAAAGAAAGGGTCCCGGGGGTTAGTGTCCCACCAGTACTGAAAGATGACCCCTTGTGCCCTGAAAGGAGACTTGGTATAGCCAAGTAAACTAAGACTTTGGATAGTATAGACAAATTACCGTCAGGAAAATTGATCCACTTCCCTGGTTTTCATTTGGTTTAGATTGGGGTTTTATTTGTTTTTGTTATCTTTTGTATTTTCAGTGCTGAGGGTCAAACCCAGGGTCTCTCACGTGCTAGGTAAGCACACTATCTCACTATAACAGAGGTTTCTCTTCCTCCCGCCAGTTCTCAAATATCCACTCTGAGGCTCAATATTAATTACAAACTGTTTTGCCAATGGCTCAGGCTTATGGCTAACTAGCTTCTACATCTTAAAACAACCCATTTCTATTAATCTATGCATTATCACGTGGCTGTGGCGTTACTTCACAACTTGCTTCTCCAGGGGCTGCTGGCCTCTCCTGGACTCTGACCTTTTCCCTCCTGTGTCTCTGTTTGAATTTCCTGCCTGGCTCTATTCTGCCTAGCTATGGGCCAAGTCAGCTTCTTTATTAAACAATCACAACATACAGAGAGACATCCCACATCATCTCAGAGCTACCTTGTACACCCCAGCCCTTTCCTATATACTTGCTCTCCTTTTCCTAAGTCATTGATCCCCCCACAATATATATATATATAACAGAAAACCCCTCCTATATTAAAACTTCCTGGTAGGGGTGGCAAGAGGACTCAGTGGGTAAAGGTGCTAATGGCCAAACCTGAAGACCTGAGTTCGGTCACTCAGAGGACAACGTGAATGACTGATTCTTTCCTTCCATCACATGGGTCCCAGGAATCAAAAACCAACATACTTGGCATAAAACACCTTTTCCGGCTGAATCACCACAGTAACCTTTTTAAAAATCATTATTTATTTTCTCCTGAGGAGTACACAGTCATCTGGTCTGTCTCGGGGGCATCCAAGTCACTGACTTTCGGGAGGCTCAAGCAGCAAAGTTGCAAATTTGTAGCTACCTTCAACTACTTAGGAAGACCCTGTCTCTAAATGAAATATTTTTTTTTAATGATAGGGATAAGTCTCCATGGGGAGGGGAGGTACTTGCCTAATGCTTGTCAGGGCCCTGAGTTAGCACCATGGAAACAAAATAAAATTAATACCTCTTGAGAACTAGGAGAACCTGTGAGACCGGTCAGGGGAAACCTCCAGCTAGATGCATCATTTAGACAAGCTTCCTAACAACGATGAACAAATCATTACTGTCCCCGAAAGAGCACTTTTGACTTGGTTTAGGCAAGCAAGGTAGTTTTGAATTCCCACTTTTTGGTGTGACCATATCTGGAGGCAGAATTTCCTCAGGGTCAAGCGAGGCTTGATCTTGGGATGCAAAGGTGTAGGCAGAGACTGCTCGTCTGTTTCCCAGTCACTCAGACCCGAATAATCACACTGAAATTATATTAATTAAAACACCACTCGACCAACTCAGGAATATTCCTAACTAACTCTTAATTAACCCATTTCTATTAATCTATGTGTTGCCATGAGGCTGTGGTTTAACAGTAAGGATCTGGCATCTATCTCCTTTGGCAGCTACATGGCATCTCCCTGACTCCACCTATTCTCTCTCTCTATCTCTGTTTGCATTTCCTACCTGGCTTTACTCTGCTATGTTATTGGCCAAAACAGTTTTATTCATTAGCCAATAAAAGCAACATATATATACAGGAGGACTTTCCACATCATCTTTTCTTTTCTGTCTAAATAAGAAGGAAAAATTTAACTTTAACATAGTAAAATTACATATACAAAACAGTTATCAAGCAAGAATTATAGTAGCAATATTTACTCCATTTACTATTTGGCAAATTAAAGAAAATACTCTATCATCTATCCTTATCTTTGTGAATCTAAAGTCTTATATCTAATTTATCTTTTATTATAACTAAGGAAAGCTATAATTTTAACTATCTGTCTTTAACTCTTTAAAGACCCCAGAAAGATATAATATTACTTAAGTAAACAGGAAGTGAATTGTAAGCAACTTCCAAAACTCCAGAATTTACAGAGACATCTCACTGCGTGGATAGTCACCCAAAGTTTTTCTGTAATGTTGGGGCATCCATCTTCAGCCTACAGGCCCATAGTATTCAGCAGACTTTTCCATGAAGCAGGAAATTTAAAGATCTCTTCTGTCTTGTAATGGCAAAATTCATCAGTTGCTTTCTTCTGTATCCTGCAGAATGTCTGGCAGACTCTTTCATGAAGCAGGAACCCTGAAGGACTGTCTCACCTTCTTTAGGCAAGTTTAGCAGTCAATTTTCTATGGGTCCTACATGTCCAGTTAATACAGCATAGCATCAAACAGTACAGCCAAGAGCAGTTTCTTACCCAAATGGCTAGCAAACTCCATAAGTAGCCTCTTCAATGTCCATCATCCTCTTGATGTAATTGGTGCTGCCAGGAGCAGATGTGTCTCATTGTCATGAAAGGTCTAAGTTCTACAAACATTTTAAATAACATATTCTGTAGGTCTTTGAAGTGTTGAAGATTATCTATTTAATGGAACTATATCTCTGTATACCTAGAAGACTTAACTAATTAAAAGTTTGATTGCAGATGACTATTAATCTGTGTTTCTTAACTACATATTTTTAAATGAGCTGTGCAAACACAATACCCTAAACAAGAGCAGAAATACCGATACAGCGTAGCAATTGACCTTAAATTTGTATCAATAGACCAAGAGCCAAACCAGTGCAAAGAATTCATCTTTATATCATATCACTTTATTTTCATTATCCATCTATAACCAATCTTTTTAAAACAAAAACAAATATAAACAATCATCTTGAGAATGTGGATGTTGTTTTCTCCAAACTGCTTCCTACTGTTTATTAGGTGAAGTATTTTTAGGGTTCATAGAGACCTTTTGGGGGGATCTAGTTCCATCAAACCATGTTAGTCTGGAAGGAATCCGCAGGTTCTCATCTGCTGTAGAAAGAAAAGCAGAATCTCATTTCCAAAGTAACATATCCTTAAAGTCAAATTTTGAAGTCAAGATACCTTTATGTTGGTTTAACTTAGCAGCCCCCAGAATCAAATGTCTTTCCATAGTCAAAAAATTCAAAGAAAACACAAAAATATACATAATTCAGACTCTCTGTGTATATTCCACCTTTGTGTGGCTTGTTTTTCTTTACTTTTTAATCTACGGCTGTCTGTACTCTTTTATATTACTTTTACTGTTTCTTTAAAGACTTGATTTTATTTTTAAACTATTTTTTTCTTTTTATAACTGTCTATTCTCTTTTCCCTCTATCTTGCATACATTTATCCAACATTGTGACCCATTCAGAGGTCTTTTTCATCTGAATCTGTTTTTATTGCTTATCCGTAATCATTTTCTCATCAGGAGCGCTTTTTTAAAATGTTAAGTGGGCATGGCTAGGACCAGTTCCACGGCCCTGTCTGTTCGCTCTGCCCAGTCCAACATGTTGGAGGTATGCTTACTGCCTCTGTGAGCAGTGCACACTGCCCCAGCTCCAGGGACACAGTGGTCTATGTCATCATTAAGCAATTTGTAACAAGCTGTTCACAGGCCCCATTTAAGAGAAGACCTCCCGAAAAATTTAGAGTTTGTCCTATCAGCACGAACCAGGAAGCCAGATCTTAAACCTTTTGCCGCTAACACTGAGTCAGGAAGATGTCTCTCCAAGGAGCCATGCCTCTGCTTGCCGTCAGCAAACGGAGTCTATCTGAAAAAAATGCAACTACCGAGAAGCTGTGCTCAACTCTGTTCTTTCGTGTCTAGGATTCCTTCCCAAGCTCTCTCGGTTTTTAAGCGGGTGTAGTGGCCCCACTTGGTGTGCCTTTTTCATTAGCCATTAATAGCAGCACACATACAGAAGCACTTTCCGCATCATGCGGGTTAGACACCATCTAGAAATGGCATGCCAATAAAACTCACATCGTCAATCTCAGCCACAGAGGATCTAATTAATCACTGGCTGCCTAGTTGCTAATTTCCTGTCTTGGTTCTGAAACAGCTTCCTCTCTATTAAAGTGAAGAACACTTTCGTCCTTACATTTTAGGGTTTGGAGTTGTATATTGTGTTGTGTTTGATACAGTTTCCCATTTGCTGGTATAACTACTTAATCTGTTACCATCCACACAAAGCCCAGATGTGTTTCAAGCTTCCTGAAGAGCCAAGACATGAGCAAGACATGCCACGAGCTCCACAGACAGAGCTGACCCAGCAGCCGCACCCCCACACCACGGTGGAGCGCTGTCATGGGATTCCAGGAGCCAAAATGAACCCTTCCTCCCTTTAAGCTGCTCCTGCCAGGTTTTCTGCCACAATGAAAGGGGCAACTAATGCAGACTTTGCGAGACAGCGCATCTAAAGAGCAGGGGTCCAGGACAACAGTCACAGGTGCCCCGACAAGCAGGTACCCATGGGAGGGACCTAGCTGGATCCTGGAGTTCACATTTTCTGTTCCTGCCGCATTTGCCCACTTTGGAGGACGCCGTCCGAGCCCTTTGGGTGGTTCTGTGAACCATTGCTTCCCTTCCCTTCAGACTCTGCCCTTTCTAGTTCTTTAGAATCACTTTCTGTTGATGGCAATTTGATTGTTGACATTTGATGGACAGGCATACACCTTGTGACATGTGAATTTTCAGTTTGGAGCTGATTATGTCTACTGACTGAGGGTAAATTTGAAATTCAAATTTAGTAAAACTGTTTGGGATTGCTACTGAAGGCTACGGTTACCACGAAGATCAAAGACAGGCTGGTGGAGTCCACTTGTCTCCTGTCCATCACTGACCTATGGGAAATGATGCTCTCACTGAATACAATGAGCCCTGTGACCGTTCAGGCTGTCAGGAAAACAATCCTGCTATCCAGTCTAGGATAGTGATCTGCGATGTAAGACCTGCATTCGTACAACGTTGAGGGAGTAAAGGGAGATGGAGGTGACGTCTCAGGAGGGTGCCTGCCATACAGGCATGAGGACCTGAGCTCAGTGCCAAAACCCACGTAAAAAAGTCAGGCATGTTGGTAGGAATTTGCCATCTCAACACTGGGGAGGCAGGAACATGTAGACCTCTGGAGCTTGCCGATGAACCAGCCTAATCCAGTCCACAAGTTCCAAGCCAATGAAAAAGACCTTGTTTCCAAAACCAAACAAAAACCCGAGAGTGGGGTGGGAATTCCCTGAGAACCAACACTGGAGGTGATCCTCCATACGCGCACATGTGTGCATTCACACTCGAGCTCACACAAGAGTAAACCAAGGGCCTGTGCACTAGCTCCTCTGTCCTGCTCACAAGTGCCCCAGTGGGCCTCATTGTCTCACCACACTGCTTCTCCTCCCAGAAGAAGCCCTACCCCCAGCTTCCATTTTAAAATAATAAATAAATAAGGCAGTGGTGGTCACCGACACCTGCAATTCCAGCAGTAGAAAGGGTGAGACAGGAGGATCACAGATATGGGCCACATGGTAAGGTTCCTCAGCAACAATATTAACGATAACATTCAGCTGCAGAGATATAGGCTTGGGCAAGATGGGCCAGGGCTGTCTGTGTGGCACCAGCTCTTTCTTTCTGGTTGCTTTCACACTATTTCCTAAATGCCTCCCTTCTCTCTCTCTACTACACACAGAAGCAGAACTCAGCCAACAGAGCAGGAGCCGCTGCTGGCATTGCGCTGTGCCTACCCCTTGCTCCTGGGCCATGTCCGTCTCATTTTACCAAACGCTACCACAACATTAATTTCCCGCAGCAAAGGAGAAAAATGCCGTAGGAATTGCTATCCAATTGTTGCTGTGCAATGGAATAGGTATTCGATGGTTTATTTCTTCAAATTTTGCTATTCTGCATTTAAAATGTATTTGCTCAGAAAAATCTTAAGTTTCAAGTCAAGCGTGGCAGTGCACACCTGTAATACTTGGGAGGTGGTGGCAGGAGGATCAGGAGTTCAAGACCACCCTTTGCTACATGCTTAGTTCAAAAAAAGTCTCAGTTCCATAAGTCTCTGTCTCAAGAAAGATAAAAAGTAATGAGACAGAGAGAGAGAGAGAGAGAGAGACAGAGACAGAGAGAGAGACAGAGAGAGAGACAGAGAGAGACAGAGAGACAAAGAGAGACAGAGAGAGAAAAGGGTGTGAGGAAGAGGAGGAGGAAGAAGATGAAGAGATGAAGAAGGGATGGGAAGGAAGGGAGAGAGGAAGGAAAGAGAGAAGGGGAAGGAACAATGGAGAAAGGGAGGAAGGGAGAAGAAGAAGAACTTTAATTTTATTTTGTCTAATTTTTTTATTTCAAAAAGAAAACTCAAGGGCCAGCAAGACGGTTCAACTGGCAACGGCACTTGCAGCCAAGCCTTACTAGGCAAATTCAATCCCAAAGCCCTATATGGTAGGCAGAGAGAACACACTCCTGCTTGCTGCTCTCCACCGCCACACTGTGTGCTCTTTCCATTTGGTAAGCAGCAGAGCTGAGGCTCAGAGGCTCATGGGGCCTGTGGCTGGCAGGCAGAGGGGGAAGTGGCCGCAAAACATCCAAACCCAAAACTGGGGGCACCACCCTTTCTACTTTGACAGTGACTCCGGTGTTTTCATTTATCATCTGCCCACGCTTGGGGCGGAAAGAGCAACAGGACACATCGAAGTTGCCTCTGGCATTTAACATAACTGGGAAAGTTAGACATGTAATTAAGGGGAAAGCAGCGAGAAGTGTCCTCTTTCCCTGCACTCTGCCACCGCTCCATTATTCACTATGCGATGCTGTCTTTGCTTTGTGTAGATGCTCAAGATGTGTGCTGCACCCTGCATAAAAGGATGGCATTCACGTTTTAAACTAACTTACGGAAGAACACACAGTGGTACAAAGATTTGAGACCTCTTAGACAAGCTCTGGGAATCCCACGCCTGTGCACACGGCTGTGAATGCATGCCTAGCACCGCGTATTCTATGCACACGCTCTGAGACAAAGCAGAGTCTTTTCGCCCTCACAGTCCTTGAGTCCACATGGTCCCCCAGCTTCAAGAGAAGGGAAGACGGGGCCAAGCAGGGCATCACAGACAGTGTCCTCAGCTTCTGTGGATGTCAGCCCCTTGGTCACATAGAGATCAGCAGCCCCCATCATTCTGGGAGCCTTTCTCGCTGCTCAGCACAGGTGAGACCTCTCTACCTCACATCCTCAGCAGGTGAACAAACTATGTAAAAAGGAGGCTGTACCCCCTGCACCCCTATTTCTCACAACCCTCAGACTTGCCACACTGGCATGAATAAAGAATCTGCCTTTTCTACTAGCAGAGAAAGCAAGCTCACAAGGCCACGGGCCATTTTACCATGTTCAATAATCTCCTGGCACACAGTAGGGACTGGGATATGTCAGTGGAGAGAGTGGAGGGTTATATAAGAGTCCTCAACAGTTCTAAAGCAATCTCTTCAGAGGAGACTCTTAGCTTCCTCCTGGAAACTTCCTGATCCCTGAACTGACATTTTCTCCAAGAAAACCTGTTTGTGAGCTCAGATTCAAGAGGGAATAAAGCCTTGCTGGTTCACCTCCCTCGCAGAGATACATTAGCCTCTTTCCTCTTCTTTAAAGGTCTCCCTTTGAAGTTCTGTGCCCAAGTACAGTGTCCACCTTCCAGGTCAGAATAGGACATGGAAAAATGTACAGGATCTGACTTTTCTCCAAGGTGTCACAAATGAGCAAGTGGAATATTGTCTCGCATTGGTAAGTGTGAATCAGTCTTAATGACTTCGGGCTCTATTTTCCTGTTGGTTGAATAGGCACGCAAGTAAAAGCTCATTGTATAATCTCCCAGGCTCTGAAGGGACAGGAAATGAAACAAATAAAGGAATCTGGGCTTTTCAGCCCCAGACCTTCACATCGCACCCACGGAAGCTTTAAGAAACATGGTATTCTTAAGCCATCCAAATGCCGTGAATGTTCTTGGGGAAGAAATGAAGCCATTTCCAAAATTACAGATGAATAAAGAGTGCCACTTTTTCATTAGAACTTGACAATAGCTGCCGCATTTAAAAAGATCTTAAAGGGTACCAGAGCCCTCCATTATCGTAAGGGAAATCGCTGCACAGAGACCAGAGGGGGCTGCTGAGTCTGTCATCCGGCAACAATGATGCTTGTTTCAATGATGCATAGCCCAGCCCTCGCATGTGATGGTCAAGATAACTCGGGTCAAGTCTGGTTAGAATGGGAAAGTCTACTTGAAGCTTCACTTCAGCACTGTGAGTCAGCCAGGTTGGAGTCTTTAGCTCAACAAGTACCATGAGTCATTGGAAATTATGTATCACACTCAAAAGCAGAAAACTTTTTCAATTGTGTTGCATCCCACCCACCTGTGACATTTGATTCTCTATAGAGTGGGGAAAAAACAGTATACATTGTAATTTGGTGTCTATTTTTCAGGTAATTGACTTAATAAGTTGAAATTAAGTCATGTGCCACCCAGTTTGCATAAGAGAAGGGAGAACTGCGCAGAAACTTTCTGGAATGTTGGGGAAGCTCACCCTTGTGATTCTTTGTTAGGTTTTTTTTTTCCCTCTCCTCCCTGGTGGCAGAACAGGCTGTTGGGGGATTTGCAAAGTTTTTCTCCTCTGAAACGCTACTCAGTTGTTCAGGATAGAATATATATCATACATTATTTTGAATTTTAAGCATAAAAGTAAAATGTTGTATGGTTCAAGTTCTCAACAAGATGGATGCAATAGAGAAATGGGAAAAGCAAGTGTATGTGCAAACTTGCTTGTGTGTGTGCATGTCTGTGTGCGTGTGTGTATACATACATGTGTTCATGTGTGTTCATGTACATGTGGACATGTGTGTGCATTTGTATGGGCAGTCCAGAGGTCAATGAAAAGCATCGTTTCTTCACTCTTGACCTTTAGTTTTTGAGACAGGGTCTTTTACTGAGCCTGAAGTTCACCGATTAGGCTAACCTGTCTGACCAGCAAATGCGGAGGATGCCCCTTCCCAATCTCCACCTCTCAGGGCTGGGCTTACAAAAGTTTTTCTCTTTACCTTGTTTTTGTGTGTATGCTGGGGAATCCAAACTCAGGCCTTCATGCTTGCACAGAAGGCATTCTTCCCACTGACCCCCTCCCCAGCCACATGACAAACACTGTGAAGGCTTCCATCCTCTAACTCTGCAAGCTCCCTAGCCCAGCGTGCTGACCTGACACTTGACTGAAACTTGGCTGGCTTCTATTCTTACCTTTTAATAACTTGCAAAATCAATTTAGGATTCCAGAATAAATACTAATAGATGCAAAGTTCCCAGCAGAACTTGTGAGTAAAGAATTATTCAGTCAAGTGGCTCAGGCCTGATCTCAGTTTCTCAATTGTTCTTTTTTTTTCTTTTCTCCTTCCTTCCTTCCTCCCTTCCTTCCTTCCTTCCTTCCTTCCTTCCTTCCTTCCTTCCTTCCTTCCTTTCCTTCTTCTCTTTTTTTTGTACCTGAGCGCTGGAAGGGTTCAGGAGCAGAATCGGTTTCATTCACATTGAATCCGCTGTATCCCTATCAGAGAGGTCGCTATCACTCTTCTTACAGTAACCTGAGCTCAGCTTTCCATGCCTAGGCATTCCTGATTACCTCCCTCCAAAAGGGCTGGTAAACTCACGGCAGCTTCATGCACTGGGAGACTACTGTGAGATTCAGTCCTTGTCCTACATGACCAAGTAACAGTCCTAAGGTGTTTAGTTCACAGGAAGTCACTGAATGGATTCAGAGAAAGCGACATCATTCTCTATTCAGTCCCAGGACATCATTCTCCATGAAGCCACCGTGGACCAGAACTGAGTGAGGCCACATGTGGACACACTGAGAGCCCTCAAGTTGTTGGGGAGAATGATGGAGCTTTGTTGCCAGGAGTCCTTCCTCACAGGTTTTAAACCTGTGACCTTGGCAACCTGTCAATATAAGATCTCTGAACTTGAACAAGGCCACATTGAGGACAATTGAAGGATAAGGCAGAGAGAAAGTTCTGCTGATAGAGCACTTAGCTAACCTGTACAAGGCCCTGGGCTTGTTCCTTGAGACCACACAAACTAGACAGTCTAGACACTGACAAGCGGAGGTGAGTGACAGACAGCTCAGGGAGGTGACCACAGCTGCTGAGAGTTCCCGTCTGGATCTGGCGCGGGTGACAGAGGACTTCGAGGGCAGACTGGAGGAGAAGGGAGATCCACATTTTGTTAGCTGATGGTTTACTCTCCCCACTGGCGTGAGTTCTGCCACGACCAGATCCTGGCCCTCCAGGACACTTGCTCCATTCCCGGCCTAGACACAGTCCTGGGGATCTTCACAGGACCATCCTTGAGCAGGGTCTGTCAAACTCTCCATAAACAGAGTAAACTGGGTTTATTTTCTCCCTTGTATGGGAAGGAGAAGCCTGTGTAGAAGATCCTCAGCATATAATTTGAAGAGAAGGGTCCTGTGATTAGGGCACTCGGGTCCCCTGAGGTAAGGGATTTGGTCTAGCATCTGAAGACTTCATGCCTGATCCAGACAATGTCACAGGAATACCTGTGCCTGGCTAGAAAGAGCTCAGCCATCTGTCCAGGCAGGAAGGTAAGTAAGCGTCAAAAACCTTAGTGATCATGGTAAATATTTTCGTGAAATTCATATCTTTTAAATAAAAATTAACGCAAAGATTGAGAAGACAGCTCATCAAGTGAAACATTTCATTTGCCTTATAAGCACGGTACACTGAGTTCCATCCCCAGTGCCCACATGGAAGTCGGGTATGGCAGCGCACACCTGACATCACATCGATGGGGAGGCAGAGATGGGCAGATGCCTGAGGCTTGCTGGACGGCCAGCCTAGCCTAACCACGCGACCCCAGATTCAGTGAAAGGCCCGACTCCAAAATGTAAACCTGAGCATGGTTAAAGAAGAGAGAAGGCCAAGGCCGTCTGGTGCCTGTGGAGTTCTGAACAGCGGAGCCAGAACAGCCAGAAGAGGAGGGCACGTCTCCTTGCGGGGCAGGGTGCCCGTCTCCGATCTCCATGGACCTAAAGTGATATGTGCCACAGCCGCTGCTTGATTGTCGATTGTCGCTGTGTGAGGCTTGCTGTGTGATGGCCACAATGTAACACCCGTCATGTAATGGCCACTGTAGGAAGGTTACTGTGTAATGCTCAGTGCGTGATTGCCACTTTGGGATGGCCGTCATGGGATGGTCATCACAGTTATTGTCCACTGATCTGAGTATTTCCTATGTGAAGGGCTGGAGATGGCTTCTGAGCAAGGAAGAGGCTCCTCTTGGGCTCCTAAGACTTCGCTAGCAGGACCTGTATCTCTTTTTTCCATTTTTAAATTGTTTTTATTGAGTTGTATATTTTTCTCTGCTCCCCTCTCTCCCTCCCTCCTAGCCTTCTGCCCTCTCCCATGATCCCCATGCTCCCAATTTACTCGGGAGATCTTGTCTTTTTCTACTTCCCATGTAGATTAGATCCGTGTATGTCTCTCTTAGGATCCTCTTTGTTGTCTAGGTTTTCTGTGGATGTGAATTGTAGGCTGGTTTTTCTGTGCTTCATGTTTAAAAGTCACTTATGGGTGAGTATATATTATATTTGTCTTCCTGGGTCTGGGTTATCTCACTCAATATGATGTTTTCTAGAACCATCCATTTGGCTACAAATTTCAAAATGTCATTATTTTTTTTCTGCTGTGTAGTACTCCATTGTGTAAATGTACCACATTTTCCTTATCCATTCTTTGGTCAAGGGGTATTTAGGTTGTTTCCAGGTTCTGGCTACTATGCTACTATGAACATAGTTGATCACACGTCCTTGTGACACTATTGAGTATTTTTTAGGTATATACCCAAAAGTCATATTGCCAGGTCTTGAGAAGGTTGTTTCCTAATTTTTTTGAGAAATCACCACACTGATTTCTAAAGGGGCCGTACCAGTTTTCACTCCCACCAGCAATGCAGGGGTGTTCTTTTTACCCCACATCCTCTCCAGCATAAGTTGTCATCAGTGTTTTTGATCTTGGCCATTCTCACAGGTGTAAGATGGAATCTCGGAGTTGTTTTGATTTGCATTTCTCTGATGGCTAAATATATTGAACATTTCCTTAAGTGTCTTTCAGCCCTTTGAGATTTGTCTGTTGAGAGTTCTCTGTTTAGGCCTGTACCCCATTTTGTATTTTTTAATGACCAGTTTCTTGAGTTCTTTGTGTAGTTTAGAGATCAGCCCTCTGTCTGATGTGGGGTTGGTGAAGATCTTTTCCCATTCTGTAGGCTGTTGACTGTGTCCTTTGCTTTACAGAAGCTTCTCAGTTTCAGGAGGTCCCATTTATTAATTGCTGTTCTCAGCGTCTGTGCTACTGGGGTTATAGTTAGGAAGTGGTCTCCTGTGCCAATGCGTTCAAGTGTACTTCCCACTCTCTCTTCTGTGAGGTTCAGTGTGGTTAGGACCTGTATCTCTTATGATGGCTTTGGATTTTGCCAAACTCTCGTCAACTTTATGGGGTTTGTTCCCTTCGTTCTCTTCCTAAGATAATGAAATGAGTGTTCCCAGCGAGTGTGGCCTTAAAGGTTCTCACTGTAGCCTGCAGCAGTCCTTTGAGAATTTTGACCTGTGTGTGAGCTTGGCATCAAGCGTGTCTGCCTGTGAAAGCACAGGGCTTCCTGCTTCCTGGGTCACCACAGACCCCTAAGTCACCTCCACAGACCTCCCGGCTTAGCTCTCTACAGGAAGCTGCCTTCCACTGACAGGACTTTCTTCTCTAAGAAGTGAATTCTGACTTCAGGATCTCCAGAGGTAATCTTGGGGTGGGGGGTAAGCAGTATGTTTTGGGGAATTTCCCACTCTTTCTGGCTGCCTCCTCTGTTAAGGTCGCCTCAGGTGTCTCATGAGTATGGATTCGGCCATCTGGCAAGACCGAACTCCCTGTAAGGTACCAAAACCAAACAAAAAGAAGTGCACACCCCACCATAGCAAGTATCTTGACAGTTGGCGTTCTCTGTACAACAGGCTCCAGGCACCCACATGGGCACCCTCAAATTCTTTAATCTCCTCCGTCAAGGTGCGGCTCAACCCCGTCCCTCTGTCATTTCCCGACACTGAAAACTGCTTACTGCAACATCAACCATGCTTCCTCGTCTCCACCCTTTTCGCCTTTGACAGTAAGCTCTTCCGATCTTCACAAGCGGGCTGAGAGGGGACTTTACAAACAGGCTGAGGTCACAGTCAAGGTCACCATGTATCTTTTGTTTTCATAGCACCAATATCCGTACTGGGCATCATGGGCCCTTCCGTAAATCTCTGTAATTAATCAGGGCTTTGTTTACTGCAATAAATTTATTCTATGATAGTTTACCAACACCAAACATTTATTATGAACATTTATTTTAGACCCCATTATTTACAAAAGAGTCACAAAGCCCTCTTATTGATATGAATAATCACACCCTGGTTTATGTCTGAGAGACGTCCAGACTTGCGTACTGGAGGAACTGCGGCGAGTGGGTTTGGCCTGTGTAAGAGCTGTAGAAGATGGAGAGACTGTGTTTGTCGCAATGGCAATGTCCTTTCATGAAGTATTGATAACTGAAAGTGGTAACACTGCAGTACACACCCGGGGTGCCAGCATCAGGCGCTCAGGCCATCCTCTGCCACACAGCCACCTCAGGCCAACCTGGGCTAGGTACTTAAAGCCAAGTCCTGTTCTGAAAGCATGTTTGGTTGCCCTGAAGGTTCGCGGGTTCTCCCGAGGATCTGAACCACTTACTTTCCGCATTGTTCTCTGGTGATCTTGAAAACAAGAAGCTAACAGTTGCTCTCAATCCAGGAGCTCTACTGGGCACTTGCATTTTTGAAAACCACTGGGAGAGAGAGAGAGAGAAGGAGTCGCGGGCACCCTCCCTTGTTGCCCCTTCACTAGAAACCCTCTCCTTTGAGAAGCTAATCTTTGACTAGGAGGCTATGAGACTCTGGCTCAGGTGGGAGTTGAACTAACAGCTTTTGATTCACTTGTTATTGAGAAAAATAAGGTCCTTGTCACATGGGAGTTCCGGAATGTTCCAAGGGAAACAACCTCCCCACGAGCACCCACCTGGGTTCCTCCTGGTGGCGTCGGAGGTGTTTGCTGGCATCCGACCCTCTTAAGTCCCATGGAGCTTCAAGGGGTATGGATGGCAACCCTAGACGGTGTGACAGGTACACCCAGGCCAGCATGACAGTTTCCATAGCAACATGCCACAGCTGGACTTAAACAGCACACACTGAGCACCTCACGGGGCTGCTTCCTCCAGGGGAAGAGAAGGAACCTCTGTCCCAGCCTCTCTGATGGCTTTCGCAGTTTCGTGTATGTGCTGTGTCTGAGTCGTTTTTATAAGAACATATTGGGAGCCCACTTTATTATTTGGTTTCGGTTTTGATCTTGGTCTTTGAGGCAAGGTCTCCAGCATCCCAAGTTGACCTTGAACTCACTATAAAACCAAAAATGATCTTGACACTCCGATTCTCCTGACTCCACCTTCCAAGTTGGGGAATTACAGGTGAATTAATCATTACATCCAGATTAGGCCTTGCTGAGGCTGCAACCCAGGACCTCATGCATGCTGGGACCTCACTCCATCAACAGCGTCCCATCCTCATCACCTGGTTTAAGACTTCAGTCCCTAGACCCTGACGTCACTTCAGCTGGCTATCTGCAAAGTCCTTTTCCCAATAAGGTCAAATCTACAGAGACTAGGACTCCATCACGAGAACAAACACAGCTTAATCTGTAACGGTGAACAAATTAGGCTTTGCAGACCCAGAGGTCACCAACTAAAGCTGTTGATCTTTCTGTGATGGCACAAAAGCCTCCACAGTAAGCATGTGTCCTGACTGCTTGTGAAATGTGAGTTCCATGTGGCTTTTCCTGGTCACAAAGCAGGGTTTTTTTAGGTCAGAAGTTATCACAAGCACCCTTAACTCATGAGCCCGACAGTGGCCAGATACAGCCTTGAAAATATCACCCCAAGCCGGCCTTGAAGCACACGTGTTCCTCCCTGAGTTTGTGTCCATGGAAGCCAGGCAGAGTCAAATTCATGTCTACCATGTGTTCACAAGACACATGTAGGAAGCCAGTGTCCTGAACCCACAGAAGCCCTGAAGACCTTGGTTCAGAGAAGAGATGCAAATGACAGTGTGTTCTTTGAGTCACTGAAGATGGTGTTAAAAAAGAAAAAAAAAGGAAAGACACACCGGGCTCCAGATGAAAATGTGAGCCTTGTCTTTCACAGCACGTAGCTGAACATGTTCATTGAGATGCACATCCATTTGAGTACTGCTCCCGACAGCAGGGGCTGAAAGAGCCGGAAATTGGAATGAGTGAAGTGGACATCAGAAACCTCCGATGTGAAGAAAGAAATGTTTTGTGCATTTAATAAGCTGTGCTGGAGTCTCTTCTGAGAACCATAAATGGAGAGTTTCATTGCTTCTCAGCCACCAGGGTGAGAGAACAGGGCATGGCCCTGTCTGGGTTTGGAGACATGTTTACCATCCTTCTGTCCCAGCTGAGGCTGAGGGGGAGAGGGGAGAGTGAGGCCCCGGCAGCTGAGCCCCTCAGCACAGTCCCTGCTCCCATTTTCCATCACAGCTACTGAGCAATGTCTGACAGACATAAATTCCAAACACTCACCGGGGATTTTTAGTAGCCCTGTGCTAATGGATCCACCTGGTAGCTGGCTAAGCTTCTGGCCTCTGCCAGTTTCCAGCATTGTGGCGAACCCAGGATCATCACTCCAATTAAAGAATAACGATATTCCAGTTAAAATACCCTATCTGTAATGGTTTGATAACACTTTAGACCTTCTTAAACATCTCTTCTCCTGCTCTCATTTTTATTATTTGATGTTGTTTTATGGGTATGAGTGTTTTACCTGAGTGTGTGTCTGGGTACCACTTGTGTGCCTGGAGCCTGCAGAGGCCATAAAAAGGTTTTGGATTTCCTGGAACCTGAATTACAAATGGTAGGTGTTAGAAAAGGAACCCAGGGCCTCTACAAGAGCAACCAGGGTTCTTAACTACTGACCACCTCCCCAGACCCTCACCATAATTTAAGGAGCCTGTTGGAATCCTGAAACTGCCTTTCAGTGGCTGACAGGTGACTACAATTGAATTGAACAGGATAGCAATTTCTAAAAGGCATAACAACGTACAAATAAAATATCTCCTAAGATTTTGATTACTTTTTAAAATTAAAATATAATTGTATCACCTCCCCTTGTCCCTTTCCTCTCTCCAGCCCCTCCCATGACCTCCTTCATTCCCTCATTCCATCTTAGGTTGATTGATGACCTCTTCTCTCTCTCTCTCTCTCTCTCTCTCTCTCTCTCTCTCTCTGTGTGTGTGTGTGTGTGTGTGTGTGTGTGTGTGTGTGTGTGTGTGTGTATACAACCTACTGAGTCCATTCAGTGGCTTGGATATATATATTTTAGTGCTGACCACTTTGTACTGGGTAACCAATGAGGGAGCTCATCACTGGGAGAGGCTAATTCTTCCTCTCTCCACCACCATTAGTTCCCTGCAGTTTTTCATCTAAGGGTGGAGCCCCTTAAGATTTTTCCCCTTCCTTGTTAGCATGTCTGTTGGTGTTGTCTTTGCTCAGGCCTTATTTAGGTGTTGTGTAATGTGTAGCCATGTTGTTGAGGGATTTCGGGTGAAGCTTCCCCACCATTTCTAGGAGACACAATCTCACAACAGATTTTGTGACGCTCCTACAATCCTCGCATCTTCTCTTCCTCAGTGTTCTTTCAACCTGGGTGCAGGAGCTGTCACTATGTAAGTTGCCTAGGGAAGGAAGTAGTCAGTAGTCACACCCAGCTGTAACACCTATGAACTGCACTAATAACCAGCACGGCAAGATATCCCTAAAAGTTGCAATCGTGGCATGCGTGTCTTGGCAGTAACCAATGGCTGTCTAATTAAGGCCTGCAAAACAGAAGAGAAATCATGCCTGAAACTAGAAACCTAACCAAGTACTGAGGGAATGGAGGTTAGAAGAGAGGCTATGACTTCCATTTGACTAGACCAGAACAATTCCTAACTGCATTCTAAAATGTATGCTTATACCCACGGGTAAGTGTAGCTCTCAAAGACAGTGGACAAAGACAGAGAGAACCCTAGCTGATCAGAGTGCAGAGAACAATAGATTACCGTGAGAACCCAGTTTACAGAATACATCTAACCTTGTTTGTTTTTAAAGAACTCCTACCAGTTGGTAATGTTTTGCAGCCCTTGCTGTTTAGAAGGCTGAGGCAGGAAGGTCATAAACTCAAAGCCTACCCGGACCACAAAGAATTCAAGAATTCTAGCCTGGGAAACTTAGCAAGACCCTGTCTCAAAATAAGAATTAGAAAAAGGCTGAGAACATAGCTCAGTGATAGAATAGTTACCTAAATAAACAAGGCCCCTAGATTCTAACACACACACATGCATATGTATATACACACACATACACACACGAGTGGACAGCACAGTAGCCAGAGCTGGAGACGACAACTACAAGAATCCTTTGATAGCATCATCCTTGAAACCATCCACAAGCCATGCAGACCACTCGTTCTCCCCAGCATGTTAGAGATCATTACCGGAAATATGAGCTATTTGCTATCTTCCATACTGCGCTTGAGGAGATATCTCAGTAGGTAAAGTGCTTGCCACCTGAGCATGAAGACCTGAATTTGGTCCCCAGCACCCATAAAAGCCTAAGAGGAGCACCGAGCATCTTTACTCCCAGGAGGACCCTTGAGACTCGCTGGCCAGACGGGCAAGCCCAATCAGTGAGCTACAGGTTCAGCCAGAGATCTTGTTCCAAAAACTGAAGCAGAGGAAAGACACTTGACACCAACTTCTGGCCTCCAGATGTGCACACAGACCTCACACACCAATGTATATATGAGCACACACACAAATATGTGTTTCCATCCGTGTGTCATTTGCTCTCTTGCCCTTAACATGTACTCTGTCTTTTGAAGGACTTTCCTGCTATCTTCTGTTTCTGCAAACTCTGGTTGTTTCTACTGCCTCTGGCCTCCTTGATTATTGCTCATATTCCTTTCTTATTATACCAGGTAATTTTTTACTTTATGCCAGACACTGTGGATAATACATTGAGTTCCTGGCTTCAAGCGTCTTCTCATAAAACACATTTTAAAAAATACTTCCTATTAATATTTTATAATCACAAAAGTAAGAGTATTACAGATGGGATGCTTTTTATTTCTCCGGAGCCAAACTGACATCTTTAGGGATGATAAAGGCTGAAAGATTTCATCTGACACATCGAATCCATTGTTCAGAACAACTGCAAAAGAATCCAGGCTGCTCTTAAGATGATTTCCTTCCTTAGACCATTTTAAATTGTTGCAACCCCAAATTGCTTCAATCCAATAGCTACCTCTTTGTCATAAATGCATTCTGTGCTTCTGAAGGTTCCAGAATAAAAGGGCACTGCCTGTCTCTTCCACTGTGTGACACAGAATGTGGCTTACCCCCTAGGAATCACGAGTTTTCTCCTGAAGAGACAGTTCTCCTTCCCATCCTGCTGTTCCTTCAGATAATAACTTGGTGTTAATTAGAGAATGAGAGCCGCGGCTTCCAGTTACCCAGCCAGCTTCTACGCTTTTCTTGATATTCCTCCATAACTTTATTTAAAATGTTTAATGGAATCTGAAGTATTTTATTTTTCATGTTCTGGTCCAGAGAAATCCCCACTCTGCCCCTCTTCCTATGCCATGAAGTTGCTGCGTCTCCAAGGCAACAGTGTGGTTACTGTGCTCTTTGATACAAATTCTCAGAAGAAACTATCCCGTAGCTGCCCCTCCTTTGCAACATAAGGTAGAATGAAACATACTTGCCTTCTGCACCCCTCGCTCTTTGGGATTTGCTTCTACAAGGATATTATGTCAAAGGAATAAAACACACATGAAACAGAACTAGGGAGATGGCTTGGGAGATGGCTTGGAGAATAAAGGCTGACCCAGGCGGGAGCACCTGCGTTTGACCCCCAGGAGGTACATGGTGGTAGGAGGAGCTGACTCCCACAAGTTGTCCTCTGACCACCACCACACCTCCACCGTGACACATGAATACACTGGAAACACACACACAAACCAAATAAATGTCACAAAGTCAAGGGTACCTCAAACTTTACGGTAACTGCTTAGCATAGCTATAGGCAAGAACAAAACAGGAAATGAAATTAGCTTGTTTTATGAAGTTGCTGCAGGTTCCTAGAGGGGAAGGAAGATCAACAGCCTCCTGGATTTTCTCTTTATAATAATTTTTTTAAAAAAAAATCAGAGCAAATCTTATTTGAAAAGATTAAAATTCTAAGCCATACTTTAAAGAACTACCATGTTTAATTACTGCCTTTGTGAAACTTTTATAAATAGAAAATTTTGGTTGCGCAGGTAAGTCCTAATTTTACCTTTATTACCATCAACTTGTGACTCAGAAGATGAAGCCGACGCCACACTTCCCACAGGTGATTGTTTTTATAGCGCAAAATTGATTTTACACTTAGAACTACAGATGTACGCCAACTAGTTATTTGGTATTTATTAAATGTCAGCCATGTGTCCAGCTTTGGGACTGTTTAAATATTATTTTTGTGATTACATCCCCTCATGGGATCACTCGCTGGAGAATTTAACCATTTCATGTATAGCGTGCACCCACAGAGGCTTTCCTGTGGGAAGGGAGAGTTAACTAATATCTATTTTCCATCAAGAGAAGAGAACCAATTACATTAATTAAAGCAGATAGGGCTGAAGTCGGGCCAAATCTGGCATTCTGGGCTCTCCTGGGTCACGCAAGCATATGGCACAGGCAGATCCATCTATTTGCGGTTAGTGGTGGCGGCTTCCACGGTGAACGCTGCTTTCCATCTCTAGAAGGTTCCACAAGAGACCGTGGATGCTGCAACACGGCAGAAGCCAGTGTCATGGTTGCTGCACTAGGAGGAGCTGAGTATGTTATGCTATGCATTGACCTCTAGAAGTTTCCCTTGGTTTTTGTGAGTTAGGTGGTAAAGTCTGCTTCAACTGCTCTGGGAAGTTTTCTGAACATTTTAGTACTTCTGAGTCTAGTGTGATTGGTAACTTTGACCCCCTCTGAGGTCAAGTACAAATTACTTTTTCTTCTACAGAGCAATGTAACCTCCCGCCATCGATTTCATTTTCTCCCTGCAGGGTCATCCTGATTCATAGATGAGTCTTCACTCCTTCTGAAGGCTGGCTGCGGACTGACGTCAAGATGCCCGGCCTGCGTCTGTCTCCTGAGGTGCCAGAGGCCTCGTCATTTGCACCCTCCTCCACACTGTCCCCTCAATCGCGGTGACTCACTGAGCTGTCCTGTGCATTCATCCCACGCCCACGCGGATGTGAGGCCTTGCTCGGTCCGGCGTGAAGCTTCGTGCCTGTCTCCAGTCTCTGGAGAGGCGAGACTCGCCAAAGCAATTTACCAGGTCACAGAAAGAAGGGAAGATAAGACAGTCGAACCACACTCCAGATAAATTACAAGCTGCAAAGAAAACAAGGAAATTATACAAGGCATTGGTGTTTGGGGTTTGGGAGTTAGAGAGGCCGTGAGAGGAATACAGAAACACATATTCACATTTTGGAGGAAAATGAAGCAAAGAATGAGGGCGGACAAGGGCAGGTGCTTAGAACTGCAGACCCCTGATTCCCAGGGGCTTCTGGAACATTCCTGCCCCCCTTGGCCCCAGAGTAGGGTGTAGCCTTGAAGACCCAGGCCCCAAAAGTTTGTCCATGAAGCTTCATTCCTTTTTACCAAGGAAGACTGGGATTAGGCATATGGTTTTGCCAGCGTCAGACTTGTGGTTTGTATGGTATACGCAGTCGTTTCTATGATCTGCCTCCATTGCTTTTAGTATCGGTGGGAGGAGGGCTTAATGGAGAGATGACGTGCTGGTTTTGTGAGCCTAAGAGGAAAAAAATAATCTGTCAGCTTCTGAACACCATCTAAAGCAGTTCTCTGTGGCGGTCTGCATTCAAACGCTTCACCTAATCAGCAGTCACACCGCTGTATCTTTTGAAAAACAATGCTGTTTGTTAACTAGATGTCAGTTTTCACAGTAGCTGCCTAAACTGTTGTCAGCACTTCAAACCAGGCATTTTTTTTCATTTTTAAAAAATTTTATATATGTAGGTTTCAGTCTCACTCCCCTGCCCCCCTCCGTGCGTGTGTGTTTGTGTGTCTGTGTGTGTGCGCGCGTGAGTGTGATTGCCTGTGAAAGCCAAAAGAGAGCACGGAATGCCCTGGAACTGGAGCTACAGGTGGTTGTGATGCTGGTGATGTGGGTGCTGAAAACCTAACTCGGGTCTACTGCAAGGGCAGCCCATGCTAACTGCTGAGCCATCTCCAGCCTCAAACGAAGCAATTTTAAGGTCTTGTCACCAGACCTTAATCAGGGTGGGGGTTGTGCAGGTGTGCACGCCCCTGTACAGATCACATAAGTGCACAGCATTCTGTTTGTCTAACCAAACAGCATCTCCCATTTTTCTCTCTAAACAATGGCCCTTAGTAGGTGCAACCCACCACTAACACAATGTTTCCAAGACGACGTTGAAGGAAATGTTAAAATTCACCCAGCCTCCCCTGCCTGTGATTCAAGCACTCATGTGTGCTGCTCCTTCTGAATGTGGATACGGAGCTGTGACCATGAAGTCTGCACTATTTAAGATTCTGCCTTTGTTTCTAGCAAAATGTCATATCAGATATTTGTCTGTTCTCATAATTTTCTGTCGTCATGGTTGTGAGCTTGTTTGTGGAATGATTGGAGAATCGTTGACTTCACTACTCTTCCTGTATTGGACACTCAGGTGACTTCAGATTCTTCATTAAAACAAATTACCCTTCTGTAAACATTTATGCAAGCATTCATTAATTCATCCGTGGGCGGGAATATTAATTGGAGCCTGTGCTCTATAGAAAGGGTTTGGGGTTTGTTTTTGTTTTTAATGGATGCAGATGTAGCATCTCCTTCGAGGAGCTCTGGGCGGGCTCGGGACGGCGCAGTCACAACACCAGCTAATTAGGGCTCTTTATGTTTGCCAAGGCCCGAGGCATGACTCCATATGTCGAGGCTGTCCCTGGGCTCCAAGCTCCAGCTGGCGGGATTTGCATGATCTGTGCAGAGCAGGCAGCCCTAGGTCACCACCCATAGCCACTGCACCCATAACATGAACGAAGAGCATTTGTCTGTAAGTATCCCAAAAACCTTGGGAGAAAAGAATTGCTGTCCCATGTCACAGCACAGGAGAGAATGTAGCGGAGAGGCAAACTGTGCACATGTCATTTCGGCCCCTCAGCTGAAGCCTGTGAGGGAGGGACCACAGCTCCAGCTGTACACAAAAGGATGCTAAGCATCGTTAAATGTGCAGCCCCCGAAGTGTTAGCATCAGAACTGGAATCTAGAATTCCCAATTCCAAGCTCTGTGCTCCCTGCCAGTCACTCCTTTTCTCCTCAGACAGAGGATTATGGCCCAGAAGCACAAATGTTTTTGTTAGCCTGCTTCATATTGCAGACAGATTTTATTTTTTATAGGAAGGAAATGTTTATTGGCTCACAGTTTAAGGTGCTATTGCGGGAAGTCATGGTGGCCAGAGTGGGAGGCAGCTGGGCCCAGGCCTCCACAGTTGGGAAATAGAGAGAGACGAACGCTGCTTCTCGGCTGGCTTTCTCGGTTTCCTTTTTATTAGCCTGGGACCAAAGGCCATGGGAAGGTGCTGCCCATAGTCATGGTGGATCTCCTTGTAGTAGTAGGGGCAGCGGGCTGCGTCCCCGGCACCCGGCCGCCCCCACGGCTAGCTTTACCCGAAATAATTACACGGACACTGTATTCTTTTAAACACTGCTTGGCCCATTTCTATCTAGCCTCTTCTAGGCTAACTCTCGCACCTTGACTAGCCCATTTCTAATATTCTATGTAGCACAGCTAGGTGAGCTTACTGGGAAGATTCTAGCCTACATCCATCCTGGGTCGGAGCTGAATCACGTGCGTCTGTCCGGGCAAGGGGAGCATGGCGCCTCTGTCTGAGGCGTCTTACCTCACTTCCTCTTCCTCCCAGCATTCTGTTCTGTTTACTCCACCCACCTATGTTCTAAGCTATGAGCCCAAGCAGTTTGTTTATTACTTAACCAATGAAATCAACAGATAGATATATGACACTCCCACATCATCTCTTCTGTAAAATTCTCTGAAAACACTCGTAGACATGCTTCTTTTTATTTCTGTTTGGAAGAGCCTTGCCCGTGCTGGGCGCATGTCATGTAACCTATCAACAGCAGGCTTTTCTTCTATGCTCTGAAGCAGAGAACCATATCACCCAAGCTGGCCTCCAACTCTCTGTATAATTGAGGGTGACTCTGAACTTCTACTTCTCCTGCCTCTGCCTCCTGAAGCCTAGGGTGACAGGTTTGTACCACAGTACCTGGTTTATATAGTCCTGGTGATGGAGCCCAGCCTTGTGTATTCTAGGTAAGCAATGTACCAACTGAGGCCCAGGTACCATTAATAGATTTGTGTGTGTGTGTGTAGGGTCTCACTATATAGCTCTGGCTGGCTTGGAATTTAAACCAGGTTAGCCTCAAAGATATGCCACCGAGATTTGCCTGCCCCTGCTCTCAAGTGCCAGGATTAAGGGCAGGCACCCCCAAACCAAACCCTGATAGGGATCTTTTTAAGCACTTTGCTCCATAGTCAGTCCAATGTCTCAGTGTCTTTCATGTTTGCTAACTTTCACTTCTGTATATATTCCGCTCGTGACTTTTCTATTTACTTCTGCCTAACTGGTATTATTGAAGAGGGTTCCTTAAATATCAGCCCTTTGCCATATTCGAGTTTCACGTATTTTAAAGCTTTTCTTTGAAAGTTTTGTTCTCATTTTATAAAAATGACTGAGGAGATAGCTCAGCAGGGAGAGTCACGTGCCACCAAGTTCAGCAGATTGAGTTTGACTCCCAGGACCCACAGAAGGAAAGGGAGAACAGACTTCGGCCATCCTAACCTCCACACCTGCACACAATAAATAAACATTTTTAAATGACATATAAACCGAGCAGGACAACATAGGCCTGTAAACTGGCCCTGGGGAGTCTGAGGCAGGAGGATGGCAAGTTTAAGGCCAGTCTGAGGAATAGAACAATTTTATGGACAGCCCAAGCTACGGAAAGCCAGTATTTTTTAAATGTTGAGCCATCCTAACTACTGATGGGTTTGGTTTAGGTTTCTGAATGGAATACTCCCGACATGGAAAAGGAAACAGAATCCTGTCATCTGTAAGCTCGTGGAGGGGAGGGAGCACAGAGCACTGCGTTCAGTGACATGGCCACCTACAGACAAACACCTCATTATCTCACTTGGTTAGAATAGGCTTTTGGGGGTTGTTTTGTTTTCCAAGACAGGGTTTCTTTGTCCAGGCTGTCCCAGAACTCGCTCTGCAAATCACGCTGGCCTCAAACTCACAGAGATCCACCTGCCTCTGCCTCCTGAGTGTTGGGATTAAAGGCATGCCACCGCCACGCCCAGCTGTGTTAGAATATTTGTATTTATTTGTTTGTTTACTTGTTTATTTGGTTTTTCGAGACAGGGTTTCTCTGTGTGACATTCCTGACTGTCTTAGAACTTTCTTTGTAGACCAGGCTGGCCTTGAACTCACTGAGAATAAGATCTACCTGCCTCAGCCTCCCAAGTGCTGGGATTAAAGGTGTGCACTACCCCTGCCTGGCCTAGAATATTCTTCAAAAAGAAGAAAATCTGATGGAAGTTGAGAGCTGAATGGGGGATTTGTCAGTGGGCACTGATTGACAGTCACATGGGTCAAGAGGGCCAGCCAGGCTTGCTGTCCTGTGTGACTACAGACAGTGTCTGCGTGGCACTCACTCCGACATGCTAGAGAGGGCTTTGACAGTTGTCAGGTAGATAAGGTGGAAACTTCGAAGCTAGGGATGCCACTCAGCATAGAGCATCTCCTTGGATATGCGAGGCCAAGGCCCTAGTCCTCGTGATAATAATCATACACAGTAAACTATTATAAAAGCAAGAAACTTCTGAGGATATAAATTTTTTACATCACACACACGTATGGAAATAGTAAATATTAGCCCACTCATAAATCTAATTCATGTTGTTTTAACTTTATTTGTGTGTGTTTATGTGCTGTGTGTGAGATACATGCATGAGGATGTCCATAGAGCCCGGGAAAGGGCATCTGAAGTTACAGACGACTGTGAGCTGCCAAGTGAGCTCCAGGAACTGGAACGGCACCCTCTGGAAAACAGTTAGGGCTCTTATCTCCTGAGCCTTCTCTCCAGCCCCAATTCCTTTATATGTGTGCGTGCGTGTATGCACATGTGTGTGTGCATGCATGCGTGTATGTGTGTGTGCGTGTGTGTGTGTATGGTGTACATGCCACTGTTCTCTTCTTCACCATATGGGATCAAACTCAAGTCTTCAGTGTTGGCAACAAGCAGCTTTTCCTGCGGGACCACCTTGACATCCAACAGTGTTCATGTTTTGAGGTAGGTATCATTAAAATATAAATTTAATTTTAAAAGTAAAATATTTTAAAATGCTTGTTTTCCAGCTTCGGTCCTCAGTGGCACGGAGGTTGACTTCTCTGTGACTTGTGGTGAATGCAGTAGTGGTCTGGAGTTAAGCACTGGAAGTGGTGACAGCCACCTCTTTCTCTTCTGCTACGATTGGTGGCCAGGCAGGCCCATGGCACAGCAGCTGTGGGGCGAGCAGAACCTGTCCTTTCTGCTAGGCAGAGCAGCTGAGGCCATACCCGTCCTGGGCTGTGCTCACTACTGTCTACCGAGTACTCTGTCCTACCATCTTAGTTCTCTGGTCCTTCTTATGTCTTTAAAACCTGACATCATCTCCTTTCCTTGAGGCTCGTGTATCCTGTCATTTCCTTATATTCCTTTGGCATCTTGTTTTTTACTTCGCTGGGGTATTTTTTTCCAGTGCTGGGCATTGAGAATAAGCTTGGGTAATCTTTGAATTATTGGAAATCTGTGAGGTAAATCGTTTTGAGACAGGGTCTCACTATGTGGCCCTCAGGATCCACCTGCCTTGGCCTCCCATGTGGAGGATCGCAGGCATATACCATCACACTCCACCAAATGTAATTTTACATCTTGCCTGGTATTCATGTACTTTGACTCCTGAAGTCCATACAGTGGCTCATGAGGAAGGTAGATGTAGTTTGGTAAAGTTTGCAAAACCGAGTAACCTGGAGAACATGCGGCCAGGTGCCAGAGGATATGACAGCAATGTTCCACAGCCAAGCTTTGTGACCATCTCATTGCCCAGGCCGCCACCGGGCTCATCTACGCTGAACTAAATGGGTTTGGACTTCCATAAAGCTGTTCTGGTCTAAGGTAGCTTCTATTATTTATGTTAACCATCTTGTTTGGTCATTTTAATGTCTATGGGCACATTAGGTGGATTTAGGGAATTACCATCTCCAGAAAAACTCCACTCCGAGGGCAGGGAGGAAATTCAACAGTGGGGGCACTTACTTAGTAGGCATAAGGTGCCAAAACTATGTTTGGGGGGGGCAGAGATTACCATGAGAGGGACAAGGGAAAGTGAGGACTGGGGTGGGGGATGTAGCCACACTGATAGGTATGTATGAAAATGTTATCATGAGTCCATTATTCTGTGTGCCACCCAAAGCAAACTTTGAAAGCTAAGGGGAAAAAAGAAGGAAGGAAAGGAGAGGAAGGATGAGAGCTAGGGGAGGAAGATGGGGGATATGGAGCGTGGGGGTATTTTCCTTCCAGAGCATGGCATGACTCACATTTTAAAAACGTCTCTGGCAGTTTCCAGGACATCTTCACATGGATGTCTCTTGTAGAGATGGTTTGTAAAGATTTGCTGGGCCTTTATCAGACTGGTGCATGGAGGCACTCGGAGTTGGTTCGTGTTGCTCAGACTTCCATCCATCGCCTGCGTATGGACGGACACTGTGTGCCCCCTCTCTGTGAGCCCTCTCTGTATTCTCCTCCTGTCTTAACTATCCCACAGCAATATTACATAAATCTAGACTTTAATTTCATCATTGTGTAAATAGCTCTATAAGTGTTTACTAGTGTGTATACTTATATATATAATTTATGTATTAGGAAACTGTGCTCACATAGCTCATAAAAGGCGATTGGATTCTGTCATGTCGGTTTTCAGAACCTAAGGCGATGGGTACCTGTGGATCACCGTTTAACTTGCTCATGTCTTATAGTTTTGTGATTGAACCGTCCTTGCATTCCAAGGATTCCATTTTCTCTGTAATACGATGCATTTTGGGTGGATTTTAGGACTTTGCCCTCTGTATTCCTGACTTCGCCCAGTCCTCCACTTGCTTCTGCTCAGCAGGTGGTGGGAGGCACTTCCTGCAGTATACTGTTCCCCTCTTCCCTGAATCATATTTCTGAAAATTCAACATACAGTCCTTTTATTTGAAACTTATTAGTTCCCCAATGAGTTTCTGAATTTATTTCCTCCCTTACCAATCTGTGGAAGCATCCTTCATCTTGAAGCAATTTTGAGAACTTTACTTCAGTGTAGAGAGACGTTTCTTGGAGACTTACCAATACAGTAGCATATTGACACATCCTTCTTGTAATTTCTGTTTCCTGTCTAACTCCTGAGTTTTCTACAGCTTCATCTCCTCCTTATCTATATTAAAGCTTCAGGAAATCCACTTTGGATTTCCTCAACATTTAGTGGGTTTTGTAGTTTTGTGGGTTTTGTGGGGTTGTTGTTGTTGTTTTGTGGGGTTGTTGTTGTTGTTGTTTTGCTAATCACAGCTTAATTTTTGCTTCTCTTCTGTGTTCTTTTCTTCTCTATGATGCTTGCTGAGCGAGAAATGTACCTCTTTTTCATTGGAAGACAGAAATAGTACATGCTTTCATTGTTTTTTTTTCTGTAAAACTTGATTTGGAGACACTTGGATTCCATTTTTGTTATTTTCTTTCTTTTTAAATAATTTATTTCACTTTATTGTGTACGCATTGGTGTGAAGGTGTGAGAGATCCTGGAGCTGGAGTTACAGACACTTGTGAGCCGCCATGTGGGTGCTGGGAACTGGACCCAGGTCCTCTGCAAGAGCAGCCTGTGCTCTTAACCACTGAGCCATCTCTCGAGTCCCCGACAAGGCTTTTATTATAAAATTTTAGTCTGATGTAAAACAACAAGGAATAAAATCATTAAATGTGCTTTGAATAATTCTAAAGAAAACATGTCTTGTCTGGCTCACAGGTTTCAGAATTTGGTCTGATTTATCTGGGGTAGCATTTGAACACTTCTCTCTAGCTGAACTTGGTGAATTTCTCATCACAGTTCATGCATTCCTTCCTTGTGTGTTTTGCTGCTGTACTTGTGGGTGCATGAGTCTCAGCTGTTATATCTTCAATGTGTACTGGGCCTGTGTTTGTGCCTGTGTTGTTCGGTTTCTTTCATTCCAAATGCTCTCTCTTGAATTCCTGCCACCTTTGCTTTGCTGTATTATCACAGTTGTATAGCTATTGTATTTTCTAATTTGGGGTTACTTTGTGACTTTTTTTAAAAAAAATATGCTCTTGTGTTCTGCATACTATTGAAATATATTTTAGAAATTAGGCTGAACTTTTTGCTTTGTAATGGATGTTCCAATTGTATTTTTATTTGACTTTCATTCTTTGTTGTTTTTTTTTTAATAAAGCTGTTAGACTTTTGATTGAATTCAAGTCACCCAAGTAACCATTTTCATCGCTTCTATTTTTCTGCTTTAAGACAGCTCGTAAGCATTTTAAAGAACCTGGAGGAAGGAACTTCCTGGTACTCACTAGATCATCATGCCACATGAGCAGGAATTATTGAATGACATGTACACGCCCCTTGGCTTCCACATCCACCCTGCAAACAACAGCTTTCCTGCCTTGCTGGAGCTTTCTTTGCTTCTATGGCTCTTTATTTCTGCTCTGAAATGCTTATTCTTTTCATGCTCTGAGCCTAAAGCTTATTTAATCCTTCTTCTGTTATGATATTGTTGTCTATGTCAAGTTTTAAATATGCCATTCAAATTCCTTTTTGTGCCCCAAATACTACCAACCCACCTCGTTTTATTATCATCTCAGTTCCTCTATGCAACTCCTTAAAATTTAATAAGCCATGGCATTTCATCAATTATACTTCATGAAGAAATTTGAAGAAAAAAAGAAAGTAAGTTTCGACAGCCAAGTCATTCCTTTTAATGAACACTTCATGAAATATCCTTTATCTAAAGGTCACCATTTCTCTTGGTTAACATCCACGTGAAATGTTGAATGTTCACCCCAATTTTCTTCTAGCGTTTTCTCTCTTGCTGTGATGGAAAACTTGCCAAGAAAAAAAAAAACCAACAACCAGCACAATCGAAGTTGTTCTCTACACAGTATCAACTCCTCAAAAACATCACACTTTTGACAGCATCACTAGTAGCAGCCTTACACTGGCTCTTATTAAAGTGGGAGCTTTATCACTTGTGGGACGCATGGTGTTCTAAGTTGACAACAGTAATACGTCCTGAGGGGGAGATGGAGAGTCACCAAGATGAAGGACCGGCCGGAGAACTGCGCACGTGCCACTCTTGGTGGACGTTGGCATTCCCAGCATCAGTGCACCCCCTACTGACTGAAGTCCAAATGAAAACCCTGTCCCAACTGACTTCCCTATGAAGAACCTCTGCCAACGGTCTAAGATGCTCTGTTGGGTCTTCAAGAGCTGGTGGTCACACCTTAACCCTGTCACACGGAACTCAACACACTCAACATCTGGAAGAACTGTCTTTCTGTGTTTCCCAACGAGCATGGCCGTCTACACCAACAAAAACACGAGAGGACACAAGGTTGGCCAACGGAGTCCTCACATCCTAACTCCTCTGAGCTTGGCTTGTCTCCTGCCACTGTGCATTCTATACCACCATTCCAAGTGTGCAACTGTCCCCAGTCCCCCTTCAACACCTTTCCATGTACGTCCCTGCCCCTCGAGTCCTTCCTTCTCTCTAGACCTCCATGAAACACGCCTTTCCTTTGTGAAATGGACGATGTTTCCAACATTGGAGAGGGTTTCATGTTTTGTTTTTGATTCTACATGACAGATAATTCTGCAGTCTGCATCTTTGTTCAATATTCTGAATATTCAGTTGTAGAAGGTTCCATTTGTAGGACCCAACAGGGCCAACAGGAACCTTTGAGACAGCCCCAGCTATTCACCCTTCAGAAAGATTACGCCTGTCCCTGTGTTGTGTAGAAGTGCACAGGAATCTCTATTCCTCTTCACAGGGGACTGCTGTAAACACATGATGTACTTTGATTTGGTAAGTTTGGAATCTCCAAACTGGTGTGCTCCTTTAATTTGCATTTCCTGGCTCCCACTGAGGGGACTCTTTGTTCACAACACTCAGGACAGACTCCTTTTCAGTCAGCTTTCTTCTCAGAGAGTTTTTCTTCTCTAAAAAACAGTTTAGTAGGCTTTAGGTGGCTGGTATGAGTTTAATAAATTAAGAAAACAGATGCTTAATGCTTCACATGTGTGATATTTGCACACTCTCTTTTCCTCTTAGTGGCTTTCCCATGTTTTCCCATGTTTCTGAATATATATTCATCCTACATATCCACTTGAGTCATACAGACTGATGGGCTTCTAGTATTTTCTCTCTGGTTGACCAGGGTTGATTGTGACACACTTCCTGAGGTAATCCAGTGTGCCCTTTCCCCCAGGATCCTAGCCACCTCTCCCAGCACTTCATTCATTGGTCCCTCCCCTCCCTTTGGACTCAAATCAAGTGCCACCGTGTCACACACTAAAGTTGGTTTGGAAGCTACCCATTTCTCTCGGCCCATTTTTTAAAATACAGAATCACAGTGTTTTCAAAGCTGTGACAACATCCCATGGTGTTGCATCCAATGGCTCAGGACCTTCTCTTTGCTGTTTCAGAGAGTCCCTGGTGATTCTCCTCACTTTAACCTTCCTAATGAGTGCTAGAATCACTCTGTCAGGTTCCTGGAGTGTCCTATGGAGCTTTTTATTGGAGTTTCATTAAATTCATTTAGGGATAATTGAGAACATGGAAACAAGCTTTTTCTGCCCAGTAGCATGGTCAGGTTTCTTGTAACATTCTTTTGAAAGTGTTTTGGGGACTGGAAAGCCCCATGATAAAGAACACTTGCTGCTCTTGCAGAAGAGCGGAGTTCAGATCCCAGGACCCACAACAGGAGGTTCACAAGCCCCTGTAACTCCTGCTCCAGGAACTATGGCACCCTCTCTGGCTTCCACAGGCACCTGCACTCACATGCTCACACACAGGTGTGTGCACACACACCACACATACACACCACACATACACAGAGAGAAATAAATATAATAAAAACATAAATTTTTTAAAAAAAATTGCTTCTGATTTTTTTTTTATTTAGGGCCCATATGACTCTTGGTAAGATTTTCTTCCAGAAAACCCACATTTTGAAGAGAATTTTGTACCTGATATTTACAAGTAAGTGATCATGGTAAGTATGAACGGAATGTGTCAAGTCTGAGTTTTTCAGTTGACTTTTAATAAAATACAAAAGATGGTGGTTTGGGCTTGTTTGTTTAGGACAGTCTCACTTTGTAGCCCTGGCTGACCTGGAACTCACTGTATAGATCAGGATGGCCTCAGACTCACAGAGGTCCACCTGCCTCTGTCCCCCAAGTGCTGGGGGTTAAAACATGCAGCACCACGCCTGTGCACAAAAGATGTTTTCTTAGGAAGCATAACTACCAAACTGTAACCTCAGTAGATATGCAGCCAATATGAGGGATTGGTCAGCTGTGTTTAAAATGCAGCTATTGGGATTCACTTGTGGTGAAGGGCACCAAGTGGCTGATGCCGATAGCAAGCAGACCTTATTCCAACCTTTATTTAATACTACTCTAGCAACTGTTTTTCTTGTTGCCATAGCAAATACCTAACAAAAGCAACCTAAAGAAGAAAGCCTTGACTTCACTCTGGCTCGTGTTCTAGGTAATGGAGTCTGTCATGTCAGGGAAGCCAGGGCAGTAGGAGTAGCATGAAGCAGCAGGTCACGTCCCACCCACAATCAGGAAGCTGAGGGCCATGACGGCTAGCCGGTGCTCAGCTCACTTTCTCCTCCTTATTTAATCTGGGACCCCAGCCCGTTGAGCAGTTCCTCCCACTTTTAAGGAAGATCTCCTTGTAAGCATTAACCTTGTCTTAGTGATTACAGTCCCTCACAGGCACACCGCGCAGAGATCTGTTTCCAAAGTGATCCTACATCCTGTCACAGATGCTGTTTGAAAGCCACCTTGCTTCCTGTACCTCTCTTGGGAAATGGGAAACTGTAATGGAAAAAGACTAGGCATCCACTATGGTCTTCTGTCCTTCTCTGTATCCCAAAGACCCTCAGCACGTGGGTACCAGTGGCTGTTTTTCCATCCTCTAGTTGTCCTTGTGTGTGTGCTTAGAACAAAGGCCTGTGTAGATGTAAGGTCCCATTACAGGGTTGGGGAGGTGAATCATCCTCTAAAGCGCTTGCCCTACGGGCATGAAGACATGAGTACAATGCCAGAACCCATGTAAAATGCCAGCTGTCTTAGGTAAGGTTTCTATTGCTGTGAAGAGACACCATGACCATGGCAACCCTTATAAAGGAAAACATTTGATTGGGGCTGGCTTACAGTTTCAGGAGAAACATTTAATGTGGTAGCTTACATTTTTAGAGGTTTAGTCCATTATCATCATGGTGGCATGCAGGCAGACATCGTGCTGGAGAAGGAGCCAGGGGTTCTACTTCTTGATCCTCAGGCAACAGGAAGTGAACTGAGATACTGGAGCATAGTAGACCTCAACACTCACCCCCACAGTGGCACACTTCCTCCAACAAGACCACACCTACTCCAATAAAGCCACACCTTCTAATAGTGCCACTCCCTAGGGGGCCATTTTCTTTCACACCACTACACCAGGGGTAGTGGGTGCACACTTACGGTCCCAGGACTGAGGAAGCAGAAGCAGAAGCATCCCTGGGGTTTATTGGCCAGTCAGCCTAATTTAATAAGCTCCAAGCCAATAAGAAACCTTGTCTCAAAGCAAGTGAGTGACAAGACACCTGAGGTTGTCATCTGGCTTTCATATGTGCACACGGATGAATACACTCACATACATACACTCACACACATACATAATCATCATCATAATCATCTGTCACCGTCATTCTTATCCCTGTCTGTGGCGAGCTCTCGTTGTTAATGTAACATACAATCCATGTAAGGGGCTTCTCTGGTTGGATTTCTGTTTTACTTTGAGTTCCAGCTCCTAAGAACATGTCTTACTCCCTCACTTGCCCGGCAGATGAAATAAGGCTCTTAGTAGAATATTTCCTTGATGAAAGAATGGAAGCGGAAGGAGCTGGGCACATGCTGGTGACACCCTACATTGAACTCACCTGTGGCCATGCTCAGGGGATGGCTGGGGACTCTGCAGTCTATCTACTGGGCACTTCTAACAGAGATACAAATTGGCTTACCAAGGAAATACAGGCAACATTTTTTATCTTGGCCTTGAATCCAAACACAGCAGCTGTTTTTCAATTGAAGGCAGTTTGGGCTGTGGGCACAAGCCTCCTCCAAGCCCTGCTCTGAGCATCACACTAGACCACAGAGCAGCCGGGTGAACCACAGCCCTGCTTCTCCCCACTCTGATCTCCTTAGGCATGCCCTTGAGCCCAGGGGAACCAGAGAGGCCACTGGGCATATCTGAGTGCCTGCTGGTCCTCTGTCTGTAATTGCGTGTCCCGTCTGGTTTGGGGACCTTCACGGCATGCTTTACAAGTTCCAAATTTTGTTAATTGGTTAGGTTCATTAACTGTCCCCACTTCTGTTGAGCGCCACTGCTAAGTATTACTGGGTGTGCTCAGACGCTGTGGCTCAGCTGACTGTTGATTTCCTTATGTATTCAATAAATGCTTGCCGAGCAGTGGTTCTGTGTCCAGCACTGTGCTCGGGGACTTGTCAGGATGCATATGCAGGTGACAGAGATCACCTTAACCCACAGGGCAGCCTGGTGTTCTTGTTCTGTGTACTGTCTCCTGGCAGACCTGAGCAGACCAAGACCCTAGACCCCTGCAGGTTTCTGGATCCCTCCAATCAGGTTCTGTTTGTTTCATCGACCAGATGCTATCAATTGATGTTTTATTTAAAAAACCCTCTTGGCGCATTTCCAGCCTGCTGTTGAAGGAATAAAATGGACAAATTACAGAGTGAGAAGTGGGTTTACAGCTGGGAAGGATGGGGCTTTGTTTTGTTTGCTTTGAAAAGATGTAAGATGGGTATGGTAGTGTGAATAAGAATGACCTCCACAGGCTCAGATATTCAAATGCTTACTAGGATTAGGAGGTGTGGTCTTTTTGGAGTAAGTATGTCACTGGGGGATGGGCTTTGAGGTTTCAAAACTCCTTCCTGGTACAGTCTTCTCTCTCTCTCTCTCTCTCTCTCTCTCTCTCTCTCTCTCTCTCTCTCTCTCTCTCTCTCTCTGTCTCTCTCTCCCCCTCCGTATGTCTGTCTGTCTGTATGCACACACACACACTCTCTCTCTCAGCCACTTCTTCAGCAGCCTGTCTGCCTGCATGCTGCCATGCTCCTCCCTTGAGGAAAATGGATTAAGCCTCCAAAGCTGTCAGCAAGTTCCCAATTAAATGCTTTCTTTTAGAAGAGTTGCCTTGGTCATGATGTCTCTTCACAGTGATAAAGCAATGATTAAGACAATGGGCATAGAAGAGAATGTCTTCACGCTGTTACTTTCAAGTGTTGTTCCAGGTGTTACATGGGTATTCAAAGACTGTGCAGCCTGCTGGCAGACCCTGGCCAGCCAAGGTCTGCTTTCCATGTTGAATATCAGCAATCCAATTTAGACTTTATGATGCCCCATTGCAAATGGAGACTACTCACTCATTTCCTGGCCGCCTAGACCTGAATAATCACACAGAAACTATATTAATTACAGCACTGTTTGGCCAATGACTCTAGCATAATCCTAGCTAGCTCTTACATCTCAAATTAACCCATTTCTATCAATCTGTGTATGGCCAAGAGGCTGTGGCCTCCTGGTAAGGTTCCTAAGGTTTCAGTGCATCCATCTCCTTCGGCAGCTACATGGTGTCTCCCTGACTCCACCTACTCTCTCTATATATCTCTTTCAGCCTGGCATTCTGCCCTGCCATACGGTAAAGCTGCTTTATTCATTAACCAATAAAAGCAACACATATACAGAAGGACCTCACACATCAATCCATCTTGATTGTCAATGCAGTCACCTAGGACCCACACCTGGGCTTGTCTATTGGGGTGTTTCCAGGGAGATTTAATTGAGAAGAGCCACCCTTAATGTGAAGAGCACAATCCATGGGCTGGGGTCCTGGATCAGATGGAAAGGAGACAGAGAGCTGAGTCTCTCCCTCTCTCTCTCTCATTTTCCCTTCCCCCTCTCTCCCCTCCCTCCCCCTCTCTCTGCTTCTTGACCTGACTGTGAACACCTGACTGACACCTCATGCTCCACCTCCACCCCTTCCCCATCATGATGAACTGTATAGCAAACACGAGCCAAGGTAAAGTAAACTGTCCCTTCCTCCAGGTGCTCCCGCCAGGTGTGTCCTTCCTCCAGGTGCTCCCGCCAGGTGTGTCCTTCCTCCAGGTGCTCCCGCCAGGTGTGTCAGCAAAGCGGCAGGACACGCAGCCTGTGCTATCCTCTTCTGCCTTGCTTGGCAGCCTGCTGAGCTGGTAGGCAACTACCCCTCAAGGGCATGTTGATCCCAGGGCCTTGGAAAAGAACTACTTTTGAGGGCCTCATCCAAGAACCTTCTACCTACAAGGTAGCACATGTCAGGCTTCCCTGCTCTGCGACTCTGTCTGTAGGATGCTGGTATGTTTTAAGGTGCCAGGCCGGTCCTACATGATGACTCGTGGCAGACAACTGATTTTTCTTCCCACCCTTCCTCCTTTATGTTTTGCTTTTTGTTTTAATTTTTGTTGGCTTATGATTTGGACTGTTTTAGATAGGGTTTCGTGTAGCCTAGACTAGCCTGAGACTTGCTACATAGCTGAAGATGATGTTGGAACTGCTGATTTCCCTGCCTTCACCTCCCACGTGCAATTATTGACTTATATCACCATGCCCAGGTTATGTGGCACTCGGGACCAAGCCCATAGCCTGCTCGTGTGCAAGGCAGGCATCCTTCCCACTTTTAAATACAATTTCTGAATTTTGGAAGAATGTTTACTCCAAGGGATCTCTCAGGGAATCCAAGATAAAGCAAAACGCCAACTCTATCCCAAATTCTTTTTTAATGTTTTTATTTATTGGGGGGAGGGCACATGCCTGCCATAACATGTGCATGGAGGTAGGAGGACAATATCAAGGTATTGGTTCTCTCCTTCCATCATGTGGGGTCTTGGGATCAAACTCACATCACCACGCTTGGCATCGAGTGCCTTTACCCACTGAGCCATCTCGCCGGCCCACTACCCCCACCAAACTCTCTGAATAGAATCCACCCGCTATTCATCACACTCCACTTATGCTCAGAACATTGCATGGCACGGACCATCTCACCCACTAATGAGGAAGGTACACTCAGCAGGCCGTGCCCTGAGAGCCAGCAGCTGTACTTTACCGCTGCTGGCCTGGCCCCCAGAACGTGGGAGGGTGGTGCATGACCCGAGTGCATCAATACGGAGATATTGGTGCTGCTGGCGACCCACTCTTCAGTCTCCTGCACAACCCAGTGATGAAAGGATCCAGCCAGGACTTGGACAGGGGCATCCTGCGTCTCTTTGCCTCCACGCCTTGGTCCTGATGTGGGTGGGAATAATAGTCCCTACTTCTCTTCTATACTAGACCCCATACTGGTCAGTGTGTGAACAGAGAAGAAGTTTGGAGTCACTATAGAGAAAGATAAGACCCTGACTCACTCCAGATGGTTCTCTGGCGCTCACCAGTGAGAGGGTTCGGCCCATAGGTATGAAAGGAGTTTAATCCTTTGGAACTGTGGGAAGTTTCAAACTGAAGCCCCCCAGCAAATGAGTAGTTACTCTCACTGCCCCCAGTCAACCCACTGGGCACTGACTGATACATTAGCTCTCACAGGTCATCAAGATAAATACCAACAAGAAGGGGCCACACAAAAAAGAAGCCATCTGAACCTGTCCCTGGCCAGCACACAGCTGCAAATGTCATACTTCCAAGATCCCTGGTGAAGACCGAAAGAAGAGCCCCCTGCAAGGCCCAAGTTTGTTTCCGGTCTGGTCCGTTCTCCTCCAGCATAGCTAGAGAAGTAGCTTGCCTCCAATCACAGGGAGAGAACTGCCAAGTTCCACAGAAGAGCCAGGCTCTGTCCCCTTCAACAAACCTAATTATGCCTCTCACAAAGAGAATGAATCCTGGCTCACAGATTGTGGTGCTCTCCCCATCGGTGGCATGAAAGACCCGCAGTCATGTGGGCCATGGCCACCAAACAGCAGGCCATCCTTTGAGTGACTTCCAACCATTCAAAGAAGGAAAAAGAAAAAGGAAAAGAAAAGACAGGGTTCTATGCACACCTCGTGAGCCTGGCAGCTGGCTTCGGACCTCCTCCTGTCCCTGTGTTCTTCTGAGGAGATAAGGACCAAACAACATCAATTGGAAGAATGGTTCTGGAACAGCTCCTCCAGGGCACACATATAAGGTGACATTTTAGCATCCGGTAAGGATTTTTAGCCAAATTACATCCCCCTGCATGAAAGAGTCTTTTCATGGAAAATGCTTTTAGCATAGAAAGAGAGGGAAGTAATTTAGGTAGAGGCCCCACTGGGTGATGGAAGATTGCTAATAAGGCAACCTGACTTAGCTTTTCAAAGAAACATCACCCTCTGTGAGTCAGGCAGATAGCTCAGTGGGCAGAGAGCTTGTTTTTGCCTCACAAACACGAGAAGCTGAGCTTAGTCCTGAGCACTCATTAGGGAGCAGGGTCAGTGAAGAACACTGAGCATGTCCCCTTGCCAATCCCTGTGCTAGGGAGAGAGAAACAGGGGGATCCACGGGGCTCACTGGCCAGCCAGCCCAGCCGACTTGAGCCCCAGGCCAGAGAGAACCCTGTCTCCAAACACCCAGGGAAGAACAGTACATGAGAAATAATAATCTAGATGGTTGATAGGCCTACGCACTGGACACATGCGCACACCACTGCATACACACACACACACACACACACGAAGTTACCTTGAACTTCTCAGGATGAAGAATTACTGAAACTGCCAAGAGACAGGAATTTAATCACCAGGCTTGACAGTGAGGGCCTTTCCCTGAGGCACCAGCTCACGAGCCTTGAAGGGCAGTCTTGTTAAGTGGTGAGAGCCCCACAGTGGACAGGTCTCCTTGGCAGAGGCCTGTGGGCTCAACACAGGGCTAGAAAGACCGACAGCCTCGGAGACCCCTGCTCTGGTCACTCCTTCTGCCTAGCAGAACACTTCAAGCAAGGCCAGAAGGGTTATTGTGCTCTCTGCTTTGGTCATTTCGGTCACTCGTTTGGTGGCCAGAGAGACTCTTGCAACATTGCATGAAGGCCACCTGGCCCAGGGAGCAAAAGGGGAAGAGTGATCCCGAATTCTTGCCAGGAAAGCTGCCCTTCCATCCTTTCCTTTGGCTCAGCACTCCAAGCTTCTACACTAAATACACATCGCATTCTTCTTCTGGCTACTCTTCCCTGTGTCCCACCTGTGACCATTATCTGAGCTAGGGTGACTGTCACTGCGATGAAACACTGGGACCAGGAACAAGGTGAAGAGGAAAAAGGGGTTGTTGTACTCACAGCTGGAAATCACAGTTCCTCTCTGACAGCAGTGAGGGCAGGAACCTGGAGACAGGAGCTCACGCAGAGGCCATGGAGGACGCTGCTTACTCTCAAGCATATCATGGCTTGTTCAGCCTGCTTTCTTATAGAACCCAGGACCACCAGCCCAGGGATGGCACCACCCACAATGGCTGGGCCTTCCCCCATCAGTCACTAATTAAGGAAATGCTCTACAGCCAAATCTTAGGGCGGTATATTCTCAGCTGAGGTTTATAGTGGTATATCATTTGTGTTTTAATAACAAAGCTTGCCTGGAGGTCAGTGCAAAGCAGCCTCACTAGTCAGCCATGCAGGCCAGGCAGTGGTGCACACACCTGCAATCCCAGCAGCCTCACTAGTCAGCCATGCAGGCCAGGTGGTGGTGCACACACCTGCAATCCCAGCAGCCTCACTAGTCAGCCATGCAGGCCAGGCGGTGGTGCACACACCTGCAATCCCAGCAGCCTCACTAGTCAGCCATGCAGGCCAGGCGGTGGTGCACACACCTGCAATCCCAGCAGCCTCACTAGTCAGCCATGCAGGCCAGGCGGTGGTGGTGCACACCTTTAATCCCAGCACTGGAAAGGAATATAAAACAGAAGGAGACAGGTCTCAGCTCAGTCTCATTCTGAGGATTTGTGGAGGCAGGATCTCCATTTCAGTATGAGGTAGAGGTAAGAACCAATGGCTGGCTGCTTTGCTTCTCTGATCTTCATGTTGAACCCCAATATCTCTCTCTCTGCGTTTTAATCACTCATGCTACAATTGGCATCCAATGTCTGGGATACGAATTCACGAAAAAGCTACCTGCACAGACTGGAGCTGCCTGTGGGGCTGGTTAGGCTTTCTTTAGTTTTTTCCCCCAAGCCTCTGAGCAAGTTTGGGATTTTCCTGTTGTAGCCTTTCTGAAACAATCTCCAGCTGCCACTCAAATCCAGAAGCACCTGGGCTCCAAATGCCACAGGACTCATCTGCCCCAGACCAACTGGTTCTTCACTCAAGCAGATCTCCACACCTGCTTTCTCCAAACAATCCCCTGTGCGCTTTTCAGACAGACAGCTCTCTCTCTCTCTCTCTCTCTCTCTCTCTCTCTCTCTCTCTCTCTCTCTCTCTCTCTCGCTCTCTCTCTCTTTCTCTCTCTCGCTCTCTCGCTCTCTCTGTCTCTCGCTCTCTCCCTCTCTCCCTCTCCCTCCTTCCCTCCACCATGGGCTGTAGGCTCCCCCTGAACCCCCTCTTGAGCTGCTGCCAAACTAGGTTGCTGTTCTACGCAGCAGCAATCAGCCTCACTTCTTCATCAACATCCTCGGTAGATTTGATAAGACAATTGGGAATTCTTAAAGGGAGGAATTTGTTAAAAGAGAGTGTTTTCTCCCATGTTAAAAAGTGGGGGAAAAAAACATTTCAATAAAGGGATTTGAGCCTCTGTGTGATAAAATGCTAGACAGTGTGAAAACAGAACAATTCAGTGGGAGGACATCTGATTAAGATGGGATTTATGTAATGTTGATTGTAAACAATATCTGCCTTATCATTTTTTTCTTATCACTAAAAAGTTGGGTAATCTGAGCACTAAGATACAGGCCTAATAAAACAAATCATAGAGATATTCAAATCCAGACAAAGGAATTTTATGGAGAGCCAATTTCAGCATTGCATTATAAGAATAGAGAGGAACAGCCTAAGGTTTCCAGACAACCAACATTAATATATCCAACAACCTTACAGGAATTGACAATTGACAGAGGACCTATTACAGCTAACTAGACTCCTGTGCCAATGTTAGATTTAAGGAGATTCAAGGAATCAATAGTCTCATATGATGTGCATTTACCCTTATGAAACAAATGTTAAACTCGTGGTCAGTTTGTAATAGAATTGGCCCTAAAGACTGGATAGAATTGGCTAATGGCATTTTAGAGCCTGGTCCACAATTGCAATGAAGTGCCTGGTTCAGAGAAGAGACTAAGATTATTGAACAATGGAGTAAAGCTAGAGGTAGGGAAATTTTCCAAGATCAAATTCTTGGAAAAGGAGACTATGCTGTTATAGAAAGGGAAGATGTATATGATAATCATACCCTGAAATTATGCTGCACAGTAGCTTTGAATGCTTGGGACAGAATTGGAGAAATAGGAAAGAAAATTGAGCCACTTACTAAAGTTATACAGGGTCCAAAGAAAGACTTTATGGATTTCTTACAAATATTGGCAGAAGCAATAAATAGAATGATACCAAACTGAGAAGCTAGACAAACAATAATTTAAACTTTGACTTTTGAAAATGCCAGTTCTCTATGCAAAAGGATAATTGGGCTGTTAAATGCAAGGTCAGCACCTTTGAACGAATAGATCCAAGATACAATTAATATTGAATCTCATGATCATGATGATACATGAATAGGAGAGTTCTGAAGAAAAAAAATCAATATGTCAAATGTTATAATTGTGGCAAACAAGGTCACTTTAAAAGGAATTATAGACCGGGAGTTTCTAGAAACAATGTTTTACTAAGAATAATCCATTCAGAACGCTCCTCCCTTCTGGATTATGCGAAAACTGTGGCAAAGGCAGGCATTGGACTAGTAACATTTAAGATAACCCTTTATCTTAAACGAGAAGCATTCAAGATAATCCTCTGCCATCAGGAAACTCCACGAGGGGCCTCTTGCAAGCCTCAATGACAAATCCAATTCAGTCTCTTCCTGCTATTGTAGAGAAAACTCCTTCACAGAGCAACTAAAGAGCATAATGCCTCTAGTGAGGAACCATACTGCTCTGGATAATAGAACAGCTATAGAAGAGAGACAAAAATTTCAGAAGAAACTATAAAGCCAGTATTTTGACAAACTTCTATAAATGAACAAAGACCAAAATTAAAAATACAAATAAATGACATTGTCATTGAAGGTCTGGCAGACACAGGTGTGGGAGTAACAAAAATTGCATCAGAATCTTAACATCCAAAATGGCCTCTTCAGGATATAAATGTTCACTTCTTAGGGTTCGGAACTTTAACTCAGGTAAAATAGAGTGTGCAATGGGTCAAATGATTAGGGCCAAGAGGCTAGAGAGAAATATTAAAACAATATGTGGCTAACATAGCAATGAATTTGTGGGGACATGATTTGTTACAACAATGGAATACTCAGATTAACATTCCCCTAATCTTAGAAACAAACCATAAATTAATGTATGTTTCTAGGGAAAATATTAGAAGGTTTTTTAAAAAAAAACAGTCACTGAACAGGGCACAACAGCTGCTGCTATTTCAAAGGCACTATCAGTCCTGCCTTTAAAATAGTTGACAGTTGTATGGGTTAAACAATGGCCTTTAACAATAGAGATGCTTCAGGCTTTAGAACAGCTGGTACAGGAACAACCAAATGCTCAGCATATTGAAGACTCAACCAGCCCTCACAATTCTTCTGTATTTGTTGTTAAAAAGAAATCTTGACCATGGAGAATGGTAACAGATCTAAGAACTGTTAATAAGGTGATTCAGCCAATGGGCTCTCTACAGTCTGACATTCTTTGGCCCAAAGAATGGCCTCTTATAATTATTGATTTAAAAAAAATTGTTTCTTCACTATACCTTTACAACAAAAAGACAAAAAAAAAATGGCCTTAACATTATTTACTTGTAATAATTCTCAGCCTGTTAAAAGATATCAATGAAGATTCTGCTACAGGGAATGTTAAATAGCCTCACCTGTACCAATAGTTTGTAAGTCAGCCATTGGAAGTGATACATAAGCAATTTCCTGAATTTGTAGTTTATCATCACATGGACGGCATTTTGCTATCTGAGTCAAATGTGGATACTTCAGAAAAATGTTTGAAGAAGTAAGAAAAATTCGGCATGTAGGAGATTACAAATTGCTCCTGAAAAAAGTACAAAGAGGAGATTATATTAATTATTTAGGTTATAAAATAGGTTTACAAAAAATTAGATACCAAAAAGCGCAAATTAGGAGAGATCTATTACAGATTCTTGATGACTTCCAAAGATTACTAGGAGACATTTCCCATCTACGGTGTGTAGGCAATTACAATAAAGTAGTCCCACACTAGATCAGAATGGAGTATAATAAAGGATTCTTTGTTTAGGGGAAGACTCACAGATCAACAGTCCTCTGCACTAGTGGAAAGCAGGAACTGAATGCAACAGCCAAGAGAGAAAGACTACACACATTTCTTTCTATATCTCTTTTTATAGTAGCCAAGGCCATGCCCAAAGTAGGCCAGCAGCATCTCAAAGGCCATTGCCTGAAGGAATTCCTTCAGCACCTCCCCTTTTTGTCTAAATAAGACAGTTCCAAACCCAATACAAAACTGTATACAATAAGAACAGATATCAAGTATAAAAATTAGAATTACAACCAGCATAAACCATATCAACATATGCTAAATGTTTCAATAATTATCCTATCCTAAGGAGTCTAAGTCCTATATTAGAAATAGCTTGGCTAAGTCATGAGAGGAAAGTAACTATGACTATCTAGTCTTCAACCCCATCGAAGACCTGAGAAGGAAAATAATATTACTTGAGTAAACAGGAAGTACAAACAAGCAACTTCCAAAATGTGCAATAAATGACAGAGACAACTGGCTACCTGGGCAAACACCCAAAGTCTCATTTGCAACGTTGGTTAAAGCCTAGAGTAATTCTGAAAGAGTTCCCCCAGCAGCTGTGAACTATTAAGACAGGTCCTGATGGCTGAATTAAATCAGCCAATATGTTTTAAAGATGTACTGAACTCAGAATGAAAACCAGGACATATGCTATGTTGGGGAAGGGGTTTTGTTTTGTTTCCACAGGAGAAGAAAAGCTATGGATACCATCAAAATTGATAAAGATTCTATTTCAACAAGAGACACCTCTTAGTTAGAAGAGATGATAGTTCATTACGAACCAAGGTCATTTAATCTAAACTAACCTAACAATGACTAACAATGCTTTTCATTTGATCAGATACAACTTGCCAAAGAGAATCTCCCCAAAGTTAGGGTGGAGGAAGGGTTTTGTTTCTGTCTCTTCAGGAGAATGAAAACATCCAGCTAAGGTATCTAAAGACCACTGGACAAATGAGACATCTGAAGAAAAAGAACAAATCATCCAGAAAAAAACTGTCTCAAGAAAAAGAGTAAATTGGCCTATTGGTATATCACATTTCCAACAAGCTAAACTTTTATAAATGTTCCCAAATGTTTGTTTCTGCTGTTCTCTACAGACATATAGTGAAAATGGTCCTTTCGTAGTCCCAGTCCAATTAAAGATTACAGCTGGCTTTGTAGTAGGCGTGTGGCTCTCTCCTTCTCTAAACCCACGCACGCTTATTAAAGTGAAATCTAAAATATCTCTCTCATGTCAGAAGAGCCAGCTGATATGAGACAGATGAAAAACAAAAAATTTAAGGACTACTTTATTGCTACTAATTTCATAATCCTTGGTTATATATTAATTCTTTAACAGCTTTTCTTAAGGTAAAAGATTTATAACATATATATATTAAATATATATAAACACATATTTTTTAACTTTTTGTCATGATATTAATGATCATATAGAGTACTAACTAATTCTAGAAAAAGGTTTTATCTACCTTCCTGTACATGATTTTGGGTTTGTACAGTGTTGCAGAGGAACTTTGGGTGACTGTCCACGCAGTCAGCTGTTTCTGCCATTTCTTACAATTTTTGGAAGTCGCTTTCTGGTACTCCCTGCTTACTCAGTTATATTATTTCCTACTTGGGTGTCTGAGGGAGCTGAAGACTAGATAGTTATAGTTTTTCCTTGTTTACCAAACACACAAAGCAAGTTATGATAGAATGCAAATTAGATACAAGACTCTGGACTCACCCGAATCGGGTAGATAGCAGAGGGTTTTCTCTGAATTTGTCAAATGTAAATGGACTAGATATTGTTGGTGTATTTATCGCTGTATATAGTTATTGCGCTTATTGTATATAGTTTTCTTATATTAGTTATAGCCTTCTTTTTATTTTAGACAAAAAGACAAAATATAGTGGTATATAATTTGTGTTTTAATAAACAAAACTTGCCTGAAAGTCAGTGCAAAGTAGCCACACTAGTCAGCCACATAAGCCAGGCAATGGTTGCCCACACCCTTACTCTCAGTAGCCACACTAGTTTGCCATAGAAACCGGGTAGTAGTGGTTCACACATTTAATCCCAGCACTAGATGGGAGGAGATAGGTCTCATGCTAAGTCTCATTCTAAGAATTGGTGGAGGTGGGATCGCCATTTGAGTTTGAGGTAGAGCTAAGAGCCAGTGGCTGGCTGCTTTGCTTTTCTGATCTTCATTCAGGTTGAACCCCAATGTTTGTATTTAGGTTTTTATTACTCATTATACAGAAGTTCCCCCCTTTCAGATGACTCTAGCTTGTGTCAAGTTGGCATGAAACTAACCTTCATAGGGCTTTTTTTGTTTGCTTGGTTGTTTGTTTTGTTTTGTTTTTCAAGACAGGGTTTCTCTGTGTAGCCTTGCTTGTCCTGGACTTGCTCTGTAGACCAAACTGGCCTCAAACTCACAGAGATCAACCTGCCTCTATCTTCCTAGTGTTGGGACTAAAGGCAAGTACCACCACCATCAAGCCACAGGGCTTTTCTTAAATATTTTTGTTTTGAGTTTGTAATACAATGACATCATTCCTCAACCCTTCCCCTTTCTCTTCTTTAGTTGTTACAGTGTGTGTGTGTGCGTGTGTGTGTGTGTGTGTGTGTATTCTAAATTCATAAATACAATCTGCTCAGTCTGTATAGTGTTACTTGTATATGTATGTTGTCAGGACTGGTCATTGGTATTGGATAACTAATTGATATGCTCTTCCAACTGAAGAATGGACAAGGAAAGTGTGGTACATATACACAATGAGATACTATTCAGCTAAGAAGAAAACTGAAATTTTCATATAAATGAATGAAGCCTGAAAAGATTTTAATGAGTGAGATAACCCAGACACAAAAAGACCAATGTGATATGTTTTCTCTCACATGAGGCTCCAACCTCCAAATCTTCAGATGTGGGTAGATATCCTGGAGTAACTGCAGAAGCCAAGAAAGTGAAAGGAACCATTGTGGGGAGGTGGAGAAGAGAAGCTACTACTGTAGAATATTATTTTAAGATGTGTCACATTTGTTCATGCTGTGGAACATTTGTTTAATGGTGCAAAGATGTGTTACATTCCTTTATGTTGCATTTGTTTAACTCTGTGAAGAGGTGTTACTTTGCCTGCCTAAAACACCTGATTGGTCTAATAAAGAACTGAATGGCCAATAGGTAGATAGGAAAAAGATAGGCAGGGCTGGCAGGTGGAGAGAATAAATAGGAGGAGAAAGCTGTGAAGAGAAGATTGAGGAAATGAATGAGTCCCATAAAGAATTCCAGGAAAATGAAACAAACAATGGGAGAGAAAAAAATAAATCCATTAGAGAAATCAAAACAAACAGAAGAATAAAACTGTTTAAGACTTAAAGATGGGCATAGAACAAATAAAGCAATAAAGAAAGCACAAACTGAGTGATTCCTGGAGTTAGATAAACCAAACTAAGTGAACAGGAACTACAAATGCAAGCATCCTCAACAGACCACAAGGAGATGAAAGATAGAGTCTCAGGCATAAAAGACAATAAAATAAATTGATACATCAGTCAAAGAAAATGTTAAATCTAAAAATTCCTCACATAAAACATCCAGGAAATCTGGAACAGTGTGGGAAGACCAAATCTAAGAAAAATAAGAATAGAAGAAGAAGAGTCCCCACTCTAAGGCCCAGAAAATACTTTTAATAAAATCATAGAAGAAAATTTTCCTAGCCTAAAGAAGGATATTCTTATAAAGGTACAAGAATCTTACAGAACACCAGATAGACTGGACCAGAAAAGAAAGTTGCCCCGCTCCCGGTAATAACCAAAACACTAAACATATAGTGTTGCAGGGGGCCGCTTGCTCATCCAGCCACCCAGAACAGAAATAATCACTTGGAAACTGTGTTAATTAAATTACTGATTGGTCCATTAGCTCTAGCTTCTTATTGGCTAACTCTTACATATTAATTCAGCCCATTTCTATTAATCTGTGTATCGCCACGTGACTGTGACTTACTGGCTAAAGTTGCATCTGGCTCCAGACAAATACATGGCTTCTCTCTGACTCCACCTCCTTTCTCCCAGCATTCCATTTAGTCTTCCCCACCTAGCTCTGTTCCTCTACTATAGGCCCAAAGCAGTTCCTTTATTAAGCAGTGATATTCACAGCATACAGAGGGGAATCCCATGTCAATACTGAACAAAGAAAGAATGTTGAAAGTTGCAAAGGGAAAGGGCCCAGTAACATAAAATGCAGACCTGTCAGAATTATACCCACCTTCTCAGTGGAGACTCTAAAAGCCAGAAGGGCCTAGACAGGAATTACCAATAATCACTGCCATTGAGCTGCCTCAATATCAGTGGGCTCAAATCCCCAATAAAAAGACACAGGCTAAAAGAATGGATGCAAAAACAGGATCCAGCCTTCTACTGCATACAAGAAACATACCTCAATGTCAAAGATAGACATTACCACAAGCTGGTGTAGGTATTCTAGTATCTAACAAAATAGACCTCCAACCAAAATTAATCAAAACAGGTGGGGAAGGACACTTCATACTCATCAAAGAAAAAAATCCACCACCAAAACAACACCTCAGTTCTTAACATATTTTCCTCAAATGCAAGAGCACCCACATTTTTAAAGGAAACACTGATAAAGCTTAAATCACACATCAAAGCTCACACATTAATAGTGGAGACTTCAACACCCCACTCTCCCAATGGACAGGCCATCCAGACAGAAACTAAACAGATAAACACTGGAATTAAAAGATGTTATGAATCAAATGGCCCAAACACACATCTACAGAACATTTCACCCAAACACAAGAGAATACATTTTCTTTTCAGCACTTCATGGAGCATACTCCAAAATGGAACACATAGCCAGTCACAAAGCAAATCTCAACAAACACAAGAAAATTGAAATAACTCAGCCGGGCGGTGGTGGCGCACGCCTTTAATCCCAGCACTCGGGAGGCAGAGGCAGGAGGATCTCTGTGAGTTCGAGACCAGCCTGGTCTACAAGAGCTAGTTCCAGGACAGGCTCCAAAACCACAGAGAAACCCTGTCTCGAAAAACAAAAAAAAAAACAAAAAAAAAAAAAAAAAAAAAAAATTGAAATAACTCCCTACATCCTATTAGACCACCATGGGCTAAAGGTAGATTTCAACAACAACAGCAGAAACAACGGAGGGCCTACAAACTCAAGGAAACTGAACAACTCTCAACTGAATTACCACTGGGTCAAGGAAGAAATAAAGAAATTAAAGAGTTCCTAGAATTCAATGAAAATGAATGCACAACATACCCAGACTTGTGGGACACAATGAAAGCAGAGGTAGAGGGAAGTTTACAGCCTAAGTGCCTTCATAAAGAAACTAGAGAGTTCTCTTGCTAGCAACTTAACAGCACACCTGAAAGCTGTAGGACAAAAAGAAGCACAGTCAAGAGGGATAGACAACAGGAAATAATCAAAATGAGGACCGAAACCAATAAGATAGAAACAAAGAGAACAGTACAAAAAACTTTTTAAAAAACAAAGAGTAGGGTCTTTGAACAATCAACAAGAAAGACAACCCCTTATCCAAATTAACTACAAAGCAAAGAGAAAATATCCAAATTAACAAAATCAGAAACAAAAATGGAGACATAAAAACAGATACCAAGGAAATCCCAAGAGTCTTTAGGTCATACTTCAAAAAGCTTTTCTCCACAAAATTGGAAAATCTAAAAGAAATAGACAATTTCCTCCTTAGATACCACTTACCAAAGTTAAATCAACATCAGATAAGCAATTGAAACAGACCTATGACCCCTAAAGAAACAGAAACTGTCATGGGATATTTGTTTACACTATGTGCGATGTGTTGTTGTGCTTGGTTTAATAAAACTGAACAGCCAATAGCTAGGAAGGAGAGAACAGGCAGGATTACCAGGGACAGAGGAATGCTGGGAAGAAGAAAGGCAGTGATGCCAGGAGACTTGGAGCAAGTTGGACATATAGTACAAAGGACAGGTAACTGAGCCACATGGCAGAATATATGGTAATAAAAACAGGTTAATTTAGTTATAAGAGTTAGTTAGAGACAAGCCTAAGCAGAGGCCAGAGTTTTCATAATTAATAATAAGTCTCCATGTTGTTATCTGTGAGCTGATGGGTCAAGAAAAGTCTGACTACAAGAAGCAGTGATTTTAGTGCAGAATTCCAGTCCTTCAAAGAAGAGCTAATATCAAGACTCCTCAGACTATTCTACAGGGAGAACATCACCAAAATTCTTTTTATGAGGCCATAGTCTGATACCCAAACCACATAAAGATTCAACAAATAGAATTATGAACCAATTTCCTTCAGGAACATGGATGCAAAAATATACAGTAAAATCATTGCAAATTGAATTCCAGTGCACATCAAAAAGATCATCCACCACGACTAATTAGGCTTCATCTCTGAGGTGAAGAGAAGGTTTCACACACACACACACACACACACACACACACACACACACAAGTCTGGCAGTGTAATCCCCCATTTAAACAAACTGAAAGAAAAATAAACCATGGTCATCTCATTAGATTCTGAAAAAGCCTTTGACAAAATCCAACACCCTTCACGGTAAAGGTCTTGGAGAGAGCAGGGATAAAAGGGACATACCTAAACATAATAAAGACAATTTACGGTAAGCTGATAGCCAACATCAAGTTAAATGGAGAGAAATTGAAAGCAAGTCCACTAAAATCGGGAACAAGACAAGGCTTTCCACTCTCTCCTTATCGATCCAATGTAGCCCTTGAACTTCTAGCTAGAGCAATAAGACAACACAAGATCAAAAGGATACAAATTGGAAAAGAAGTTAAGGCATCATTATTTGCAGGAGATATGATAGTATACACAAACGACCACAAAAATTATACCAGAGACCTCCTTCAGCTGATAAACACCTTCAGGAAAGTGACTGGATACAAGATGAACTTAAAAAAAAAATCAGCAGCCTTCCTATATATGACAAATAGGCTAAGAAAGAAATCAGGGAAACAACACCCTTTACAGTAGCCACAAATAATATTAAATATCTTAGGTTAACTCTAACCAAGTAAGTGAAAGACCTGTGTGCCAAGCACGTGAAGCCTTTGAAGAAAGAAACTGGAGAAGATATCCATAGATGGAAAGCTCTTCCATGCTCATGCATTGGTAGGATCAAGATAGCAAAAATGGCCATCCTGTTAAAAACAATCTACAGATTCAATGCAATGCCCATCAAAACTCTTACAATTCTTTACAGATCTTGAAAGAAACATATTCAACTTCATATGAAAAAAAAAGAACATCTAAAACAATCCTGCACAATAAAAGAACGTTTGGAGGCATCACCATCCCTGATTTCAAGCTCTAGTGCAGAGCTATAGTAATAAAAACACATGATATTGGCATAAAAACAGGCAGGGGGATCAATGGAATGGAATCAAAGACCCAGATCTAGATCCACACCCCTACAAACACCTTATTTTTTATAAAGAAACCAGAAATACACACTGAAAATAAAAGGCAGCATCTTCAACAAATGGTGCTAATCTAACTGGGTGTCTACATATACAAGAATGCAAATAGATTCATACTTACCACCCTACACAAAACTCAAGTCTAAGTGGATCAAAGACCTCAACACAAAACCATATACACTGAACCTGGTAGAAAAGGAAGTGTGAGCCAGGCGGTGGTGGCACACACCTTTAATCCCAGCACTCTGGAGGCAGAGGCAGGTGGATCTCTGTGAGTTCGAGGCCAGCCCAGCCTGATCTATAAGAGCTAGTTCCAGGACAGGCTCTAAAACTACAGCGAAACCCTGCCTCCAAAAAAAAAAAAAAGAAAGAAAGAAAGAAAAAAAAGAAAGTGGGGACTAGCCTTGAATCCACTGGCACAGGAGACAACTTCCTAAACAGAACACCAACAGCACACACACTAAGACTGACAATAAAGGATACCTCATGAAATCTAAAAATTCCTGTAAGTCAAAGGACACCATCAATAGGACTAAACAGCAGCTCACAGAATGGGAAAAGATCTTCACCAACTCCACACAGGACAGAAGACTAATATACAAGGTACATAAAGAACTCAAGATACTAGACAGCAACAAACCAAATAATGCAATTTAAAAAATGGGGTACAGATCTGAACAAACAATTCTCAACAGAGGAATCTCAGATCTCTGAGAAGCACTTTAAAGTGCTCAACATCCTTAGCCATCAGGGGAATGCAAATCAAAACGACACTGAGATTCCATGTTACACCAGTCAGAAGGGCCAAGATCAGAGACACAAGTGACAGCTCATGCTGGTGAGGGCATGGAGCAAGGCGAACACTCCTCAGATGCTGGTGAGGGCGTGGAGCAAGGCAAACACTCCTCAGATGCTGGTGGGAGTGCAAACTTATCCGGCCACTTTGGAAATCAATATGGAAGTTTCTCAGAAAACTGGGAATCGATCTACCTCAAGCTCCAAAGGACTCTCCATCCTACGACAAGGACACTTGCTCAGCTATGTTCATAACATCTTTATTTGAAATATCAAAACCTGGAAACAACCTAGATGTCCCTCAACCAAAGAATGGATAAAGAAAATGTGGTAAATTTACTCAATGGAGTATTACAAAGTTGTAAAAAAAAATGACATCATCAAATTTGCAGGCAAATAGATGGAACTAGAAAAAAAATCATCCAGACTCAGAAAGACAGACATGGTTTGTATTCACTCATAAGTGGATATTAGCTGTAAAGTAAAGGATAACTATGCTACAATCCGCAGACCCAGAGAGGCTAAGTAACAAGGAGGGCTTAACAGGAGATGCATGATCTCTCTTGGAAGGGGAAATAAAATAGATTTTGTGGGTGGACTGGGAGCAGGTGGGGATGGGAACAGGAAGAATCATGTCAGGGTGGAGAGAGAGTACTGGGAGAGACAACTGGAACTGGGGGCATTTCAGGGGGCAAGGCAGAAACCTAGTGCAACAGAAACTCCCAGGAACCTACGAGGAGGAACCTAGCAAAGACTCCTACTGAAAGGAGATAAGAAGCCTCAGCCCACCATCTTCTTCAACCAGGCAAGGCTTCAGCGGCAGGGACTGAGACACCAACGAGGCCACCAAGCCTTCAACCTACGATTTGTCCTGCCTGCGAGATGTGCTAGGGTAAAGGTTATGCAGAACTTATGGGAGTGGCCATCTAATGATTGGTTTGACCTGACACCCATGCAGGAGAGGGAGCCAGTACCTAACACTGCCTGGAGTGCCAAGACCCAAAGGCTGGACAGCCCTGAGACCTAGGACAGAACCAAACAAGGAAGATTTTTAAAATGTCACTGAAATGTTCCGTAATGATCCTCTGCTGTACTTGTAGACCAGAGCCTAGCATAATCGTCATCAGAGAGGCTTCATGCAGCAACGTAAGGGAGCAGATGCAGGGACCCACAGCCAAACATTAGTTGGAGCTTGGGGAATCCTGCAGAAGAGGGGGGAGGAAGGATTGTAGGAACCAGAGGAGTCAAGGTCACCACAAGAAAACCCACAGAGTCAACTAAGCGGAGCTCCTAGGGGCTCACAGAGACTGAACTGCCAATCAGGGAATCTGTGTGGGTCTGACCTAAGTCCTCTGCATGTGTGTTACAGCTGTGTAGTTTGGCGTTCTTGGGGGACTCCGAACAGTGGGAATGGGGATTATCTCTGACTCTTTTACCAACTCTTGGAACTCTTCCTCCCACTGGGCCACCTTGTTCAGACGTGATATGAGGGGATGTTCCTAGTCTTATTGCAACTTGTTAGGCCATGTTTGATTGATATCCCTGGAAGGCCTGCCCTTTCTTGAAGGGAAATGGAGGAGTGGATCTGGGGGAGGGAGGAGATGGAAGGGAGGGACAGGGAGGAGAGGAAGAAGGGATGTAATATATGCAAGAAGAATAAATTTAAAAAGGAAGGAAGGAAAGAAGGAAGGAAGGAAGGAAGGAAGGAAGGAAGGAAGGAAGGAAGGAAGGAAGGAAGGAAGGAAGAAAAATCCTCCTTTGGGGTGTGAACTGATACCCAAGAAGCTCTCCCAAAACGAATTCATTCAAAATCAAAACCAGAAGTTCAAATGAACAGTAGAAACAAACAAACAAACAAAGCATAGCCACTGGTTTTATTCAGCTGTGAAAACTGAGCGCACCATGACCAGAGAAACAAGTGAGACTCAACAAGACAGACATCACGTTTCCTTTTGCTCCTGCATTCTAGATTTAAACATATAGATACACACCATGTGTATGATATCATACACACATATATGATGTGGAAGTAGCTCAGGAACCATGAAAGGAAGGAATGGGCCTAAAGGGGAAACAAAAGAGGACAGTGGAAGGGAGGGACAGACAGATGGAAAGAATATATATGCGATGTATTAGAGTGGCTCACAGGCTGTGGTCCGGCTATTCCAACAATGCCTGTCTCCTGATGGAAAGGCCAGGAATCTGGGTTTTTGTTTGGTCCATGAGACTGGACGTCTCAGCAGGTATTCAGGCTACACTGGAATCCTGAAGAAGCAGGTCTACTACTAGTGAAGGAATGCCTTAGCAACAGGGTGGAGGAACTGGCCAGAGAGGGTGAGGGCAAGCAGACAAAAAGCAAAAGGTTCCTTATTCATGTACTTTTGTGTGTAATGGCATTTCATTTGTATTTTAATAAATAAAGCTTGCTTGAGGATTAGAAAAGTAAAACAGCCATACTGGTCAACTTTACAGACCAGGCAGCAATAACACACACCTTTAATCCCAGCAGCTACAATGTCATGCACCTTTGATCCCAGAAGCCATACTCGCTTGCTATAGAACCAGGCAGTAATGGTGCACACCCTTAATCCCAGAACTAGAGAGGATTATAAAACTGGAGGAGACAGCCCTCACTCTCAGTCTCATTCTGAGATTCCTGGAGGCAGAATCACCATTTTGGGAAAGAGGTCGCAGTAAGAGCCAGTGGCTGGCTGTTTTGCTTTTCTGACCTGCAGGTTGAACCCCAATTTATGTCTCTGAGTTTTTATTAATAGTCCTTCATTTGATACCCAATGTGGGGCACCAGATTTAGGGTGAGTCTTCTCACCTCAAATAGTTCAATCAAGAAAACTCTCACAGGTGTGCCTAGCTGCTTGGGTTTAATTGATTCCAGATGCAGTCAAGTTGACGACCAAGATTGGCCATCACAGAGGGAGCAATATAAAAACATCACATTTTCTGCCACATACAGAATCCATATGTGATGTCTATTCTTTTTTATCAACTTGACTACATCTGTAATTAGCTAAAACCCAAGCAGCTGGGCACACTTGTGAGAGTTTTTTATTATTATTATTTTTAATTAAATCATTTGAAGTGGGAAGAGCCACTTTTATTCCAGATCTTTTGAGTTGGAAAGATCCACCTTTAATCTGGGCTACACCTCTGCTGGCAGCCTACATAAAGGACACTGAAGAAAGAAGCTCGCTCTTTTTGCCTGCTTGCTCTCGCTCTTGCCAGCAAGTCCATCCCTTCCTGGCATTAGAGCCTTCTTGTTCGGGATACTGGAGAATACTCAAGACCAGCTGAGATATCCAGCCTCATGGACCAACAATGCTGGATTCCTGACCCTTCTGTTGGTAGACAGTCCTGTGGGCCTAGGTGGACCACAGTCTGGAAGCCATCCTGGCAAATCCCTTTCTTCGTGTAGAATGAATGTAGATTCATTCTCTATGTTCTGTCCCTCTGGAGAACTCTGACTAACACAGCAGATTTAACCGGACAGGGCCATGTGCACAGCATGTAAGCAGGAGCTGGATCCTTCTAAGGTGGGTGCAGCAGGGACAGAGAGAGGAGGGTGAGCAGAGCCAGACGCAGAGATGGGTATGTATGAGATGTCAAAATGAAGATCTGTTCTTTCATATGCTGGCTTTAAATTTAACTCTTGTTGCCAGGCATGGTAGTATATACTTTAATTCCAATAATCAGGAGACTGAGGCAAGTAGATCCCTGTGAGTTTGAGGCCAGCTTGGTCTACAAAGTGAGACCTAATCTCAGAAACAAACAACAAAAAGAATTAACTTTTGTTAAAAAAAAAAGGCCTACCTAAGACTTTAACATGAAATGACATATAAAATTATGGTAGTATATTTCTACATGTACACATACATATATGTAGTGGCACAAACATATTACAGTATACATAGATGAAATCTATAAACCAAACTTAGAATTGGAGCTTCACAAGTCTGTATTCCATTCAGGAGTCAGGGACTCATTCTACCATAATCTGCACTCCATGATTGCAAAGCTGTGCTACCTGCAGGTTTGCATTCCACAGGCCAGTCACGGTCATGGGTGTCTGTGCAGAAATGTCCAAGGGCTGATTCCCTCCTGCAAAGGTCTCTCCCAAGCTGTCATTCAAGTCTTTGCTTCATGGCACACTAGTCTTGTCTCTCATGAGGGTGGGGTGACTTCCTGTTGTCTTCCTCTTCAAGTGCTAACTGCCAGCTTGGTATAAGACACCAGAATTCTAAAGTAATCTTCGATCTAGAATCTGCTGAGAGACTGGCCTCTGGGCATGCCTATGTCAGGGGACGGGGGTGTTATCTTGGTTAATTGAGGCGTGAAGACTGCGGTGGCAGAAAGGAGAATGTGAGCTGAACACAAGCATCCATTGCTCTCTGGTCTTGATTATGTATTGTTACTCTGTGTGCACGAATGTGTGCCATAGTGCTCTTGTGGCTTGTGGGGGTCAGAGGACAACCCTCAGGAGGTGGTCATTCTCACCCTCCTGCTGCTGAGGCTTGCTCTCTCACGGTTCTGCTGAGTACTTCAGGCTGAGCTAGCTAGTGGCAAGCTTCTGGGCAATTCTCCTGTCTCTACTTCCCAATTTGCCATAGGGATGTTTTACAGATTCAAGTCACCAAAGCTGGCTCTTTTCTGTCAGTTCCAGGGATCAAACTCAGGTCAGCGGGCTTTGAAAGCAAGCGCTTTTCCCTGCGGAGCCAACATGCCAACCCCTTTCTCATTTTTGTTCATTTATCTGTTTCTTGATTGTGGATACAATGTAACCAGCTGCTGCAAGCTGCTGCAGCTGGGACTTGCTGCCATTGACTGTAACCTGGAAATGGGAACTAAAATAAACCCTTCCTCCCTCTCGTTTGTTTTCTGTCAATCCTTTTATCACACTAGTGAGAGAAGAAAGACAGCAGCTGAGGGTCTAGGCTGGGGTTGGGGGCAGGCTGCGAGGTGTCAATTCTTTGGTGGTGAATATATTTTCATGTTACAATGATCCTAACTTCCTTATGTGGCCATGTGACATCAAGGACTCAAAGATGAAGAGTGGGTAAGAAGGACTACATATCTTTGACACGGAAGCCTTCCGTTTGCCCTTTCCACGGCAGCTGTGGACAGTGAGGTCCTCGTGTGATGATATGCAATGCGCCATGCAGAGTGGGCATCATGCAGAGTTCCAGGAAAGGCACCTCCAAGAGGCCTGTAAGGAGCGGAGTGTTTGAACAGACTTCAAAAGCTACGATTGCCGGTGGTAAATCCAGGGAGAGTACATTCAGGGAGCAGAACACCCAGTCTCCAAGTCCAAGGGTGTGGAAGTATATGGTCACAGGTGGCAGGTTGCTCATGCCACAGTAGAGTGCAGTGGGGTTGGAATGTGGGAGAACACAACACCTAAGCTGGCCAGGTAAACAGACCAGAGTACCAGAGCCTGCCAGCCACACACCAGGCTTTCTACCCCGGGATGGCACTGACCTTTGGAGCCACATTCTTTTTTGTTTGGAGGTGCCTGTCACTGTCCTGTGCTTGAGAGATGCTGAGCAGCCAACCTGGCCTCTGCCCACTGGTACCAAGAGCAACTGCACCAACAGTGGAGGCAACCAAGCATGTCTCTCAACTGCCCAGTGCCCCATGAGGAAGCTGCCCAAAGCAGTTAATGGAGGCAGTGAGGATAGCAATGGCCTAGGGTCCTGTTAGGAGCAATTCCTGTAGTGAGCAAAGACAAAAGACAGGAAAAGACAAACAGGAGGCTCTCTGAATCAAGGGGCTGAAGAGATGCTTGGGCAATAAAGTTCTTACTGTAGATGCATGAAGACCCAAGTACAACCCCCAACCCCCACGTAAAAATGTTTGGCATCCAACTAACCAGCAGAGTCGAGTGGTAAATTCCAGGTCAGTGAGAGACTCTGCCTCAAAGAAATCTGGGGAAGGATAGAGGAAGACACCTGACATTGACCTCTGACCTCTTCACACAAACACACATGCATACACAGAAATACACACACACTACAAGCATGGCGGTGTGCATACTTTTAATTCCAGACTTTCGGAGGCATGGACAGGAGAATTCCTGGGATGGGAGTATTGCTGGCCAGCCTAACCTACTTGGTGAGCTCCAGGCCAATGAGAGACCTGAGAATAATACCCAAGGTTGTCTTCTGACCTGCACACACACACACACACACACACACACAGAGAGAGAGAGGGGGGGGGAGGGGGGGAGAGAGAGAGAGAGAGAGAGAGAGAGAGAGAGAGAGAGAGAGAACTAAGATCGAGGATGTCCATTTTAAAGGGGAGGGAAGGAAGCCCAACTCTTCATGGCAATTAGAGATAAAGGTCATTGCCCAAAAGGCCAGGAGAAAAGGTGAAGGTGGGTACCAGTCTACCCCAAAGTGAGTGACACTTGGAGAGCCCATGGCAGGACATCTATGGGCCTGGCCTCCTTGTAGGAATTACACGTTCAGCCCAGGCTGGCACAGACACTGGCTGTCTCCTGGAAGCAATTGGAATTACATGATGGAGCTGATTCTGAGAGTCCCCTCCTACTTCTCTCTCCACACAAACACGCAGCCATTGTCCTGAAGCACCTTGTCCCTCGAGACTGCCCCAGCCTCTGCTGTCTTTGGATCTCCGATCTCAGCATCCACCTGGGTCCTTGCTCTCCTGAGCGACCAGCTGTAGACTGTGTCTCTGCACATGCCCTCCTCGTGTTTATGACTTGCTAAGCTGTCTCAAAGGTCTCAGGGAAAACCCTTCACTATTATAATAAAAAAATAGTGAGAGTCAAGTGGAGAAATACACAGGGGAGAGTTCACAAGGGTCCAGGGCACGGGAGTTTCTGTCCCCATGGAGTTAGGGGACCATCCCCTCCCAGCCTGTGACTGTGCTCGCCAACCAAAAGACCATCACATCTCCTTGTCCATGACACGTTGTAGGCGCCATCTGTCGCTCTGCCCAGCCTTCCTTGGACGTTTGGGAGCAAGGATAAAGGTCCTAGCCCTCAACTGTTCTTTCCCATGCCTGGCTCCATCCCGAGGCTAGGACGGCCCACTTAAACCATGTCACCTTATTGCCATCTTTACTGTGAACTGAGACATCTAAAGGAACCCAGCGTGACCCCCGAGAAAACACAAGGTGTCAGTTCAGTGATGGAAACAGGGGACAAGTACCAAACACATCCATAATTCCAATCGTAGCTTCTTGAGATCCTCTGAGATGTGTTTCAGGACCCACAGGGGATCCCTGGAGCCATAGATGAATAGCGCACATGATGTGGACGAACTAGAGGAAGGGTTTATGTCAGTTGGTAGCCTACACAGCATGGATATGCTGGAGAAAGATGCTCTCTGCTAGTGGGTGGCATACTCCACAGGGATGCTCTGTACCCTAGTCTGGTGCATGTCCAGGGTAGGGAAGAGTGAGCTGGCACAAGACTTCATTGCCATACTCAGAGAGGCAAGCAATTTAATCTTGTGACTTATTTACTTCCGGAAATCTTCATTTAATATCTACAGTAGACCATGGATGGTTGAAGAATTATGAAAAACAAAACTCTGGGTGATGATGGATTATTGTATACCACTTTGATATAAAAAATCATTAATAATGAATCAGACGGAATAAGGGTGGTGTAAAATGAGAAGGAAGGAGGGCTAATGAGTGGGGCTTGGAAAGCAAAGGAGCTGAGGCCCAGGCAGAGTCAGGCCAGGGCTTGTCCCTGAGCTCCACTAGCACCTGTGCTCGGATGCGGGGCCTTTCACAACCAGTGTCTGGTGCCAGTCCCTCAGCCACCTCCTCCTCAGTCTCAGTAAGACCTGAGTTGCTGCTCGCTGGTCTCCCCAAGACACAGAGCCTTCTCTCTAAACACCGTCCAGTTTCCTCTTGATTTGGAGTCTCGCTCCCCAAACTACTCTTAGTAGGTGGGAATCACATGTAACAGGGAGGTCGCAAAAACCTCAGTCAACAATCACATCTGCATTCTTCCTCCCAGCTGCAGACTGGGCAGGGTGTCATGCCAGAAGGGTGTGGGGACAGGTGTCATCCCTGGGCCAAACCAAATCAAGCTGATGACCTACTGATGACTTCTCTTTGAGTAAGAAGCAGCATCAGTAATACAGTGCTCAGGGGTCTAAAGAACCTATTTTTGCTCCCTCAGTGAGCCTCTTGGTGGGTGTCTAGGAGGGAGTGACGGAAGCTCTTCCTCTCCAAACCCCAAAGACTCGCCAGCATGTTTACCACAGGGAGACACAGAAAAGACCCTTGGGCCCCAGACCTCCATCCCACCCATCACTCCACCCCATCACTGCAGGTATAGGAAGCAAAATCAGTAGACTGGTACCGTGGTGTAGACAGGCACTATGGTGTTTAGCAATGTGATGAAAATGAAGTCAATTTTCTGGTATGACTTTGACGACTAAGAACCTTGAACTACGGGGGCAGGATAACATTCTTCGGAAGGAAGGACGGATCGGGCTGCTGGCTGGTGAACAGCTTCACAAAGCTCCAGGGCATCAGGGACAGATATTTCTGTACTGACGGCTCCGGAGCCAGCAACACCCAGCAACAATAACTTCACACATCTTCACCGAGGCTGAGCCCTTCTCAGCAGCCCTTAAAGCATTTACCTCCCCAGAAACCACTCAAAGTACTAAATATTAAAAGAAAATAAAAATCCCAGGTACCAGAAATTGCACTTAGCAACTATCAACCGTATTATTTCCTTCCATCGAATGCATTTTTCTATTTTTAAAAATATAAACGGCTTTGGCTATTTTAAAAAAAAACACTTATCCACCCTCCTAAATGACTCTGAATTTTATTTGTTTTTCATAATTGAACCAACTAGGTACAAAAATGAAGCAGTAATTCTAAGTAGCTCCTTAAGCATGGAGAGCTTCTTCCACCTGTCATTTCAAATCGCACATTGTTCAGGCGGGAGGCACAGGATGGGGGGAACCGGGTGAGCAGAAGTGGGAAGCTCTACCTGAAACCCAAGCCAAGGGGTTCGTCCACCTCACCCGGCGCATCTCTGAATAGAGCCGCATGCCATCCGCTCCTGCCCCCTCACTTCTCAGTCACTCAGTCACGCATGTCATCCGTAATTATTAGGTAGGTACAGGGAGGAAATCACTGACAGAGCCTAGCGAGCGCCTCACCCTCAGGTGCCTACAGACTAGAAATCAAGCACATTAACTAGATGGCTTAATTGACTCATTCCCCAATAACCTTTGAACCTTTGTTATCCAGAGGCGCTGCCGAGGGCCATCATGGAGACAGGCCAGACCTGGCATTCAGGGGCTGACTCTCTGGTGGGAGGTAAGCAGATAAACAAGATGATCTCAGAGTGATAATTGCTGGGAAGTACGTTAGAGGAAGTTGTGATGGAGGCACAGGAGGGCATGGGCATCTTGGAGGGGTGGTGATGGGGATGACCTATGACCCCGGGGCCGTTTGCCTGGGCAGCTGGCTCCTGCTCCAGCCCAGTCGAGGTCTCCATGCTCCGACTGTTTCCGTGAAGGGTCGGGGGTGGGGGGACATTGGTCACTGCTTGGTGGATGAGCAGGCAGCCTGTCCTACCCAGGGTCACGACCAGGGCTGGCAAGGAGAATGCATACGGTGCTGACAGAGATCCACACACCTTTAGCCTGGTGCAAATGGTGGGGCTAAGTCTCAGACAGCAGCAGGGAAGTGTGCGCCTGTGAACGCTGCCAGGCTCGGCCACGTCCAAAGAACCCGCCAAACGCAAACAGGACTGCTGCCAAGGCTCGCGCGTGCGCAGGACGGCTCCCGCCCGCCGATCTCCGCGCTAGCGAGCTCTGCGCCGGCGCACTGAGCCCTGCCGAGTGCGCCGGGCGCGAGGGGCGGGGCCTGAGTGCGCTGCGCCGAGAAGGCGGGGCCTGCCGGCTCCGGAGGCGGAGCCTAGCCCGGCTCGGCGAGGCCGCCGGACGGCACTTCCGGGCGTCCCAGCGCTGGGCCCGACGGCGCCTGCGCGGTGCGAGGCCGGCCGGCCGGGACGGGGCGGGGCTGGTGAACTTCTGTGCCTCCTCGTCCCGGGACGCCGCGGGACACCGGGAGGGCGGCTGGCACCATGAAGATCTGGACTTCCGAGCATGTCTTTGAGTGAGTGTGGGAGCTGCTACCGGCTCCGGCGCCGTCGGGGAGCTCTCTGGCATCGGGTGTGGCAGAACTAGTGGGGCTGACCCCGGGACCGGGGACCGCCAAGGTCACGACCCCAAGCCTAGCTAGGGCCTCGGTGACCCCGGGCAGGGGCCCTGCGCCACTGACGGAAGACAGGAACTGGCCGTCGGGCATGACCCGGAAGTGACTCCAGGGGTCGCAGAGCGCTAGGTCCCGCCGGCCTCGTGGTGGCCTGGGGTGTTCGGAGCTCCGACCACCTCGTGGTAGCCTGGAGTGACCTGACGGAACCCCGACGGCTTACAGTGGCCTGGGGTGTCCTGACTGAGCCCCGACGGCCTCACGGTGGCCTGGGGTGTCCTGACTGAGCTCCCGCCCCCTCCATTGCGTGAACCTCCCACGGACAGCCAGGCAGCCGTCCATCTAGGTGGAGTTTCTTCTGGTGAATTCAGTTCACACCACCATGGTGCCAAACCTTGGTGACAGTCAGCCTGAGGAACAGCCAGAGATCCGGGACCAGGCCTTGCTCTTCCGGATAGTTTGTGACCGTGGTTTCCCATATCTGTGAGCCATGACAATTGACCAGATAGCCAGTCTGCCATCACATCCGGTCATAGCTTTATGGTTCTCTGAACTTGTACTGGAAAACAGGACCGGAGTCTTTTGGGTGTTGGGAAAGACACCACCCAGGTTCACAGTGCCACATACAAGATAAACAAATGGTTAACCCTTGTTCCAGCAGTATTCTTCGTTGACTGACATAAAACATCCCCTTGTCGGAATTATTGTTGACTTAGCCTTTGAGTCCATTTCTGGGTGATCTGTTGCCACACCGCTGTAATAGTATAGCTTTGTGGTGTGTTTAGTCCAGGTGTGCCAGCACTGTTATGAGAGCTATTTTAAAAGAAGAGTGGGCCCAAGGCCTTTGAGGGCTCACTGTGTGCCCCATAAGGACAGTGCACTGGAGTTAGAAGGGACTCTCTCACTTCTGGGACTGGAGTCCCTGGGGTGCTTTTTAACCTGGTCACAGCCTTTGGTAGTCTGTTCAGAAGGGATTCTACAACCCAGTCCTCTGCTGGATCTGAGGGCTTCGAAGTTGCTGCCCAATCCCATGCTTAGAACTTATCCTCCCTGCTGGTCCTCCACATTCTTCCCTCAGCTTGTCTCCTCTGCCCTCTCCTGCCCTAGGACCCGTTCCTCCCCGTTTCCTGCCAGGACGTGTGTTCAGTGAAATCTAGTCACTGGACTTGAGGTCTTTTCATCCAGGAGCTTAGTCTTCTTCTGTCACAGACCTCTAAGACTAGGGAACACTCCAGGAGCTGTGTCCGAGAAGATAGATCTGCAAATAAACGCTGTCCATGCCCCGGTAGGAGACCGAGGGTGCCGTCTCTCCAGAGAGGTTGAGCCAACCAATCAAGGTCCCAACCCATACACACTTAGGGCACCCAAACCTGTATCTCAAGCAGGATCTGCCGTATGCCCATAGCCCTTACATTGCCGAGTCTGAGGCTAGCCTGAGCATAGAGCCACAATGTGCGCTGGGCAGCCGGACTGCTTAGCAAGGTGGAGTCTCAGAAAACAGGATTTCAAGATGGAGTTAGCCTCCTGAATTACAGTCCCAGTGTCTCACTACTGTTTTCAGGGTTCCATCTTGTGAACGATGTTCTCTCAAGCAGGACCCCAAGTCATTCTTCATCCGTACATCTTGGATTTTTCAGGCATTTCTGAGACATGGCATATTGTTAACACCCAGTGTGGCGTCGCTTGCTGAGTCTTCCAGCTTCTGTGTGTGCCGGTTCCAGGGATGAGCATGGCCAGACTCTCAGCTCCATGTCGGTGCTCTATGAACGTCTACTAGGGTCTTTTTCACAGAATCATGCTTTGTCGTGAAGCTAAAACTAATTGCTGGAGCACTAGTGATCACTGGGTGCCCTTGGCCAGCAGTGATGTTTAGAGTTCGCCTAGAGAGCACAGACGGGGCAGTCACGGTAAAGCAGAGAACTCCCCCACCCCCCGGACTGCTTATGAATTTTTCAGAAAGGGAGGGAGAAAAGGTCAGTGCATGGATGAGAGAGCAAAGAGGGCCTCATCTGATCTTCATTTGAGATCGTTGTCTCTGTGATAGTCAGAGGGCTTGGCCAAATCATTGCCATTGGGCTGCTTAGATTATGAAGCTTCCACTTAGATATCTGCATTGACTGTGGAATAGGGCTTAAGGGTAAATAGAAATCCAGGCTTGTTCATAGGATACTTCTTTTGACTAAATGAAAACATTAAAAAGCATATCACTGGTTGTGGTTCTGGAGGGTTTTCTTCTGTTGACAGGTGTGGTTGTCAGTCCAGGTTCTCCACAAGGTTGAAGTGATTAGTGCCCACCTGCTTTGCTTTTAGATAACAAGAGTGCTGTGGTTTGTGTTCGTGGGCATAGCTTGAAGTCCATCTCCAGAAAGCAAGGACACAGATAATAATACAGAAAGGGGTGGGGTCAGACTGCAGGTGGACCAGCCAGCTGTGTGTTTCCTGAGAGTGAGTGCCTTGTGTACCCAGAGGGCAGGTGTGAGTGTGGCGCATTTTGAATGGGTATGTGGCCTTTTTGCGAAAGTAAAGAAGCTGCAGGTTCTCAACCACTGGAGTGATGGGCAGGTGCTCATGCTAAGTCATAGGCCTTGGCATTTCCTCCCAAGTGACCTTTGCAGAGCTGAAGCCAGACTTGGAGGAAAGTGCGCGCGCGCGCGTGTGTGTGTGTGTGTGTGTGTGTGTGTGTGTGTGATATGCCCAAGGACGGATGTTAAGACAATGCTTGATCAGCCAGTGTCCCCACACGCCTTTACTCCCAGCATCCGGGAGGCAGAGGCGGGCAAGTCTCTGAGGTCCAGGACAGCCAGGGCGTCAATTCTCGGCTGTGACTGAGGAAGGATTGCTGTGAGAGGCATGCTCCTTAAGGCTTTGCTTCATGGGCACTGCTATGCCGTGCGGTTTGTTTCCGCAGACACTGACATCTGTATGCATTTAAAAACCGTCAGCACTCATGTCTCCAGAAGTTACTTCCCAGCATAAACTCGTCCCATCCTAAAGCACAGCCTCTGTGGTAGAAGAATGGCTTACCCCATCCGCCATTTTACGTGTTTGGTTTTTGGTTTGTCTGCAGCCACCCATGGGAAATGGTTACCACGGCTGCAATGCAGAAATACCCAAACCCCATGAATCCAAGCGTGGTTGGCGTTGACGTGTTGGACAGACATGTCGATCCCTCTGGAAAGCTGCACAGCCACAGGCTCCTCAGCACAGAGTGGGGCCTGCCTTCCATTGTGAAGTCTGTAAGTATGCCCTGCCTGGGGCCGTGCGCTAGGGTCTCCTACCGTCTTTCTGTTCTGCTGCCGCGTGGGATTTTGCATAGGTTGGAATTACATCCTAAAGGTTGGGATGTGTGTTGGATTAGAAAGACTGCTCAGCCTCCTAAGGTACTATGGCTGGAGGGAGCTGGCTCAATGGAGAAGGGAGTTACATCTTTTCCTGCTTTTGCTGGAGCCTGAGGCTTATTGTGGAATTTACAATGGTTGGGTCCTCGCTATGAGGTGACATTGGGCCCTTGTGGGTTGTGCCCATGTTGAATGACAAGAGCTCTGTTTGGACTGCTACTTCACATTCAGGCCGTGGTCTGGTACTTTCTCAGAAGTAGTTCTGTTTCCATGACAAACCACCAAGCTTTAGTGAGCTGATAGAGCCAGTGAGAAACTAGGATGCCAGCTGGTCACGATACAACTGGGGGGATTGGACCCAGGCTTCTGTATTGGGTCTCTCTATTTAGAGCAGGAAGGAGCCTGCTTTCCACCACAGCAGAGGAGGGTGAGCTTGGGACGCAGCCATGGAGGGGTTCTGGTTATGGATGGACCCCCTCAGCTGTGAGGCCTGCTTTCTTATCTAGCCAATGCAGCGGGGGGCAGGGGGGTTTCTTCCTGGCCTTAGTGAGACACTTGAGTGAACTCTACTAGATGGGTCTTCTGACTGCCAGGTGTCCCCTTCCGTGCCCCAGCATCACCCCATGGCGAATATGACATCGCAGCTCAACAAGCTGTCCCTGATTGCTTCTGTGGAAGGTTCTTAGTAGGCGTATGACAGTCTTGCTTCCTCTGTGTGCGAGTCCCTGTTAGCTTGTAGTTGACACATTTGTGCCTTCAAGAGAAAGATGAAGATGCTTGACTGGAAGCTCTAACTCTAGTGTTGCCCGTAGCTCATTGGTGCAGCAAGAACGAAAACCTACGTGCAGGAGCATTCTGTAGTTGACCCGGTAAAGAAAACCATGGAGCTCAGGTCCACCAACGTGAGTCCTACCTCTTTGTTTTCATTCCTCTCCCTCTGACCTGAGGTTTCCTTTCTTACACATGAAATAGGCATGAGGATATACTATCAAAAGGAGTGCCTGGCTGGGCGTTGTGGTGTGTCCTGTAACCTAGCTTCTTTGAAGGGGGGGGGGGGGGGGGCAGGAGAATTACAAATTGCATTCAAGGCCGTTTGGGGCAACATAGGAAGAGACTCCCTTATTTCATGTGTGTGTGTGTGTGTGTGTGTGTATAAATATATATATATAGTTTTTGTTCTATTCTTTTTCAAGATAGGGTTTCTCTTTGTAGCCCTGGCTGTCCTGAAACTGGCTCTGTAGACCAGGCTGACCTTGAACTCAGAGGTCCTCCTGCCTCTGCTCGAGGGATTAAAGGCACCAACAGCCAGCTTGCTTATTTATTTATTTATTTGCTTATTTATTTAAAAGGCTAGGGGTGTGGTAGAGCACTAGCCTAGCATGCCCGTGGCCTGAAGTTCAATCCCCTGGTATTGCAGAGTTAAAAATAAATAAATAATAATGAAGAAGGAAAGGTGCTGCATGCTCCCTAACCCTGCAGTTCCTAAATTCATTTTCTGTTTTTACATGTGGGGGGGAGGCATGGCCTACTCAGGAAACCTTGTGAAGGAGGTCGGGACGGCTTGCCTTGGGAGTCCGCTGTCTCCTACCAGGAGGTAGAGCTACTACTGGGGTTGAGCTCAGGTCGTCAGACTTAGGGGAAACACTTGTCTTTACTTGTGGAGCCACCTCCCTGCCCAAATAAAGTTTGGCGAAATTTAAGTATAAATTTAAATTGTAGTTAGCCAAGATAGTTTATCTGTAAGTTTTTTTGCTTTGTGTGCTTAGCGAATAAGAATTGGGGTTGTGTGTTGACTTTAGAAATTTTTCTAGTATTGGTTTTCGAAGTGGCTTGACTTTTTCCTCGTCCTGTAGATCTCATTTACAAATATGGTCTCAGTCGACGAGAGGCTCACATACAAGCCGCACCCCCAGCACCCAGAGAAGTAAGTAAGGCTGCATGGTGGCCTGGCTCCATCAGGCTCTTTTGCTTCTTGGTGGGTTGCTCTTTGAAAACCAAGCATGAGTCATCTAAGACTGTGGGTTGTTTTGCCAGAACTGTCCTGACCCAGGAAGCTATCATCACCGTGAAAGGGGTCAGCCTCAGCAGCTACCTTGAAGGACTCATGGCAAGCACCATATCGTCCAACGCTAACAAAGTAAGTGGGCCGGGCACCTCTCCTCAGCTAGGCTCGTGCTGAATGCAGCTGTCCACCAAGCTGGCTGGTCCACTCTGTAGGGAGAGGCAGAATAATGGGCAGTGATTTGTGTGGCTCTGGAGTCCTGTACACCTTTGCTCCCACACCAGCATTGCTAGCAGCCCAGGGGACTGTAGACATGCGTGGGTGGTGAGCAGCCGTGTGTCTGCTCAAAGTGCTGGTCCTCCACAAGTTTTGTTATGCCCATGAGTTCTAGACGTTTTGACTTCTGTTACCTTCATGATGAAATTGTCTGATGCACATGCCACGTGTACATAAAATAGCTCCACTGGGAATCATGTTAAAACAGTTTAGTGGGAAAGATGCCTAACCCATTATGTAACAGTCCAAACTGCTGGAACTAGCTCTGTAGACCAGGCTGGCCTTGAACTTGAACTCAGGGATCCATCTGCCTCCCAAGTGCTGGGATTAAAGGCATGCCCCCACCACTGCCCAGCTAACGCGTTAACACATTTCATAAAGTCATTGTGTCAGTGCTTACTCGATGTGCAGGCCACAGGACACAGGAAGGCAGCAGTAATCACGCAGCAGTCGCTAGGAAAGGAAAAGTAGAAGCAGGCCTGAGTGTTTAATGAGTGTTTGGTAATTGATGTTTTTGCCAAGTGCTGAGAGGGAAGGAGTTGGTGCAGGAGTGTCCAGGAAAAGCATTTGGGCGGGGGAGCTGCACGTGCAAAGGACCAGGAAGCGGGAGTGCTCCTCCTTCACCCCTCAAGACACTGTAGAGCCTGAGGAAGGAAGGGGGAGAGGGAGGAGGGAGGGAGGAAAGAAGGGAGGAAGAGAGGGAGGGAGGGAGAGAGGGAGGGAGGGAGGGAGGGAGGGAGGGAGGGAGGGAAGGAGGGAGGGAGGGAGGAGGATGATCAAGGACCAGATCCTGGGGTGTGCACATTAGGGTTACAGTGTTGCTACAGAAAGCAAAGGGGCTTGAGCGCCCCAGTCCCAGTCAGTGGACACTTTCTGCACACAAGATAAAAGTGGCTTCTGTGCAGGCCAATTGCTCGAGGCATTTATTGTTTGGTAAATAATAACTGAAAAGGCCAGGACGAGAGATCTGTCCCTGAGGTTCAGTGAGCCTGTAACCCTTTATCCTGGCCGCTGTTTCCTATATACATACCTTTGCCCTTGCTAACAGTAAATCCATTGCACTTTTTAAGGGCCGGGAAGCAATGGAATGGGTGATCCATAAACTGAACGCCGAGATAGAAGAATTGACAGCATCAGCCAGAGGAAGCATAAGGACCCCAATGGCGGCCGCAGCAGCGTTGGTGGAAAAATGACAATGGAAATTGGTGTGCAGCTGCAGGGCCCAGGACTCTTCAAGCTGACATCATATTTATTTGTTATTTAAAAGAATATAGCTACTTTAGGTAGATTTTATTATTTTTTTTTTAATGAGCTGGGGAAAGGCTGTGACTTTTGATCAAAACAAAGGATGGAGAGGGTCTGAGTCAAAGTGATCGCCTGAGGGGAAGGGCTTGAGGGGCTGGCTGGAGTCTTGTGTTCACGTGGACAGTTAACAGGCTTGTTTGTTGTTGTTTAGGGGCTTAGAAGAAATTGATGTTGGTCTCGTGTCTCCTTAGGTATAGAATCTTAGCCTTTCAGGTACTGAAGCCCTGCGTGGCTGTGGACCAACCAGCACAAAGGCCAGCTGCCCTCGAGTGCACACAGTTGCCCGACGTGGTGAACTAGAACCTCCTGCGTGAGGAACTCACTTTAAAAAGAGACATTGTATAATTTCAAATGACATTAATTTGTATAAAATAACTTGCCCTGCTGGAAACCAGTGTTTGGATTTGGTATTTAAATGATATTTTTGGAGTGAAAATTAACACTAAGGTAATATGATGACTCCAGCAAAAATGGTATTTTATTGTATTAACGGGTACTGTATTGATTTGCCAAAGTTTTGTGACTTAGTAAAGGCATTCCCTTCCTCACATTTGCACTTTGTGATCTCTCACGCTGGGCTGGGCTGCGGGCTGGGTACGGTAACTGGCAAATAAAGTGACAACTGAGCATCGCATCACAGACAGCACAGCTGCTCACATCTGCTGACCTTATCCATCGCCACCATCAACACCATGCTTCTGTCATCGCTGAGGCGTGAGATGTCAGGTTGTTTGGATGTGATTACTTTGGGGCTAATTATGACCACAAAGCATCTTTTTTATGGGAAAAGAGCTCCCCGTCATTTGGGACGACTCAGACGTCACCTGGATTATCGGTGCTTTCTTCTTCCCTCCCGGTGTTGGGGGGGGGGGGAGGGACGACGACGACGACACGGACGGTCGGACAGTGCCCTGAGGAACCTCTAGAAGGTTGCAGTTGGTTAGGGTGCCAGAGGACTGCAGAAACAGCCCGGGACTGTCAATCACTGCTGTTTGCTCTGATACTGCAGTATTGTCGGAGGGGTTGCCTTTTGCCTTTTATGGGATGGGCTTCTACTTGGTTTTCTTAGAGAGACCGGTTAACATGCATACAAAACCACAGAGACTTTTAAATGGCTCTAAAATTCCTGCTTTTCTACTTCAAAACATTCCTTAGCTTAAATTTTCTTGAGACGTTTATAAAAGTAGGTTACATCTAATGAAAGGGGTTTTTTTTTGTTTTTTTTTTGTTTGTTTGTTTGTTTGTTTTAACGAAGCTACTTTTAACGTCCCAGCTAAACAAAACACTGTTCTGTGTTACTCTTGGACAAAGTTTCGGGTGGAGTCACACCCGAAAGGGTCTGATGCACTAGTGACTATTTAAACTCTAGTTTAAAGTGATGTAAATCTTGGTTTGCCACACAGTTCTTAGATGGCTGTCTAAGCACAAACGCAGGGCCAGCCAAGTTGGGAGGCCTCGGTCCTGCCCCGTGGAGAAGGCCCCGCCCTCTGCCACCGCACCTGGGAAGGTGACCGGGACGCGGCGGCCTCACTTTCCCAGGTGTCCGCGCGCTCGACCGTGGTTTCCGGAGGCCGTTTGGCCAATGAGCGGGCGGCACCGGTTCTCCCATTGGCTCCCGGCTGCGGCGAGGGCGGGATGAGGCGGTGACTGGCGGGCCCGCACCCCGCCTTTTCCGGTACTCCGGCGGCCTGACCTTCCTGCAGCCGGTCCCGGCTGAAGCGACTCTGAAGCGACCCCGCGACTCTGCCCGACACGTCCCACTCGCGACACCATGGTGGCGTACTGGCGGCAGGCTGGACTCAGGTATGCCCGGACGGCGTTGGGGAGGCCCGGCCCGCCCTCAGCAGGCCGCGCGCGATGGCCAAGCCACGCGGCCACCTGCCAAGATGGCGTCGCCGTGGACAAGGCACGCCGCGGGGTCACGGGGTCATGGCCTCACACAGGTGACCTTTCCCCAGTCTGCAGAGCTGTGCAGAGCTGTGCTGAGCCCCTGTGAGCAGCCACCCCTGTGACACTTGGTCTCTCCTCCCAGAAGGTCATACTCCAGGCCGTGGCCCAGTGCCCCGACAGAGGTGGGCCCGCCGTAGGTGCCCCATGTTGACCATCTCCCACGGCATCCGCACAGCTGCACACTGCACACCTTCCTCCTCCCAGCCCCTTGCAGGCCAGGTGTGAACGCCTTCAGATAACTGACCATAAAAGCACTGCTTTAGTTCAAAAGTTTGTTTCTAAATAGTTAAACGACTTAAATACAGCAACAAGCTGGGGAATCATGCATGTGAGAGCTATGTTCACATTTTGCTGTTTCCTACACTGGGATTTTTTAAAAGGTCCTTCATTTTAACTCAGTGTGAAAACATACACTGCCAAGAAGAAAACTTAGGACCTCCCAGTCAGATGCCAGCCAATCTGGGGCACAGTTCTGACTGTCTCCTTCGTATAGATCACTTTTGGTGTCGCTGAGTTTTCAATCCAATTTTACCATAGTAACCAACCAAACGTAAGAGTATGGGAAGAAAACCAAGATGTCTCCCGTAATGCCAGCATTGTCCAGCTGTTGGTAACGAGCCTTTCGTATTCTCTCTCGCTTTGCTAGCTACATCCGCTTCTCCCAGATCTGTGCGAAAGCAGTGAGGGATGCCCTGAAGACCGAGTTCAAAGCTAACGCCGAGAAGACGTCCGGCAGCAGCATAAAGATCGTGAAGGTGAAGAAGGAGTAGCCGGTGAGTGGCTGGCTTGTGAGAGTCGCCTGGTCGGGTTCACCGGAACTCGCTTTGGTTCGCAGCTCTGCCCCGACACTGGCGACTGCAGCCCTGAGAGGGCTCATGGCATGATGAAAGAGTGCCCCGGACAGCCCCGACAAGCAGAATAATTGGCACATTGATTTTCAGTGCAGTTAGCATCCTCAGATAGAAAGCCATCTTATTTTAATTAAACCTGGTTCATCTATCTGCACACAATCAAATAACTGGAGGGTAAGCTCCCCCCATTGTGATTGCTCTTGGAGTTAGGTAACCGACTGGGAACCTAAGAAATGGCAGTTCTTTGCCTGTTCCTTCCCCTACCACTGCTGTGCCCGCACACACCTGCAGGCAGGGTCCTGCTGACTTACTGAGCAGGGAGAGCTGGCAGCCCTGGGTGAGCCCTGTCCTGCGTTCAGAGCCTGGCTCGTTTTACCTGTGCAGCGCTGTGGGGAATTGTCAAGGTGCGGTCTTGTGCCGTGCTGAGTCATTGAGTTCAGGCCACGGTTCTTCAGACTGATTTGATCTCCCAGCTACTTTATTTACATTGTTATTGTAAAGCTAAGCAAGACCAGTTATCAGAGAGATGTTCTTCAGATTTCATTTGCTTTGCAGCCCGCAGCGGCCGTCTGTGCTCCGCAGCCTATGCCACGAGCAGCTGGCCTGATTGAAACTCCCTGCCCTAAGCACTTTTCATTTCATCTTGAATTAACAAATATTTTATTGAAAACCAGGGAGTGGGGGTGCAGTGTTTTGAATTGAGCCCCTTTTCTTGGTTCAGTCTAATCAGAATCTGGACCTGTAAAACCTTGGTTTTGGTAGACTGTTGATTCTCCACAGTGAGCTGAATCAGAACAGCCCCTCACCTGCCTGCGGGCACGCTGCCCGTCAGTGGCTGACCCCAGTGACTTTGTCGGAGCCTTGGGGTCAGAGAGGCAGGTCTGGCTCCTGAAAGAAAAAAATGTGTGGTCTCTATTTTGATGTCTTACTGCAGGGAGGACCCCAGTCTGCTGGCTTGGGGGATGGGGAGCTATAGGACAAAGTTGTTTCTGTCACAGTAGAAATGATTTACTCAAGGACAGGCAGCCCAGGCCTAGGGTCACTCCAGCTGTGCCACAGCTGACACAGCAGGTTCCAGTCAGGGTGGGTGTGAGGCAGACAAGGCAAACTAGCAACTGTTGCGTTTTCTTGTCTCCGCAGGCACTGGCTGAAGCGGAACTGCTGAGTCGTCACGGTGAAGACGTGGGTACCTGCTATGGCAGATTGAAATCACCCTCACCTCCTGGGGACAAAACTGCCCTTGGTGATAAATTGACTATGCCAATAAAATGACATGGTTCATGTCTGCTGGATTTCGCTTCTGCTGTACATTTTTAAATAGGAACTTTCCACAGAGTAATGCGAGTGTGACCGTGTGGACCACGACCTGTGTGCTCTGCTGTGGTAGCACTGCTTCACTCTATCAGAGTGTCATGATCGATGGAAATGTGACACCGTCGTGGAGGTTGTGCTTTCCCCAGTCTCTGAATCGCGTTCACGGTAAACCAAGGCTCTGGGTGCTTCCAGGTAGCCGGTAGCCCAACCGAAACAATTAGAACAGCATTAGAGGAACAAACTGTATGACTCACCTCGCTTCGCACAGACCTGGAGAGGAGTCATTAACACTAGACTTTATCCAGACAAAACGCTTTTCACCTTTTATTACTTTCTGGGTGCATTTGTCACCGGAAATGAGGCAGAGCCGATCAATACCTTATGTCCTGTGTTGACGGCTGAGGTTCAATTAAAACTTATGATTATTTATTTATTTGGTTTTTTGGGACAGAGTTTCTTTGTAGCTTTGGAACCTGTCCTGGAACTAGCTCTAGTAGACCAGGCTGGCCTTGAACTCGGAGATCCTCCTGCCTCTTCCTCCAGAGTGGTAGGATTAAAGGCGCGCACCACCACCACCCAGCTAAAACCAGTTTGGACACAGTGGTAGGGCAGTCCGATCACCTCACTTCACAGTGAGTAGGGGAGTCGGATCACCTCACTTCACAGTGGGTAGGGCAGTCCGATCACCTCACTTCACAGTGGGTAGGGGAGTCCAATCACCTCACTTCACAGTGGGTAGGGCAGTCTGACCATGTCTGAATGGACATTGATTATCAGTTAAGTGTTTAGGAACAAAGGGCTTTGGTTTTGGCTTTCTTTAAAACGGGAACCCTCTTGCCGGGTGGTGGTGGTCAGAGGCAGGAGGATCACTGAGTTCAAGGCCAGCCTGGTCTTTAAGAGCTAGTTCCAGGACAGCCAGAGCTACACCAAGAAACCCTGTCTCAAAAAAAAAAAATAATGACCTGGACCCTCTTAGGCTCTTAATTGAGTAGAGCTACTGCAAAGTTGACCACACACTGTAACTTTCTAGAGAGCGGAGAAATAGCTAGAATCCGTGCTTCAGGTCACGTGAGGCTGAAGACGGACACACACTTCCCCTGTGGGTTTCAGTGGACTCTCAGCACGGGGTGCCTAAGGAGGGACATTAACCGAATGGACGGTAGTGGTCCTGAAAGGTTAGGAGCCGTGGCATCTGCTGAAGTCCTGATATTAAGAACTTGCAGCGTTTAGCTGACCACTTTCTCTGAGATTAAGGCCCCAAGAAGCAGCTCCCGTACCCAGCGGTGGGATAGCTGACTCGTGGGCCATAGGATAACCAGGCTGACTAATAAGCAAAGAGCTAAAGGATTTCCAGCTTTGTAAACAATTGATTCAGGGAGCCATTAGTTGGGGTGACTAGAGATGAGACTTGGGGCAAGGATTGAAGTAACCAAATGACTGTTCGTCAAAGATCCTGAGAGTCTGATCTAGTAAGATTAAGTACTAAGGCAACACGGATAAAGTAAAGTCGGGTCCAGCACCTTGGGGTGACAGGACAACTGGACAAGTGATGGGGTCTGTAACCAGTGGTGTCAGAGCAGAGGGATCCAGGGAGCTTCGAAGTCTTCCGGCTCCTGAATTCAGCTACGCAGATGTCACCGTGGCAACCATACCACGGAAGAGACCCAGTGTCCCTGGGCTTTTCGTCAGTTGGCACTGTAATCTCCTTGTGCCGTTAGAACAGTCAGGTGAGACACATCAGCCTGAGTGGTCAAACTCCAAGGGAAGGGGTTTGCTGAGTCAGAGATGAGATGACTTGGTCATTTAAAATGGAATTTATTCGCACTTCAATGACTTAGTGAACAAGTATAAACGGTCATAAATTTAAAAAAAAAAAATGAGGCCTCTTTTTTGCATCTGTGGGATCACCTTCCACAGGCTAGAATGAAGGCATCCCGGTAAGCATGCAGCTGACTCCTGCAGAGTGGTGGGCTGTAAGCCTTGTTAGCATCTAAGGAAGAATGGGGAGGTGCAGCTCTCACTAAACACTTGTGCTTCTCAATCCGTACCAAAGTGGAAAGTATTTAAAATAAACAGGAGCCTGGTCAGTCACACCAACAATGGGGCCTGATTGCTCTCGCTGTGAACTGTAATTATTTCTTCCCGGTGCCTAACTGAAGAGACTGCCGCCCACCTGCCAATTCAGTATTGGTTATAAACAGGCCCCAGAGAGTGGCTGGTGACAAGGCCCTAGGTTCCATCCCCAGCACCACAGGGATAAACCAAGACGCTAGGACCCACTTTCATGCAAACAATTCCCTTTGGAGAGGTCAAAGAGCTCCTCCATGACAGCTGCAGACCACTGAGACCCCACGCACCTCCGACCTAGGTAGGCTGCAGCCGAGAGGTTACGGAAGGCTGCCTGGGCTCCTGTGTGTTCAGTCCTGTCGTGATGTGAGATTACAGCTGCAGTGGTTAAAGCTGTGTCATCCTGCAAATGTCCATGGCAACTTCTGCAAATTAATCTGAACTATAAAGTTCCCTAATGAGCCCATGTCCCCTGTCACCAAGGAGGACACTGCGGCATTGCGTTCCTGCATCCAAATGGTTGCCGGGCATGCCTCGTGCCCTTTCCCAGAGAATGGAGAGGCGGAACAGGAGCTGCAGGGGTGACTGCTGAGGGAAATAAAGAGCATCTACGGACAGCCGTTGGGAGGAAAACCAGGACAGTCATTAGTGAACACTGGCGTCTAGTTCTAACGAGAAACACAGAGAAATGCGTTGAGAGCCAGTTACTGGGAGACCAGGGTCCGAGGATGAGAATGCTTTGTTTTCCCTAGGCTTTTGGACGGCGGGAGCTGAGAGGAGAAGCAGGGCTTCTCTGGCTTCCCTTGGTCTTCTTCCAGCTAGTGCCGAGGAGCACATAAGGGCTACACAGTGCAGTCATGGAGGTGGACTCACACTTCCCTTGGCCCTGAGCCTCCTGCACACTCTTCAGACACCGGGTCTTGCTGGGTTTGGGAAAGGGGGCCTCAGAGCTGCCCTGGTTATCAGGTACCCAACAACGCTGCTAAAGGGTTGGAGAGGACCATCCGCTGCAAAGGACTCCTGGCAAGCTTCATCTGGGGGTCTACCTATAGCTACCAAAAAACAAACGGGCTCACTACAGTCAATTCGCTTGCTGCTTAAAGAGAAGCACAATCACGTGATGACGTAGTGGCTGCCAAAGGCCCTGCCACTCCCAACCATCACTACCACCTGTTGGAGAGGACCATCCGCTGCAAAGGACTCCTGGCAAGCTTCATCTGGGGGTCTACCTATAGCTACCAAAAAACAAACGGGCTCACTACAGTCAATTCGCTTGCTGCTTAAAGAGAAGCACAATCACGTGATGACGTAGTGGCTGCCAAAGGCCCTGCCACTCCCAACCATCACTACCACCTACACCTGTTGTCCCTCCCCTTGGCAAGGGGAGGGCAGGCTCCAAGGGCTTCAGGACAGCCACAGATCTTTGGAGAAATTACAGAAAATGGCTGCCCTGTAGCCTCTCTCCTGGCTAATGTTCCTTATCTTCTGCCTCCATTTCTGCCTCCTCTTCCTCCCTGTCCTCTTCGCTCTCCTCCAGCCCTGCTTTGACGTCTTGAAATTGTTGGTACTCAGATACCAGGTCATGGATATCACTCTCAGCTTCCCCAAATTCACTTATGTCCATCCCTTCGCTGGTATACCAGTGCACAAAAGCTTTCCTTCTGAACATGGCCGAGAAGTGCTCGGAGACCCTGGTGAAGAGCTCCTGGATGGCTGTATTGTTACCCAGGAAAGTAGCTGCCATGTTCAGCCCGCGGGGTGGGATGTCACACACAGCCACCTTGACGTTGTTGGGAATCCATTCCACGAAGCAGCTGCTGTTCCTCGTCTGCACGGACAGCAGCTGTTGGTCTACTTCCTTAGTGGACATTTTACCCCGGAAGATGCAAGCCACAGTCAAGTAGCGACCGCGGCGAGGGTCACAGGCGGCCATGATGTTGCGGGCATCAAACATCTGTTGGGTGAGCTCAGCCACCGAGAGGGCTCGGTACTGCTGACTGCCCTGGGCCGTGAGTGGAGCGAAGCCCGGCATGAAGAAGTGGAGACGAGGAAAGGGCACCATATTCACCGCCAGCTTGCGCAGGTCCGCGTTGAGCTGGCCGGGAAACCGTAGCGAGGTGGTGATGCCACTCATGGTCAAGGACACCAGGTGGTTGAGGTCGCCGTAGGTGGGTGTCGTCAGCCTCAGGGTGCGGAAGCAAATGTCGTAGAGTGCCTCGTTGTCGATGCAGAAACAGGCATCTGTGTTCTCAATCAGCTGGTGGATGGACAGGGCGGCATTGTAGGGCTCTACCACCGTGTCGGACACCTTGGGGGACGGCATGACGCTAAAGGAGTTAAGGATCCGGTCTGGGTATTCCTCCCTGATCTTGTTCATGAGCAAGGTGCCCATGCCTGAGCCGGTGCCCCCACCCAGAGAGTGCACGATCTGGAAACCCTGCAGGCAGTCGCAGCTCTCGCTCTCCCGCCTCACCACATCCAGGACGCTCTCGATCAGCTCTGCTCCCTCGGTGTAGTGGCCCTTGGCCCAGTTGTTACCAGCTCCTGAGTTACCTAGGACCCGGAGAGAAGAGCGGGAGGGGGAAAGATGGGGTGAGCAGGGCCCCACCACAAGGCATCCTCAGCTCTTCCTGGTAGAAGCTTCTGGGAACACCCCCCGCCCCCCCCAAAAAAAACACCAAGCAAAAAAAAAAAACCTACCATGAACAAAATTATCAGGCTGAAAGAGGGCTCCTAATCTGCTGGATCGGATGCTGTCCATCGTCCCAGGTTCCAGGTCCACAAGGACAGCTCGGGGCACATACTTTTTACCTGTGCAGATTAGTAGGAACAGCTCAGCACATGGCGATTTTTCTAAAAGTTGATGTTTACTCAAAATGGATCCTTGGGGCACTGACCAAAAACCATGAGTATTCTAGAAGAAGGCCTTAGGTAGGGAGACAGTTTTTTCCTTCTTTTTTTTTTTTTAAAAAAAATTTATTTAAAAGTTTTTTTTTTTCATTTTATATACTAACCACAGTTCCCCCTCCCTCCTCTCTTCCCACTCCTCACCCTGCCATCCCCCTAGGCAACCCCCCATCCACTCCTCAGAAAGGGTAAGGCCTCCCATGAGAAGTCTGGTAGGTAGACATTTTAATATCTATACCTGATCATACCTGACCCAGACTACCATGACACAGATCTGTAAAAATAGCTTTTTTTAAAGCTCTGCTTCTCTTATTACTGTGTCTCACTAAGAACATGGATTCCCACTCTTCCTGAGGGGAATGACTGGCTAGCATGGTGATTGCACCCCCATTCTGCCCCTTGCACTGGAGTGGGGCACCCGCTAACTAGACTCTGTGACCCTGCCTATCTGCCAATTCCATGTTGGGACTTCAGTCTTTCACACTTGGGCCATTTCCTCTGCCCGTGCTCCCCAAATGATAGGCCAGCCCAGCAGCCAGCCCTACCTACCGTAGGCTTCATTGTAGTAAACGCTGATCCGCTCCAGTTGCAGGGCGGAGGCCCCACAGTAGCCCCCAGCAGGGTCAATCCCATGTTCTTCTCCGATCACCTCCCAGAACTGTAAGCAGAAGGAGAGAAATTAGCTCAGAGACCTGGGGAAGGAAGAGCCATTGGGGCAGCTCAGCCAACAGAGGGGCCCCGCCGCCAAGCCTTAGGACTTGAGTTCAGTCCCTGGAACCTTGTGGAATGGGAGAACTGCCCGCCCCCGTGTCTGCACTCCGTGCGCTATTACCCAGTTCGTGAGCTTCAGGCTAGGGGGCTGGAGGTTAAAATACACAAACACACACAGACAGAGAGACAGAGACACGGGTCATCCTTGAATTCCCCAAGAATGCCCCCTTTATTGTGTTCAGGGGCACATTATATAGAGATAGCCACGCCCCAGCCACACCCACTGGAAACCACTCTCCTGCCATCAGGAACTCCTGAAGGTCTCGTGCTCAGATCAGCTGTAGGCACTCAGATCAGGGGAAAACAAGTTGTTTACAAGAAATTCAGGATCTGGGGTCTCACTGCTCCCAACAAGAACCAATCACAAACTACCACACACACACTGACTACCACACACACACCATGGCCTGTGTACTCTCTCTTGCACGTGCACACGCGCCCCACACACACAAATACACACAAATAAATAAATAGATGGAATAAGAAAAAGTCCAGTAGGAAGGGTGGGATGGCTCCCGTGAAGATGCTGCTGCTCTGGGCACTGCCTGACCCTGCCCAACACTTCCTTCTTGTTCTTCCTCTCCTTGCCTCCGCTAAGTGTGACTATGAAGGCTGTGCTTTAGATCTCTCTAAACTCCTGGCGTGAAATGTCAAGCACATGAAATTGGATTTTGCTATTAACCCCAGTGCATTACAGCTGGTCCTTTTAGAATCTCACTTCAGATGAGGGAGCTTAAACTTCCCCTTGCCTTGGTCTGACCCGGAGAAGTGCCGATCCAGGAAATGGAAACAAACTGAGTTCTTATTTCATTTCACAATGGTGCTCCTTTCACTTTGGGGATTTTTTCTTTCCATGAACTTCACTTCAGAAGTCCATAACCAAGGCCTGACTGCACAACCTGACAATAGAATTTGACCATCCGACAGACTCCTAATTCAGAATTATGTGTAGCTGATGTCTTGGAGCTGTTTGGAACATCCTATGTACCCATGCATACAGCATTTGGGATACAGTCTTACTCAGTAGACCAGGCTGGCCTCAAACTCACAGATCCGCTTGCCTGTGCCTCCTAAATGCTGGGATTAAAAGTATGCACCATCACCCCCTGCTGAGAACATCATTTTATCACATTCATTCATTCATTCATGTGTGTATGCATGTTTGTTGATGTGTGCAGAAGCAATCAGTGGTTGTCAATTTTCTCTACCATGTGGGCCCTGGGAATGTAACTCAGGCCATCCGGCTTGGCGGCAAGCCCCTTTACCCGCTGCACCATCTTGCCTGCCCACAGCATTTATTAATACAGAGAAGATTACTGGAATGGTCTCACTAGACCATTCTGAAAAGCTCTCACATTAAAGTGCAATGAAAACACCTTCCCTTGAGTCTAAATCTCCAGGGTATTTTCCCAAGCTGACTTTGTAAGCGGCACCTCTGCCTCAGCTACGCTCTTAACAGAACAACACCGGGCTCGAAGGGGCTGTGAAGAGCAGAAGAACCGGTAGGAAGATGTTCTGAGACGGCTCAGAGGACACACGCTGTGTGGACATGAGTGTGGAGGCCAGAGGTCGAGATCTGGCGGCTCCCTCACTCTTCGCCTTAAACGAAGTGGGAAACTCATTGACCTTGATCAGGCTGTCCAAAGAGCTGACTGCCTCTGCCTCCCCCAAGCAGGGAGTTGCACACACAACTCTCGATGTGCACGTTTGGGACCTAAATTCAGGTCTTCTTGTTTCCATGGCAAGAGCTTTTCCAGTAAAGAGATCTCTTCAGCCTAGAACATTCCCTAACATTCCTATAGTCCCGATGCAAAGTCATGGCCAGGACTCCAGCCACCAGATGGCACAATCCCGAAGGCAGCGGGAGCAGCTGATCCCTATCCTTCCTGCACTTCCTCCCCAGGGCCTCTCTCCACCCTATCATCTAAGGTCAGAGCAGTGTCCCTGAGCCCTCCCCACCCCACTTCTCCATTGGTTAAGACACTCTGACTCAGTGACAGTGTTTGCCCCAGACTCAAAGACCTTCCATTCAAGGCGACCCAGCTCTAGCTTCCCTGGGTGTTCCTTCACCTGAAGGCCTCCACGCCAACACAGCACAGAGACACTTGCTCATCCTTGTAGACTGTGGCAATGTTTATGGCAGCTGAGTAATGGGACCGACCGGCCAGTCCCCGAGTAGAGTGTTGGACAGAAGAAATGTGGCTTTACACAGCGGGATTTTCTTTTCAGCCACAAAGAACAAAGTTTTATCACCTTCTGGAAAATGGTCGAAACTAGAGACCATTGTATTAAGAGGACTAAGGTAGTCTCCAAAGGCAAGTCTTGCATGTTTTCTCTCATTGCTGTGTCTTGGAGTTTATATAGTCATATAAAATCAGGCAGGTATACATAAGATACTGACCGGGGGAATAAGGGATAAATGGGTTAGGGGTAAAGGAAGATACTCAAGAAACAATAGAAATCTGAATAAAAATGTAAAGGTAGATAAATAAAATTAGGAAAACCAAAACCAAAAGAGCCTTCTCTAGTGTTCCACAGCTGTGTTCCATACGGTAGCCGGCAAGGTCCATCCCTCGGCTGAACACTACACATTGCTCAGCTCAAAATGAGGAAGGGCACACATGCACAAAGACCTGAAGGGCAGCTGTCAGGGAAGGGAACAAGACAAGAACGAAGTCAAGTTTCAACAGGGCAGAGTTTCTGTTTTACAAGCCGAAAGATATTTTGAAGGTTACACAATATACACAATATGACTGAATTTGCATGCAAAAAAATGGCAAAGAAGGAAAATTCTCATAACATATGTCTTACCACACCCAAAGGTTTTTCTTTTTAAAGCTCCATTATGTTTATTATAATAAAATAGTAGGATAATGAGTGAGTCGAGTACTATGGCTTCACCTGTTCTTTCAGTATAATATATAATATATATAATATAATTAGGATAATGAGTCGAGTACTATGGCTTCACCTGTTCTTTCAGTATAATATATAATATATATAATATAATTAGGATAATGAGTAGAGTACTATGGCTTCACCTGTTCTTTCAGTATAATATATAATATATATAATATAATTAGGATAATGAGTTGAGTACTATGGCTTCACCTGTTCTTACAGCAGGTGGGTACCTGGGGGATTCCCCGCTTTTGCAATGTGTTATTTATACTGATTTGTTTGTTGGTTCTGTGGGTGGGGGGCACACATTGCCATAGCACACAAGTAGGGGTCAGAGTGCAGCTCGTAGGAATCGGTTCTCTTTCTATCACAGGGGTCTCGAGGATCGAACTCAGATCATCAGGCTTGGCAGCAACCGTCTTTACCCACTGGCCACCTTGCTGGCCGCTGGTCCCACTTTTGACTATTGTTAGTGATACTGCTCGGAAGGAACAAAGGCCCTTCATGGCAGTGGCTTTAAACACATGATTCATACACATGAAAGTAATTTCAAAGAAACACAGGGAGCTCTCTCCATAGGTGCTGCAGATCTCTTGTTGATCTTAAAATTAGGAGTGGCAGTCCTGACTGCCAGAGCCTGCCTTCCTGGTGTCTCCAAGGGAAGGAGTCAAGACCCTCACTCAGAGCAGCGCAGGAGGAAGTGGGGGTTGAGAGGGAAACTCATTTACATGCCAGAATATTTTAATCACTCTCTCCGTGTTTGCCTCTTTACTTTTCTATTGCGTCCTAAGTTTTCTTTGTAACATTAGTATGAACCACAGCCTACCCATGGCTCGGAGACCTTGAGGAAGAAGGGACAGAAAGGCGGAGAAGGAGCCAGAGGGTGGAGGATACTGGGAAATGTCTTCCAGACATGGTGTGACCACTACACTCCAATTCATAGAATCTGTGGCTACCAATACGAAATCAAGACGAGGTTCATTAGTAGATCAGCGGACGGCACTGACTGGACTCAGTGGGTTACAGAACCGGGAGTGTGTGAGTGAAGGGGGTAGTAGATGGGTGTATTACAGTGTCCAGGGATAGTGGTAGGAGGTAGGGGTGGATCTGATCAATATATACATGTATAAAATTGCCCAAAAATAATGCAGGAGGTGGTGGCACATGCCTTTAATTCCATCACTCAAGAAGCAGAGGCAGGTGAACCTCTGAGTTTGCGGCCAGACTGATTTACAAAACTAGTTCCAGGACAGCCAGGGAAAAAACCCCATCAGGAAAAACTAAATTAATTAATTAAAATGTAAAATTGCCATAGAGTAAATTTTGAAAAGAACATTTGGGGGGCATAAGGCACCACAGTGACAGGGTATTGACAAAAAAACAAACCAAACCTTCCAAGATGGCTCAGCAGGATAGAGACTCTGGCCACCAAGCTGGAAGGCCTGAGTTCAACCCCTGGGGTGAAAGGAGAGAATGGGCTTCAGCAGTGACTGCACCCACCCTCCCAGATAGACAATCCAGATCATAATAGTAGTGACAGGCAGTTTTAAACAGTGCTTTGTAGATGGCTCTCCAGGTAAAGGAGCTGTCAAACCTAGGGACCTGAGCATTCTGGGACACCATACCTGAACCCACACACACATACCACATATATACCACGTACACATACACACACCACACACACACAACACATACACTATACCACATATATACACCACATATACACACACACCCCCAACACACCACACACAGAACATACACCACACACACCACACACAACACACACCCACCACACATACGTACACCACACACAACACATATACATACCACACACACCGCTCATATACATACACACGCTCACCACACACACACAATACAATACATACACACCACACACACACAAATTATAATAAACACAATTTTAAATTAAGAAAAATTCCCAAAAAGCTTCAGAAAACTCTTGAAACAAATTACTGATTTTAGATGTGGAAAGCTCATTTCTAAAATGCTAAAAGCAAAATGGCTCCCATACCCATTTACACATACAATTACAGGCAAAATTAACATTAATTAACACTCTAGCTCTAATGGTTTTGCTAAAAGACCTTGTTTAATAAGCTTTCTATTTAACAAGTATCTGCAAACCCGCTAGGCCTCCTCCTTTGGGAACCTGGGCATCTGTTGGTTTGGCTGCAACCTGTGGTGAACGACTCTGGTCTTACCCACCTTGGATCCGATCTGGTTGCCACACTGGCCAATCTGAATGTGCACGATTTCTCGCATCCTCTCCTTGAACCCAAGGGTCAGTCAGGTCTCAGAGTGTGGGAGAGTCTGGATTGTCAGGGAGAGCTGGGTGCAGTTTCTTTCATGGCCCTGATGGGACCAGCCCACCCCAGCTGCTCTCCCAATTGACCTATGGGAGTGTCTGGCTGAAGGCCCCGCCCCAGGCCTTCCCTGTTTTCCACAGTCATGGTGAGAGGGGTGCTTGTCTGTCCTGAGCTCTGCCCAGTCATTTCCTCGATAAGAATTGGACTGAGGCTTCCTCTGTGTGGAACCTAGAACTAGCGTCTCCCAGACCTGGTCTCAGCAGCCTTGGGCTATGTGGTGTCCCATCGCGGGTTATGGCTGAATGGTGGGCAGCTGGGAGCCACCCCAAAGGGCTTTCCCTACCTAAGTCATCATTTTGCCTGTCCATGGCATGTCCTACCATCTTCAGCCATGTTGCCTACAGAACAATTTGGGAACCAGCCTCAGCACTGAGGTGACCTTGGGGACAGTGGAACTTTTCCTTCTTAAATTACCAGTCAAAGAGTCCCAGCCTGGCCAGATGGTTCCTCAGGCAAAGGCACTTGCCACCAAGCTGAGTGCAATCCCTGAATCCCGCACAGTGGAGAGAACCGACTCCTTCGAGTTGGCTTCTGACTTCCCTACACGTGCTTTGGGGCAGACACACACAAATCAAGGTAAAATAAACGGGGAAAGTAGCTAGTACTTCTTGCAGTAAAATGGTCATAAAATGAAGTTCTTTTTCCAAACCTGAACAGAACTGAGAAGGAGACCCAAACTTCTTAAGAGTTCAAGAAATTGATGTAGAAGAATGAAAATAGACCCATATCTACCACCATGCACAAAACTCAAGCTCAAATGGATCAAAGACCTCAACGTAAAGCCAGTCACACTGAACCTTATAGAAGAGAACGTGGGAAGTACACTTGAATGCATTGGCAAAGGGAACCACTTCCTAAATATAACCCCAGTAGCACAGACACTAAGAGAAACAATTAATAAATGGGACCTCCTGAAACTGAAAAGCTTCTGTAAAACAAAGGACATGGTCAACAAGACAAAACGACAGCCTGCAGAATGGGAAAACATCTTCACCAACCCCACATCAGACAGAGGGCTGATCTCCAAAATATACAAAGAACTCAAGAAATTGGACACCAAAAGATCACATAATCCAATAAAAAAAAATGTAGTACAGACCCAAACAGAGAGCTCTCAACAGAGGAATCTAAAATGGCTGAAAGACACTTAAGGAAATGTTCAACATCCCTAGTCATCAGAAAAATGCAAATCAAAACAACTCTGAGATTCTATCTTACACCTGTAAGAGTGGCCAAGATCAAAAACACTGATGACAACTTATGCTGGAGAGGTTGTGGAGAAAAGGGAACACTTCTGCATTGCTGGGGGGAATGCAAGCTGGTACAACCCCTTTGGATGTCAGTGTGGCAATTTCTCAGAAAATTAGGAAACAACCTTCCTCAAGACCCAGTAATACCACTTTTGGGTATATATCCAAAGGATGCTCAATCGTGCCACAAGGACATGTGCTCAACTATGTTCATAGTAGCACTGTTTGCCATAGCCAGAACCTGGAAACAACCTAAATGCTCCTCAACTGAAGAATGGATAAGGAAAATGTGGTACATTTACACAATGGAGTACTACACAGCAGAAAAAAATAATGACAGCTTGAATTTTGCAGGAAAATGGATGGAGCTAGCAAACATTATCTTGAGTGAGGTAACCCAGACACAGAAAGACAATTATCACATGTATTCACTCATAGGTGGTTTTTAGACATAAAGCAAAGAAAACCAGCCTACAAACCACAATCCCAGAGAACTTAGATAACAATGAGGACACTAAGAGAGACTTACATAAATCTAATCTACATGGGAAGTAGACAGTAGAAAAAGACAAGATCTCCTGAGTAAATTGGGAATATAGGGACCTTGAGGGAGAATTGAAGGGAGGAGAGGAGAGGCAGGGAGGGGAGCAGAGAAAAGGTAGAGCTCAATAAATATCAATAAAAAAATGGATGCGTTTCTCCGTATCTTTTATGCATTAACAACAACAGAGGATGCAGAGATGTCTCTGCAGTTACAGAGCTTGTTGCGTGCATGAGAGGACCAGAGTCCAAATCCTCAGAACTCATGGTAAATGCTAGGTGGGTGTGTGTGGAAATCCTCTTGTAATTCCTGCTTTGTAAGAAAGAGATAGGGATTCCAGAGCAAGCTGGCTAGGGAGACCAGCTCAACGGGGGAGCTCTGGGTTAGACTGAGAGACTCTGCCTCAATGTACATGGTAGAACGACAATGGAGAAAGATCCCTGATATTAAAACCAGGCCTCCACATCCAGGTCCATGCATGTGCACCCACACACAGGAAAACATGCATATACATACATGAAACCCCATGCACACGCACATACAAAGGGGGGAAAGGAAAGGAAAACACACACAAGTTTGGTGTGTTGGCACACATCTGCCATCCTATCAACCAGGGAAGCTAAAACAGGAAGATTACCACAAGTTAGGGGCTGACCAGCCTGGGCCACAGAGTGAAGACCTGTCTCAAAAGCAGTAAGAACCAGGGAAATGGAAGAGCGGGGGAAGGTGCCATCCATCCATCACGATTGACGACTGAACTCAATCCCCAGAGCCTCAGATGTGGGAAGGAGAAAGCCAGCTCCCACAAATTGTCCTCTGATGTTCACTTACACTGTGGCATGTGTCCCCCAACACGAAATCAATCTATAAAATATAATTAACTAAGTTAGTGCACACACAGCATCCATCCAGAAGCCAGCACACCCTCTAGCCTCCCTCCTTATTCACTCTTAATACCCTCTTGTCTTTGGGACCCTGATGGCTCAGAGCAGCTGGCTTGCCCTCAAAGCCCCACACATCCTTAGGAGCAGAGCGCAGGAGTGTGCAGTGGCCATGGGCAGCTGTTAGCTGATTACAGACGCAGGCTGTATCTCCTGGCCAGTCAGGGGTTGCTAGTCTCATGTTGCTGTTGAGACCCTGAAGTGTCCGAAAGATATGTTTCCTTAAAACCCCTAACATGAGTGTACCCTTAGCGTGGCTGTAGGGACACGGTGCTCAAGGACACTTCCCTCCACCCTGAGAGGTAGTCTAAGTTGAAGGTGGAAGGTGTTCCAAGAAACATGGTTGTCAAGCACAGCTCGGCGGGGAACAGCCAGCCACAGTGAGCTATTGTGGGAAGCTGTGTCCGTGGTGGCCCTGGCCTCTGTGCAGAAGCCTTGAAAGGGGCCCGTGTGGCTGTGCGCTGCCTTGCTGTGTGGACCTCAAGGCTGGCTCAGGCAAACACCTTTTGATCTCCATGTGCTCATTCTTCACCGTATGACCAGGCCCCAGTGTGCTTGGGTCCCCCCCAGAGCAGCCCTCTCTTGAGCACATTCCTTTTGGTCATCTCAGTTTGCTCAGGGAGGGAAAAACCTGGCTTCCAGATGGGCCCTTAAAAGGGTTTTCTGTTAATGGGGCAGCTGGCAAAAAGAGAAGGCTTGTTTGCTCCGATTCCTGTATCATCAGCAATGTTTATTCAGTCTCGGCCCAGTGCTCAACTTTGGATGCTGGGCTGTAGGGAGGCTAGGGTGGGGGGTAGCTGCTGGGCGGGAAAGGGCTGGCAGGTCCTCAGGACTGCCCCTGAGAGGGGCCCATCTCCTTCTTAGCTGAGAATTTCTTGATCTGCAAAACCAGAGTTAACAGTCTCAAACTCTTGACCTCTTTGGAGCAGGTAGTGCAGTGAGATTGACCACAACACCTCAGAGGTGTTCCTGGAGGATGGGGTGCAGCTGTCTGAGTGGATACCACCTGCGGACGCAACCTCATGGGCATCCCTGGTACTCAGGGTCCAGAGTGCCGAGTTACAGTGCCAGGGATAGGACTGCACACATAGAACATCTGAAGAGCGGAGAGTCTCAGCTCCTTGTTCATGAGGACACCTGTTTTTCCAGAAAGAGAGCTTCTCATTGTGGCTTTGTTAGATGCCAGTGAAGGGGTGATTTATGGCAACATCTCAGGCCAACAGAACTGCCCCATTCAAGATGCGGGTGAGCAGTGTCCCCAGAGAGGACAGCGTCACCCTCAGGTCTGATCTCCCACCAATCCGGAATTGTGGCACGGGATGAAGGGTGGCCCCTGTGCTGAATAACAAAGTCATTCTCTGGCCCCTGGAAAGTGAGATGACGAGGGTGGGTTAGCGATGACTGAGCTCAAGTGCACAGCTTCGCCTGGTGTTCTTCTAGGGCACAGAGGGCAGAAGCAGGGGGCTCTTTGTAGCATGCAAGGTAAGACACCAAGCAGAAACACCGAGATTCCCGAACAGGGACAGTCAGTCTTTCCCAGGCAACACCTTCCCCTTCGGGCCGCCACAATCAGCAGGCCACAGGAAACTGGCCGGAGCAAACCTTTTCCTGGATGACTCTGGGGGTCTATTATGGGAATGGAACCAAGAAGATAAGAAAAGGCCAGAGTCACACAGAAGCCCCCAATCAGCCACTTTCAGACTTCCCCCTACCCTGAGCTGTCCCCAGGACTCAGATGGAAACTCCCCTAACTCCCACTCGGCAAATGAAACGTGCTCAGGGCACCTGCTGACTTCACCCACCCCTGATCCTCCACTTGGGAGTCATGGAAGTTCCGTGAAGAACTCAAGAGAAGATTGTTGAATTATAGCGTTTGCTTGTGAATTGGGAGCCAAACACCCTCTTAACATCTTAGCAGGAAAATGACATTGGAGAGGCCATGACGGATGACTTAGTGGGTGTGGGCAGCCCCTCTGATGAGCTGAGCACCACTCCGGCAGCACCATGCTTCCCTGCGTGTCTCTAACTCGAAAAGAAAGTTCCAAAGAGGGACTGGAGGATGTGGATGGCTTCCCAGCTCTACCAAGGAGCTTTGCATCTTGCTCCCCTGAAACTGAAGTGCCCGCAGAGCTCACACCACGCTGCGCTCCTCCTCATCCGGCCTGCAGTCACAGACCATGAAGAAACCTGTCCACCTCCTTGGGACACTGACACCAGCCTCTTGAGCCAGGATTTCTCTCACTAACAGACAGACATATGAGGATACGGGAACAGGTGCACACACACACACACATACACACACACACACACACACACACACACCACTTCCCCTGACCTGCTGTGATTCTGAAGGCAATGGATCTTGAGCCTTCTCAATTGCACTTTCTGTCTCCCAAGGTGTGCAGTCTCTGATAAGCCATGTTCTGTGGCGGGAACAGAGATAAGCTCATAGCCGTTAGCACCTGGAGCCAAAACCAAACAAAAATATAGAGTTTTCCAAGCCTGGGGTTTGTAGGAGCGAGCTGGCATGTGAGTTTCAAAAAAGATCTATTTACTCAGCAGATACTATCAGAGGGACCTTAGAAAAGGTCCTGCCCTCCAAGGACACTCGGAGGCTGACAGGAGCCTGGGCTTTCTCTCTCTGCTGTGGCCCAGTAGTCGGGGTTTGGGGCAGAAACCGACTCAGCCCAACTTCAGAATAGTTTGGTGGGTCTTCAGACTCCAGCCAAGGGTTCAGTCCATGGACTTCCAGTCAGACATCCTGGGGGCCTTATGTCCTCTCAGCACTCTTCCCTGGCCCCTGTTGAACAGCTGCATCCTGCCCTTGCCTTCATCCACTGCCAACAGCCCTCTGCACATGGCATTCGAATCAGCCCCCAGGGAGACTGTGCCCTTGCAGGTCCCCTCAACCATTCTCCTGAACTAGTGACAACTGGGATGTCTTAGTTTGGTTTCTCTTGCTGTGATAAATGCCATGACCAAAGAAAATTTGGGCAGAAGGGGTCTACTTCATTTTATAGATTATATTCCATTGCCGAGAGAACCTAAGGCAGGGGCTCAGGGCGGAAGCTTGAGGCTGAAACCATGAAGGTATAGTAAGAAGCGATGGGCCGCTTCCCTGCCGCCCCAGCTCCGGGCCGCCTGGCTAGCTTATGCCCCAAAACAATTACACGGAAACTGTATTCTTTTGAACACTGCCTGACCCACCAGCTCCAGCCTCCCATTGGCCAACTCTCACGCCTCGATTAACCTATCTTTAATAATCTGTGTAGCCCCACGAGGTGTGGCCTACCAGGAAAGATCTTAACCTGCGTCTGTGTCTGGTGGGAGAATCATGGCGACTGCCTGACTTGGCTTTCTTTCTCCCAGCATTCTGTTCTGTCTACTCCACCTACCTAATTTTCTGTCCTATTAAAGGGCCAAGGCAGTCTCTTTATTTAACCAATGAAATTAACACAAAACAGTAGACTTTTTTTCTGACTTGCTTCCAGGCTCACGTTCAGTCCTTTTTTTCCACGGAGTCCAAGCTCACCTTCCCATGGATTGTGATACCCATGGTGGGCTGGACCTTTCTATATTAATTAATAACCAAGAAAAGGGTCATAGATATGCCCACAGACCAATCTGAGGGTGGCAACTCCTCCACTGAGGTTTACTCTGCCCAGGTCTGTCAAGTAGACAACCAAGATTCACCACCGTATGAGGTAAGCTGACCCTTGCATTGCTATCATGAGACAGGCACCAGACGTCCTCCGAGCCCGGAAATGTGGAGAGGGATGGGGAAGCCAGGTGAAGAGTGATGGATGGGCCAGGTGCAAGTGGCTTTGGGCACTCATGTGGCGTCAGGAGGTAGCCTGGTGGTCGGATGACTCGTCTGAGATCTCGGCAACGAGTGTCCTTGGCTTTATCACACTGGCCTGCTGTTCCCATGTACCAAGGCTGGACTGGACACCCACGTGGTTCCCTCTGCACCCATCTTCCTCCAGAACAACTGACGGCTGTGGCCTCATCATTCAGTCCCAGATAACAGGATAAGAAAATAATTGCAAAGGACCCCAGTCTCGCAGCCTCCCCTGTCTTATGTAGGCGTGTGGTATGAGTGTGTGTGTGCGTGCACACATGCATAGATGTCTTTGGAGGTCAGGGGCCATCTACCTTGTTTTCTGAAACAAGGTTTATCATTGGCCTCGAACTGGCCAATTAGTCTAGGCTGACGAATCAACAAGTCTTAGAGATCTGACCCTCTCAGTCTTCCCAGCACTGGGATTAACAGTGTCATCGCTGCCAGAGTTTAAGGAGGGGATTCTGAGCTGGAACTCAAGTTCTTAGCCACCGATCTGTTACCATCTCTGAGCACATTCCACTTTCTCAGTCTCCCTTTGGGAGAATGCAAGGGCCCCCTCTCTGTGACCCCATCTCCCACCCCAGGCTGAAAGCAGAAACCTGCCTGGCAGACTCAGTGTCACCCCATGGGTGCTGGTGTCCATGAAAAAGACCTCAAGGGGGTGGGTTCATGTGCCAGCTACACATATATTAGGTGCCCGGCTGCAGGCAGCGTGTTCCGGAAGTAATGGCCTTGAAACCAACCTCAGGAACGTGACTCCAGGAAGCTACTCTCACGGCGAGCGTGTGCCGACTGACGGCAGGTCAGGATGTGAAGCGAGACGGTCTTGGGGACAGTGATAGGGTCCATGACAAAGCTGAGCCACCGGAGCAGAAGGCCTTCTCCGCCTGGATGTCTGTGAGTTAGCACAAGGCTTCTGGCCGTTAACTGAGGGGATAAAGAGGAGGCCTGTGGCTGGTGAGGAGGCCATGGTGCCCTGCAGAACCAGTCTGCTCCTGGAACACTGTCAGCAGCCATCAAAACAAACGCCGTCTCCAGGATGTGGCCCCACTCAGGAATGCGCAATAATAGGAAGTGTGTGCAGCCCGCCAGGGTGGGAGCCAGACAAATACCGCACAAAGGAAGAAGGAGAGAAAAGATCTTGAGGCCACTCCATTATGCACGAATATGCACGAACTCTAGTCCACCCTCCCATAGGCTTAGGAAGGTGGGCTGACCCTGGCCTAACTCAAAAATACGCATGTTGTTCTTTATTAGGACGAGGGGGGGAAAATCAACCTTATTTTTAGAAATGAATAGTCTTTTGTGTCTGTGGCCTTGGATCATGTGTTTGCCAAGAGACTTTATGGAATATTAAAAAAAAACAACCACAACCCCTGCCCCCAGATTCATATCTGTACCCGCGGGACTCATGCTAAGCGGGGACCTCACTGGCGGTACCATCTTCTCATGTATCTGTTGACCCCTCTCCCGCTCAGGACGGGAGGAAGACTCGAAGGAGGACGGAGTTATCTGCTCCAGCAACACCTGATGCTGGCATGATTCAGTTACCTGAGAACAGCCCAGGGCACGTGGCCAGCCACTCAGGCAAAGAACTGTAGGGTAGTTTCCGGAGACATGCCCAGTTCATGAACACCTGCTCAACTGTGCCCCGAGCCTGGGTGGCAGAGACACACGACTGCTCATAAAACAGCGGCTAGAAGCAACACGTGGGTAAGTAGGGCCTCCAAGGCAGGAAGGTGCAGGCCCTGCCCTGAGCCTCCTTCCTTTCAGGCCCAGATTAGAAGATGAATCACAATCTCCAAAATGATCTCCCTGACACGTGAAGTGCTGTCAAAAGGGAACACACCTTTCAGGCTGTGTGGCTCCACGCTGCCAGGTCAGTGAGTCTGCTCTGAGAGACAGGGAAACTGTCACAGGAATGAACTCAGCCTCCAGCGTGCATGGGACCAGGGCAGAGGCAGACCACATGCCCAGCACTTCCCAGGTCCTACCAATCATGTCCCTTTATCCACGTGTCCTTCAGAGGACCCTTGGGACCAAGGTCTTTCTGGGCCAGCTCCAGTAAAATTGGAGTTTAATGGGTGAATGTCCCTGCAACAGAACACAGACATATACACCAAACCAACAAAACCGTGGGAAAGGTTGCCCTAGCGTGGACTTAGAAAACGACAAAACGGGGCAGCCAGTGGGGTCTGACTGCAAATGCAGGGCAGTCGGTACCACCCAAGTGGCACTGAGATTCCATCTTGGCCGTCCTGAGTCAGACCCATCACAAGGGGCTGAACTAACATATATGGAGAATGAGTCAAGGCTGCATTTTCTTCTTGGCGTGAACCCTTGGAGTCTTTGCCCCCTTCTTTCCCACTTACCTCTCTCTTCTCATCACCTCACCAGTTCTGGGTTAGGGAGGCTCCAACGAACGTCTACGTACCCATCTAGGATGCCACACCTCACTAGCCTGTAATATTGCAGCTCCTACCCCACTTGTTGGAGGAGGCCGCTAGTTGGTTCCCGGCCGCTCAGCCCAGAAATAATCACACAGAAACCATATTAAGTCACTGCTTGGCCCATTAGCTCTAGCTTCTTACTGGCTAACTCTTACATCTTAATTTAACCATCTCCATCAATCTGTGCATCACCACGAGGTTGTGGTCTACTAGCAAAGTTTCAGCACACCTGTCTCCAGCGGCGGCTCCACGGCTTCTCCCTAAATCCTCCTTTCTCCCAGCATTCAGTTTAGTTTCCCCTGCCTATTGCTGTCTTCCTATTGCTCTGCTATAGGTCCAAAGCAGTTCCTTTATTAGCCAATGATATTCACAGCATACAGAGGGGAATCTCAAATCACCCACTCCTTTAAGCAGCATTTAGTGAGAAAATGCTACCTTGTGACAAGGACTTAGAGAGCAAGACTCTGGGTGCCTATTAGCCTCTGTGACCTCCTGCCAGGCAGGTGACACTATATCATCATACCTGCTATGCAATTTTCTGGGGCCAAGGTAAAGTGGACCCGCCCGAGTTTGGGGCACTACATGGCTTCAGGGTCACATAGCCTCATGGCAGGTCCTTCGGAGTCAACTAAATAGCTTCTAAGTGCATGTTTGCTGTGATAATGCCAGAGCATGCTCCCAGCACCCCAGGCTGCTGACATCATGTGGCCAAAAGGGATGGTAAGCTGAGGGTGTATGTGTACAACACCGTGATTCCTGTAAACCAGCAGGAGACACAGGAGTTCAGTCCTGGACCTGCCTGCCTGCCTGCCTGCCTGCCTGCCTGCTAGCTCTAAGCTGATAGCAATGCCTTGGAATGTGTACGTGGACTTTGTACCACTAAGACCTGGCTAGCTTCTGGGGGGTGGTGACACACTGCTATCACCAAGTGTTTTCAGCTCTCTCTCTCGTCCCTTCCTTCTTTCATTTTAATTAATGAATTAGTTCAGAGGCTGAGAGCACAGACTGCCCTTTCAGAGGACCAGCATTGGGTCCTGAGTACCCACATCTGTTGGCTCACAACTGCCTGTAACTCCAGCTCCATGGTGTTGGGCGTGCTTTTCTGGCCTCCAAGGGCGCCTGCACTCACGTGCACAAGTAACACATAGACACACACACGTTATTAAAAATAAGACTTAATTTTTTAAATATTCGTTCATTCACTTACTCATTGTTTGTGCCAGGGACTGAACTTGGGTTTTTGGACACGCTAAGTACATCCTCTCGCCCTGAACTATATCGCTGGCCTCTGTCGTTTTCTCCCCACTTCAGTAGACCTTACGCAGATGACATCATAGAATCACAAAGACTGACTTTCCCCGCTCCTGTAAATCCAGGGTCCCCCCACCCCATCATGGAGGCAAGGAAGAGCCCACATGGAACCCGTGTGTGAGATGGCATTTCCTCCTCCCTCCCCCCAGAGAGGATCATGGGACTCTAAGGTCTATACAGGGTCACCATTGGGGAGAACTGCCTTAGGGGATTCAGACTGGAATGCTTCCCACTGGGTCTTAGGTGGCCTCCTTCATCTTGTCCCATCTACCTCCTCGAGGAGGAGGAAGGTCACCGTGACTTCCCAAGATGAAGGCTAGCAACAGACAGATCCCGGGGTTCATGCTGTGTGCCTCAGCGACCACTTTATAGAGACAGGGCCCCAAACTACTGGGCTATTGGGGAGCCGCAAATCTGCCTGCGAGACCTTGTTCTGCTCTGGCAGGAGGTATCCAGCAGCTTCTGGAAAGGCAGGCAGCAAAGCAGCTATGTTGATTTCTGATTGCCATCAAGGGCAGGCAAGGAGTATCCTGGCTGGTTACTGGGAACGTCACCATCTCCACCTGGAGAGACCCTGAGACAAAATACTAGGGGATTTTTCTTACGGAAAAAGGAGATGGCATTGTGGCCTGGTGCTGCTAACTATAACTCATGGGGCATAGGAGGAACGGGAAATTCTGCGATTACAAAACCTAGATCCGGGTCCCGCTTCTCTCTCGGTTCCTCATCTTGGAAGAGTCTGGTTACTGGGACCCTTTCCCAGAATCATGATATATATGCCAAGTGAAAATTTCCTTTACGACTAAGTCTAGAAGGATCATGCCTTCGCCTCTCTCTGAAGGAGAGCCTGGACCTTTTGGGGAGTGGGGTTCAGAAAACCAGGCTAGGGTCTAACGCTGGGGATGACCCATACCTCATTCTTTGAGACTCGGGGGGTCTCTGTGTGCTCCTAGGGGAGGCCTAGCCTACGACTGCACCATCACTCCAGACCGGGAGGCAGAAGGATCTGCCTGGAAGCTTGCAGAGCCACAGCCTGCCCCACGATGCCTGGGTCTCTGGAGAGTAAGTTTTTTCAACTGTGTTCGGTGAGTCCCCATGCGATCACAGTGACTGGTGACACTGTCACGTCCGAGTCTGGTTGTGTGACCCCAAGTTGTGCTGATCCCGCTGGGAGCAGATTCTGCCCTGGGGGCTGCCGGGCGGGGCCGGGGCAGGAGCAACGGGAAGGCCCCGCCTCTGGGGTGTGTCTAACTTGGGCGCCTCCTAAAGGACCGGGCGGGGTGGCCTGAGCGCGTGGGTCGCAGGTCAGGTCAAGGGGTCGAAGGTCCGGCGCGTGATCCAGGGTCCAAGCAGGCCGAGGAGCAGGAGCATGGCGTCGTCGGGGTCGGTGCTGCAGCTGCGGCTGGTGCTGCTGATGCTGTTGCTGGCGGGCGCGGCGCGGGCCAGCCTCTACTTCCGCCCGGGCCAGACCTGCTACCGGCCCCTTCGCGGGGATCAGCTGGCTCAGCTGGGGCGCAGGTGGGCGCGGGGCTGTGCCTGGGGAGGAAGAGGGTACAGTTCTGGGCCATGCGCGCGCCCCCTGCCACCTGGGACCTTGCTTCTCTCTGGTCCACCCTGCCTCCTTAGGCCTGAGAAATCTCATCCCTTCCTTTTGGGATGACTTTCATATCCGGGGAGCTTTGGTGTTTGCTAGGTTGGGCAGGCCTCACGTCTCTGTCCATAGTTGGTGAGCACTAGGGTGTTGAAGTCATGCTCAGTCACCGTCAGCTTCCAGTCGTGGTGGCTTTTCTGGTGGTGAAGGATCGAGCCCTGAAACGCTTACATTTTGGAAAAGGGAAGAAGGTCCCTAGGGCACTGCCTGGCTGGGTCTGTGGTCCTGGTGGGGGAGGGGAGGCCCTAGGTGTTCCAGGGTTGATTTCCATGCTGGTTACCTCTTCCCAGGACTTATCCTCGGCCGCACGAGTACCTGTCCCCATCGGACATCCCCAAGAGCTGGGACTGGAGAAATGTGGACGGTGTCAACTACGTCAGCGTCACCAGGAACCAGCACATCCCACAGTACTGTGGCTCCTGCTGGGCCCACGGGAGCACCAGCGCCATGGCAGGTGGGTAGCCCGGAGCTCCACGATAAGCCCTGGGCAGGGCCAGGTGCGTGGCTGCTCTTCATCACCCAGGTTGCCTCCAGGTGAGCCATGATGGCCACAGCTCACAGAGTGGTGTGACTACCTTTCTGCCGTTCTCTCCTGTGGGCCCACTTAGGGCCTCTGTGGGACAGGCTGGAACTAGAACCCATGACAAATGACTCCTGGGTACCCGCCCTCCCCCAGGCCTTGTGACTTCAGCCACTGAGATGGAAGCAGCCTTTCACAGTCACTGAGCTGAGGCCCTACTAGGTCAGGGAAGTGAAACTGCGGTCAGTGTTTGAGATGAACAAGTTAAATCTTAGCCTGGCCACCATAGAGGCAAGAAGAAGGTGCAGAAGGAAGAGCTAGACCCACTGAAGTCCACACTGTCGGAGGGCTGCTGTGTCCTTCCTTGGAAGAGGAAGCAGGCAGGGGCCGGAAGTGCCATTTTGCCTGGAGCGTATAGACTCAGCTTTGCCACAATGGTGGCCCCTGGAAGCCAAAGGGAAGCAACTCTCCTGGCTGGGAGTGAGACGGGGCAGTGATCTCTCACGTGATTTGTGTCTTTCTGGTCTGGCCTGCTGTAGGTAGAGCCCGGGGTGAAATGGCTGCCCTTGTGCCTGCAGGGGCTTATTTACGTAGGCCTCTCACCTGCCCGCCCAGAAGACTCCATTGTGAGAAGAGTGACAGCTGGGGTTCAGCCCTTCAGCTTGGACTCTTTCTTCAGGGCAAGGGGTTCTTGACAGAGCCAGCCAGGTATAGCTGTGGCCCTTCGTTGAGTCACCTCTGGGGTCGGGAATGTACTGCTGACCCTTGAGAAGGAGGAAGAGGAAGGTGGCCTTAGAAGGTTCTGGCATAGGAAGGTCAAGAGGGGCTTGTCAAGGGGGCAAGGTGTGTGGGGAAGGCCCATGGCGGTGGATCTGAGCGAAGTCGAGAGCGTTCAGGGTGAGGTCGCAGGGCTGGTGTTGGGGAAGAGAAAAGACCTCAGCAGAGCGCAGGGTGGGGTGAGGGTGATGGGGAGCAGAAAAGGTCAGTGGAGTGAGGTACATGGGGGTGCAGGAGACCGCTGGAGGCCATTGGGTCTTAGGCCTCTTAGATGGGCCTGGGCCTGCCTCAGGCTGCATCTTCCCCATCACTCGAGCAGAACGGCTCTGGGAAAATGGCTGCTTCATCCTTTCTTCCTGATCTCTGACATCTTCATCGGTTGTCAAGGCCTCGCTTCCTCTTTTTCTGTGTCGCACTAAAAAGGGACGTCCACAGGTCCCTGGCTGTGTGCCAGCAGGGCAGCAATGGAACCAGTTTGTCTTTCCCATCTCTGGGCAGTTAAGCATCCAAGCTTCTCTCTATGAGGCCACCTGTCCTCATCACTGGAGGCCCTCTCCTTCCCTTCATCAGTCACTTCCAGCCGTGACCCAGAGCCCCTTGGTCCCACCCACCTCTCACTGTCCCACCGCTTGCTCCCGTGGGTTCTCCAAGCTTCCCACTTCCACTCCACCTCTTGTCACTTCTGAGACTCACGAGTCTGTGCCCAGGCCTCCTCCCATTGGGGTGAAGCGAGGCCCTCACTGAGCCACACTTCCTTTCTTCTTTCTCCCTACCAGCCCCCACCAGCTCCCCTCCCTACCAGCTCCCCTCCTTACCAGCTCCCCTCCCTACCAGCTCCCCTCCTTACCAGCTCCCCTCCCTACCAGCTCCCCTCCCTACCAGCTCCCCTCCTTACCAGCTCCCCTCCTTACCAGCTCCCCTCCCTACCAGCTCCCCTCCTTACCAGCTCCCCTCCTTACCAGCTCCCCTCCTTACCAGCTCCCCTCCTTACCAGCTCCCCTCCTTACCAGCTCCCCTCCTTACCAGCTCCCCTCCCTACCAGCTCCCCTCCTTACCAGCTCCCCTCCTTACCAGCTCCCCTCCTTACCAGCTCCCCTCCCTACCAGCTCCCCTCCCTACCAGCTCCCCTCCCTACCAGCTCCCCTCCTTACCAGCTCCCCTCCCTACCAGCTCCCCTCCCTACCAGCTCCCCTCCTTACCAACTCCCCTCCCTACCAGCTCCCCTCCTTACCAGCTCCCCTCCCTACCAGCTCCCCTCCCTACCAGCCCCCTCCCTACTGGTCCCTCCCCTCTCCCTACCAGCCCCTCCCTACCTCCCCTCGCTACTAGCCCCCCTCCCTACCAGCCTCCTTGCTACCAACCTTCCCTACTCCTTGACTTCACTGCTTCCCACACTTCTGAAGTCTGTGTTCCCAGTTGTTTGTTTGTTTCAAGATAGGGTTTCTCTAACAGTCCTAGCTGTCCTGGAACTCACTCTGTAGACCAGGCTGGCCTTGAACTCACGGAGATCCACCTGCCTCTGCCTCCTGAGTGCTGCGATTAAAGGCGCGCAGCGCCACCATCCGCCTTGTGTTCCCAGTTTTGATCTTTGCCTAGACTCACTTTTGTATCTGTCTGCTGCTACCCTCTGGCCTGCATTCCTGCTGCCTCCAGGCCCAGTTGTGCAGGCCATCCTCCCCACCTCAGCCACCAACAAGGCCGCCTTCCCCTGAGGATATTCCGGAAAAAGCTTAGGGGTTATCTGAGTCATCTGTTGCTCCTCTGAACTGTTCTTCAGTTCACAGGCTCTTTAGTTCTCCCAACAGCCCTTGTGGAGGAACTAGGTGTTGTCTTTCCCAGCACCCTGACTCCTGCTGGTCTCAGGCAAGAGATTTCCAGAATATGCCTGTTAAACCTGAGTCCCATCATATTTCCATACTTGAGACCATCAATGACAAGGGCCTTCTCTGGCCGGAAGTCTGGCTCCTCCCTCGTGTCCACACCGGCAGCTGAGACCTAGGTACCGGCCTGTGCAGGACTCTCCTCAGGTCCTCACACTTCTCTCCTTGGATGGCGTGTTAGTCACTGTTCTGTTGCTGTGAAGAGACACCATGACTAAGGCAACTCGGAAAGCATTTGCTGGGGACTTGCTTAGCGTTTCAAAGAGGAAGTCAGTGACCATCATGGTGGAGAGCGTGACAGCAGGCATGGCGCTGGGGCAGTCGCTGAGGTCTCTGGTCCACAAGCATGAGGCAGAGAGACCTGGGCTTGGTGTAGTCTTCTTAAATCTCAAAGCACAGCCCCAGTGACACACCTCCTCCATCGAGGCCACACGTCCTACACCTTCGCCCGAACAGCCCACCCTCTAGAGACGTGAGGCTGCGGGGCCCGTTCTCATCCAGACCACCCAGATGGACATTTGCCAGACTGCACTCTGTACCTGATACCTTAGCCCCTGGGTGCTCCCCAGAGTGTCGTCTGGCAATGCTGTTCTGCTTGCCCATCATCTTGCCCCCTGTGCTGTGGTACAAGTCCACAGAAGAGAGCTTGCTCCTGCTGGCTTGCGTCGACAGTTTGCACAGCACACAGAAGGTGGGGCTGGAACTCGGAGAATGAAAAGGGTGCCAAGTTAGAAGAGGCAGAGTGGATTGTGTAGAAGGGTCATCCCAGGGAGCCTGCAAATTCTGGAGCCACGTAGTTGGTCAGGTTGAAGCTAGACATTGCGTCAGAGAGGTAGGGGACACCAGGCCTGAGGCTATCCAGCCGGCCACTGACGTTGGGCCTTAGCTGAGGTCACCAGAAAGGAGAGAACAGAGAATAGGAGGAAAGGGCTCTCAGCAAGCCTCAAGAAACACTGCTAAGGTTGAATGTGGAAGAGACAGCCCAGGCACTTCCGGAAGGGCGGAGTGGCCCCTCTCTGCCCCTCTGGAAGAGACAGTCTCGTGAGGGTGAAGAGGGTTAGAGTGGATGGGTGATGTCGAGCTAGGGACCTTGGCAAGAGCAGCTTGGGAGGCCAAAGAGACATAGGCAGTGGTGAACCCCACCTCGCGCTGCTGAGGCAAGGCGTAGAGTCCTGGGACCCTGGGTTGGACTCCGGGAAGGGCGGGTCTGTAGGCTTGGGGATGCCCCTCATTGAGAGGTGCACTCCTGATGGGAATGTAGAGGAAGGAAGGCTATAGGGAGCCAAATCTTGGGAACAAGACAGGAAGGGTGGGCCCGTGGCCTTGGGCAGCTTTCTGTTGTGGCACAGGAGTGGGTCTAAATGGTGATGAGACAAGGTGGTCTGCTTTTGAGTATTTCCCGTGACGTGCTCTCTGAGGTCATCAAGGGTGTATGTGCAGGGTATGTGAGGGGTGGTTCTAGAAGGTTCTGTACTGTTAGATGGCAACCTTGTGGAGCAGGACCAGAGTGGGAGAGTACGGGAGGTGACCCGGGGCTGAAGTCTGTAGGATGGAGGGAAAACAAGGATAGACTTTGGTTGGGGAAGAGCAGGTGAGGCTGGAGGAGATGAGGCCTGGGGAAGGGAGTAGCATGACTGGTGTGGGCTGTGTGTGTAGCCTGAGGATGAAGAGCAAGGAGGCTTTTCAGGACGCAGGTCAGCCATGCCCTGGTGGATGTTGTGATAATCCTAGCTGCCCCTCAGTGTGTGGGACCAACACATGAGCACTGCGTGCTGGTGTTTGGCTCCCTAGGCTGCCATTTTCCCTGGAGATGCCCATGCCTGCCTTCTCCGTGTGGTCAGTGACTGGTCACTAGCCTCCTCACACAGGTGGTTTTGCTGCCATGCTGTAGCTCCTTGGGATCTGGCCCTGCCTCGTGACACTTACAGACACACACAGGCCTCACAGTGCCCGAGGAAGACCAGAGCATGTCCCTGAAGCCACAGTTGAGCTGAGGCCTGCACAACAGAGGGAGCAGCAGGCAGAGAGCCTTGGTGGCATTGGGGGAACTGGGCGGTGCTGACCAGCGTGATGACTTTTGCAGACCGCATCAACATCAAGAGGAAAGGTGCGTGGCCCTCCACCATGCTTTCAGTGCAGAACGTCATCGACTGTGGCAACGCTGGCTCCTGTGAGGGCGGCAATGACCTTCCAGTGTGGGCCTATGCCCATAAGCATGGCATCCCCGATGAGACCTGCAACAACTACCAGGCCAAGGACCAAGGTAGGCCCTGCCTGCGCCCCCACACTGCTGTTCACGGTCTTTTTCCTCTTTCAAGGGAGAGTGGCCAGGAGCCGAGGATCCCACGTCTGTCATACCGGCTGGGATGCTGAAGAGGGTGGGGGTGGAGACTGCAGCCCCCAGGAAGAGCTGGATGGTCTGATGTCACTTGGGTTAGGGTAGCAGGAAGCTGGAACCCATGGTCCTTGCTGAGTCAGCGTGGAGAGACACCAGAAGAGCACTCCAGGCTGGAGAAGCCGCTCAGTGATGGCGCTTGCCTGCCGTCCATGAGGAGGCTCAGTCTCCAGTACTGAAAGTAAATATATAAGCAGAGCCACACCCCTGTAGCCAGGACTGGATGTGTGCGTGTGTGAGTTCTCATACCTGGCATTTGGGTGGTTTTATGGGCCTTTTATAAGGGGCCAAGCAGGCAGCCGATGGAAGGAAGTGTCTCTTTCCCTTGGTCTGGAGCAGAGAGCAGGTGGTGGGGCTGCTTTCTGAGCTGCAAGTTAACCTGCCCAGCTGAAATGTGGAGCACCAGCTGCTTCCTTGCCCAGCAGTCCTGGACAGTCCTGGACAGTGGGCAGAGCTGCCTGGCCCGGAAACCTATGGTTGGCACGTCCCTTTCGGGCTGCTTTCCTTGGAAACCAAAGAAAAGGAAACTCAAATCCATCCTTCCTGGCTGTAAACTTTGATCCTTAGAACGCTCTCGTGGCTACAGCAGGATGCTGGGGGCAGGGACAACGACTCAAGGTGCTTAGAGGGCAGTTGGTCCCTCATGGCTGTGGCAGGATGTTCAGGGGACTCAGGTACCTGGAGGGCAGTTGGTCACTTTACAACACCCCTGTGGATGGTGTCCCCTTGTCTAGCTACCTCATGGACCCTACTGCCTCACTCCCAAAGAATTGAAAGAATTCTCTGGCCTAATTGGCTGAGTTCATTGTCCTGGATGGATAAACCCAGGAACAGATTCAGGGTAGAGGCCAGGGACTGCTTTGTGGAATGTTCCTGGGGTCCTATCTCTCCTCCACTCCCAAACTGGTGTCATCCAGCTGAGGCTAGGTCCCTCTGGTCCCCTCCAGACTCACAGGTGGTTGGGTTCATCAGAACCACTCAACAATCCCCTCTTATAGGAACAAATGAAGGCCGCCATGTTGCTGGCGTACCTCACACTGAGCAATGACGCCTGAGGGACAAAATGAACTGGTGATGTCATCCTCCAGGAGTTTACTGCCCTGGGGAAGGGTCTGGACTGAGGTCAGCCTCGTGTGTGTCCTCCTCTGGGCTCCACCTTGTCCTCTGAGTCTGGAGTGCATCCATTTTGTTAGCCTGGCTGGCAAGGGGACTAGAGAGACCCGCATTGCTTCACCGCCCCGGGCTTGGATTCCAGACTAGCCCCATCTCGCTGACGTGGTGCGGGTGCTGAGCCTCTCTGAGCTCAGGTCCCCGGAATTGCAATGGCAGGCACTTGACTGACTGATTTCTCCAGCCCTCAGACCTAATTCTTTCTTTTCCCTAATTTTTTTTTAAACAAAGTACATTTATTCAGCAACAGTGATATATTTTAGAATTTATAACATACAGCGCAGGTTTCTGAGTATTTTCAGATTCCCAGTATGTGCCTCTTTGAGTTTCAGTGCGATAAAAGCACTATTTCCAGGTATCTCAGAAATTCTAAAACTACGATTATTATCAACATACTTTTAGCAACCTTCACATTCTGTTATTTGGACAACTACAATTCTTGCTTAATGAATACAAGTTTGGCATTCTGCAGGAGTGTTCAACACAAAGCATAATTTACAATTCAGATCCCCCAGTGAGGCAACAGGCCCTCATGAAATCACATGGGGACTCTGCCCATCCAGGGCACATTTTTGTATTCAGAAAATCTTGATTCCACCAGGTGATTCTGGGGCATGCCTTTAATCCTTACACTTGGGAGGCAGAGGCAGGAGGACCTTTGTGAGTTCAAGGCCAGCCCTATCTACAGGTCAAGTTCTGGGACAGCCAGGGCTTCAGAGAAACCCTGTCTGGAAAATTCAAAAAGAAAAACCAACATGTGATTCCTTGAAAGGCTATTCAAAGGACCTACACGGAACATCTTATAGATGTGATGTCACTAGCACTTTGCCCTTCTTATCCGTACTTGTCCTCCCCACGTTACACACATGTGCTCTTGTGTGCCTGCACACACGTGTACATATGGGCTAGGATCTGCATACAAAGGTGAACAGGGATTTTTTTCTTTCTGAGTTTGGGCCACTTCGCTTTATAAATGCTAAGACCATTCATTCTGCAAATATTGTGATTTCATTTTTCTGCGGAGTAGTGTTTGTTTTACATGTGCCAGGTTTTCGTTATCCGTTCATCTGCTGATGGACAGGGGTTTGACTCCAGCTCTTTCCTGCTGTGGCGAATAAAGCAGCAATAAGCGTGGACACACAAGCGTCTCTACGGTAGGGCGTTCAGTGCTCAGGGTATGTCCGCAGGGGTGAAGCAGCCGGGCCATATGCTAGCTCTATTTTTAATTTTTGAGCAATTTCCAAGCTGATTTCCATAATGGCTGTATTAATTTGAACCCCCACCAGCCGTAAATAAGGGTTCCTTTTTCCCCAAAATTCCTCTCCAACATTTGTGGTCAGATTTCTTGATGATAGTCATTCTGACCATGATGAGGTAGTTTCTCAAAGTAGTTTTAATTTGCATTTCTCTGACGGCTTGATGACTAGGGATGTTGAACTTTTTTCTTTTTCCCTCTTTGAGACAGTGCTCACTGTAATAGCCTTGGCTGTTCTGGAACTTGCTGTGTAGACCAGGCCTCAAACTCAGAGATCCACCTTCCCGTCTCCTGAGTGATGGAATTAATGTATGCCACCTTTAATCCCAACACCCTGGAGGCAGAGAGAGGAGAATCCCTGTGAGTTCAAGACCAGCCTGGTCTACAGAGTGAGTTCCAGGAGAGCCAGGGATGCACAGAGAAACTGGCTCAAAAACAAATAACAACAACAAAAACCAAACAAACAAACAAACAAAAAAGGTGTGTGCCATCATGTCCAGACCGCCTTTAAATTCAGTTTTGACAGTTTATGTTTCGTGTAGCCATTCGCTGGTATTTGTCTGTGGTTCTTTGTAAGTTCTAGATTCCAGTCGTGTCTGGAATGGGGCTGGTAAAGGTTCTCCCCCCTCTTCTGGCCTGTGTGCTCTGCTGAGTGTTTCCTCTGCTATACAGAAACGTTTTCTTTTCCAGTGTCTCGTCTGTTATTTGGGGCCAACTCCTGTGTTATTGGTGTTCTATTCAGAAAGTTCTATCTACCCTAGCATCTTGAGGGGTATTTATTCCTTGTATTTTTGTCTAGAACTTTGTGTTTCGGGTTTTAGGTTAAGGTCTTTGATCCGATGGGAACTGATTTTTGTACAGGATGAAAAAAGTATGACTCTAACTTTATTTTTCTTAGGTGGATATCTAGTTTTCCCAGCACCCTTGAATAGGCTTTTTCCCTCCAATGTATGTTTTTGCTCCTTTGTCTTGAGTTTAAGGGGCGGAGCTTTGCCAGTTATTTCCAGGTTCTCTGTTTTGTCTGTCTGTCTTGTTTCTACGCCAGCACCGGTCTTTGTCACTATAGCTCTGTAGTGTAATTTGAGGTATTGAGACACCTCCATGAATGTTCCTACTCCTTGGGATGGCTTTGGCTATTCCTTAAACCAGATTCTGATATTTCTCAAGCCAAGTAACAAGAGGACACATTTCTTTAAATCAAGTATTTTGGCCTCCTTAGTCACTAGCCAGCAGTGTAATCATCTGGTTACATTTTAATAGTGATTGCACTGGGTTTTCAATTACAGCATGCTGTGAGGTCCTCTCCCAGCCTTTAACGGAGAAGGGAAGGGCCACGTCAGAGTGCCTAGCATGCACTAATCAAAGTGTGTTCTTTCTGTTCTGCTGCGGCCTGGCGGAGGCTTTCCCATGCCCGCAGCTGAGAGACACATAATCAAGCGGCACCTGGAGGGCTTCCGCTATCGGCTAATGAATGGCGGGCTAAATTAGAAAAGTGGAGAGGATGGGGCGGGCTTCATTAGTGGGCTAATGAGGAGACGGTGTCATGCTGACTTCTTGTGTTCTAGAATGTGACAAGTTTAACCAGTGTGGGACCTGCACCGAATTCAAAGAGTGCCATCCCATCCAGAATTACACCCTCTGGAGAGTGGGTGACTATGGCTCCCTGTCGGGTAGGGAGAAGATGATGGCAGAGATCTACACCAATGGTCCCATCAGGTAAGGGAGAGGTCTGGGTCTGTGCACCTACGTGCAACTGTGTCTTGTTCACCCTTCCCCCTGGCCACTTTGACCCCCAGCTTGAGCTCCACTTTGCCAGTAACAGGGAACTTCTGTGTAGTTAGGTAGAGAAGGCCCTGGCTGTGGTGAGTGGGGATGTTGGCGGGGTCACCAGGCAGGACTCACTACTGTAAGCCAGGTGCCACCACAAGCGCCAATTGCTTCTCCCATTGCTAACCGGTGGCTCTCTCAGCTGCGGGATAATGGTGACGGAGAAGATGGTGAACTACACTGGAGGCATCTATGCCGAGCACCAGGACCAGACAGTTATCAACCACATCATCTCCGTGACTGGCTGGGGCGTCAGCAGTGATGGAACCGAGTACTGGATTGTCCGTAATTCATGGGGCGAACCCTGGGTAAGACAGTTCCCTTTTTGAAGGTCAGACCAGAATCTACACATCTCCCCAGCAGCGGAGTGGAGGGCTGGCTTGTGTCTTACCAGGACACAAGCAACTTCTGAGGTCTGAGCTGTGCAGGGCTGCTACTGTCCTGTGATTCACCAGTGCTTAGCAGCCAGTGGCTCCTCCCCAAACTATCCCACGGCCAGGGCTGGGGCCAAGTGGTCCTGATGGTAGTGATGCTTCATGTTTTTCAGGAATACTTGTTTGAGTTAGGTCAAAAGTCCAAGGGAGCCAGGTGGTCGTGGCGCACGCCTTTAATCCCAGCACCTGGGAGGCAGTGGCAGGCGGATCTCTTGAGTTCACAGCCAGCCTGCTTTACAAGAGCTAGTTCCAAGACAAGTTCCAAAGCTACAGAGAAACCTTGTCTCGAAAAACAACAAAAAGTCCAAGGCAGGAAACCTGCAGATTGTGGTTTTGGGACACAGTTTAGACTGTTGCTCAATAAAGACACAGGAATACTCTAGAAGAGGCCACGGGGAAGACGTGGAGGTGACGAAGTGTCAGCCATGTCTACTGAATGGCCACAAGTCAGGTATTAATAGGGAGACAGTCACGTTCTTAGATTGTCTAGCTGCTGAGAGAACCGAGTCAGAGCTTTGTCCGGACCGGAGTTCTACAGCACAGAGGGTGAGCAGGGGACCGTGTCCTGAGGCACTAATGCCGAGTTCTTGCCCCTTACAGGGTGAGAGGGGCTGGATGAGGATCGTAACCAGCACCTACAAGGGAGGTGCGGGTGGCAGCTACAACCTGGCCATCGAGGAGGCCTGCACGTATGGGGACCCCATTGTTTAAGTCGCCATCTCTGGAGGCAACGTTGGAAACCATGGCAGGGATGGGTGGTCATCAACACTGGACAGCTAGAAACGGTGCCTGTGGCCATGAGAAGCAGAGAGCGGGCTGCAGAAGCCATCCCAAGAAGAGATGGTAAAGGAGGAACCACACCTCATTGTGGCCCTCAGGACCAGAGCCCTGCCTTCAGCCACCTGGAGAAGACAGCGATGGTCTAGAGCAGTTCTGAGGGAGGGGAGGACAATCCCAGACTGCCTAAGCGGTAAATAAAGGGGCTAGCTCACCCGAGCACTCGGTCTGTGCACTTTATTTACATGGGAATAGCACGAGGACACACGCCACCCAGCTCATCATTACTCTTGGAAAATTAAAACAATAAAACACCCAACCACCTGGGTCATTGGTAGAAAGCTTACATAAACCCTAAAAGTGACTCATGGAAGCGTCCCCGCTCTGGATCCTCACTACCCTGAGGCCTACTGGGTTTCTCCAGAGAGGTGCACACCCGACTCCTGCACGTGACATGCGGTGCAGGGGCCACACTGACAACAGAGGGGCGTCCAGCACAGCGGCTTCTCCTGGGCACTGCCAACACAGGCTTTTTGAGAAAAGCTGCCTGCTCCCTCCCAGCAGACCCTCCTTTCTTCTGGGAGGCTGGCTGAGTCTTCACAAGCAGCTTCCTGATCCAGTCCTCTAGTCCTGAGCCTGGCCCGGCAGGTTCTGCTCCAGCTCTGGGGGGTCTCAGTTCACCACGATGAAGTTAGACTTGCAATGGGCTGTGCGGGAACACGGGAGCCACCGGGTTAGAGCAGGGGAGGAGTGAGGGGTCCAGCACAGCAAAGGGACGCTTAGGGGCCTTACCAATGAACTCGGTCACGGGGTCGTGCTCGCCCTCCGCTTTGATGGTACCCGCAATGCTGTCATTTTCCAAGATGGGGAGGAATAGCTGTACAAAGTCTGAGGTGTATGGCGGGGCAATGACGTCCAAAACCTAGCAGGGAGACCTCAGGGTCACTGCAGTGCTGGTGTGGGGGGACACAGCATTTGGTGCAGGCAGTGTGACATGGCTCTCCCACCACCAGGGCCTCCCCAGAGACTCCCCAGCTTCCAACCCCAAGCCACAGAATGTAATACAGGGGACACAGCAGAGGTCCCATAGGTGGAATGAACCTAATACATCATCAGTGTCACCATGACTATCATGGATCTCAGAATGACACCAGGCCAGAAGGGCTGGGCTAGTGGAAGGAGGGTACTACTGACCTCAGTGACGAAGTACCGAATCAGCGAGATGTCGGTGTCCAGCTTCTCCAGACATCTGCGGATGTAGCTGACCACGGGAAGCACGTAGCCACGGCTCAGCAGGTGCACCATCCTGTCCAGCAGGGTCTTTTTTAACTCGAGCTATGGAAGAGCAAGGCCAAAAGAGCAGGTCAGAACTGGAACTCTCCCAGCCCCAACAACCCGAGACCCAGCTCACCTGCTCCATCACGTCTAGCTGGGAGTGTTCGGTCTCAAAAAGCTTAACAAGCAGCTGCAGAACCTGGGGGTGCAGGAGCTGGTGGCAGGTGCTGATCTGTGGACAGTCAAAGGAGCGTCACTGAGGCACCTGCTGGCCTCTCTCTGGGCTTACTGGCAGCACACAGGGAATGTACGGACTGTCACAGCCACCTGATGGGGCTTACCACTGATGGGGTCAGCACTTGTCAGCTTCTAGGCTTTCCTTCTGATAACACTTGATAAACACATCTACAGTCACTGAAACTAGGTCCTTAAAAAGATAGCCTCATGGGAGGGGGGACACAAGCCACCAGCTCTGAAGAGAGCATTACTACCCTCACGTCAGGACAAAGGTCTAAGACACAGACCACTGTGTACCTCACAAGTGGCCCTTCTGCCCTCTCACCTCATCCAACAAGGCCAGGTGAACCGGTGTGTGATCAGTCTGCAGCTGGAAGTATCTCGGTTCTGACACTGTCCAGTCTACCCATTTCAGAACACCCATCGCCACCACTGGGAACCTGCAGGCAGACAAGGTACAGGCTTCCTTTGACTACAAGTGGGGGTGGGGCGGGGAAGGAACAATAAAGGGCTGGAAAGCAAGAACAAAGTCTGGGGACACAGTGACTCTCCCTCACTCTGCCCTGCGGGCTCGCACTTCTGCAGAGAAGAAGTGGTTTGATGAGACCAGCTCCTCCTCTCAGGAGGGATTTGATTCTTGCTCCTTCAAACCACTCCGCTAAATCACAAAGGAAAAATCATCAAAGCAGAGCATGGCGCCCGGCAGACCCTGCTCACGGCTACTGTTATTTCAGATGCTTTCTTCGTCCCTAGGAAATGGGCAAGAGGCGAGAGCCTGAGAGGATTCAGTTCCCAAGATGCACTGTGTATTTAATCACGAATCACTCCGTCCAGGCAATGCCTGCTGGCTTCACAGTCTTACTACAAATGAACGCATTCTTTAAGCCCATTTTTCTAATTCTGGATGCCTTTCTCTACTCACTGAGGGTCTGCTGAACACATTTCTGGCCACGAAGCACCTGAAGAACACACAAGCTGTCTCAGTTGCTTAAGCTCTCCATGTGTGTTAAGAAGGATCCACCCTGCCAGGCAGTGGTGGCGCACGGAGGCAGAGGCAGGCAGATCTCTGCGAGTTTGAGGCAAGTCTGGTTTACAAGAGCTAGTTCCAGGACAGCCAGGGCTGTCTCAAAAAACAAAGACAAAAAAAAAAAGAAAAGAAAAAGAAAAAAAAAAAAGAATGAGCAACCCAAGCGCAACCCAAGCTCCTCTTGCTTGCTCTCCGTGAGAGTTCACACTGTAACCATAGAGATGTGAGGCCTGGCACTCCAGAGACTGGATGGGGGACCGGTGTGACACTCACCTAATGCACTGATAGAGTGTGCTCAGCTCGGCTACCAGCTCCGAGGCCCCCTTGTTCTCATTACAACACAGATTGTGGACCGTTTCTACAGCCTTTGATGTGGACTTCAGCTCATCCTTGCCAATGCTCACCCGTTTGTTCTGAAACCACAAAAGCTACTGAGTGAAGGTGGGACTGTGGCCCTTCTGGAGGGTACCCCAGGATGGCCCCTTCCCTGTCTGCACACTCAACTACAGCCATATCGCCCACAGAAACCAGGCCATAGGGCTGCAGTAGGGGAGGCACAGGGAAGTTTCATCCCACTAGCCAGTCCTAGAGGAAAAGACGCCACACAACTCGTGAGGGCACTGAGCTCTTTCAGTATCTTGTGCACAATGGTAAAGACACTTCCAGTGCTGGGCAGGCTGGAGAGTTCTTGCACCCAAAGCCCCACACAGTGCCAGAGCCGAGGAGGCCACTGGTCTGAGCCCACAGGTTCTCAGCACTGACGGTACCTTCTTCCAGGTCTCAACCACACTAGCAGCGTAAGCCAGGATGTGGATGTACTTGTGCTTGTGGTCCTGGTTGATCTTGGCTCCTGGCTTGAATAGTGACTGCATAAACAGGTCCAAAAAGGCAGGCACCCGGATCTAAGAAGAGGCACACTCAGGAGTGGGCTGGCAGGAGGGAGGCCCTGGATCACCCACCTGTAGGGCTCTGACAGGGTGAAGGCTGACGGGGGGCATAAGATGCACCTCTGTGGTGAAATGCTTGCTCAGAATGCAATGGGCCCTGGCTTCAATTCCAGTAGTGCCAGAGAGGTTGGGAGGAGACCTTAATGTCAGGTGTAGCCATGCCTGTAACCCCCAGCACTCAGGGAAGCTAAGGCAGGATAGCTGGCCTAGTTTGAGACCTGCATGCGTGGCCTTAAGAGAAGGAGGGAACTTGGAGGCCTCCCCAAACCACCCTGACACCTGGTGTGGGGCACTTGGCCTCCCTGAAGCGGAGGCAGCTTACGAGCTCCACGGGAGGAGGGTCCATGCTGGTGAACATCTTGAACAAGACCGTGATGTCCGCAGGATTCAGGGCTCCCCTGGACAGCATGGCGCCGAGAGCTTGGCAGGCCCGAGGGTAGGAGGCAGCCGTGCCCAAGGCCAACGTGATCTGACTGGCATCGTGGCCTCTGGTTGGAAAGCCGCTCCATTACTAACAGCTTTTCCCTTTCCTTCACCTTAAACGTGCAATGCTGAGCGGGCAGGACCCTGGGCTCGCCCGCATTTCTGCCATTCACTCTTGACCAACTGACCCCCAGGAACAACAGCTCCAGTGAGCTGCGAAAGGCTCTGAGTAGCCGTGACCTCCACGAGGGAGTCACACACCCTGCACACCTCCTCAGGGAAGCCTCGGCAGCAGAAGATGAAATGCCTTGGACTCCATGAGCAAGCAGGGCACTGGAGACCAGGCCGGGGCTACTCTGCTGTCAGGAGCACAAGTGCACAGCAGCCAACCAGGGCAATCCCGTCCTTAGCACAGAGCCACCTGCACATCACTCCACCGGCCGGGGCGCCCGAAGCTATACCCACGTCAGCCCCACGGGCGGAGCTGGCCTGGAACCTGATGGAGCTGGAGGCTGAGCTGTACACTAAGGCTCGGCTTTCTGAGGAAAAGAAGGAAGAGCAAGGCAAGCAGGAACATCTCTTACTTCTCCTGGGCAAAGCGCTGGACTTCTTGAGCGACCCTGCGCACTGCAGAGCCACCCTGCTCCTCCTGGGCCAGCACGGACATCATGGCCTGTGCGAACAGGTATGTGTGCTCCCCGTGGCACACCATCTTCTAGAAGATGGCAGGGAGACAGAGTTCAGGTCACAGTGATAAATGCAGACGAAGGGTTCTGTCCAGGGCTCTCTGACCTGGAGATACTTTACGGAGAGGGGTCTTGCAGAGCCTGACCCTGGGTAGCCCCCTTCCGCTGATATTCAGAGGGGCTTACTGCAAACTCAGGAAGATGTTTCTCAAGGTTTTCTTCTCCTCCATCCAAGATTGTGGCTAGAGAGGTCCGAAGCACTCTGGAGAACACCTCCAACTGTTGGCAGGCTGTGGACACGCTGGTGATCTCCCCTTGGTACCCCGCATCAGAAATGAGCTGCCATATAACCCAAGAGCCAAGGGTCAGCATCTGGGAGCCCCACCTTTCAGAGTGGTTAGCCAGTCAATTGTGTGAGCCAAGTGAGCACTGGTCTTTAACCCCAACTTTTCCTGTGCTTCCTGCTGTGATACCATCTAGGTGCGTGCTCGCTCACCCAGACTCACAGTCTCATCTGGGCCTTAGTGTCGGCCTGAGGCCCTTGAGCAGATACGCACAATCGAAACTCCACTGTCCAACCCTGAATCAGTCGATGCCGACCTAAGCACGGATACCAATTCTCTGTTCCCTTTGCTCAGTGTGAGGCTGATGGAAGGGAAAGGATGAAAAGCCCACCGAGAAAAGCTTTAACAAGAAGAGAGCAGAGCGGACCCTCTTATCTCCTCTTTTCTGGGCTCTAGGACTTGCCCTACCTTCACAGTGAAGTTGAGCATCAAGCAGTCAGGATGGGCTTCAGCCAGCTTGTAAAACAGATCTCTCCATGTGGTGTGTGCAATCATCTGCTCAAGCCACGCTGGGGTCTGCCGGAAACAAGGGCAAGGCCAAAGGTCTCGCTTGAGTCTGGGAAGTCTGTGCTGCAGAAGCAATCACTGCAGCTGGACGAGACCCCGGGGGGTCCCTAGCTCTACCCTTGCTACAGTCATACAGTCAGCTGCACGGCTGGCTTCCTGGGTGCCTGCTCACAGCTTTTGAAAGACCTGCCGAACTTCTCAGAAGGGTGCAGAAACATGCTTTCTGGGGAACATGTGAAAAGTCCATGGACATGTATCCCTGGGCCCACCGGGTACCTCATGCTTACAAGCCCTAGGCCTTTGGCAGGAGATAAAAAAGCAACTGGGATGGCACAGGTGGTTCTGCCCTTGAAAATGTGTCTCCTGGCTTCCGTGTGAGTCATGGGCTCTGCCAGTGTCTGAGCCAGTGTCACTAGAGACCACTGCTGCTCCAGAGGGAAGGCCTGAACGCTGCAGCACAGTCTGAGATGTTTCCTACACCTTCCCTCCTACCCTGCCCTCTGCCCTCAGGGCTCACCCTCAGCCTGATCCCCCAGTACCCCACAGCATCCATACGCGCCGTGACCTCCTGTGTTTCCTGGAGGACCCCCTACCAGGCTTTAAGCCCACACCTGCACCTAGGAGTTGGGGGAGGCCATGGGCCTTCTCTTGGCCTCACCACTGGCAGCTTCCCATCAAGTACCCCACTCTTGAGAAGAGAACACAGCAAGGAGGCTGGCAAAGGCCCAGGCTGTGCTGTCAGGCACCCCCCTCACCTCTCCCTCTTCCGTGAAGATAGAATCTGCCTTCCGAGGGTCAAAATGCTTGATCAGTAAACTCTTGAGGTGGTTTTCCACAGTCTCCTGCACCTGTACTGGCTCAACACCTGGGAGAAAACAGAAGCTTTACCCACTCCCCCGCTACTCCACCATACACAGAAGCAGCACGGCCAGCCTGCCGGCGTCGCAGAGCTGCTACCAACTACAACAGTGTGAAGGTTCTGGACCCCTGAGAGTTTCTAGAGCTATTTATTCAGTAATAAGGCCATAAAAGGAACAGAGTACGAGTCTATGGGATGGCTACCCTGTCTGTGTGTTCAGGAGAGGGACATCTCAAAGACGGAGGACCAGACCTGACAGGTGAGGAGCTGGAGAGTACACTCTGTCCCCATGGAGAGAGCAGGTGCAGCCAAGGGCCACCCTCTGACTCGTCACCCTGATGGCAGTGAGGCAGCTGTTTCCGGAAGTGCTTGAGTGACGTCGCTGTCCCCAATTCAGTGGATTTACAGTAAGGCTCTATTCTGATCACATTAGCTAAAAGCCACCATCGAACTAGTCCGAAATTATCCACAATTTAGCGCTGGCTGTAACAGGCCTCTTGAAAGGCAACACTGAACACATACTGTGTGATGCTGTAATTCTGTGGCTGCGGAAGAAGGTCGGTGAGCACTCCAGTCACAGGGTACCTGCTAACCCAGTGACTGACTCACAGCTCAGAGCTGAGCACACAGGGAGGGGTCAATCCTCTGCCTTTGGATCTTAGAGACCAAGAATGCTCAGAATTTATCAGCATCTAAGGACCCAAAGGTCCTTGCCACATGAACACGGGAAACGGAATTCGGATACCCAAAGTCAGGTAGGCATGGTGCCCCCTCCCCCCCAGGAATTCCACTCACACATCAGAGACGGGGCATTCCCAGAGCAAGCTGCTAGTGAGAGCAGCCACAGCTGCAAGTCCTGGGGTTGACTGACACCCCACTTTAACAAGTAAGGTAATAAAGCAATCTAAGTTGACTCTCAAAACAAGCTGGGGCCTCCATATGCCTACCTACACATGCTATGCACACCCACCTGTAGTGTACACACACACACACACACACAGAGAGAGAGAGAGAGAGAGAGAGAGAGAGAGAGAGAGAGAGAGATATGAGCGGCCAGGATAGGGCTCGTCCTCTCAAGCACCTGTCTGAATGAGCCACTCAGCCAGCAGGTTCACAGTCTGGGCCACTGCTGTATAGTTCTCAGACAGGAGCTGGATGACATTTTCTGGAGACCCTCCTGCCTGGAAATACCTGGGAAGAGCAAAATGGAGGCTTTTACAATGAGTGGCCAAAGAGGAGCCGGGGTGAACAGGCAGGCAGGAGGAAGGCATGGGCAAGTGTAAGGGTCTTCCAAGGTGCCAAGGGACTCTTCAAACCTTCCACTCCAAGAGCACATTCTTTGCACCATAAAACCCCCCTGAGCCCCCGAGTGTGCACTGCGCTCACACACCTCTTCAGCGTGTTGAAGATGGAGGGCTCCATGATGTAGTCCCGGGTGGAAAACTTGTGCAGACACTCCTGCTGCACCTCGGCATCATCCTCTCCTCCAGAATCATCTTCCTGCTGCTGCGAGAGGCAAGAGCCGGAGAGGTGTGCGCTAGCGTGGGTGCCCTGCCATCTCGCCATAAAGACGGGTAATCACACTCGTGATTTCATCTGACTCAGCTACAACAACCCCATGGTGTGAGCTGGGCAAGCGGCAGCTTCAAAGAGTCAGGGGCCACACCAAGCAGGCCCACGGTGGTGAACCGGGTGCACAGTGCACGGCCTCCTCTTTTACACAAAGGCACTCATGACGCCACACCCGCCAAAGCTCCAGAGGATCCCACAAGCTGACCTACGGGAAGGTCAAGAATAACAACTGACATTCAGCTCAACAGCCAGTCACCACTGCCACCCCACACTGCTACCCAGTGCTCTCCAACAAACACCAATAAAGTGGTCCGAGGGTAGGAGTCACCAAGTTACTCTTAGAAAGTCAAGATCACCAACCCTCGAATCAGCAGGCCTGGCTAGAGCCGGACACAAACTTGGCCTGAACCCACACAAGCTGCTTGGCTGGCCTACAACTATGAGGTATGGTGGACTGAGTGCCCCCAGATCTGTCTAGCTGCAAAGCAGTCATAACAGCAAGCAGATGCCCTGTAGCGATGGCTGCATTGAGTCTGGGAATCTAGACCATACAAGACAAAGCTTTCCTGCGGAAGGAGCTCACAAGCCAGGAGACCAAATTCCAGGTAGCTGACATAACAAGGTAGGAGCCAGGCCAGGAAATAAAAAAAAAAAAAAAACAAAAAACCCAACTCAGCCCGCTTCCTGTTCTTGTAAATAAAGTTTTATTGAAACACTCTTGTATCCACTTTGTCACGTATTGTTACCCTTGACTACTTTCCCTAATCTGGTTGTTAACTAGCCCTGCACAGCGCCACACAACCTAAGGTATTTTCTATGTAGCTCTTCACAGGAACTTGGCTTCCACTGCCCTGGACTCTCTGAGAGCAATGAGCTGGGGGCAGACAGAACCTGGTGACTTCATTCTGAAGACCAGAATGTTCTCTCAGAATGCATGCAGGCTTCACCCTGAGAGCCGCTCATATATGTCAATAGTGCCAGGCTTCTACCCTGTCGCCACCGACAGCGATTCTCCGACACCAGGCCATGCACCTGCCCACACGTCTCCAGCTTCACCTGGACCGTTCGCTGTCGTGCCCACCCCAGATGCCAGCATGCAGCACTATTATGTCCGCTCAACATCCCAGCAGGACTGCAAACTCTGGAGACCAGCTGACCCTGTCTTCCCCTGGAAACAGATCTGCTCACAAAACTATTTTAATAAAGGACTCCTCCCACCTGTCCCCAGAAGCCTTGGAAATACCCTCAGTTCCTCCTCCCCTCACTTCCCCCTATACCTTACTGGCAAGACCCCCAATTCCATCTCCCATACAAGAATTCCATTTGGCCCTTCTTTCTTGAATGCTTACTGTGGCAATACCTCCGCATGCCTCCATTTTTCGTCCCCTGAAATCACCTTTCACATTGATGCCACCCTTACCAAGTCACAGATGTGATCTAGCTCTTGGTTTCCCATCTCTCTGGGGGAAGGGGGAGGGGAACCTTCTTTACTATGACTCTGTGTAGCCTACCTGTCCAGTCTCACCCTATGCCACCCCCATGTATGACCAGCAGCCCAACTAGTCCATGTGTCTGTCTCCAACTGTTCTCAGGTTCACTCTCGGGACTCAGAGGCCCCAGTTCATGCTGCTATCCTCCAGCTCTCTGGACTTGCTCCCCTCCAAACAGTCAGAAGAGACAGATGTGCGTGTGTGCAGAGGTGTCCAGAGTTTGCACGCCGCACTATATTCTCATCAACCAATGTGCTGCATTGCATAACTATATCAGGACACGTATGTCGCAGGCTGGGCACCCTGACAGCTCATCACTCTCATCAGGGAGAACTCCTGGGGGGCCAACAGGCCACACCAAGGTCACTGAAATCCAGTGGGATCTAGGCCAGACCCTGCCACTCCTAACCCTCAACATGGACAAAAAATGCAACTTCCCACCAGCAAGCTAATCCACAATGTACTCTCTTGTGTCTGTATGGTCTATCGTGTGTTCCTGTGTGTACGTGTTCGAGGTCAAGGCTAGGTGCCATTCAGTCATTCTCCAGCTCACTTTCTGGCCTCTCGTTGACTCAGTTTACCAATTGGGTTCGAGTGTCTGGCTTCTGTGTGGGCTCCAGGTTCCGAATTCAGGCATGCACATCGCTTGCTGAGCCATCTCCCACATCTTCCATTTTTCCTTCCATCAGGGCCACCTCAGTGACTAAGTCACTCAAGTGACAAGAGACATAAAGGCATCATTTTATGTCTTCCTGTCTTTGTTTTAAGGCCCTGGGCTGGTTTCTGAGTCTTTCTCCTTACTTCCCTTAGGGATAACACTCAGTTCAAACTCTAGAGCCATGGAATAAAACATCACACCAAAGCACTTAGCCTTCATTTTAGCTAACTCTGACTCCCTACAAAGTGCCCGTGGCCTGCAGGATGTTCTAGCACACAAACAGATGTCAGGAGTCTTAGACAAGCTTTCTGGTCAGCAGCTCTCCAGGACCCTTGGAAGATATGACAGGTGACTGTCAGCCCCTGTTCCGCCAACCAATAGGATTTCCAGTTTCAGGAACCCCTCTCCCTATCACCCCCACAGGTTATATCTCGCTGCCCCCTACATCCACTCAAAGCTCATCTTGCTTCCTGTAGAAAAGGCAAACTCCCAGGCTCCCTGCACACTGCCCAGAAGTCAGCCACACACCTGGATGGTCTCTGTTGGGACACCAAATTGTGCCACTTCCCTATCTCTCAGCCCAAACCCTGGACAGTTGGGGCTACAAGATCCTTCCTGTTCTGTACTCTAAGGATGGATGAAATCGACCCATAAGTGAAAAGAAGAAAGTTTGGTCTGTCCAGCACCAGAGAGTTCCCCCACGCCCCCCAGGATGCTGGAGTGAGGAGTTGAGTATGTTCACTCTCCGATAACTGTGGTCCCTTGGAGTCGGTCTGTCCTGCCGCCTGGCAGGGGGATCAGCCCAGGAGTCATCGCGCAGGGGGAAACTGAGTCCCCCCCAAAGGGGCAGGACCGACCCGAAGCCCTCAGGGCAGCTCCTGCCCCGCTGGGCCCGGGTCGGAGGTCAGGGGGTCAGGGGTCAGCGGGCCGGCAGAGACCCCAGCGTTCACACCCCCGGGTACCCGGGTCTGGGGGACACGGGCGCCGCGAGCACAGGGCAGAGAAGCGGCTTCCTGGCGGGACGCCTACTGCCCTCTCACCTGGCCGCCGTCCGCCTCTTCGCCCCACTCCGGAGCATTCCCGAAGTAGTCTTCTGCCATAATTGTACCCGGCGCTGGGCCCGCCATAGTTGCCGGGAGTCCTTACTGCGCGTGCGCGGGAGGCGACACACGAAAGTGCGCGTGCGTGGTTCCGGGCCGGCCTCCGCCAGGCCCTCGGGGCGGAGTTGGCTGAGGGGCGTGGCTACAAAAGGGGCGTGGCTCGCTAGGCTGAGGGACTGCTTTTTGAAGGAGTTCCTCAGAGCAGGACTCATGGTGTAGTTTCAGAGCTTTTGAGAAAATTTCCCATACAGTTTACTGTTTTTTTTTGTTTTTTTTGAAACATGGTCTCACCTGGCCTCGATTTGTTATGAAGAACTTGAACCTTCAGCCAGCTTAGCTTTGCCAGTGCAACCAGCATCCATCTACTGGGGACAGAGTCTAGGGCCCACGGAAATGTTCTGATTTCCTTTACCAGGGGTAAAAAGTACCCGGTGCCGTGCAGAGCATGATTTAAAATGTACTCCCAGTGGAGGAGGCCCCACAGCCTACAAAAGTCATGACCGGGGCCTGGAAAAGAGGATCCTCTGGAGAGCAAGGCTGACGGTACCTGGAGAGGATTCCTGGCAGGTAGCCGGCGGTCCCAGATAATGACCTTTGAGATGAACGCCCTGGGCTCTAGATGTGATGGTGAGAGTTTGGAGCAGTGGTCCTCAGCCTTCTAACGCTGCAGTTCTTTAATACAGTTCTTCATATGACCCATCCATAAATTATTTTCGTTACTACGTCATAACTGCAATTTTGCTACTGTTGTGAATCGTAATGTACGTATCTGATATGCGACTTCTGTGAAAGTGTCATCAACCCCAGAAAGGGGTCAGGACCCACAGGTGAAGAACCACTGGTTTAGAGAAAAGAGTCGTGTGGTACAGACATCGGCCATTGTTTGCAGGGGTGGCTGAGTCGCTACCACACTCAGTCCTCCCTTCCACCACTCAGGAAGTGTTTGTTGAGTATTTCCTAAGTGCCTGGTTCACACCCAGAGTTCAGGACACATGCGTTGGGCGTGGTCCTTGCCCTGGGACAACCTATGTTCCGTTGGAGCAAGCCTGGAAGCAACGGAGGCAAAGAACGAGAGGGGTGACGAGTGCCCACACTCTGGAATAACAGAAGAGACTTTCCCAAGGTGGTCAGGGTGGCTCTCCCCATTTCACATCATCTGATGTGGCACCTTGCATTTTAGTTGATTCCAGACCCGCACAGGTTGACAGCCAAGATCAGCCACACGGGCCACTTGCAAGGATGTCACCTAACAAAGTGTTGAAGCATCAGACACAGATAATCAGTGAATGCCAGCTGTTACAAAATTTCATCTGGATTTCTGGTTGTTTGAAGAGAGTGATGGGACAGATTTTCCTGTAGTGTCCAGCCATTTCCTTCACCTGCGGAGGACTACCTGAGGGGAGTGAAGAAACCAGAGGAACTAGGAACAACGGGCAGGTGACATGGGCTGTGGGACCAAGGCAAAGTGCAGAGAATTTGACAGCATTGGAGAGAAAGAGGGGGCAAGGAGGCCAGGCACGATGCTACAAGCTTTAATCCCAGCACTCGAGAGGCAGATCTTTGTGAGTTTGAGGCCACCCTGGTTTCCAGAGTGAGCCCAGGACAGCCAGAGCTATGTAGAGAAACCCTGTCTCAAAAAGGGTGGGGGTAGGGGACAAGCAAGGAACAGGGTCTGGTAAGACGCTATCTAGACTTCCAGTCTGTACCCACAGGTGGCCCAGCAGGTGAGTAAATTCAGGCTGGGACCTGGTGGATTGAAGGCGACCCTGGGCATCTGCCTTGTGGGTTGTGGTTGTGGCAGTTTGTCAATCCCACGCCAGTGGGTCTAGATCCAGATCCCACGACAAAGGGTTTTTCAGCTCCTGAGTGCCCTGCTGTGGGCTTGTTTTGGTCTCATTTTTACTTGTTTTCTGAAAGTGTTGGGAATAACAGGCAGCTGTTAAACTCCTACTATGCCTTTTAGATTTAAAAAACAAATACCGCCTGGGTAGAAAGCAGACAAATTAATGTATGAACAATTAATTGCACCTACCGATCCCAGGATTGTCTAATTCACCTCTCCCTCAACCCAAAGGCTACTTATACGAAACAGGTTAACAGACAATCCCTAATGTTCAATCTACATCCCGGTTGTATCAGAATAACTGATCTCTAGGTCTTGCCCCTGAGATGCTGTTCACCCATTGTTTTCTGGGTTCATCTTGAGTGATTTTGTTAGCTTTCATTGCCTACGATTAATCCTCTGAAGTTATTTGTTCCCATTTTTAAGAACTCTAATGGAGAAGCTCCATGGAAGAGAGAAGTCGAATTCACTGGATCCTTTGAAGAAGTCTTTACTGAGCCCCTCCTGGGTGTCCCAGGCTAGGATGTACCAGAGTTGAGGATACAGTCTGTCGAGCACTAGGAAAGGAGAGAAAAGAGAAGCAGAAACTGCAAACAAGGGTTATGCAGAGGATTTCCAGGGAAAGGCGGAGACTTAAGTCCCGGAATGAAGGATAAAATGAGAAGAGCAAAGAGGGGGAATGTGGTCCAGTCTGGGGGAGCCGCGGGTAACGGCACTGGGCACCAGCCTGAGGACTTGATTCCCATCCTTGGGCCCCACATGGTGGAAGGAAAGCAACGGCACCCATGGCTTGTCCTCTCAACCAGCCCCCCCCCCCATTAGGAATGTTTTAAAAATTGTCTAAGTAGAGAGAATGACCAACTGTGCGGGGCGGGGGACGGGTGGGAGGGGGGCGAGAGCGCCTGGGCGCCTCCTCCCTGGAGTCTCTCACTAATTCTTCTACTGTCCGTCTCCTCGGGTCTGAGACTCGGGTGTAGACAGATCTCTCCTCCACTTCCTTCTTCTCCTGGGGAATCTCAGCCACCGCTCCTCCTCCAAACATCTATATGCTGGGAACTCTCATTGTATTTTCACGACTTCTCAGGTGCTTGGGCATCTAACCAACAAACTACCTCTTCATTTCATTGTTAGGGATCCCAAGGACAACGCAGCAGCTCCGTGGGAGCCCTGAGAGGAGCTCATCTGCGTTCTTGCTCTTTCAGGTGGCCCTATGGCTACCTCCACAGCCACCCACATCAGACACTTCTGATCCTTTCCACTCCGGCACAATCCAAAGGCAAACACAACCCAGGTCCCTCGGTAAAGCGGGTCCCCATCTCCACTGGCCACCACCTCAGTTGAGGTCACACCAGCTCGCACCTGTGTGACTGTGGTAGCTCACACTGACCTGGTACCCAGTCCCCAGCTCTGTTAACTTGGTTTCTTAAGCTTTCCCACCCCTCACCTCTTCTCATCTGAGACATTTGTGCGTGACCTCACGTTGTGGGATGTTTGTACACTGGGTGAAGATGCGTTGCTGTGATTGGTGTGATAAAAACGGAATTGCCAATAGCTAGATAGGAGACGTAGGCAGGACTTCCGGGTCGAGAGAGGAACAGGAGTTAGCCGAGATGCCAAAGATGTAGGACACACTGAATGGGAGACAGGTAAAAGGTTACAGGGCAGAATGTACATTAATAAAAAATATGGGTTGGTTTAAGTCACAAGAGCAAGTGGGAGAATCCTAAGCGAAGGCGGTCTCCTTTGGGAGGCAGCTGGCGGCACAGGAGACTCCTTGCAACCCTGAGTCCAGCACTCCAGAAAATAGACATGTAAGAGAAACAGCTGCCGACAGTGCCCATAGATTTATCCTAAAGCAATTCTTTAGCACCAGGGATGTCGTTCAGTTGGTAGAACGGTCACCTGCCCTACAAGAAGTCCTGAATTCAACTCCCAGTGTGTTAACCGGGTTTGGCAGCACACACCTGTAATCCCAGTGCTTGGAAGACAGAAATGGCAAAATAAAAGACTCTTGAGGTCATCCTTGGCTTCATAGCAAGCTCAAGGCCAGACTGGATTATGTGAGACCCTGACTCAAAAACAAACAGTTCCTTGGTAGACGTGTGATTTTAGCATTTGTTAAAGATGGAAACAAATTTGCATGCTAACAAGATCTCTGTGCTTGTTCATTTTTGCATAGGAAATTAAATCTTGGCTGAAGATTTGATCCTACAGGATGTAGAGCGTCTTTAAGTGTTTTCAGAGTTGATTGATATTTTGATTTTATAATCGTCAATGCCAAGAATGCCACTTTGCCTAAGTGCATAGTGCAAAGAGGCAAAAGTATGCTGAGGGCTGTTTCTGCAGTTGTAGTGAATTCTGTCTTGTTCCCAACTCAAAATCACTTAACGTGTGTGTGTGTGTGTGTGTGTGTGTGTGTGTGTGTGTGTGTGTGTGTGTGTGTGAGAGAGAGAGAGAGAGAGAGAGAGAGAGAGAGAGAGAGATGCAAGTTAGTAACTTAAGCACCAATTTTTAAAATCAAACACCCTAGTACAATACAAACCCCAAATATACTAATCTGATACAGGCTGAGGAATGTTCATAGAAAAATATTGTCTTTATTTTCCTTAATTAAGCTATTACGTTTCTATAAGCAGAAGACTTTGTATGGATAGTGAGAACATTGCAGCTCACAACACAAGGGTCTCCAATTGGATGCAGTGTTAGAGGAAGCATTTGTCTGTGTGGTGTGGGGCACAGTGGCTGACAAGGTGCATGTGTGTTCAGAATGAAGGCCAGGATGATGCCCAGGCTGCACTATTCGCGAGGTCTGGAAGAAAAGTCTCAGATTCCTTAGAAACTTGATTTTGCTTCCATTGCTTTGGTCATCATATATTCAGAAACCTTTTATTGTTGTCTTATTTGACGTGGCGCCCACATTCAGTTATGTGGTCCCCTTGGCAGAGCTTGACCTACTACAGTTTAGGAAGCTGGGTCCCCTGTCCCAACACATGCATCTACAAAACAACATCACATCTAAGGTGGGGAGCATTTCAGAAGCGGGGGACAGCAAGAACGAAAGAGCCGGAGGACCAGGGAGTTTGCGGTGAGATTGTGTCTCCTAGTGACGTCGGAAGCCACACCCAGAAGGTCTCACCAACGTGGTTGCTGGAACGTGAGCTGAACAAAGACAGCAACAGACAAGCCAGAGTGCCTACAGATTGCTGGGAACAGGAGAAACAGTCTTCCCCGGGGAAGAGCCCTCCCATTGGTTATCCAACACCAAATGGTCAACCCTGAAAACATACATACAACAACATTACTCAGACTGAGCAGGTGTATTTATGTGTTTAGAAATATAAGGAATGACTAAAAGAGACCACGAATTTAAAAGAGAGCAAGGAGGGGTGCACGGGAGGGTTGGAGGGGAGGAGAGGAGAAGGGGAGATGACACAATTAAATTGCAATCTAGGAAACGAGAGAAATATTTATAAAGGAGAAGGTAAGCTTCACTGTATCCCACGCCCCTAACAGCTACACGGTGACTCGCACCTTAGATCCGCGAGATCTCTCACCCACTTCTTCGAGAGGTGGAGCTCAACCTTAGTCTCCCCTGCCTGTACTGATTTGTAATTCCCCTTGTTGAAGAAAAAAAGGCCTTGGAAGACTTGAGGCCTAGGTCGCATAGAGAAATGTGACCTCCCTCCATCTTGCCCATTGACTCCTGGACTATTCACGGCAGAGGAGGCCAAATGCAATTGTGAAACACCCGACTGAGAAGCTTCTGGAAAGTTTAGCCTCCTAAGCATGCCTGAGATGGGTCTCCACACCTGGTCCGGGCTTGGCTGACATCTTGTCTACAATTTCGTGAGAGCCTTAAACAGCTGTCCAGCTGAGCTGCTTACAAATTCCCGGCTCACAGAAATAATGGGATAAAATATCTGTTTAAACAGACAAATTTATGGATAGTTTCTTATGTGTCAATAACTTACTCACATGAGCATCTAAAGTGTTTGTTTAAAACATAAATCACAAGCCAGGTGGTGGTGGCACACACCTTTAATCCCAGCACTCAGGAGGCAGAGGCAGGCTAATCTCTGAGTTCAAGGCCAGCCTGGTCTACAGAGTGAGTTCCAGGACAGCCAGCACAACAGAGAGAAACCCTGTCTTAAACCCATCCCCCACTCCTGCCACAAGCAAAACATAAACCAGAGCCAGGCATGTGGTATACACCTGTAATCCCAGCATTTGGAAGTCTGAGACAGGAGAATTATTGTAAATTCAAGGCCAGACTGAGCTATAGACAGTGAAAACTGTCTCAAAACCAAAGCAACCACAGAACTGGCGAAAGAGCTTGCTGTTGAGCATGCTGGCCTGAGCTAACTCAGGAACCCGTGGAGGGAGAGAACTGACTGCCAAGGGCCCTCCTCTAAGATGGCCTCACTTGGCTTCATCTGGAATTAACTAGACCCAAGTGACTGGGCACACCTGTGAGGGATTTTTTCCTAATTAATTAATCATTTGATCCACTGTTAATCTGGATCTTTGAGGTGGGAAGATAAACCTTTAATCCAGATCTTTCTGAGGTAGGAAGATTCATCTTTAATCTCTACCACACCTGCTAGAGCCTATATAAAGTATACGGAAGATGGAAGTTCTCCCTCTCCTCTCCTCTCCTCTCCTCTCCTCCCCTCCCCTCCCCTCCCCTCCCCCTCCCTCCCTCTCTCTCCTCTCTTTCCTCTCTCTCTTTCTCCCTCTTCCTCTCCTCTCCTCTCTCTCTCTCTCTCTCTCTCTCTCTCTCTCTCTCTCTATATATATATATATATATATATATATATATATCCTCTCTCTCCCCCTCCCTCTCTCTCCTCTCTCTTCTCTCTCTCTCCTCTCTCTCTCTCTCCTCTCTCTCCCCTCTCTCACCTCTCTCCTCTCTCTCCCCTCTCTCACCTCTCTCTCTCTCTCTCCCGCTCTCTCCCTCCCTACTTGCTCTCACCCTTGCTAGCAAGTCCATTTCTTCCCTGGCATTAGAAAATTCTTGTTCAGGATTGTGGCTATACTGAAGACCAGCTGAGGCATCCAGCCTTGTGAGCTGAACAACTACTGGGTTCTTTTGTTTATAAGCAGCCATTGTTGGATTGGCTGAACCACAGACTGTAAGCCATTCTAATACATTTTCTTTATATAGATCATCTATATCTATATATCTATCTCCAGAGAGAGAGAGATTCATTCCATAAGTTCTATTACAAATAGAGAACCCCTGACTAATCCATCCTCTGACCCCCATATAGACTCTGTGAAGTGTGTGTGCCTACACTTTCACACATATATTGTGTATGCACAATACGTTAATCATGATAAATAAGATGTTAAATAAAGCACAATCTAGGGCTGGGATGAAAGCCTATAGGGCACTTGCCTATCCACATGAGACCATAATTCAATCCTAGTACTGCAAACAGAGAGACAAAACCCAGCAATGAGTAGTCCATATGCCAAGTTCACCTCAGTGACTTCCCTATCTTACCTGGAAGAAACAAACCATCTCTCTGCCTGGCAGAATGCCAGTAAGGTTGACAAATTCTGCCTTCCAAAATCAGCAATAATAAATACCGGGGAAAGCTCTTAAAACTTGGCATTTTGGACCTCTAGGGGTGGATAAAAACACCTCACATACTGAGAAGCCTTAATTCATCAAAATCACTAGAGGTTAAGAAAAAAAAAAGATGTGAATTGGGCCAGTGAGAGGCTCAGTTGGTAAAGATGCTGGCTGTTCAGGCCCAGCGGCCTGTGTGATGCCTGGATCCATGTAAGGGTGGAAGGGAAGAGCTGACTCAAGAGTCGCCCTTTAGCCTCCATATATGCTCTGTGGCACTGCCCCCCCCCCAAATAAAACTCAAGAGGACAGTGGGGCTGGGTGGCACAGTCGCCTGCCTAGGCTCCTGCTCTTGAAAGCAGAGAGGGCTAGAGGGTGGGAAAGAGTTCTCAGCAGACGCATCAGGGGTGAAAGGCAGAGGAGTGCATTGCATTGCAGTTTGGAAGAAGGCGCTGCCTGCCAAATGCTATACCCAACAGATAGCAACGCTGAAGGCAGAGGAGATAAGTCTGAGCTAAACAGAAATGGAAAGGAGGTGCCGAGTCCTGGCTCACAGGGAAAGCGAGGCAATTCTGTAAGCTCTGACTTCAATTCACAGGCAGTTAAAGAATACCAGAAATGGCGTGTATAAATGCTGGACACAGTTGTAAGTGTAAATCCGTGTTGTGACATGTATGCCATCAAGACAGTGCAGGACAAGATGAAATATATGAAGGAAAGATCCCGGGTTCATGGAGATCACTTTAGCACTGCTCTGAAGGAGCGCACACTAAATTAAGGTTGGGAATCTCTAGAGGAATCACTAATGAAAAAACTGAAATGATAGTTAAAATTCAACAATTAAATCAAAGTGGCTCGTGAGAACATTTATCATGAACTAAGACAGCATAAATCCAAACACGTCTGGAGTCTTACTAAAAGCGAGTATAGTAAATACTCCAAAACGTGAAGATCCAACAGTATGCTGTCTGTAAGGAAAACCCAGGAAATTCAGAGACACAAGGATGACAGAAATGGAGGTAACTGTCCATGCAGTAATGGTAAAATAGAGAGTCAGTGTGAGTGGCAGGCAAGGAAGAATGGAAGACTTAGCAGCAGAGCACACTGAGAAAGGGTTCCACACGATGGAGACGTGGCTGTTAGTGTGCACAGATCCACCAGCCTCTGATGGGGAAACAAAATGGGCGCAATGGGCCCAGTGTGGTGGTACAGGCCAAGATGGACGCAGTGGGCCCGTAATCTCAGGAATCATTTCAAATCTTCTGTCTATTTTAATATTGGCGGATTTATTTTCTTATTATTAAAAGGGCAGAACTTAAAAAAAAATCCCAAGCAAGTGTTTTACCATATGCATGGTTTGCAAATATTTCCTAAAACCCACGACATCCTCTTGGTTTAGCAGCCACGCTCAGAGAGTGAGTCCGACAGGAGAGGAGGCTGACCTACCTTCTCTTGCGGGTTGTGCATGCTGTGTCTGGTTCCTGGTTATGAAGATACAGTTTCTCCTACATCTTCGGGGACTTTTGTAATTTTGGGTCTTGTGATTATATCTGTGATCGATTTAAGTTAATTTTTCATTATGGTGTAAGATCCGGCTCAGGTTTTATATTTCTTCATAAAATGTTTAATTATACTGGCATCATTTGTTGGAGAGGCAATCATGTCTCCATTGAATTTCCTCTGTAAATGTATCAAAAATAAATTGGCAATCTCTGTGTAATCTTCTTCCATACTCGTCCACTCATCCACCCACCCATCCACCCACCCATCCAGCCACCCGTCTACCCATCCACCCACCCACCCATCCACCCACCCATCCACTCATCCACCCATCCATCCACCCACCCATCCACCCATCTGTAGTGTGAGGCAAGCTGTTTCCAGGCTCCGTGGGGTCTCTCTGACTCTGCCCTTCTTTCTTCCAGCATTCAGCCTAGCTTTCCCTGTCTTCCTAAGTTCTGCCAAAACTTAGTTCCAAAGCAGTTTTTTTATTCATTATGGTAATCACAGCACACAGAGGTGACTCCCACATCACCCATCCACCCACCCATCCACCCATCCACCCACCCATCCACCCACCCATCCACCCACCCATCCACCCATCCACCCACCCATCCATCCATCCATCCATCCGTCCTTACACCAGTAGCTCACAGAATTGTTAATTAGAGCTTGTAAATGAGTTTTGAGATCAAGGAGATGAGTCCCCTAACTTTGTTCTGATTTGGAACTATTTGGGCATTTCTAGTTCCTTGGCATCAATGTATCAGTTTGGGAATCAGCTTATTGGATCTGCAGAATCTTTTCTAGGATGCTGATTGGCATCACACTGAATTTACATGTGAGTTTTTAGAGAATACTAATCTTAAAATGTTTGAATGTTCTAATCATGAATACAGATTATCTCTTCCATGAGAGCAGACCAAATCTTTCTGACCACAAGTTAGGAAAAATTGTCTAAAGCTACAACACCCGGAAAGTAATCCACAAGAGAGAAGGTGCCAGGCAGAGGTGGCGCATGCCTGTAATCCCAGCACTGGAGAAGCAGAGGCAGGTGGATCTCTGTGAGTTTGAGGCCAGGCTGGTCTACAGAGTGAGTTCCAGGCCAACCAGGGATACACAGTGAGGCCCTGTCTTTAAGAAAAGGAAACGTGAAGTTAGACTCCTTTGAGAAAAAGGACACTGCCAGCGTTTATGGCTCACCGTGTTGCATTCACTAGTATTTAGTGGTTTTCAGTTTTAGACTTGGATTGTGTATTTCCATATTTCCACAGCTGTTGGGAACGGTGCTTCAAAGTTTTCATTTTCTAGTTATTCATCGTGACTGAACAGAAGTCCAGCTAATTGAAGTTACCTTGTATAATGCGACCTTGGTAAAGGCAGGCACCGGTTCCAGACGCTTTGAAAGGGACACTTCTGAGTGTTTTCTATAGAAACAATCACGGTATCTGTGAGTCAAGGATTGTTTTTTATCATCAGTCTATATGGCAAATGTGTTACTTATCAGTATAAATTGAATGTGGTTTTTTTCTTTATTCCAAACAGCTAAGGTCTCCAGTGCCATGTTTAACACAAGTCATAAAGCTGAGTGCTATTGACAGAGACAACGCCACGGGTTTTGTTTTTCATGCTGGGAATAGAACCAATCTCAAGGTCTGGTACAGTGAGCTGCATCCCAAGGCTCCATCTAAAAAAATTTCTTCGTTGTTTTAACCACAAAATGTGGGGTTTTGCAATTGCTTTTTTAAAATTTTGATTAGGGGAGATCTCTTCTATTCCTAATTTGTAGAAATTTTTTATATAATGAATTTATGTTTAATTTTTCTAAATTATCTTTCTTTTTTTTCTGTTGAGATAGTCACCTGTCCCTCCCCCATTTCTGGTAGATTAAATTGTATTAGTTGATTCTTGAATATTGAACCAATTTTTGCATTCCTGACATAACTGCCCACACCTTGACATGGTACTTAATATTTTAAAATCACCTGCATGTCTTTATTTGTTTGTTTGGGGTGTGTGTGTGTGGACACAAGTGTCAAAGCACATAAGCGGAGGTCAGAGGACAACCACAGGGACTTGGTTCTCTGCTTCCACCCTGCAGGGCCAGCGATCCTCCTCAGGTCATTAGCCTTCGCAGCCAGCACTTTGCCCCCACACTCCCCTCCCACCTGCCCGGTATTCCATCCTTTTTAATGAACTGACGAATTTAATCTGTCAGTATTTCATTGAGCGCTTTTGTAATTGTGCTCATGAAGGATGTATTTGTGTTCATCACGGTCTGAAAGACTTTTTCCCGTCATGTTTACTCTTTGTCTGGCATTGGTGTAATAGCCTCATAAAACAGGTTGGTGAGTGCTCTGTTCTCTTTGATTTTCTGGAAGAAATTATTAAGATCATTGATTCACCAGCTTTCTAATATTCTTTTTTTTTTTTAAGCAAAAACAAACTATCTCTTTTCATTTTACATACCAGTCCGAATTCCCACTTCCTCCCCTCCTCCCATTTCCTCCACCTTCCCCCCCCAACCCTCCCCATCCACTCCTCAGAGAGGGTAAGGCACATTGCTTTGAGGAAGGACCAAGGCCCTCCATATTGTATTTAAGCTGAGGAAGGTATCCATCCAAAAGGAATGGGTGCCAAAAACCCAGTACACGCAGTAGGGACAAATCCTGGTGCCGCTGCCAGTGGCCCTGCAGTCTGCCCCAGCCATGCAACTGTCTCCCACATTCAGAGGGCCAGGTTTGGTCCTATGTGGGATCCTTCCCTGTCCGGTTGGAGTTGGTGAGCTCCCATTAGCTCAGGTAAGCTGTTTCAGCGGGTGTCCCCATCATGGTCTTGACCTCTTTGCTCATATTCTCACTCCTCCCACTCTTCAACTGGACTCTGGGAGCTCAGCCCAGTGCTCTGCTGCAGTCTCTGCCTCTGCTTCCATCAGTTGCTGGTTGAAGACTGTATGGTGGCCTTTGAGATAGTCATCAATCTGACTATAGGACAAGGCCAGTTCGGGCACCCTCTCCACTATTGCTTAGGATCTTAGCTGGGGTCATCCTTGTGGATTCCTGGGAATTTCTCTAGTGTTAGGTTTCTTGCTAGCCCCATAATGGCTCCCTCAATCAAGACATCGCTTTCCTTGCTGTCCATTTCTGTCCTTCTCCCATCTCAACTATCCCGTTCCCTCAAGATCTCTCCACTCTCCTCCTCCCCTTCTGCCTACCTTCTCCCCTACCCCCATGCTCCCAATTTTCTCAGGAGATCTTGTCTGTTTCCCCTTCCCAGGGGAATTTATATATGTTTCTCTTAGGGTTCACTTTGTTACTTAGCTTCTCTAGGGTCATGGACTATAGATTTGCTATTCTTTGCTTTACAGCTAGTATCAACTTAGGAGTGAGTACATACCATGTTTCATCTTTATGGGTCTGGGTTACCTCACTCAGGATGGTTTTTTTTCTACTTCTATCCATTTGCATACAAATTTGAAGGTGTCTGTAGTAATAGGAGCGGCGGGGCTGCGTCCCCAGCACCCCTGCCGCCTGGCTAGCTTATGCCCCGAAATAACAACACACAAACTATATTCATTTAAGCACTGCTTGGCCCATTTCTATCTAGCCTCTTCTCGGCTAACTCTCGCACCTGGACTAGCCCATTTCTGATCATCTGTGTAGCCCACCAGGTGGCTTATCAAGGAGGTTCTAGCCTATGTCCATCCTGGGTCGGAGCTTCATCGCGTGTGCCTGGGAGAGCGGAGCATGGCATCTCTCTGAGGCATCTGCTCCCGAGAGGAGAGCTGTCGAGTCTGAGCTCACTTCCTCTTCCTCCCAGCATTCTGTTCTGTTTACCCCTCCCACCTATGTTTTAACCTATGAGGCCAAGCAGTTTCTTTATTACTTAACCAATAACTTTCCTCCATCAGGTGTCATTGCTTTTTACCACTGAGTGGTGTTCCATTGTGTAAATGTACCACATTTCTTTATCCATTCTTTGGTTGAAGGGCATCTAGGGGTTTCTCAGAAAGTTGGAAATAAATCTACCTCAGGACCCAGCAATACCACTCTTGGGCATATACCCAAAGGATGCTCAATCATACTACAAGGACATTTGTTCAACTATGCTTACAGCAGCATTATTCATAATAGCCAGAACCTGGAAACAATCTAATATTCTTATAAGAAAAATTTATGATGTCCTAATAATATTTAATATGACCACTTTCATTAAGCATTGCTTTTTCTGAATCCAACTTCCAGCAAGTTGTATGCTTTTTCTAATTTAATTTAAAAAATATTTTCTATTATATTTTGTGTATGTGTATGCTTATACACACACCACAGCGCCATATGGAAAGATCAGAAGATAACTCTCAAATCAATTCTTTCCATCCACCATGAAATACAGGGATCAAACATGGGTTACCAGGCTTGAGCAACCAGCTTTACCCACTCAGCAATCCCACCATCCCCCAAACATTCATTTTAATTATATAAAAATTACTTGAAAATCTGTGCTCTCTTTTCCTCTGTGTTTAGTAGACCCATCACTGCAGCCAGCCAGGCCTGGAGGAGGATTGATTGGTTGTTATTGGAGAAGTATTGGTTGTTATTGGATGAGGATCGGTTGTTATTGGAGGAATATTGATTGCTATTGGAGGAGTATTGGTTGTTATTGGGACTTTTTAAAATAACAAATCGAATTTCTTTGACATACATGTCAAACATTAGCTTATCAATGTTCTCCTAAGGAGCTAGGGAAGTTCATGGGCTCCCACGAACGGCTCCATCTCGTCTAAGTCATCAGGGAGTACTGCAAATATTCCCTGACCCTTTGGCATCTGAGATCTAAGGTGCAAGGGTTTTCATTACTGACAGCTCCTCCAGGAGTTTATAGAGATTATCAGTCTTTCCAAGAACAAGTTCTAGGTTGACTGATTTTCTGTGTTTTTTTTTAAAGGTCAATTTCCTTGAATTCCACTCTTTATTATTTACTTCTTGCCAACCTTGGGTTTAGTTTACTGTTTCCATAGTTTCATAGGTTGACAGCTAAGGTCATTGGTTAGATATTGTTCTAATATAACTTAGTATTCTCAACCTTCCTCTAAGCATTGCTTTATGAAGTAGAAATTTGCACACTTGCTGTGGGGGAGGGCACGATGCATGCCACAGCACACATGCAGCCATGTGAGGTCTGAAGAAGCTTTATGAAATCAGTCTTCCCTGTCCACCATGTGGAAACTGGGGCTTGAACTCAGGTCACCAGGATGAAGGTGACGAGTGCCTTTACCCACTAAGCCAGATCTCTCTGCCCCCCAAGCTTTGGATGGACTCCTGCAACTACAGACAGCTTATATGTTCATCTTAATTATTGGAAAATATTCATAATTCCCATGTGACTTTTCTTTGACTTGTGGATTAAGTAGAAACGTATTAATTTCCAAATAGATTCTTCTGCTTTCTGTGCCATTGCAAAGGTGTTCTGAACGTCTCTTTATTAACTTCCAGTTGGATGTGTGCCACTGCGCTGCTTTTAAATGTGCTGGTGTTCTCCTCATTTCCTGGACTTCCCTGGTCATCTTCACATGAGCTTGAGAATATGATGCAGATTTTGCTTTTTTGTTGTTTTTGCTGTTTTTGCTTTGCTTGTGAGACAGGGCCTGTAAATCCCAGAGCAGTTCAGTCTCACTGTGTAGCCTTGGATGACCTTGACCTCTTGGGATGACAGGTGTGCACTGCACTCCAAACCCAGGATGGCGGACATGCACCCCACACCTGACTGTACTGATGAAGGCCCCACCTCTGTCTCCTTCCATGAGGCATTTCAGTGAGGTGTTCTGTGTTCTTCCATCTAGAATGTTGCTGCTGATGCGGCTCATCTGTACTAGCCCCGGCTCTGGTGAGAGGAAAGAGGACTCTGGTCAACCCTCTTGGAAGTGTCCCCCAACTGTAGATTGAAGGTGACAATTTCCCAGATGCAGCGGCCAGCAGAACCACCAGTGTTCCTGGTTGGTTGTCCTGGGCTTCCAAGGTTTGCTCACAGACATAGCCTTATAACCCCAACATATTCAGTGTTAGAAACTTCCCCATGTAGAACCCCTAATGATCCAATCTTGCTTTTCCAGGTGAACACAATCCGTTGGCATTCAACTGCAATCCCACTCCGAGCCGAGTGCAACTCACCGTGCCCTGGCCGCATTACAATTCTGAGCCTCCTGGATCCGCAGGAGAGATGGGTGAGGAACAAACGCGCCCCTGCTCCTTTGAAACCGCCTGGCTGTAGAAAAGGCTCAGAAACTCCTCTGGGCAGCTGTTCCTTCTTCCCTTCCTGATCTGCAGTACGATCCACGCAGTCTACTTAGTGATGCCTCATGTGCACTGGGGCCGGTTTATGCTCCCTGCTGAGGAAGGGCTTTGAGAACAGACTGTAAAGGAGACAGATGAAACACTTCACCAGGCATCTTCTCTCTGTCGGTTGATGAAAGTGTATTTGTTCCGTCAAAGGCGCACGCCAGAGCTGGGAACATGGCTCAGTCAGAAAAACACTTGTCACTCAAGCTGGAGGACATCCCCAGCAGCCTTTGAGGAAGGCTGGCCCAGGGACACACACTTGTAACCCCAGCCTTGGGAAGGGGAGAGAGGCAGAGCCCTGGGGATCCCTGGACAGCCAGCCCTGCCTATCTGGTAATTTCCAGGCCAATGAGAGTTCCTGAAAAGGCAGGGTGGGTAGCTACAGAGGAATGATGCTTGAGATTGACTTGTGGTCTCCACACACACGCGCGCGCGCGCACACACACACACACACACACACACACACACACTTCTAGGTGCCTTGCTGATTCTCCCAGGAAACTGAATACAGTAGATGGGATTCACAGTTGGAGAAATTTCTAGACTCAGCTAATGCTGACCTCTAGTCATCCTGTGTAGAGGCTGAAGAGTGGGTGGGTGTAGTGGGGTGTCGTAGCTGAACAGTGAGCACAGGGCTGTGTTGACCTGTAGCATCAGTGGGGTGTCCTGCCAATCACCAAACACAGCCCTTCCAACTCTCTGACGCTCACAATCTATATTTTCCTCCGAGAGATCATACGGCTTTTGAGTGCTATCTGGGAGGGATTGGGGAAGTTCTAGGCTCTTAGCAGTGACTATAATGGTCTCACCTACTCCATATCTTAACAAAACAGCGAAGCATCTACCCCTGGCAGAAAGGGGCCAATTCTTTACATCTGAAAAAAAAAGTTTGCCATTGTCAATCTTGACCCTGACCCATTCATATTAGAGCTTGTGGACCTCTCTCTGAATGGCGACTCATGGTACCTCCGGACTCCTAGGATCCCTACAGCTGTGGTAACTTGGGTCTAGGATTCAGTAGACCTAAGTTCGGAGCTTGCCTGCTTCCCTGAGCATGCTTCTCTTTGGAGGAGGATGAAGAAGAACCGCAGCTGGCGCCGGACAGATGGCTCGGTGGTTAAAGTGCTCACCATGCCAGTGAGCGTGAGGACCCTGTGAGCTTGAGGACCGTGTGACCCTAGCACCTCCTACAGTCAGATGGGAGATGGAGACAGAAGGATTCCTGGAGTTCTGCAGGCCAGCAGCCGTGAGCAAGAGAGTTGCTGCCTCAGACAAGGTGGGACGCAAAGACTGGCATCAAGTTTGTCCTCTGATTGCCACCTGCACACGCACGCGTGCACACACACACACACACACACACACACACTCATACACACGCAGATACACACTCACATACAGATACATGCACACACATACACTCAGATACACACATACAAACATACACAGATACACACACTCACACACACAGACTCTCACACACTCTCCTGTTGGCCTTTAGGCCTTCATCTTCGTGTGGATATCAAGGCTTCCTAACATCTAGAAAGATTGAAGGAACAGTGGAGGAACCCCGAAAGGTCACTGACCCAAAGGAACCCATCACAAGGATTAGTCCATCTGGACTTCATTTTAGGGTCAGAAGAGTGCATGGGCCACCTGCGGCCTTAATTCCTGGGAACTCTCTAATTAATCAGCCATGGTGGACGCTCTCTGGGCATTGTACCATTCTGTGAAACCAGAGAAGCTTGCTTGCCTTGTTGCCGATCACGATAACCAGGTCTGCTTTGCTTCTGGCACATGACAAAGGCCTCCTGGGCCAAGATACCCACTCTGAACCTCCCACTGAGGTCGGTGACAAGATCTCCAGTGTCCCAGGGTAAAAGAATCAAAAATCAGAGCACACTCCATAGTGTGCCAATCTAATCTAGTCTGACAACCCCAGCCTGGGAGACACCTCCGGGCAGGGGCAGTGGGATGAGTGGGAACCACTGGGCAGCTCCAGCTTGGCGTTCTTGCCTCCTGACGTCTTCAGATTCCTTTCTCTATCTTAAGCCAAAGTGTGTTGTGCTTCACCACGCCATTTTACACAGAGATGCTTTCCATCAGCCAGAACAGTGAAGTGTGCGGACAGCTGCTCATGCCTCTTTACAAGGACGGACCCAACTTGGTAACTGTTGTCTGAGGATGCCTCCCTCCACGTCCGTAAGCCAATCCAATGCCTGTGGCCATCTTAGCAGATTCTCCTCTCCCTTGAAGACAGAACTCCGAATTTCCCTTCTCTGGTGGGTCTGTCTTGGTGAATTGGAGTGTCATTATAGCCAAGCACAGAGAGGAGGTGGTGGGAGAATGGTTGGTTCTCTTTCGTTCCTGAGGAAAATCACTGGCGATTCCGGAGGGGGGTCTCTGATCCTTGGGTGTTCCATCTTGTCAAGCTCTCCTTCTTCTTCAAACACAGCTCTGAAGAACAAACTGTGACCGTGGCAGGGAAGAGGGTGGAACTTGAGGTCACCACATTAGCAGAATAAGCTGTATTCAGAAAGACAAAGGCCATAGATTTTCTCTGAGATGGGAAATCTAACCATCGGACCCACCGTGGTCAATACAGACTCACTTGTAGAGAAATCTAGCCATTGGATCCGCTTGGTCACACGGACTCACTTGTAGAGAAATCTAGCCTTCAGGTCCACTTGGTCATATGGACCCACTTGTAGAGAAATCTAGCCATCGGATCCGCTTGGTCATACAGACCCACTTGTAGAGTAAGTCCAGGAAGATTTAGTTTTCAGTCACTTGAAGTCTACTTGTTCTCAGTTAGAAAGGGCTTCTTTAAATTAAATGTTTTACATTCATACATGCATATAATATGTTTGAATTCAGTCTCCTTTCCCCCTCTCTCACCTTCAGTTCTTCCCTTTTTCCCCCAACTTTTTCCTCCAGACTCCCTTTCCCCCTGATCAAAACATTATTACCCACTGAGTCTTCTTAATAGTACCTGTATATGCATGGTGTAGACAGTCTCCGGGGGGGGGGTAGCATTCCAGGCCCACATCCCTGAAGAAAACTGTCCCAAGCAGCCTTCAGTTGCTGGTAGCTCTTCATCTGGGGGAGGGACTTGAGAATGCCCCGCCCATGCTGGGATTTTGACTGATTTGATCGTGTGATGATTGCGGTGACAAGAACCCAACAGCATTTTGGGTGCCACACGCATTACAAAAGATGAGCGGGTCTCCTTCCATTCAAAACAAGAAGAGACCAAAGTAGACTTTGTTGTGCTTGTCAAGAGTAGCCAGTATGGCTTGTATTATTATGGGATTGCCAGGAGAAACACGGTGCTTCTTTTGTAATGATGTAATAGCTGAACAAGTGGGTATTGGAGACATCAGCATTGAAGACCATGTCATGGTGGGATTTCCTCACGAAAACTAAAAACGGGAGATGGGGATATGGCTCAGTGAGTCATGAGTTAAGAGCTCAAGCATGTGGACTTGAGTTCAGATCCCCAGCACCCAGTAAACTTGGGTGTGGCAGCACATGCCTGTAAGGCCAATGCTAGGGCGAAGCAAAAACAGGTGGATCCTGGGAGCTCACTGGTCAGCCAGACTCACAGAAACAACAAACTCCAGATTCAGTCAGAGTCCTGTCTCAAAACATAAAGTGCAGAAGGGACCAGGGAAGAGACCCTAATGACCACCTCTGGTTTCCATGTATGCCCATACTGGCATACATACACATACATACACATGTTTGCATACACACACCACACATGCACACAAAACACATGTACACACATCATATATGCATGCCCACCACAAACACACACATGAACATGCAGTTACCACACACACAAGCACAGCACACACAAATGCACACACACATGTCCGCACACATGCACGCATAATGCACACAATACATGCACACCAAACACACAAGTATACCACACGCACATGCACACACATGCACATCATACAGAAGTACACTCACACACACCATAAAGAAACACACAACCTAAAAATGCCAAAGCTGTGAGACTGAGTTTGCAAGCATCTATTTGTCATCCAAGAAAGAAGTCTGTTGATATATTTCTGTTCATGGGAAAATATTTGACTGCAACAGCCAAATAAATGTATCCAGAAGAACAAATGCTTGTTTGAAAATACCGGGCACACATCGAGAAGGGTGACTAGTCCAAAACCAGGGCCAACCGCGGTGCCCAGCTGTTCCCTTAGATGTCCGCACGGCCTGTGCAGTGTAGGCTGAAGAATTCGCTTCTATGAATAGTTTGTGTGGGACAACAACAGGTGAGGGTATTTTTAAAGAAGCTGTAGAGGGGCCGGGGTTGGGGCTCAGTTGCTGAAGAAGTCGGGAGCCTGGCTTCCTCTCCCAGTACCACACACACACACCACACATGACCTGGCATGCTGCTGGATGCCTATAATCCTAGCTGTTGGAAAACCAAAGAAAGAGGGTTGCTGAAATCAAAAGAGTCATACAAGCCTGAGCAATGCAGTAAGACACTGCTTCAAAATGAAGAGGAAGAGAAGGATGGAGGAGAAACATTCATTAGTTGATACAGTTGAAAGTGGACTCTGCGGAGATGTGTGACAGCTGGTGGCAGCAGAGCAGGCTTAGCCGAGAGAGCACATGCCATCTGCAGAGATGTGAGGCCTTTAAGCCTAAGGAACTTGTATCATCTATCACTAGTTATTCTCATGAAAATACTGGAACCGTTCAAGTGTGCACTGAGCCAGCACCGTTAGCGCTGCGTTAGCTCTTGAAGACTTAAATCAATACCGTGATGTTCTGTCCACATCAGGCAAAACATCTTGATTCTCTTTACCTGCAGATTTTGAGGGCTTGTTCAAGCTCTGAAGTTTTATGGAGATGTTTTGAGCTCAGAGAAAATATTTAAGTTTCTCTGAACAAAAGGGGTCCACTTACAAAGACTCTTATAATAATAAATGTTTGGAGATTGGATTTTACTGTGTACTTAAAATGTTTTCAACAACCCAGGCTAATTAGAAAGGCAAATCCATGTGTAAATGCAAAACCTATATTGTGGCAAAGTCATCTTGACTTTACTGATATTGTTTGACTGTGAAGTCCTTCTAAGCTGCTTTATGTGCTTTCCACATCAAAGAAAGTTTAAACACGGGCGTGGCAATGGCTCTGTCAGCAAAAGCCTGTGCACAAACAAGTTCAAATCTCCGGCACTCATGTAAAAAAAACAGGCTTAAGCCGGGCAGTGGTGGCGCACGCCTTTAATCCCAGCACTCAGGAGGCAGAGACAGGTGGATCTCTGTGAGTTCAAGGCCAGCCTGGTCTACGAGAGCTAGTTCGGGGACAGGCACCAAAGCTACAGAGAAACCCTGTCTCAAAAAACCAAAAAAAAAAAAAAAAAAAAAGCCAGGCTTAGGGGCTGGAGAGATGGCACAGTGGTTTAGAGCACTCGCTGTTCTTGCTGAGGACCCAGCATCCATATAGTGGCTCACAACCATCTATAGCTCTAGTTCCATGGGATCCAACATCTTCCAGCCTCCAGGTCATTGCTTAGATGTTATGCACAGACATGAATGCACACAACCTCCCCCCACAATCCCCCCCCCATCCCACCAACAAAGTCAGACAAGGCAGCTTGTAACCCCCAGCCTTGCTGTAGGGCTAGGAAGAGACAGGAGGGACTCTGAAGCTCATCAGCAAGCCACCCTATATAAATTGATGAACTTCAGGGTCAGTAAGAGACTCTGTCTCCAAACATAAGGGTGGAGAAACTGAGGAAAGACACCCGACCTCAATCATGGGCTTCCACATGCAATGCGCCCACATAGATGCACGCGGGCACATAATACACCCCCACACACCCATACACACATAAATGAAATTTAAATACACTTTTAAAGATTTCACCCAGGGCTCGAAGAGAAGGCTTGGTGATTAAGAGCACCTGTTGTTCTTACAGAGGACTGGCACCCACACAGTCCTAGGCTTCCATAATTCCAGTTCCGGGAATCCGACACTCTCTTCTGACCTCTGTGGAAGTCTGGCTTTATTTCCCAGTAACACACATACTTGAAGACCTTTATGTAGTTCACATACATACACGCAGGCAAAACATTCATATGCATAAAATAAAGAAATAGCCAGATGGTGATGGCACACGCCTTTAATTTCAGCACTCAGGAAGCAGAGGCAGGTGGATCTCTGTGAGTAAGAGGCTAGACTGGTCTAGAGTACTAGTTCCAGGACAGGCACCAAAGCTACACACACACACACAAAAAAAAAAAACCCTGTCTCGAAAAACTTATAAAAAAATAAGAAATTTAATATATAAAATATATACAATAATTGAATCTGTATAGGGAAGCTCTCCATTCCTACACAGATTCCCAGTTAGACCATCTATGAAGCTCATCCCTTGGGGCCAGTGGTGTTTTTTCAGAACTTGATAGACAGGAGATGTATGTGCTAGTTATTGTCGCAGAGGCATCTCGGTACCATACACAGTGTCAAGGGTTAATGTGGAAGGGGTCACACGCGGAAGGCAGACTGCAGTGGAATCATACCGACGCTCCTCACCCCTCATGGGACCAGTAAGCTCAATTAAAATCACACGCAAGGTGTGTAGTGGCATGAGCTGTCACCAGGAAAACACATTGTCATACATGAACGCATCAAACCTCACCACACAACATCAGCGTGAAGAGCTCAGGATCATCTGGGTGAGGATAAGAACCAACTTCAGTCTTCCCTGAAGCACACCTCTCTCACACGGAAGAATTTCACTCTTTTCAACTGGTCGAATGGAACCATTTTTAAAACTGTGTTTATTTAGATTCTTTTATTAAAAAAAACTTCATCATTTAAAATTTTTTGTAATTTCTTTTTTCTTTTTTGTTTTAAATAACTATAGAAGATCGTTCTTGAGTTTGCCTAAAATATTTACTATCAAGGTTTGGGACCGATGAGATGAGATGACTCAGTGGATAAAGCTCTCTCTCTCTCTCTCTCTCTCTCTCTCTCTCTCTCTCTCTCTCTCTCTCTCTCACACACACACACACACACACACACACAGAGTACTGAATTTTAAAATGAACTTGGGGTGGGGGTGGGGTTCACTTGGTAGAGTGCTGTCTGTCATGCATGAAAGCCTGGTTTGGACCTCTAAGGCTGTATGAAACCAGACACGGTGACACAAGCCTTCGGAGTTCAAGGTAATCTCCCTCAGTGAAATAGTGAGTTTAAGGATAGCCTGGGCTACAATAAAATCTTGTCTCAAAAGATTTTTTGGGAGGGAGGGGTGGGTAGTGTGGAACATGCCTTTAATCCCAGCGCTCAGGAGGCAGAGGCACGAGGACCTCTGAGTTTGAGGTCAGCCTGTTCTGCAGAGTGAGTTCCAAGGCAGGCAGGCAGGGCTAAGAAGAGAAACCCTGTCTTGAAAACAAACACAATAAAGAACACACCCCACTCTCCAATTACAAAGTTTAAGGCAGTTAATGGGATGGCAGGAGGAATTTCTAAAAGATGTCAAAGTTCCCTTCTGAAAGGAAGAAGAAACTCTGAAACTGTGACAGAACTAGCATCCTGGAACTCTGGAAAGTAGCTCCAGTTTGTAGCAATCTATAGAGTGGTCCCTGGAGAAGAATGAGCTTGCAACAGTGTAGCCGGCTCACTGTATCCCTAGTTTCCTTCCCTGCCTCTGCAGTAACCATGAAACAGTGAAGCCAGGAGTCCCCGGGAGCACAGGACAGAACTTCCCAGAAAGCCTTTAGTACCTTATTCCCTGTGCACAGCCACCACCTGCCTAGGCCCACAGATGTCCTTTGTGTTGACTAGGAACTCAGAGTCTCTCACAGAAAGCTTTTTCCTCCAGGGCATTTGTTGAGACAATTAGAGACTGATACATCCTGCCTGTGCAAGCCCACCCCAGTGGGGGCCAGCTTCTAGGCTCACCAAAAAACTTGAAGAAGGAAACAAGAGACAGCAGCTCAGTGGGCTTTGGAAAGCCCATGTCCAGGACTGTGCAAGGGCCTGAGGCTATGATCTTTCGCAAGAGTGACCCAAGGAGGCTCCTGGTTCTGAGCCCGCCTCTCCTTGAGGCTCTGTGAGTGAAGGAAGTGAAGGCTAGAGCTGAGTTGTCAATGGCCTGCCTCATTATTGAGGGCATGACTCAACAGAAGAAACAAGGCCTCAAGCAAAGACTCAGCGATTTTCTGACTACAAGGATGGAATGGTCTCTGTCATGATTAACTGATCTCTAAACAGTGTTCGTTTAAACGGTGTTCAATGGTGTTCATTGCCAAGCACACAGCGGGACCTGAAGACTTGGGGCTGGTGATGTACCTCAGCTGGTAGAGTGGCTTACAAAATACCTGTGCCACTCAGGTTTGATCCCTGGCACCCAGGAGTCAGCTGTGTTATACAGGCCTATAGTGTTATCATTTATGAAGAGGTGATGGAGGACCAGTCCCATGAGGGGAGGTGGGGGGTCACCAGAGGCCTCGGGTGGGTCCCCTGGCGGGTGGCCTGAGGCCTTGGCAGGAGACAGACAGATAGATAAGCCATGCAGAGAGAGTTTGGATATAGAGTTTACTTAGTGGGTTATGGAGGGGAGAGGGAAGGGGAGAAGGAGGGAGAAGAGGGAGAGGCAAAAGCTGCCTCTCCAGAAGAAGGGCAGAGAGAGAGAGGGAGAGAGAGAAAGAGAGAGAGAGAGAGAGAGAGAGAGAGAGAGAGAGAGAGAGGAGGGAGGGAGAGACAGAAGGAGGGAAAGAGGGAAGACTGGAGAGGAAGTGGGATAGGAAATGGGGGGGGAGGTTGGGAGTGGGCGGGGCTTGTCTCTTAAAGGGACAGGGTACCCAGGTGACAGGTCAGGCCAGCAGATTACAACATTTCCATCTTTTTCTTAAAATGAAAAGCGGGGAGTTAGGCACAGCAGGTTGAGGACATTGGGATGGCCAGTTCTCAAGACTGCTTTCTGCTTATTTGTGGGTGCTGAAGTTTTTTTTGGTGGGGGCTGAGTAATCTGGGTTCAGGTCACATCCTGGGGTAGCTGGTCACTTTACTCCTGTCCAGGATTTGTGGTGTGGAACTTTCTGGTGTCTCTTGGAACTGGCAAGGTGTTGGCAGAGCAGAGGACAAAGTTAAGTTTAGGATCAGGGAATTGAGAGGGGTATATCTGCCCTGTTTAAGGTGAATCCTTCAATTTGGCACCCTGGAACCCACAAGAATTTTTTGAGTTTGTAGAAACATAAGTTTTGGACACATTTATTGTATAAACAGTTGCATATTTATGTCAGAATGACTGTGATAGATGTTTTTGCACAATGAGAACTATAGAAATTTAATAATGTGCATTTGTCCTCATACCTTAATAACTTGCATTTGTGTCTCTTAAAATACCTTTTATTTAGAACATGGTAAGAAGTTATACTGAAGTTTGTTTGGTGAGGTTGTCCTTTTAAACTGACAAACCTATTAGCTGTCAAACTGCATCAGAGATCTTTAAGAAGGATAAAATTTTACCTGAGTTATTGATTTAAAAAACGACAGAGGACTAACTCTATTGGCTCCCTAGATCCACTCCTCAGTCTCCTCCGTGGTCGTTGAGGGCAGGGGCATCAGAACTGTATTTGCCGTCTACTGTTAAAAGCAGGGCCTGCCAGGCTCAAAAAGATTCTGTGTGTTAGAAAATCTCCTCTCTTTCTCTCTCCCTCCCTACCCCCTCCCCCATCCTTCTAGAGAGGTCTTCTCCTCTTCTCTCTTTCCCCCTCCTTTTTCCCTCCATAACCCACTAAATAAACTCTATATCCAAACTCTCTCTTTATGTCTCCTGCTAAGGCCTCAGACCATCCACCAGGGGACCGGCTGAGGCCTCGGGTAACCGCCATCTCCCTCATGGGACGGTCCCCCACCACCTCTTTATAAATGATAACATGTAGTCTATCCCTCAGGAGAGTCAGAAGCTCAATTGTCCTTGGCTACATGGAGAGTTTGGGGCTAGTCTGCGCCACATAAAACCCTATCTCAAAGAGAGAAAAACAAATTTGTTCTTGAATTTATACAATAATCAACTCAAAATTGATACCCCTATACAAGGGCTAGAACCAAGACCTTTTCCAGAGAAAATGTAGATATGAATTGCTCTGAAATTAGACTAGCCACAAGCGTCTTATACATGACGTACAATCAGCTGCAGAAAAGTCATTAAACTCTACTTCCTAATTAAAACTCCGGTGCTTCAGAGAGCAGGACGAAGACAGTGGAAATGCAATCCACACAGAGGCCTGACTGCTCCCTAATCACACTCCTGGGAAGCGTGGCCAGGTCCGCTGCGCAGGGTCGGAAAGAACTCTGGGAACTCAATAGCGCAAAGACAAATGACTCAATTTAAAAATAGCCTCGGGGTATGATGGTAGATTAGACACCCTTCCCTTTCGCTTCTTCATGAATCTGAAATAAAAGGAGAAGTCTGTGCCCGCAGGGAGCCCTGGGTGGCAAAGTAAGCAGAGAATAGACACCAGGAAGAAGATAGACATATGGAATGCTAGATTGCTACAAGAAACTCAGACCCTAACATAGGATGTTAATCAAAACTATGTAGCAAGAGGAGAACTCCTCCAAGTTGGGTGGCAAGCAAAAAAGAAAAGGAGAAGCTGGGGAGATGCCATAGGCACATGGACAGGCACCTAGGGAAGTAAAGGCTAAGGTGCCAGGGCTGCGCACAGAGAAGGGCACCTGTGCTTCCAAGCTGATGTTCACCAGTGATTCACCCTCCCAGCTCTTACAGTCAAAATTCCTGGCCAGAAAGATCAGAACTCTCTGAACCTTAAAGACCTCTGCCTCCTCCCCTGACTAAGAGCATCCATCCTAAAAATGGTTTGGGACCAGGAAACTGATTGTGACCCGTGTTCAGATCCACAGACACAGACTCACTTGAGTGGGAAGTGCTATCCACGCTTAACTTGGAAGCTGGGGCAAACCTAGAGGATGTGGTCCACGCTGCGTCCTAATTACAGAGCAAAAACACAAGAAACAGGACAAGGCCAGGTGATGGGACTCCTCCAAACCTCACGAGTTCTTAGTGGCTGAACTCAAAGATCCTGAAACGGCCCAAATACCCGACACAGAATTGGCAAGTTTAATTTTTAAAACGAGCGACTTCAAAGGGGATTCAAAGAAACAGGTGGGGTGAGGAAGTCAGTTTAAGACCTGAGTGAGAAAGGAGGTAACGTGGCTGAGGACCTCATCAGGGTGTGCGGATTCTGGATCTCAGACAAAAGGAAATGTTGGATATAGCACAGGATCAAGCCGACCAGAGGAGATCAGTAATGGAACACACGGATGAAGGATTTCTGCATTCAGGTAACAACAAAGACAAGAATATCCAAGCAAGATCACAACTTTCAAGAACTCTGGGAGTTAGTCCAGAAATCAGACTTACCAGGAATGGTAGCACACACCTACAAACTCAACAATCAGGAAACTGGGGAGTGAGACCAATGCCAGCCTGTTCACGTGGTATATTCTAAATCAGTCTGATACATAGCAAAATGGAAATAAATACAGCAAGAGTGTGAAGCGTGATTAATAAAAACTCAGAGAGAAATTAGGGTTCAACCTGAAGACCCAAAAAGCAAGGCAGCCAGTCACTGGCTCTTACCTCAACCTCAGTCTGAAATGGCGATCCTACCTCCAGGAATCTCAGAATGAGACTTTGTCTGAGAGCTGTTTCCTCCCATCTTACAATCCTCTCTAGTTCTGGGATTAACAGCATACACCACTACCACCTGGCTTCTATGGCAAGCTAGTGTGGTTACTGGGATTAAAGGTGTGTGTCGTTGTGGCTATTCAGATTAAAGGTGTGTGTTATTGCTGCCTGATCTGTAAGGCTGACCAGTGGGACTGTTTTACTTTTCTGACCCTCAGGCAAGCTTTATTTGTTAAAATATACGTGAAATGTCACTAAAAGAGTGAACACAAATGTAACGAGTAAGAGGAGCTAAGATACAAACTAAAGACATAGAAAACTTTTCAGTGACATTTTGGCAGGAAAGTGCCAAAATCTTAGAGAAAGAAATAAAAGAGGAGAAAAGAAATGGGCATTCCAGTACAAGAGGTGTTTAGAATCACAGACTTGACCAAGGCGGGCTGGGAACCTCTCCATGTCCCATAATAGTTACAAATCCTAAGATTATAGAATTAAAAATGACAAACTATTTGCAAAGGCAAATTCATCAGGATTCTATAAGATCTCTTATTAAAATCCCTAAAAAGCAAATAAAGTGTGTGGAAAGACGTGTTTCAAGTCATGAGATCAATTAACTGCCAACTAAAATAGCTGTATTCATCACAGTTAGCCCTGACCTCCCTCTATCACAAGGTGACGGAGAAACAATGTCTTCTAAGACAAGCAGAAACTTATGGGATCCATCCAGCATTTCAGAAGGAATTGAAAGGGACCCCATGCAGAGTAGAGAGAGGAAGAGGGTCAGAACACAAGAGCTCAGGAAATGTTTCATGCGAGTGAAGTTTGAAAGACTTCATCATGTTTCCTTCAGTAACCAAGAAACCCAGGAGAATCAATAGAGGAAAATCAGGAGAGCAAGCAATACTGAAATTTGCCAACGGCTGGAGGGATGGCTCACTGGTTAAGAGCACTGGCTGCCCTTCCAGAGGACCCAGGTTTGATGACCAACACCCATATGGTGGCTCACACTTCCAAGGATTCTGGTACCGTCTTCTGGCCTCTGTGAACACTGGTGCATGCGGTACATAGACATACATCAGGCAAAACAACAGTACACATAAAAAATAAATAAATCTTAACAAAAAAAATCAAGAGAGCAGAGGCTGGGGAGATGTCTCAGTGGCTAAGATCACTGGCTGCTCTTCCAGAGGACCTACTCTGATTTCCAGTACTCGCGCGGTGGCTCATAACCAATTATAAACCTAGCTCCAGAGGATCCAATACCCTCTGGCCTCTGCAGGCACGAGAGTCACAGGTGGTGCTCACACATACATATAGGCAAAACACTCAGGCACATAAAACAAAAATAAGCGAAGTCTTTTTAAAAATCAGAGAGATAGAAAATGGCACTGATGCTCAAGGCTGCCAACAAATCTAAATAAAATTAGGGAACAGAAATAATAAAGATTGGGGTAAAACTAATAAAATGGAGGCTTAAAGAAGAACATGTATAACCAAGGAAACAGCACGTAAGTTCTTTTTAATGGTAAGTAAGATGGAAATCCTTAACCATACTCATTAAATGAAAGACAAGTTCATGAAATGAGATGTGTCTGGGAATATTTAAAAACCTATATTCGGATATGTTGGAAGACAGAGAAAATATGTAAATTTCTAGGCCATAAGTGAGTGAAGAGGATGTATACACCTAGACAGATAAATAATAAACAATGAGATCAAAGCAGTAGTGAAAAGACCCTTGGACAATAAAGCATGTGGAAAATTCTACCAGAACCTCAAATAAAACTGTTCAAACTAGCTATGAAGTAGAAAGGGAAGGGACGTGGCAGAACTCATGCTATGAGTCTAGTTAGAATATAGTACGCACACTGGATAAGGACACAACAAAGAAACTAAGAAACCAATTTCCGTGATGAACACAGACACCAAGTTTCTCAGTCAAGTAATTAGAAGCAGAATTCAACAACACATTAAAAAAATCATGCATTATAATCAAAGTCGGTTTTGTTCCAAAGATTAAAGTGTAGTTCCACACAACAGAAAGCATGTTGCCTAAATTGAATCAAGCACACAAACTTCACAATCATCACAACAGACATGGGAGAAGCCTTTCCCAAAATTCAGTGTCTCTGTAGGATAAAAATCTCCAGAGACACCAGCAATAGAACAAACACAATTCGACATAATAAAATCTGCATTTAGCAAACCTATTGCTAACACACCACATAGGGAAAGAAGAAAAGCACTTTCTCTAACAACAGGAATGAGACAAGAGTCTCCACTCTTCGTGTGTTCTCAGTATAGTCTGAGTCCTTAGCCAGAGCAAAAGGAATGAGAAAGACTTAAGGGAGACGAATGCGAGGGCAAGTCAAATCAATCCTGTTTCATACTTAAAACACACTAACAATGACACCAAAAACTTTGATGTGTAATAAGAACTTCCAGCAAAGTAGCAGGGTATGAGCCAACACACACAGTAGCTTTTCTATAAATGGATCATGAACAAGCTGAGAAAGAAATCCCATTCAAAACAACCTTAAAAAATAGAATTAAACCTAATGGAGGAAGTGAAGACCTCCACAGACAAAGCTGTACAGCACAGGCAAGAGAAACTGAAGAAAAAGCTAGAAGTTGGAAAACCCTCCACATTAAGGGATTAATATTGTTAAACTGTCTACAATATCAAAAGCAATCTACATAATCAATAACATTATTCATAGGATTAGAAAAAAACAAATTTTCATATTGAAGAACTAAAGATCCCCAAGTAGTCAATGCAATACTCAGCAAAGAGAACACAGCTGGGAGTATCATACTGCCTGGGAGTATCATAGTGCTGGGAGTATCATAGTGCCTGGGAGTATCATACTGCCTGGGAGTATCATAGTGCCTGGGAGTATCATACTGCCTGGGAGTATCATACTGCCTGGGAGTATCATAGTGCTGGGAGTATCATAGTGCTGGGAGTATCATAGTGCCTGGGAGTATCATACTGCCTGGGAGTATCATACTGCCTGGGAGTATCATAGTGCATGGGAGTATCATAGTGCCTGGGAGTATCATACTGCCTGGGAGTATCATAGTGCTGGGAGTATCATAGTGCTGGGAGTATCATACTGCCTGGGAGTATCATACTGCATGGGAGTATCATAGTGCATGGGAGTATCATAGTGCCTGGGAGTATCATAGTGCCTGGGAGTATCATACTGCCTGGGAGTATCATAGTGCTGGGAGTATCATAGTGCCTGGGAGTATCATAGTGCTGGGAGTATCATAGTGCTGGGAGTATCATACTGCATGGGAGTATCATACTGCATGGGAGTATCATAGTGCCTGGGAGTATCATAGTGCCTGGGAGTATCATAGTGCTGGGAGTATCATAGTGCTGGGAGTATCATACTGCATGGGAGTATCATACTGCATGGGAGTATCATAGTGCCTGGGAGTATCATAGTGCCTGAAAGTATCATAGTGCTGGGAGTATCATACTGCCTGGGAGTATCATACTGCCTGGGAGTATCATATTGCTGGGAGTATCATAGTGCCTGGGAGTATCATAGTGCCTGGGAGTATCATACTGCCTGGGAGTATCATACTGCCTGGGAGTATCATAGTGCTGGGAGTATCATAGTGCTGGGAGTATCATACTGTCTGGGAGTATCATAGTGCCTGGGAGTATCATAGTGCTGGGAGTATCATAGTGCTGGGAGTATCATAGTGCTGGGAGTATCATACTGCCTGGGAGTATCATAGTGCCTGGGAGTATCATAGTGCTGGGAGTATCATAGTGCTGGGAGTATCATACTGCCTGGGAGTATCATAGTGCCTGGGAGTATCATAGTGCTGGGAGTATCATAGTGCTGGGAGTATCATACTGCCTGGGAGTATCATAGTGCCTGGGAGTATCATACTGCCTGGGAGTATCATAGTGCCTGGGAGTATCATAGTGCCTGGGAGTATCATACTGCCTGGGAGTATCATACTGCCTGGGAGTATCATACTGCCTGGGAGTATCATAGTGCTGGGAGTATCATAGTGCTGGGAGTATCATAGTGCTGGGAGTATCATAGTGCTGGGAGTATCATCCTGCCTGGGAGTATCATAGTGCTGGGAGTATCATAGTGCTGGGAGTATCATACTGCATGGGAGTATCATACTGCATGGGAGTATCATAGTGCTGGGAGTATCATAGTGCCTGGGAGTATCATAGTGCCTGGGAGTATCATACTGCATGGGAGTATCATACTGCATGGGAGTATCATAGTGCCTGGGAGTATCATAGTGCCTGGGAGTATCATAGTGCTGGGAGTATCATAGTGCTGGGAGTATCATACTGCATGGGAGTATCATACTGCATGGGAGTATCATAGTGCCTGGGAGTATCATAGTGCCTGAAAGTATCATAGTGCTGGGAGTATCATACTGCCTGGGAGTATCATAGTGCTGGGAGTATCATAGTGCTGGGAGTATCATACTGCCTGGGAGTATCATACTGCCTGGGAGTATCATATTGCTGGGAGTATCATAGTGCCTGGGAGTATCATAGTGCCTGGGAGTATCATACTGCCTGGGAGTATCATACTGCCTGGGAGTATCATAGTGCTGGGAGTATCATAGTGCTGGGAGTATCATAGTGCTGGGAGTATCATAGTGCTGGGAGTATCATACTGCCTGGGAGTATCATAGTGCTGGGAGTATCATACTGCATGGGAGTATCATACTGCATGGGAGTATCATAGTGCTGGGAGTATCATAGTGCCTGGGAGTATCATAGTGCCTGGGAGTATCATAGTGCCTGAAAGTATCATAGTGCTGGGAGTATCATACTGCCTGGGAGTATCATACTGCCTGGGAGTATCATATTGCTGGGAGTATCATAGTGCCTGGGAGTATCATAGTGCCTGGGAGTATCATACTGCCTGGGAGTATCATACTGCCTGGGAGTATCATAGTGCTGGGAGTATCATAGTGCTGGGAGTATCATAGTGCTGGGAGTATCATACTGCCTGGGAGTATCATACTGCCTGGGAGTATCATACTGCCTGGGAGTATCATACTGCCAGGGAGTATCATAGTGCCTGGGAGTATCATAGTGCTGGGAGTATCATAGTGCTGGGAGTATCATAGTGCTGGGAGTATCATAGTGCTGGGAGTATCATACTGCCTGGGAGTATCATAGTGCTGGGAGTATCATAGTGCTGGGAGTATCATAGTGCCTGGGAGTATCATAGTGCCTGGGAGTATCATACTGCCTGGGAGTATCATAGTGCTGGGAGTATCATACTGCCTGGGAGTATCATACTGCATGGGAGTATCATACTGCATGGGAGTATCATAGTGCTGGGAGTATCATAGTGCCTGGGAGTATCATAGTGCCTGGGAGTATCATAGTGCCTGAAAGTATCATAGTGCTGGGAGTATCATACTGCCTGGGAGTATCATACTGCCTGGGAGTATCATATTGCTGGGAGTATCATAGTGCCTGGGAGTATCATAGTGCCTGGGAGTATCATACTGCCTGGGAGTATCATACTGCCTGGGAGTATCATAGTGCTGGGAGTATCATAGTGCTGGGAGTATCATAGTGCTGGGAGTATCATACTGCATGGGAGTATCATACTGCATGGGAGTATCATAGTGCTGGGAGTATCATAGTGCCTGGGAGTATCATAGTGCCTGGGAGTATCATAGTGCCTGAAAGTATCATAGTGCTGGGAGTATCATACTGCCTGGGAGTATCATACTGCCTGGGAGTATCATATTGCTGGGAGTATCATAGTGCCTGGGAGTATCATAGTGCCTGGGAGTATCATACTGCCTGGGAGTATCATACTGCCTGGGAGTATCATAGTGCTGGGAGTATCATAGTGCTGGGAGTATCATAGTGCTGGGAGTATCATAGTGCTGGGAGTATCATACTGCCTGGGAGTATCATACTGCATGGGAGTATCATAGTGCTGGGAGTATCATAGTGCCTGGGAGTATCATAGTGCTGGGAGTATCATAGTGCCTGGGAGTATCATAGTGCTGGGAGTATCATAGTGCTGGGAGTATCATAGTGCTGGGAGTATCATACTGCCTGGGAGTATCATACTGCCTGGGAGTATCATAGTGCTGGGAGTATCATAGTGCCTGGGAGTATCATACTGCATGGGAGTATCATACTGCATGGGAGTATCATAGTGCTGGGAGTATCATAGTGCTGGGAGTATCATACTGCATGGGAGTATCATACTGCATGGGAGTATCATAGTGCTGGGAGTATCATAGTGCCTGGGAGTATCATAGTGCCTGGGAGTATCATAGTGCCTGGGAGTATCATACTGCATGGGAGTATCATACTGCATGGGAGTATCATAGTGCCTGGGAGTATCATAGTGCCTGAAAGTATCATAGTGCTGGGAGTATCATACTGCCTGGGAGTATCATACTGCCTGGGAGTATCATATTGCTGGGAGTATCATAGTGCCTGGGAGTATCATTCTGCCTGGGAGTATCATAGTGCCTGGGAGTATCATACTGCCTGGGAGTATCATAGTGCCTGGGAGTATCATAGTGCCTGAAAGTATCATACTGCCTGGGAGTATCATACTGCCTGGGAGTATCATACTGCCTGGGAGTATCATATTGCTGGGAGTATCATAGTGCCTGGGAGTATCATACTGCCTGGGAGTATCATAGTGCCTGGGAGTATCATAGTGCTGGGAGTATCATAGTGCTGGGAGTATCATACTGCCTGGGAGTATCATAGTGCTGGGAGTATCATACTGCCTGGGAGTATCATACTGCATGGGAGTATCATAGTGCCTGGGCATATCATAATGATATTATAATCAAATTACAGCAGAGAGCCTTTGTAACAACACCAGCTTGGCACTAGCATGAGAACAGATACATTGACCAGTGGTCAATGCTGGGTCCAGAAATAAGTGGGCACAGCTGCAGCCAGCTGATTCTTGGCAATGGCGTGGAAAAGACCATATTGGAGAAGACAAACACTTCACCAGATGGTGCTGGGGAAATCAGATATCCACGCATAAAGGAGCGAGACTAACATGGTGCTGGGGAAATCAGATATCCACGCATAAAGGAGCGAGACTAGATCCCTATCTCTCACATTGTACAAAACTTAAATAAAAGGGGATAGAAAAATACAAGACCTGAAGGTTGACATGACTAGAAGGGAGCACGGGAGACCTGCAAGATACAGGCTCAGGAAAGAGGTTTCTGAGTAACTCAGGAGCACGGGAGACCTGCAAGATACAGGCTCAGGAAACAGGGTTCTGAGTAGCTCAGGAGCACGGGAGACAAGATACAGGCTCAGGAAACAGGTTTCTGAGTAGTTCAGGAGCACGGGAGACCTTCAAGATACAGGCTCAGGAAACAGGTTTCTGAGTAGTTCGGGAGCACGGGAGACCTTCAAGATACAGGCTCAGGAAAGAGGTTTCTGAAGCTCAGGGAATCGTAGCAAGAAGTGACAGGTGGGATTGCATCAAACCAGAGGCTTCCACAGGGTGAAGAGACAGCCTTAAGTGGAAAGCATCTACCATGGGTGGTGCAGCTAGGGCCTATTGTTCAGAATATATACAAAGTTAAAAAAAAATAACAACTCAGAACAAATAAATGGGCAACTGAATTAGACAGTTCTCAGGGTACAAAAGACCAATGAAGACCTGAAAAATCCTCAATCACCATAGCCACAAAGGAAACAAATCAAACTGCATTGAGATTCCTTCTCGCCAGAGTCAAAATGGCTACTTCAAGAAAATTAAAACGTGGGGCTGGATAGGTGGCTCAGCGGTAATGAAGGAAGGACCCTTACTGCTCTGGTCCAAGATCTAGATTCCACTCCCAGCTCTCATAAGGCTGCTCACAGCCAATGGCAACTGCAGGGCAGGGATCCTCTCCACTCTTCTGGCCTCCGCAGGCTCCTGCACACACACGGTACACAGACACACATTCAGACATACCCACAAAATAAATAGCAGGCCTCCTTCCCCAAAAACCCTAATAACCATCCAGCACAGTGGGATACGATTTAGCCATAAAGAATACGATTTGTGCCGGTTACAGGACAATGGGTGGAACAGGAGATTATCACGTTAAGCCAAACAAGTCAAACCCAGAAAGACAAATATTCCATGTTTTCTTTCACATGGGGTCAAGTGTGTTTTAGAAAGACACAAAGTCAAATAGGGCATGTTTGGAGTGAGAGGGGTACCAGGAGGAGAGGGAAGCAGGACAGAAAGGGGTACAGGGGTGAGGACAATCAAAGTCCTCTGTATTTGTTTATTCACATGTGATGATAAACCCATTATTTGTATATAGACTGATATACACCAATAAAACAAAAGTAAGCAAAAACAAAAAGCCAGGGACTGTAGTGCAAGTGGTAGGCGGCCTGTCCAGCAGGTGGGTTCAGTGCCCGGGTCCTGGTTCGTCTCTCTGTTGCTGTGGTGGAACACTGAGCAAAACCAACTCAGGGAGGAAAGGGTTCTATGTTATATTTTACACTCTTCACTGAGGGAGCCAGGGAAGGAGTTCAAGGTTGGAACCCGGAGGCAGGAACTGAACCAGAGCCGTGGAGTAACACTGCTTGCTGTCTTGCTCTTTACATCACAGGAGCTTCTGCCTGCGGGTGGCACCAGCCAGTGTCCTGACTGCTCCCACGCCAATCACTAACTAAGAAAATGCTCTATAGACTTGCCTATATGATGAACGCCATTCCTCAGCCGAGGGCCCCTTTCCCCGGGTGACTTTAGTGTGTGTTAAGTTGACAAAACCCTAACCAGCACACAACAGCACCACATTAAGTAGGTGTAGTGTACCCCTGGAACCCCAGGACTTGGGAGACAGAGGCAGGAAAATCAGAAGTTGAAGGTCATTCCTGGCTACACAGGGAGTTTGATGCCTTCATTTAAAAACCAAACCAAAACAAAACAAATCTAGTAGCTGGGGGACTAAGTGCTACTAAGTGCCACTCAGTGGTAGGTAGAGAGCTTTCCTAGTGTGTGCGAGATTCACTTTGGTGCCCCAACTCCACAAAAAAGACAGAGATAAACAGATATTTATTCAACTCTCTCTCTCTCTCTCTCTCTCTCTCTCTCTCTCTCTCTCACACACACACACACACACACACACACGCATGCACGCACACACACACCATGGCAAACAACACATAAGATGTTTAACATCATCTGTCACTATGGAAATACAAGTGAAGACTTCAATGAGATACCACACAAATGGCTACAGCAAAGACGTAGTAAATACTTAGAGAACGAGGAAAAACTGGAACCCTTGCTGTGCTGGAGGGAGTACTGAACCAGACAGCCACTTTAGAAAACAGCTTGTCAGTCCCTCAAAAGTTAAACATGGGGCTGGAGAGATGGCTCAACAGTTAAGAGCACTGGTTGCTCTTCCAGAGGAACCAGGTTCAATGCCCAGCACCCACATGGCAGCTCATATCAGTCTGTAACTACAGTTCCAAAAACCCCTCCTTGGCCTCCGCAAACACGAGGCACACAAATATAGCCAAGGATCAGAAAGAAGCACATTGAATGAGTTCGAGGCCATCCTGGTCTACAAGAGCTAGTTCCAGGACGGACTTCAAAGCTACAAAGAAATCCTATCTCGAAAAACCACAAAAGAAGGAGGAGGAGGAGGAGGAGGAGGAGGAGGAGGAGGAGGAGGAGGAGGAGGAGGAGGAGGAGGAGAAGAAATGTTGCATGGGTCTGCAATATAATTGGGACATATTGTATGTGTCTACAATACAAACAAGCCACTTTGTGTGACTGCAATCCAGACACACTGTGTGACCTTGCAAAACAGACACACTGTGTGACCCTGCAATCCAGACACATGTGTGACTGCAATACAGACACATGTGTGACTGTGATACAGACACATGTGTGACTGCAATACAGACACATGTGTGACTGTGATACAGACACATGTGTGACTGTGATACAGATCATACTGTTGGAGTCTACAATAAAACCAAACATGTTATGAGTCTACAAAAGTCACATGTTATATGAGTTGGAAATGCACACAGATTTGTTGAATGAGCCTGAGCCACAAATAACATATGTTGCATAGTTTACAACACAAACATGTTGTTTGAGTCTGCAATACCAACAGACATGCTATAAGAGTGTGACACATAAACAAGTACTATGGGTCCATAATACAAGTAATGTTTCATGAATTGTCAATAAAAACTGATGTATTTTATGAGTTGCTAGCAAAAATAAGACATGTTGTGTTATTCCACAACACAATCATGGTCTATAAGTTCACAATACAACAGATACGTTGTGTGAATCCCCTTTACAGAGAGGCATGTTGTATGTATCTGTAATACAAACACATTCTATGAATTCACAATACAAATGGACTTGTATGAGTTTGAAACGCCACCGAGTTTCATGAGTGCACAGTACAAACAGATATGGTACATGTGTCCATCACACAGACAGACAATTGTATGTATCTGAATACAGGCATGTTGTGCATGTCTACAGTACAAATAAATCCATTGTGTGTCTTCAAAATAAGGTGTGCTGTAAGAGTCTGCAACACGAATAGACATGTATGAGTCTTCACTTTACAAACACGTGGTGCATGACTCTAAAATCAAAACAGGACTGTAGTGTGAGTCTACAGTGAGAACAGAGTGTTGTGTGAGTCTACAGTGTGAACAGAGTGTTGTGTGAGTCTACAGTGTGAACAGAGTGTTGTGTGAGTCTACAGTGAGAACAGAGTGTTGTGTGAGTCTACAGTGAGAACAGAGTGTAGTGTGATTCTACAGTGTGAACAGAGTGTTGTGTGAGTCTACAGTGAGAACAGAGGTGTTGTGTGAGTCTACAGTGTGAACAGAGTGTAGTGTGATTCTACAGTGTGAACAGAGTGTTGTGTGAGTCTACAGTGAGAACAGAGGTGTTGTGTGAGGCTACAGTGTGAACAGAGTGTTGTGTGAGTCTACAGTGTGAACAGAGTGTTGTGTGAGTCTACAGTGAGAACAGAGTGTTGTGTGAGTCTACAGTGTGAACAGAGTGTTGTGTGAGTCTACAGTGTGAACAGAGTGTTGTGTGAGTCTACAGTGTGAACAGAGTGTTGTGTGAGTCTACAGTGAGAACAGAGTGTTGTGTGATTCTACAGTGAGAACAGAGTGTTGTGTGAGGCTACAGTGAGAACAGAGTGTTGTGTGATTCTACAGTGTGAACAGAGGTGTTGTGTGAGTCTACAGTGAGAACAGAGTGTTGTGTGATTCTACAGTGAGAACAGAGTGTTGTGTGAGGCTACAGTGAGAACAGAGTGTTGCGTGTGTCTACAGTGTGAACAGACATGTTGTGTGAGTCTACAGTGAGAACAGAGGTGTTGTGTGGGTCTACAGTGAGAACAGAGGTGTTGTGTGAGTCTACAGTGTGAACAGATGTGTTGTGTGGGTCTACAGTGAGAACAGAGTGTTGTGTGAGTCTACAGTGTGAACAGAGGTGTTGTGTGGGTCTACAGTGTGAACAGAGTGTTGTGTGAGTCTACAGTGAGAATAGAGGTGTTGTGTGAGTCTACAGTGAGAACAGAGGTGTTGTGTGAGTCTACAGTGAAAACAGACGTGTTGTGTGAGTCTACAGTGTGAACAGATGTGTTGTGTGAGTCTACAGTGTGAACAGAGGTGTTGTGTGGGTCTACAGTGTGAACAGAGTGTTGTGTGAGTCTACAGTGAGAACAGAGGTGTTGTGTGAGTCTACAGTGAAAACAGACGTGTTGTGTGAGTCTACAGTGTGAACAGATGTGTTGTGTGAGTCTACAGTGTGAACAGAGGTGTTGTGTGGGTCTACAGTGTGAACAGAGTGTTGTGTGAGTCTACAGTGTGAACAGAGGTGTTGTGTGGGTCTACAGTGAGAACAGAGTGTTGTGTGAGTCTACAGTGAGAACAGAGGTGTTGTGTGAGTCTACAGTGTGAACAGAGGTGTTGTGTGAGTCTACAGTGAGAATAGAGGTGTTGTGTGAGTCTACAGTGTGAACAGAGGTGTTGTGTGAGTCTACAGTGTGAACAGACATGTTGTGTGAGTCTACAATGTGAACAGAGGTGTTGTGTGAGTCTACAGTGTGAACAGAGGTGTTGTGTGAGTCTACAGTGAGAACAGAGGTGTTGTGTGAGTCTACAGTGTGAACAGAGGTGTTGTGTGAGTCTACAGTGAGAATAGAGGTGTTGTGTGAGTCTACAGTGTGAACAGAGGTGTTGTGTGAGTCTACAGTGAGAATAGAGGTGTTGTGTGAGTCTACAGTGAGAACAAACGTGTTGTGTGAGTCTACAATACCAATTGACCTGTAGTGGGAGTTGGCAATACAAGCATACACATTTTTTGAGTCTGCACCCAAAATAAGACATTTCATGTGATTCTACAATACAAGCAAACTGTATCTTGCTTCATTAATTTCTGTCTCAATTTTTATTATTTCTTTGGATCTACTAAGTTTGAACTTGGCCTGTTTTTGCTTTTCCAAACTTTGGAGTTACATAATTAAGTCATTTATTTGTGTTGTTTCTGATGTTTTTAAATGCAGCCTTCAAAAATCTCCATCTTAAGGCTGCTTTTAGTGTGTTCTAGAAGTTTGGTGTCTTGTTTTCATTTTTTTTAACAAGAAGTTTTTTCTTTCCTTGATTTCTTCTTTGGCCCATTAATCACCCAATAGCATGTTTTTTAAAAACATATATGAATTTGTGTGATTCCTAGAGATTCTTTTGTTATTGATTTCAAGGTCATTTTTGCTTTTGATTGCAATATTATTTCAAGAGAGATTATGTAGTCATTTTAGGTTCTCTGTATTTGTTGAGATTTGTTTTGTATTCCAGCCTGTGATCTATTTCAGAGAAATGAGTGGACAGAACAACACAAAGAATCAATGAATCTTTGAGGTGATTTTTCAAGAAGTTAAATAAGATTGACCAGAAGAAAGAGGAAATCCAAATTAATAAAGATTAATAGCAAACAGAGAACCATTACAACAAACACTAAAGAAATTTCGAGGACAGAAGGGACTACTTTAAACCCATAATCATTAAGTTGGAAAATCTTAAATAAATGAATGGATTCCTTGATACATCTGAACCAGTCATACTAAACCGAGAAGACATCAACAACTTACAGAGACTGCAACAAAACCCTCCAAAATCAAAACAACAACATCAACAACCAGATCCAGACTGGTTCACCACAAACTTCTGTCAGACTTTCAAAGCAGAACTACCGTTAATATTCTCAAATTACATTTTTAAAGAAAAAAGAACAGGAGTTGGGCAATGGTGGTGCGCACTCTTAATCCCAGCACTCAGCAGGCAGAGATAGGCAGATCTCTGTGAGTTTGAGGCCAGCTTCGTCTACAGATTGAATTCCAGGACATCCATGGTAAAAAAGAAAGAAAGAAAGAAAGAAAGAAAGAAAGAAAGAAAGAAAGAAAGAAAGAAAGAAAGAAAGAAAGGAAAAAGAAAGGAAGGAAGAGAGAGAGACAGAGACAGAGACAGAAAAAGGAGCAGAAGCACGCTCATAAATTCCTTCTACAAATTTAGTATTACTATAATATCAAAGCTAGGTAAAGCTGCAAGAACTATAGGCTGATATTCCAGTGAAGACATATGGAAAAATTCTTAATAAAGTACTTGCAAACTGAATAAAGGAATATGTAAAAATATCATCCACCATGATCAAATTGGCTTTCTTCTATAGACACAGGGATGGTTTAAGTTGATCAATGTAATAAATCTTATAAAGGGGCAGGAAACTAAAAGCTCATCATCTCACTAGATGCAGAAAAGGCTTTTGATGGAATCCAGCACCCCTTCATGATAAAAGTCCTAAAGGAAGAAGGACCGGCAGGAACATCCCTCAGTACAGCAAAGGCTGAACACCACAGCCCCACAGCCAACAGCATCCTAAACAGAGAACTCAAAGCAGTCCACTAAAATTATGAACAGGACAGAGCTGTCCATTGCATTTGCTCCTTTTTAGTACGGTGCTTGGCGCCCTGGCAAGAACGCAGCCAGGAGAAGGAAATCACAGGAGCATCAACGGGAAAAGATGGTCAGTTTCCCCTGGGTGCAGATGGTGCCATTAGACACCGGAGATCCCAAAAATCACACCGGGACATTTCGAGAAATGATTAACAGTTTCAGTAAAGTAGCAGGGCACAAAAATCAATTGCTGTTCTCTATACTAGTGACAAAGACCCTGAGAAGGAGATCAGGGGAACATTCCCCTTCACAACAGCCTCACAACAACGACAAAGCGAAACAAAACTCAGGGTTAACCCTATCCAGTAGGCTAAAGACCTCTGCAGTAAAAACGTTAAATGAGGAAGGCACAAGAAGATGGAAAGACCTCCCTCCCATGTCCGCAGTTTGGTAGAATCAATACTGTGAAAGTGAGCATCCTGCCAAAAGCAATTTGCAGATGCAATGCAGTCTGAATCCGAGTGCCCATGACATTCTTCACACAGATTTTAAAAAATCCCCTAAAGTACAGATGACAATGCCAAAGACTCCAGACAGCGATCCTGAGCAAAAAGATGCTGCGTGAGGGATTACCACCCAGATTTCAAGATAGATGGCAGAACTACAGTCATAAAAGTATCGTGTTGCTGACACAGAAACAGACATGTAGACCGTGGGAAAATAGAAGACCGGATTATGAGAGTACATAATTACAGCCATTTGCTATTTGACAAAGATGCCAAAAATACCCAGTGGAGGAAAGATAGCATCTTCAATAAGCCGTGCTAGGAAACTGTGGATATCCACATAGAGAAGAATGGAATTAGACCCTTACCTATCACCTTGCACAGAAATCAACCCAAATACACCAAGGAAATCAATGCAATGAAACTTGAACTCCTCACACTGCTAGGAGAAGGTGTAAGCATAGCCTTGTAAGACCCAGATGCAGGGAGGAAGTTTCTGGATGGGACCTCATACACTCAGGAAGACCAACCATTGGCAAATGGGACCTCATGAAACTGGAAAACTTCTGTCCAGCCAAGGAAACACTTACACGATTGAAGAGGAAGCACACAGAATGGAAGAGGGCCTTTGCCAGCGGTGCATCTGGTAAAAGACCGGCATCTGGAATATACAAAGATCTCAAAGAACGAAACGTTGAGAAAACACATGACCCACCTAAAAAATGTCCTACACATCTGACCATAGAGTTTTCAAAAGAAGAAGTAGAAATGGCTAAGACCCAAGTATCACCAGCTCCCATGGTATAATGGCTAACACTCTGGACTCTGAATCCAGCAATCCAAGTTTGTATCTCGGTGGTACCTGTTCCTTGAGAAGAGACCTGGTCAGTCACCCTCATCAACTCAGACCATGAAGCCCAATATAAACTGGCTGCCCATGCATGCTTCAGCATTGCTGGGGTCATGTTTCAAGACCCAAATATGGTAGCATGTGCCTTCAATCTCAGCACTCAGGAGGCAGAGACAGGAGGATCTGTGAGTTCGAGGCCAGCCTGGTCTTCAGAGCAAGTTCCAAGACAGGCTCCAAAGCTACACAGGAGCTCGAATTCAGTGTGATGGGATCGCAAACAGGTGCAGTCTCTTTAGGAATCACTGTAGAGAATTCTCAAAAAGGTAGAACTAGATCTACCCTATGACCTGTCTATACCACTCCTGAGCAGACACCCAAAGGACTGCATCCTACTACAGAGACACTTGTTCATCCATCTTATTGCTGCTCTAGCCACAATAATTAGGAAACAGAAGCAGCCTAGATGTCCATTTACTGATGACCAAATAGTGGAAATGTGGTTCTTATACACGATGGGATTCATTTCAGCTGCAAAGGAAAAGGAAAGCTGAAATTTGCAAGCCAAGGGAAGGAGCGGGAAAATGTACCGAGTAAGACAGTAGACCCAGGAAGGCAAACACCGTCCTGTCCTCCTTATTTGGGAATCCTAACTTCAACAACCTGAAGTACCCACAGAAGTCAGGAAAGCACCAGCGAGGGGAGGGAATCTCCAGGGAAGGGGACAGTGGGACACAAGTCCTGGGAAGAGCAAAATGGTTGACATGAGGCTGGACTTCTAAGTGGGCAGGGCGGCAGGGAGGGAGAGAAAGGAAGAAAAGATGAGAAACACAGAATGTTTGAAAATGCACAAGGAAACATGTATGTGTACATACATGTTTAAAGATAATTACCCCCTCCAGGAGCAATAGAGGGATAAACCCCGGTGCTAGGTAGGACAAACCTCCCTCCTCTTTCTTGGTCATCAGGGCCCACGAGACCAGCAAGACAGTATGAGTTGCATAGCCATTGCCCTCAGCTGCCTCTAAGAACGTGAAGGTAAGGCCCTATTTCTGCAGAAACAACTCAGGACTGACCTGAGAGCCTCCTTGCCGAGGACTCCCTCTGTCTGAAGATGCTGTGCAAGCTGCCTGGGAGGAACCAATATTCCTATGCAGCTGTAAGTACAGCCGTGACTGGCCTGGCAACAGAGCCCCAGCTGCAAACAGTGGCACTGTTATCTTAGGGATAACCAAGAACTGTATTATTGGATATCGGGCCTGCTTAGTAGAAGGAGATCCATGATGGTACTATAAGCCTACTCAATTACCTGTGGCTTGAGAGGATGTAGATCTTAGATGAAAATGTAAAATGACGTGTCCCTATATCAATATTGATTCTAATCATATTCTAAATACGTATTCTTCTTTTTAAAAACTTATTTTGGGGCTGGAGAGATGGCTCAGCTGTTAAGAGCACTGGCTGCTCTTCCAAAGGTCCTGAGCTCAATTCCCAGCATTGGCAACTCACAACTGTCTGTAACTCCAGGTCTGGGGAATCAATCCATCACCTTCACACATACACCCACGCACGCAAAACACCAATGCATAGAAAATACAAAAATAAAAATAAATTAAAAAGACATTTTGTTTTTAATTGTGTGTGTGTGTTACACATGCGGATGCCTGAGGAATCTAGAGGCATCCAATCTCTTGGAGCTGGAGTTACAAGAGGTTGTGAGCTGACTGTTGTGGTACTAGGAATTGAATTCAGGTCCTCTGGAAGGATAATACATGGCTTTAAACCACTGAGCCATTTCTCCAGACCCTATACACTTATACCTACCATCAAAGAAGTTTTTCTTGCAGTAAACTGAAATCCACAACTGCTGAAAATGCAAAGAACAAAGGATTGTGGGGTGGCCACGGGCAGTGACTGTGACTGTGGGGTGGCCACGAGCAGTGCCTGTGGGGTAGCCACGAACAGTGACTGTGAGGTGCCACCCCCATCGCAGGTCTACAAAGCAACCTCTACTCTGAGGGCTCGGGGACTAATAATCAGTATCAGAATAGTCCAATAGCTGTTATAGAAGGAGAGATTAAGAAATCAAAGGGTCTGCAAGAGCTAGTTCCAGGACAGGTTCCAAAGCTATGGAGAAACCCTGTCTCAAAAAAGAAGAGAGAGAAAGGGGAGGCTGGGAGGAGGTGGAAATTTGTTTTTTTTTCTTTATCCTTCTTTTATCAATAAAAAAAAGAAGAGAGAGAGAGAGAGAGAGAGAGAGAGAGAGAGAGAGAGAGAGAGAGAGAAGGAAAGTAGTCAAAGGGAGATGGACGGAAAAGCACACTCCTTTAATCCCAGCACATAGAAGCCAAAGGCAAGTGGGTCTCTATGAGTTTGATGGCAGCCGGTGGAAAGGTCAGGGAAGGGCTGGAGTTGGGAGAGAAAAGGGAGGAATGAATGTAAATATAGAACTTATGCAAGAAAATCTTTTTAAAATTTTAAGTTTAAATGAATAACAAATGTGCATACACGCATCACAAAACGGACGTAGTACTAGGCTCTGGGTGTGTGTATGGTGTGTCCATAATAAAGAAGAGGTGGTGACTTTGAGAATGAGTTAGGGGCATGAGAAAAGTCAGGAAGGGGAGAGAGGGACAAAATGACACAAATACAGTACTCATGAATGAATTTATTTACAAAACTTTTTTAACTAAATTTAAGAAATCTCTTGTACAAAAATGGAAAACAAAGACAAATGTGCTCTGTGCGTTGGAAACACAAGGAGACGGTGGTGTGAGCGCAACAGAAAACACAATCGAGTGAGCAACACAAGTATGACACGCATGTGTCTGCAATCAAAATCAACCTGTTGTACGAGTCTACAACACAAAGAGAAAGATTACATGAGATTTAACCACAAGCACACATGCAGTATGAGTCTGTATTATAAAAACACATGTATAAATCTGTAACAGAAACATACATGACATATGAGTCTTCAATTAAAAAGGCACGTTATATGAGTCTATAATCCAAATACAACATGCTGTATGAGACTGAAACATAAACACGTTGTAGGAGTCTACAGCACAAATAGGCATGACGTATTAGTGTGCAATACAAACATATATGTTCTTTGAGTTCCCATAACAGGCGAGCATGTATGAGTCTGTGATATACATAGACATGATGCAGGAGTTGGCATACATTGTATGTGTGTATAAGATTATCAATTAATAAAAAAAGGAAAAAAGTGGTGACGCACACCTTTAATCCCAGCACTCAGGAGGCAGAGGCAAGAGGATCTCTGTGAGTTCGAGGCCAGCCTGGTCTACAAGAGCTAGTTCCAGGACAGGCTCCAAAGCTACAGAGAAACCCTGCCTCAAAAAACAAGGAAGGAAGGAAGGAAGGAAGGAAGGAAGGAAGGAAGGAAGGAAGGAAGGAAGGAAGGAAGGAAGAAAAGAAGGAAGGTCCAGAATGACTGCTAAGAAAGACTTTGATGTAAGACTTAGGACTGAAATGGTCAAGGGAGGAAAGGGATCGAGTCCTATCCATCCATAAAACCTAAGGACCACAGCAATGACCAGCCTGGCAAGTCATCCCGAAGGGTACAAAGTGGTCGGTTTACCTTGGGCTTAGGTAAGAGACATCTAATTGGATGTAAGACTCACTCAGTAAAAGGGAATTCAAAAGGGACTGCAAACCTATCCAGGTATCTGTAACAGAAACAGGCTGGAGGACCCACAGACACTAGAGAGCCTCCTACTGCCATTTCCTGTATCCAGGTAGCTTCCAGCTGTGCCCTCTACCCATCCTTCTGCACACAGGGAAACGTAGCTCCCATCCCTCATCCAAGAAGCTTCTTTTCTTAGGACACAGAGGTTACTTCAGAGATCCACAGCTGGTCAGATGCAGAGAATAAGAGACTGTGGGGTCCCCAGCCCCGAGAGGTAGATCTACAATGTGATCCCTACACACGAACCTCAGACAACATCGTGGGAGAAGGGGCAGAAAGATTGTAAGAATCATAGGTCAGGGAGAACCACAGCTTCTGTGCAGCAGAGAATAAATACCATCTTCGAGGAAAGACGAGGCCTAGGGAATGGGGAAAAAAATCTATCGGCATACATCTGACAGAGGGTTAATATTTTGAGTATACACAGAACTAAAAAAAACTAAGTATCAAGAAAACAAACAGCCCAATTCAAAAATGGAGCATGGAACTAAACAGAGAGTTCTGAAATGAAATACAAATGGCTGAGAAACATCATAAATGTTCAACATAATTAGCCGCCAGGAAATTGCAAATCAAAGCTACGTGGAGATTTTTATCTTACCTCAGTCAGGATGGGTAAAACAAAACCAGAGGCCAACAAACGCTGGTGTGGATGTGGGGTGTTCACAGCTGGTGGGGGGCAACTGATGGAAATCAGTGTGGGGTTCTTCAAAAAGACAGACACAGACACACCCCATGACCCAGCTGCACCACTTTTGGGCATATGCCAGAAGAACTGTATCCTACTGTAGAGATATTTGCTCATTCATATTCATTGCTGCTGTTCTCACAATATTCAGGAGGTGGAAACAGCCTAAGTGTCCCTCAACTGATAAATGGATAAGGAAAACCTAATACATTTACACAATGGAATATTATTCAGCTGTTAAAAACAAAATTACAAAGTCCATAGATAAATCAACGGAGATGGAAACAACCATTCTGAGTGAGGCAAGGCAGACTCAAAGAGAGGAATACTGCGGCCTTTCGCTCATCTGTTTGGGATGTTAGCTTCGAATCTGCAGGTACATGTCAGGAAATTAGCAAGGGGCAAGGATGCTTTCAGGGGAGTCGTGAAGAGGAATAATAGGACAGGAAGGGATAAATAGAGTGGAGGGTGGGAGAGCAGGGCAGAGGAGGGAGCACAAGGGGTGCTAACTACCGCAATGAAAGGAAAAAAGAAAGAAGGAAGAAGGAAGGAAAGAAGGAAGGAACCTCTTGAAAGTGTCATACAGAACCTTCTACTACAGAATCTTCCTAAAATATACACACACATACATATATAAAAAGAGAATTTAAATTGTGTTACCTTATAATGGGGTAACAAAGCTCCCAGTAGAAGCCACAAGCTATCAAATTGAAAGCCTGGCTCTGTAACCGGGGCCCGGAACCTGTGATTGGGTCATGCATCCTAGCGGAGAACCTATTGCTGTTGTTCTGCTTAAATGAACACAATATTAAACTGACGCCTAATAATGTATCAGTAAACCCGTAGGTTAGTGCCTCTCTCAACTAATATCAGAGAAGTTTCTTTTTGCAACCGCTGGCTACTAAAGAGACCCGTAATTATTCAAAGTGCAGAGACTAAGAGACCACAGAGTGCTCAGCCCCGAACAGGACATCTACATCAATTCTTTCTTCCAGAGACTTGGGGATGCCATGGAAGGCAGGGCAGAAAGATTACAGAGTTAGAGACTGTGAATGACAGCAAGCACAGCCTTGCAGAAGGAGCTGCACAGCTGCACAGAGGCATGCACACGGTTGGGACAGCACAAGCTCTACAGAAGCTGAAGCCTGGAGCAGGCTCTTTGTGCCACCAACCAGCACTCCAATCATGACCCGGAAACTTATTACTCATTGTGAATGCTCAGCCTTATCTTAGGCTTGTCTCTTGCTAGCTCTTATAACTTTACCCGTTTCTCTTCATCTATGTTTTGCCTTGGAGCTTTTTATTTTTCTTTCCTTTTGTATGACCTATTCAATCTAGCTGACTGATGGCTGCCTGGAAGGCCCTGGAGTCTCTCTCTCTTTCTGCCTCATTCTCTCCTCCTCCTTCTCTCATTCTCCCTCAAGCTGAAACTGTTCCTCCTACTGATTCTCTCTACCTGCCGGTCCCACCTATTTCTCTCCTGCCTAGCTATTGGCTATTCAGCTTTTTATTAGACCAATCAGGTGCCTAAGGCGGGTAAGGTGAAATAGCAACACATCTTTACATAATTAAACATGCATCCTTACATTGTTAAACAAATGTAACACATTTTTACATAATTAACAAAGACTGTAGAAACAAATGTAACACCCCTTCACAGAGTTAAAGTAATATTCTGTAGCCTAAACAAATGTAGCACATTTTTGTCCAGTTAAAATACTATTCGGCAACACAACCCAGGCAACATACTAGCCCTAGAGCAGGAGTAGGTACAAGAGCCACTCACAGCTGGAAAGTTGCTGGCATTCAATGCCTGCTGGGAGAGGAAGAGTCAGCTTTCTAAGGGTGTGGCCCCCGGTAGTTTAACCACACTCTAACAGAAGGCCACACATCCAAGAGAATATGGGAAGCATAAATTGGACCTTATGGGTTTTTGTTGTTGTTCTTATTTGTGTGTGTGTGTGTGTGTGTGTGTGTATACAAAGTTAGGTGAGTAAAGAAAAAGATGTGGATTTTGGAGGAGTTTGTATGAATACATTCAAAACAAATTGAATGTCATTCTCAAAAAACTAATTTAAAATTGAAAATATGTACACACACACACACACACATAACAAACCTTTGAAATAAAAACATGGAGGAACTCTCCTTGAGGCTGCAATACAGACAGAGATATGTGAGTCTACAACACAATCAGACATGGATATGTCTGTCTTCATTAAAAACCAAAATGTTGTGTGAGTCTGGAATATAAATAACGCTTGTATGATTCTGCAACACTAATAGACATGATGCATGACAATGTCTCATAAATTGATATGTTGTACAACTCTGGAAGAAAGTAGCCATGCTATACTAGTCTTCAACACAGACACGTGTGAAACACAAGATACATTGTATGTGTCTTCAACACAAATGGAGAAGTGTGTAAGTCCTCTAAATGAATAGCCATGTTTGTGATTCTTCAACACAGTGAGACACCTTGAGGAAGTCTGCACCACAGGCAGGCATGACGTATGCAATACAAACAGTTTGCATGAAGATGCAACAGAAACAGACAAGCTGCTTGAGTCAGCAATACAAACAGACATGACCTACGAGTTTGTATATACCTGCATACAAACAGGTTGTATGAGCTTGCAGCAGTCAGCAGACATCTTCTATGAATCTGCATGCAAACAGATGTGATGTAAGAGGATATAATGCAAGCAAACATGTGTATGAGAGCACCATAGAAAAGACTTGTTGTGTCCGCCTGTAACACAAACAGGCAGGGTATATCCATTTGTAATACAAACCGACATGTTGTGTGACCCCCACAATACAAAGGGGGATGCTGCATATACCTACAATGCAAACACACATGCTGTATGAGTCCCCAATACATGCAGTCATGTTGTATGAGTCTGCATACAAACAGACATGCTGTGAAGGCACACAATAGAAGCAGGCGCATGAATCTGCCATACATACAAACATACCATTTAAGTCTTCAACACAGTCAGGTTGTATGAGTATGAAATACAGACGCATTGTTTGGCTTCTAAATACAAAAAGTCATGCATGTTGTAAGGATCGTTAATACAAACAGACATGTAGTATGAGTCCAAAATACAAAAGCATGTGCTGTATGAATTCATAATACAATTACACAGCTGGTATGAGCCTTTAACACAAACAGTCAAGTTGATGAGCCTGAGATACAAATGCACGCATTCTATGACTCTCAATAAAAATGGAAACATTGTATGAGGCAATAGTACACACACACACACACACTGTGTGAGTCAGCAATACAAAATACATGCATAAGTGGTGTGGGATATCTGCACACTGTGTGAAGATGTGTTGCTGTGATTGGTGTAATAAAAAGCTGAATGACCAATAGGAGATAGGAAGGACTTCTGGGCAGAGAAAGATCTCTGGGAAGAGGAAAGAAGGAGGTGGCCAGTCAGTGTGGAAGTAAAAGAATGGGCAGTGTGGAGAGATGAGGCGTCTCATGCAGATTTTAAAATATGGGTTAATTTTACTTATAAGAACTAATTAAGAATAAACCTAACCTAAGACCGAGCTTTCACAGTTAATAAGTCTCCGGGTAATTATTTGTGAACTGGCTGCCCAAAGAAAAATCTGTCTACATATGAGTTCACAATGCACACAAACATTTTGTATGAGTATGCAGTACAAATAAATGATTGTATGAACATACAATAGAAGCAGAAATGTAGGAGTCTAGATTGCAAACTTCCATGTTGTGTAATAATAAAAACAGTTATGATGTGCAAGTACACAATACAGACATGATGTATGAATCCACGTTACAAACACGCATGTCGTATGAGCCTAAATACAGGCATGCAGGCATGCTGTTTCATGAATATAAACACAAAGAGGCATGTTTGATGAGTCCACAAAACAAACCCAAATGCTGTGTGTATATATATAAACACACATGCCATAATACATAAATACACATATATGTGTATATAAACACACATGTCATATGAATTAACAATATAAATACACATGTTGTAGGAGTTCACAGTTCAAACAGAAATGTCGTATGATTTAGTAATAGAAGCAGACATGTTACATGAGTCTGAAATACAAGTAGGCTGTAGATCTGTTGTATAAGACTACAAGACAAATAGTTAGACAACGCATCAGGTGTTACGTGACTGCAGAAACAGACAGACGGGTTGAATGTTTCTGATCTTCAAACACAGGATGTATGAGTCTGAACACAGCTACACTGCATGAGTCTGCATACAGACATGTACGAGTTCATTTACCAGGCAGGGTAGGTACATGAGTCTGAAATAACAACAGCTAATGTATGTTTCTGCAATGCAAAGAGACATGCAACATGAATGTGCCATACAAACATATATGATATAGGAGTCTGTGATAGAAACAGATACACAATACAGAGAGACATCATTTATGAGCCTGAAGCAGAAGCAGAAACGTCCCATGAGTCTTTAATTAAAACTGATTTGTCATGTGAGTCCACAACACACACAGAAAGCTTGTATGAGCCCACAATACCAACTGAGATGTCGTGGGAGTCTGCATTACAGTTTGTCTGAGCCAGCAATACAAACAGATTGTGTAAGTCCACATATAAACAGATGTGTCTTAAGAGTCTGTTGTAAAAACAAGCATGTTGCATGCGTCCATTCTACAAACACACATGCATATTCTCCAGTACAAAATGCATGCCATAGGAGTTCACAGTACAAACACGTGTGTAAGTCCACACTATGAAGAGACACTTGTATCATTCTGCAACAGAAACAAACAAATTCCATTATTCTATAAGATATATGTTGTATGACGCCACAATCCAGACATGCTTTATTTATCTGCAATGTAAATAAACTGTATGAGACCACAATACAAGCACATATATTGTGTGTAAACACAATAAAAACAGACATATCATGTGAGTTTACAATACAAACATAGTGCATGAACCCAAACTGCAATAACACATGTTGTATTACTGCACAATACAAACAGGCATGTTGTATAAGCTGACAATACAAACTCATCTGTTGTATGAGTCCACAGTACAAACAGGAATGTTCTATGAACCTGCAATACAGTCTGCATGAGCATGCAATACAATCGGCTGTGTCGTGTGAGCCTGCCATATATTCATATTGTATGAGCCTGCAATAAACAAGACAGGTTGTATGGGCCTTAATACAGACCTATATATTCTATGAGTCTGCAATACAAACAGATATTTGAGGCCAGAATAGAAACACACATATATAAATTCACACTATAAGAGATGTATTGCATGGGTCCACAAAACAGACATGTTGTATAATCCTATAATGCAAAACCACATTTTGTGTTATTCTGAAATAAAAACAGACATGTAATATGGGTCTCTAGTACAAATAGATACGCTGTATCAGTTTGAAACACACACAGATAGGTTGCATGAGCCTACGATACAAAGAGACACGCGGTGTGAGTCCCCAACAAAAACACAAGTGCTCTATGTGTCTACAATGCAAACATACATGTTTCATGAGTCCACAACACAAACAAACATATGGAATGAGTCAACAATACAAACATGTTATATGAGTCCAGCATACAAGCAGAAATATTATATGAGCCTTCAATTACAGACATTGGTGTGAGTCTGTAACACAAACTCACGTGTGTGTGAGTCCACAATACACACAAGTTGTGTAAGTCTACAATACAAACAGACAGATTTTATGAGCTGGCCTTACAAACAAACAGACCTGTTAAATTAATCTGAGGCATTGTGTGAGTCCATAGTAAAACATTCGTGTTGTATGTATCCAAAATGCAAATATGATATTGTACGACCTTGAAATACTGGAATGTTGAATGACTCTCTAATACAAATGGACAGGATGTGTGAGCCCACAATAATCACAAGCATGTTGTAACAGTCTGTAATACAAACAGACAAGCTGTATGAGTGTACATTATACAGACAGGTGCCATGAGCCTGCAATACAAACGGCCATAAATGAGTTCACAACAAAAACAGACCTGTCGTCTAAAGCTGACAAATGGCAGTTTGTATGAGACCTCCATACAGACACACATCTGCAATGAGTCCACAAGACAAGCCAACAGTACAAATAGACATGTTCTATTAGTCAACAATAAAACAGTCTGTGTGAGCCTACGATACAAACTGTTAGCTGTTTGAATCCACCATATAAACAGAGGCTGCATGAGTCTAAATAAAAACATATGTGTTGAATGACTCTTTGATATAAGCAGGAGGTTATATTAGCCTGAAATATAAAGAGACATACAGCATGAATCTGCAATACAAACAGATATGTTGTATGAGGCCACGAGACAGTTTGTATGAGCCTCAATACAGACCATTGTATGAGCCCACAAGATAAAAACATGTGTTCTTGAGTTTGTAATACAAATAGAAAGGTTTTTAGAGGCCCCATAAAAGCATACATGCTGTGTGAATCCACAGAACAAACAGATATGTTCTATGAGACCACAGTACATCCAGATATGTTTTGTTTGTGTGTGCAATACAAACAGATATGCGTGTGTGTGAAATGCAAATAGATATGTTGTATGAGTCTGTAATGAAAACAGATACATTGTATGGATCTACAACACAACAGACATGTTGTATGAGCCTGAAATTAAACCGGCATTTTGTATAAGTCTACACACAAACAGATTTGCTCTGTGGTTCTATATTACAAACAGATTTCTTGTAGGAACCCAAAATAAAAACACACATGTTGTATGAGTCGATAGTGCTAACACAAAGGTTCTATGCGTTCGGTATACAAACAGACATATTGTATGATTACAGTATGAGCAGACATGTTGTATGAGAGCACCGGATAAGCACACATGTTGGAATAGAATGTATCTTGAGTTACTGGCCAAAGGGGTCCCACCTACCATTCCCCCCCAGTCACAGGCTATTGTCATCTGTTTAGTTCCTCTCTGAACCTGATGATAAGGCCTTATGCTGGATACAGGACTTACTTATAACACCAAACATGGAGAAGCCGAGCTGACCAACTGTGTTCATGGTACTGGTTGGTACTCTGCATCCTACTGGAGAATAAAATAATCATCAGTATCTCCCAACTACAAACCCTGGGACCTACAACCTATCTGCAATTAAATTAATTCTAGTCATATTATTTAGCAAATTAAAGATTCATGTGTTCAGAAAAAGAGAGATATACAGTAAAGATAGATTCAGGTGAAGAAGACCTCTAAATGATTTACACTGTATTTAAAAATATATGTAGGCTTGGGAGAGAAAAGAAAAAGAATAAAGTCCTTAAAATAAAAAAAAGAAAGAGAGTAGTTGGGTGTGGTGGCGCACACCTTTAATCCCAACACTTGAGAGGCAGAAGCAGGCGGATCTCTGTGAGTTCAAGGTATGGTGGCGCACGCCTTTAATCCCAACTCTTGGGAGAAAGAGGCAGGCAGATCTCTGTGAGTTCAAGGACAGCCTGGTCTACAGAGTGAGTTCCAGGACAGCCAAAGATACACAGAGAAACCCTATCTCAAAAAGCCAAAAATTGAAAATAAAAATAAAATAAATAGAGTTTAAAATAAAGCTACATAAAAATTTAAAAATATACACAGAGAGACTGTGGCTTTGGCTGCTGGATCCAGCCCATTCTTTAGCTTTCTGAGAGTCTAGCTTCATGGCAGAGGTACAGGCCAGAGCCATGTTTATTGCCACAACTCTATAGAGTTTCAAGGTCCCTGCCAACACCAAGAATCATGTTATCAGCTACTCATAGACACTATTTTAGTGTTTGGTGGCGGGTCTCTTAAAAGAGCTGCAAAGTTTTGCAGCTAAAGCTGAGTCAAGAGTCCTCTCTTAAATGAGGTGCACTTGCCTCTAGCAAACAGAGCCCACCTGAGAAAATGCTACCAAGAAGCCGTGCTTAACTCTGTTCTTTTTGTGTCTGGAATTCCTTCTCAAACTCTCTCAGGTTTTAAGTGGATTTAGTTGAACACATTGGGCACCAGTTTTTTGACTGAGGCTTTCTGTCATGCCTGGTCTTGCAGCTGTTCAGTCCCAAAGAAACACACAGAGGCTTACATTAACTATAAAGTAGTTGGCCTGTTAGGTCAGGGGTCTTATTAACTAATTCTTACATCTTAAATTAGCCCATTATTTTTGTCTATGTTGGCCATGTGGCTTGGTACCTTTATCAATGAGGCATTCTCATCTTGCTTGTTCTGTGTCAACAGCAGACCGAGTTTTTCCTCTTCCCAGAACTCTCCTATTCTCCTGTTGCCCCACCTCTACTTCCTGCCTGGCTACTGGCCAATTAGCATTTTATTAAAATAATACAAGTGACAGGATAAAAGACCATTGCCCCACAGCAATCAATCTTCAATATAATCATGTTATATGATGCACAAAGACACTTATGTGAGCCTTCACTACAGAGAGGTTTTATGAAGTCACAGTACAAACAGCCATGTTGTATGAATCCACAATGCAGACAGACATATTCTATGAGACCCCCAATACACACAGACATTTTGTATGTATAATCAAGACGAGCAGAGAGTAGGAAACTGCAATACCAGCAGAGATGTAGCATGTGTCTGAAACATAGGAAAATTATACGAGTCCACAATGAAAATATACACGTTTGGATTTGTGCTAGTCAAAGAGACAGTGTGTGTGGGAGTGCAGTGATGTTGTATTGCTCCATAATACATAGAGATATGTTTTATAATTCATCAACACAACCAGACCTGTTAGAGAAGTTTCATGAAACACACAGAAAAGCTGTATGACTCTGCAGACACTCAGCATGAGTCTGCAATACAAAGAGGTATGTTATATGACCCTATAATACTGATGCATATGTCATATGAGTTCATAACAATCACAGAATGTAGCACTGTCACACAGAGGTGTATGACCCTGCAATGCAAACAGATATGTTATATGAGTCTATTATACAACAAACCATAATATTACATCAGACCATAATACAAACACACATCAAGTTAACTAGTCCATCTATTACCTCATCTTTCTTCCCCTGTGGTGTGTGTGTGTGTGCTCACGCATGAATACATGCTTGCATGCATACACGTGTCTGTCTGCGTGCCTGCCTACCCGTCTGCCTGTGTATTCCAGAAGTCGACATCAGGTGTCTTTCTCAGGCACTCTCCAACTTATTTTTTGGGACAGGGTCTCTCACTGCACCCAGAACTGGCAGATTCACAAGGCAAGCAGGTCAGTGAGCTCCAGGGATCCTCCTGTCTCTGTTTCTTTTGGTCTGGGATTATAGGCACACTGTGTGCAGCTTTTTATGTGAGCGATGGGGAGTTAAATCGAGGTCCTTGGCTAGCTTGCCAAGCCCTCCAAGTAAGCCATCCACCCAGCCTCACCTCACATCTTTTTCGGCCATGTGCGCTCTCAAGGGTCCTCTTAGCAACACCCAGGTATGCAGGTTATCGTAACTAACCACAGTCCAGCATTGCGAAAGAAGGCTCCAGAACCTGTTCCTCTCGTCGAACTGAAGATTTGTTCCTCTAGCCCCCTACTCTCAATCCCTGGAAACCACCACTCTACCCTCACTTTCTGTGAGCTCTGCTTTAAATTCCACACATGAATGAGGTCGTGTGGATGCTTGCCCCCACCCCCTGCACTCCATGTGTTTTGCAAGAGATACTGTTCCTGCACTCACCCAGGTTGTTGTGCGTGAAATGGAACCACCCTTCAAGGGTGAATAGTACTCCCTCCTGTCTCTGTAAGTCAGCAGCTGAGGGACACTTAGGTGTGACCCTCATGCTTGGGTTTTATAAGCATATGCTGTAACACAAACAAACATGCCATTCATCAACTGTTTTCATTTCCTTTGGCAGTTGGCTTGTACCCTTGGTCTGTTTTCATTTTTTAAAATATTTATATATATATATATATATATATATATATATATATATATATATATATATGGATGTTTTGCCTGCATGTGTGTCTGCACACGACATGTGTGCCTGGTGTCCATGAAGGCCAGAGAGGGCAACGGTTCCCCTGAGATCAAAGACAGCTGTGAACTGCAAGGCAGATGCTGGAAACCAAACTCAGCTTCCTTGGAGCAGCAGCCATTGCTCCTAACTGCTGAACCATCTCTCCATTCTCCTCTCTTGATTTTTTTTTTCAAGACAGAATTTCTCTGTGTAACAGCCCTGGTTTTCCTGGAACTGACTCTATAGACCACGCTGGCCTCGAACTCACAGAGATCCTCCTGCCTTTGCCTCCTGAGTGCTGGGATTAAAGGCGTGCATGGACACGGCCAGGCCTCTTTTCCTTTTGTGAAAGGAGCTCCATGCTGTTTGGCAGAATGGCACCCGTGCCAAATGCACAGCAAGGTTTCCCTTCCTTCGCGTGCCCTCCCATCCCTGCCACCCTTCATCTTTCCCGTGACAAACATCCAACAGAAAGTTCGATTCCCTGAATTTTAATTGACATTTGGTGACTAGTGGCACTGAGCATTTTTTGTGTGTCTTCTTACCGTAACTCACTCGGGTCCATCTGGGAGATGTCTACGGAGGGCTGTCGCCCATTTTTAAACTGGACTATTTCTGGTTTGGGCCGAGTTATGGGTGTTTCATCAGCTGAGAGCTGGGCATGCTCTCTCACTCCCACGCTATGCAGAGGCTCTGGTTTGATGGACCCCAGGGTCATTTTGTTTGTTTGGCTTGTGGGTTTTAGGTTAACATGCCGAACTTCATTCTTCAGGCTGAGGTCATGGCGTGGCTGCCTTTTCATCTCTGGGTTCTGCAGTTTCTGTCCTTTTATCTGCGTAGTGCTGATCTTTGGTATGATCTGAAGTGAGGGTTGTTTTGACTTTTCATGGTGGAATTTGTTCTCCATGTCTCACTTATTGACGATGAAGATCTCACTGTGTTCTGTGTGCAGACAAGCTATGCTCTCAACACCTTTCCATTCAGGGTCACTTTCTCATCCTTGTTCAGAATCTACTAATCGCTGGGAAGGGCCTCCTTTCTGGGCTCCGTGTGATTCCACTGGCCCACGCGCCCACTCTTCCGGTGGAACTCTGCCGTTTCTGTTCCTGGAACTTTATCACGAATTCTTGAGTCAGCTCAGGGTGCCGTGGGAATGTTCTGTGGTGCTGCATGAATCTTAGCATTGTTTTCTATTTCTCAAGGGTCCAGGAATTTGGATAGACTCACATTGGATCCTTGCATCTGGGCAGAAACAAATAACTTAGAAATACTTTTTCCTTTTCAAAGCATGAGCACAGGCTGTTCCACCTGTGTCCTTAAGTTTCTTTCCTCCATGTTCCATAGTTGTGGATTCATAGGTCTTTGACTTGAGGATTTGTTTTTGTTGATACAGTAGGATTCTCTCCTCTTTTCACTGATGTAACTGAAAGATTCTCTTACATTTATTTGTTTGTTTGTGCCCCTGGGTCAGAGGACGTGAGGAAGCTATGGCCCGTGTACAGAGGTCAGAGGACAACTTGAAGATTCACGCATTCCGGGCCTTTTTCTTTCCTACCAGAGCCATCTACCCCTGCAAGCTCTGTAAGCACACAGGAGCTGTGCACACCTCTGTAAGCAAGCACAAAGCGGCTGTGCACACCCGTGTAAGCACACAGCGGCTGTGCACACCCGTGTAAGCACAGAGCGGCTGTGCACACCCGTGTAAGCACAGAGCGGCTGTGCACACCCATGTAAGCACAGAGTGGCTGTGCACACCTGTGCATCTAGGGACCACCTGTGCTTCCACTCCTGTCTGTCTCCAGATAGTAATTTATTTTTTGTCTATCGGTCATCCGGGAACAGCTGTCTGAATCCCACATTTGTGATCTTTCTCAAATGCCTTCTTTATTGACTTCGGCTTTCATATCATTATAGTTGGAAAACATCTTTGATATAGTTTTCGATCTTCCCAAACTTCAGACTGTTTTGTGGCCTAATGGGATCTATCTGGAGAAGGTTCTGGGTGAATTTGAGCCCAAGGTTTCCTGATGCTGTGGGAAGGAAGCTTCTGTGCATGTCTGGAAGGTTACAGTCTTTTTCAACATTAGTGGAAAGTGAGCTTGTAATGGATCAAGACTAATATTCGTGTGATGCTAAATGGGATAGAACTAACAATGGTAATTAGAATTTTAATGGAAACCAATAGTTCACAGTTGAAGGATGAAAGATGATTGATATGTTGTGATTACTCTAATTTTTAAAGTATATTCTCTCTCTCTCTCTCTCTCTCTCTCTCTCTCTCTCTCTCTCTCTCTCTCTCTCTCTGTGTGTGTGTGTGTGTGTGTGTGTGTGTGTGTGTATAAGCACATAAGTCCTGGGGTCTGAACTCAGCTCATCAGACTTCGTGGCAAGCATCTTTGCCATCCAAAACACATTGTTTTGAAAAGGAACAGATGTGCGAAGGGTCACGTGCAGGGAGAATCCAGCATTCCCAGTGCCTTCCCTGCTTCGCTTAATAAGAAGAGAGCAGATGCCAGGGGGCTTCTTACAGAAGCAGCCAGCAGCTGATGTCAAAGGAATGAGACAATGTTCCTCCCCGAGACTCACAGACTTACGAAAACTCCAGCACCCAGCATGAGAAACACCCTTTTGAGTTATTTGTTGTTCAGGGCGGTCTAACAGACTACCAAACAATTGAGGCTACTGTTGTTTGTTGCCTTTGGTTACCTTCCAGAGGCTGAAGGTAAGACTCTATTGCTGAAGACACTATGTACTTCAGACATAGCACTCAGAAGATCCAAGCTAAATCTTGACTTCAGAGACTCCGCCCTGAATAACAGCTCTCATGGTACCAGTAGATGTTATGCAAGCTTCTGTGGGGGGCAGGCAGCTAATAACCCTACCCAGTTATCTTGCCTATGAACCAAAGCAATGCACCTAAGACAAGATGTACCTAAGAGCGCAATAGTGGCCCTCATACCACAGCAGTAACCAACAGCTGCCCCACTGAACTGAAGGCCAAGTCCACAAGAAGACAATCATGCCTGGCACTAGGAACATAGTCAGCTTCCCAGGGCTAGTGAAGTCCTGATCTTTGCGGGGAACCTGCTACCACCACCTTATTAAACCAACATTTTAGCCTTAATACTCACAGGTAATTGAAGCCCTCACCCTCACCCAGGAAACTTCCCTTTGCAACAGATGGAGACCATTACAGAAAACCACAACTGGTAAAAATGCAGAGAATGCCTGACTACCAAGTGCCCAGCTCCTGTTGCTGTATTTACAACTCCTTCACTTAAGGTTCAGGGAGTATCCTGAGAGCCAGAGGACCGGGAAATCTACTGTGAAATCATGTCTCCTAGAATGGTGGGGAAGTTTCACCCATGATACCTCAACAGCATGATTGCCTAAGCAAGACTTGAACAACACCAATAGGCACACTAATGTGGAGGGGGAATCTCAAGGTACCACAACCCCAGACAAAGATCTGTAGGTCAGTTAGGAATGGTGAGACAGAGAGATATAGTCCTCAGCAGGGATGAGGCACCTAAGTTATCCGATACCAAGTGGTCGGCCCTGAAATCATATCCACCCACACAACACTAAATGGACCTAGCAGGCTGTTACTTATGTATTTATGCACATATATATGCCACAATAACAAAGAAAAAAGACTATGAATCCAAGAGGGAGTAAAGGGGGGATATAAGAGGGATTAAAGGGAGAAAGAGAAGAGAGGAAATCGTGTAATTATATTTTGATTTTAAAATATTAAAAGAAAAGAAAAAGAATGAGAAAAGTGGATGAGACACTTTTCCACATTTGATGAATCAATGGATGTTGCCCTGAACTCATCTTTCCGGAGGGCACACACAGTTCACCAGACACAGTGATCTGCCCACTTTTCATGAAGTCTCTCGGTCCAACTCTGAACTCCCAAGACATATAGAAGATAGAAAAATAAGTTAAAGCTACATGGAAGCAATTGAGTCAGAAAAATTCACACAGATAGCAATGAAGCGGAAGGAAGGAAGGAAGGAAGGAAGGAAGGAAGGAAGGAAGGAAGGAAGGAAGGAAGGAAGGTGTTTGCAGATTCAGAGACTTTGAAGTCAGGTCAGAAATGTGATTTTTGAATTTTATTATAAAGGCCCTGAAACCACTGGTTCCACCACTGTTCTATTGCTGTGAAGAGACACCATGCATAGCAACTTTTATGAAGGAAAACATAGGATTGGGGCTGGCTTAGCGGTCAGAGTTTTAGTCCTTTGTCATCATAGCGGGGGCATGGCAGAGTGCAGGCAGACATGGTGCTGGAGAAGGAGCTGAGAGTTCTATATCTGGATCCACAAGCAGCAGGAAGAGATGGGATCCACTAGGCCTGGTGTGGACTTCTAAACCTCAAAGGCTGTCCCAGTGACACACTCCCCCCAAGGCCACACCTCCTAATAGTGTCAGTTCCTATGGACCTGGGGAGAGGGGGGACACACGTTTTCATTCACGCCACCACAATGCTTGTGAAACAATTCAGAGATGAAGAATTGACCCATGACTGGTCACTGCCTTGTAAAAAGGAATCTGTTTTATAAAACAATCCACATTTTATTTTTTTAACTTTTGTTAGTTGGTTTGTCTGCATGTGTGTCTATGAACCATGTGTTTTCAGGCCCTGCAGGGGTCCAAAGAGGATGTGAACCCCCTGGTAGCAGAGTTACAATTGGTTGTGAGCCACCATGTGGGTATAGAAAGTGGAACTCAAGTTCTCTGGGAAAGCAGTCGTGCTCTTAAGCGCTGAGCCATTTCTCCAGCACTAATAAAAAATTTTCCCGATACCCACAGGTGTGGTCAGGGGACAGTGACAACTAGAAAGGTACACGCTTCTATTCTAGGGATAAAATCTAGTGTTTAATCCAGCCTGCATCCCAGCACAGAGGCCACTAGCGAGTGTTTTGTTATATTAAGAATTATCATACTCTGTTTAACCAACACACTATTAATGAATATTTTTACACATTCAGATATTTGAACACTTTCTGTAATTATATGATGAAAATCCTTCTGAATTCGCCTGACAGCCCAGTTCGTTATTACCATTGTTAGTTCTATCCCATTTAGCATCGCACGAATATTAGTCTTGATCCATTACAAGCTCACTTTCCACAATATTGAAAGACTGTAACCTTCCAGACATGCACAGAAGCTTCCTCCCAATAGTATCAGGAAACCTTGGGCTCAAATACACCCAAACCTTTCTCCAGATAAATCACATTAGGCCACAAAACAATCTGAAGTTTGGGAAGACTGGAAACCATATCAAAGATGTTTTCCAACTATAATGATATGAAAGCTGAAGTCAATAAAGAAGGCATTTGAGAAAGATCACAAATGTGGGATTCAGACAGCTGTTCCCAGACGATCGATAGACAAAATATAAATTACTATCTGGAGATAGATAGGCGTAGAGATGCAGGTGGCACCTAGATGCACAGGTGTGCACAGCCACTGTGTGCTTACACAGGTGTGCAAGCCACTCTGTGCTTACAGAGCTTGCAGGGGTAGATGGCTCTGATATGAAAGAAGAGAGGCCTGGGATCCATGAGCCACTGCGGCTCCTGGAAGGAATGAAGGAAACCTAAAGTGAGCAGGAAGAAGAAGAAACGATCAGGGCAGAAAGAAACAAAACAGAGGCTTCAAAATGTTATAAATCTATAACTCCAATGGGTGTGGTGGACCACACCTATCACCAGGGAAGTAGAGACAAGAGTCAGGGGCAGTGAGTTCAAGACTAGCCTGAGCTCCGTGAGACCTGTCTTTAAAAGGCAATCAACCAATGGACCAATACAAATGCACCGGAAAAAGTAAGAGTTGGACTTTTGTAAAGACAAGTAATGAAAAGCACAAAAACAAAACAACAGAATTGTGGGCCATGAAGATAAAGGCAACACCCTACAAATCAAAAACATAAGGCATTCTGGGTCCTTGACACCCTCGAGCAGCGCTGCAGGGCTGGCTATGACTTCCTCTGGGAACAGGCATGAACTTCTCTCCCATTGCCCCAGGTCAAACATTCTGCTGTCTCTGGAACACACCAGATGAAGAATGCAGGCCATCCATAGCTTAGTGTGTCACAAGAGGCCAAGCCAACAAGCCCACATCCACACCACCCGATATCCATCAGTTCTGCGTTCCTTCTCACATCCCAACAGATCTGAAGTCAGTTCTTCAGTCACGTAGGGTCAGGAGTTCAGGCTGCTGCTTCCATTTTTCTTTCTTTTCTTTTAAACTGAAGTCATGTCTTGACTTATTGCGTGGGTTTGTTCATGAAGGAGGGGCCACATGCTGTGTGTAGAGGTCAGAGGAGAACTTGGAGAAGTCCACTCTCCTGTTCTGCTGCGTGGGCTCCAGGGATTGAACTCGCATTGTTAGGCTTGGAAACAAGCACCACCGAAGCGCCGGGCTCACCCACCGGCTCACCCGCAGGGCTCTTCCTCATCATTGCACACTCCTCAGCATCACAAGAATCCCCCCTCTGCTCCCTCAGCTCCACCTGGCCCCAGAGCCACTGACGTTGTCATCGTCTAACAGCTTGGTATTTCTTTTAGTATATCAATTTTAACTCTAATTAATTACAGTGAAGCATAACATAGTACATACTTTTGGTGTCGATGACGATTCCAAACTTGGCTTCCTTCCCTCGATGTTTAAATTAGGCTATTTGTCTCTGTCCCCAAACATTGATCGTGCCTGCCTGATGAGAACTTTCAAGATCTTCTCTTGAATCGCTCTTGTGACAACGGCCTTCTTGCTGTCAACTGTGATGAGGCACCCAGTGGCTACTCTCTCCCCAGCCCTCCCTCCTCTTTACCTCAGCTCTCAGAAGATTCAGGCCCTGCTTCTTGTGGCAGAGAGACTGGGGGAGTAAGGCCCAAAGGGGCCCAGATATTTGCAGAGTCCAGTGGTTGACATTAGTGGCAAGTACCCAGGCTCTCAAGTAGCCAAAGAGACAAGCCTGCAGGCACCCCTCCGAGGGACTCCTGGCTAGCCCTTGGTGTGTGTGTAGGAAGGATCTGGATTGCTAGGTTAAACAGGGTGAGAAGGCCTGCTCTAATGGGGGTTACAGCATCTGGAGCCCAGGTCTCAGACTGCAGAAGAGAAGAAAGCAGAGGCTCTCTCGGCTGGACTGGCTGCCATGGGCCAGCGGCTTCCCACTCTTTCTGCCCTCCCTGCTGCGATGGACTGGACTCTGTGAGCTGAAGTAGAGCCTTCCCCTCGAGTTACTTCTGTCAAACAAATTTTCCCACCACCAGGAAAAGTGACAAGTACATAGAACCAAGTGCTCCTTCAGCATTCTACTGCTCATGTACATCAGTGTGTGTGTGTGCACACGTGTGTGTGTGCACGTGTGTGCGTGTGTGTACATGTGTATGTGTGTGTGGTATAAGTGTGGGCTGTATGTGGTGTGTGCATGTATGTGCAAGTGTGTGGTCTCTGTGTGTGTGGTATTAGCATGTATGTGTACATGGTATAAGCATTCTGTGTGTGTGTGTGTGTGTGTGCGTGTGCGTGTAGTGTTATCGTGCATGTATATGTGGTGTAACTGGGTGTGCATGCAGAGACCAGACGTTGACTCCAAGTGTCTTCTTCTATTACTATCTACTATATTTTTGAGACAGACTCTTTCTGAATTGGGGGCTTGGCCAGATCAGGGGTTCAGAGGGCTCTGGAGATCCTTGTGCTTCCACCCCCTCCCCAATAGTAGGGGTTGCAGGTGGCCTGAACCTTTTTTTTTTTCTGTGGGCTTCTGAACTCAGGCCCTCATGCCTGGAGTATCGCCCTTTACCCGTAGAGCCACCATCCTGGCCCCTTATCATGTTCTTCAATCACTGTTTTTGTCTGGTAACCAGTAACTTTGGAACAAAACAGCAGGGCAAACAATTGCTGGCATTTTTCATCTCTGGCTTGAAGAACAGTGAGAATGTTAGAAAAGGAAGGGTGGTGTGTGTGTGTGTGTGTGTGTGTGTGTGTGTGTGTGTGTGTGTGTGCGTCTGTGGTGCAAATGCTTACATACCACATCATGTATTCGGAGGTCACATGACAACCTTGGTTGCCTGGTTTTTTCCACATTTTGTGATCTGAGGTCCCCTGTTTTTTACCTGTGTACCCAGACCACTTGGCCTATGACCTTCCAGGGACTCTCCTGCCTCCACCACCTGTCTCACCTTAGACACACTGGAGAGACAGGTGTGGGGCACCACATTCAGCATTATATGGGCTTGGGGATCCCAACCTCTATCCAGGCATTTGCCCAAGTGTTTTATTCAGAGTCCACTCCCCAGTCTCTGAGCCAAGATCTTATCAAGCTGCCAAGTCCAAATCTATCCTCTCTCTCAACTGCTAACCCTGACAGCCATGTTGGCAGGTTTAATTCTCTCCCTTTGAGTCTGCAGTGACCCTTTCTGCAGCGGTCAAGACCAGGTCACCAGCATTGCACGTCTTCCTCTCTAAAGTGAGGGCACAGTGGCAGAATGAATGTTTCCTTTCCGTACACGGAGACATGAGGCTATTAAACCTGAATCCTTTCATATAGACTGTCTCTGTGCAGACTGGTTCTGCTGAGATTTAAACGTTGTCCCGGCACACCAAGGGAGCTCTCTCAGACAGCTTCTCTTCTGTTTTACCTGTTTAATAAAAACACAAGTCTTCTAGCAACCGTTGACTACCATTACAACTTCAATTTACTGCTGAAAGCATTATAAGAATATTTGACCTTCCATAGGAGGATAATGGCAGTGTTTACGGTCATGGCTGGAAGCGATTACAGACTCCCATATGGGGTAACATCTCAGTGGGTTCTTCAATAAGATACATTTTTATGGATGAAGGCTTTGTGCTTTGTTGTCCTGTACTGTCCCTTTGAATTTAACCTGCATTGCCCGCTGGATTTTAGATTCATGGAGACTGATGAAGGGAGGCCTCTTTGGGGGGATTCTAGCCATCTCTGCTTTTGTTCTCGTCCTTAGAGACAGAACCATCCTGACTACACTCTTGGAGACAACAAAGAGCCTCCAGTCTGTTCTTACAGCAGCACACTGCCAGCCAGGTCTGCCCTGCAGCCTTTACCATTTGTCCTTGGAGGTCTCTACTTCCTGACTTTCTGGCTTTGGTATTAGCTTGTTAGTGACCAGTCCATTGCTGTATGGTTGGAAAAAGCATTTTCATTTTGAAATTGGAAGTATGTGGATGGGAAAGTAGCATAAAATTAGCCAAACTCCACTCTATGGAATGCCCTCCAGACTGTGGGAGCCCAAGCCATTTCAAGGAGCTGAATATCCAAAGTGCCTCCCAGCTTTAGAAGTGTTTCTCTTACATGAGGGTGCCCTTGTATTTGGGGCATAGATGTTCAGTGCTGAGATTTCCTCTTGATGGATTTTTCCTGTGACTAATATGAAATGACCTTCTTTGTCTCTTTTGACTGATTTTAGTTTGAAATCTATTTTGTTAGGCATTAGGATAGCTATACCAGCTTGTTTCTTAGGTTCATTTGATTGGCAATTTTTTCTCACAACCCTTTACTCTGAGACGATGTCTGTCTTTGAGGTTGAGATGTGTTTCTTGTATGCAATAGAAGGATGGATTCTGTTTTCGTATACAATCTGTTAGTCCGTGTCTCTTTATAGGTGAGTTGAGTCCATTTATATAAAAGATACTAACGACCAGGGTTTGCTGGTTCATGTTATTTTAGTTTTTGTTGTTGGTGATGTTATTCTGTGTGTTTTCCCCTTCTTTGGGATTTGCTGCTGTGTGATCATCTATTGTCTGTGTTTTTGTGGATGAAGCCAACTTCCTCGGGTTGGAGTTTTCCTTCTAGTACTTTGTGTGGTGCTGAGTTTGTGTTTAGGTATTGGTTAAATCTGGTCCTATCATGGAATATTTTGTTTTGTACTGAGAAAGCATATTTAAAAAATGGTGCTGGCATAACTAGATATCAACATGTAGAAGAATGAAAATAGATCCATATCTATTACCATGCACAAAACTCAAGTCCAAATGGATCAAAGACCTCAACATAAAGCCAACCCCATGAACCTCATAGAAGAGAAAGTGAAAGGTACACTTGAACGCATTGGCATAGGAGACCACTTCCTAAATATAACCCCAGCAACACAGACACTGAGAGCAACAATTAATAAATGGGACCTCCTGAAACTGAGAAGCTTCTGTAAAGCAATGGACACAGTCAATAAGACAAAATGACAGCCTACAGGATGGGAAAAGATCGTCACCAACCCTGCATTGGACAGAGGGCTGATCTCCAAAATATACAAAGAACTCAAGAAATTGGTCATCAAAACAACAAATAATCCAATAAAAAATGGAGTACAGACCTAAACAGAAAGCTCTCAACAGAGGAATCTAAAATGGCTGAAAGACACTTAAGGAAATGTTCAACATCTTTAGTCATCCTAGAAATGCAGATCATAACAACTATGAGATTCCATCTTATTCCTGTAAGAGTGGCCAAGATCAAAAACACTGATGACAACTTATGCTGGAGAGGTTGTGGGGAAAAGGGAACACTTCTGCATTGCTGGTGGGAATGCAAGCTGGTACAACCCCTTTGGATGTCAGTGTGGCAATTTCTCAGAAAATTAGGAAACAACCTTCCTCAAGACCCAGTAATACCACTTTTGAGTATATATCCAAAGGATGCTCAATCGTGCCATAAGGACATGTGCTCAACTATGTTCATAGCAGCTTTGTTTGTCACAGCCAGAACCTGGAAACAACCTAAATGCTCCTCAACTGAAGAATGGATAAGGAAAATGTGGTACATTTACACAATGGAGTACTACACAGCAGAAAAAAAATAACGACATCTTGAAATCTGCAGGCAAATGAATGGATCTAGAAAACATCATATTGAGTGAGGTAACCCAGACCCAGAAAGACAAATATCATATGTACTCACTCATAAGTGGTTTTTAGACATAAAACAAAGAAAACCAGCCTACAATTCCAATCACAGAGAACCTAGACAACAAGGACCCTAAGAGACACATACATGGATCTATTCTACATAAGAAATAGAAAAAGACCAAGGTCTCCTGAGTAAATCAGGAGCATGGGGATCATGGAAGAGGGTTGAAGGGGAGGGGAGAAAAGGGGAGGGGAGCTGAGAAAAATGTATAGCTTAATAAAATTAATAAACAAACAAAAAATCAAGTGCCTCCTAGCAAGGCTCTCTCTCATGTGCTACTCTGAGGCTGATCAAAGTCAGTTTAGGCTATAGAGTGAGTTCAAGGCCAGCCCAGCAACTTAGACACATCCTGTTGTTCCCAAATAAATATAAAGTACAAAGTAAAGCTGAGGAAGTACCGTGGTGGTAGGGATTTCATATAGCCTGGGATGGACTCAGACTCACTCCTTAGCGGAGGGTTGGTCCTCGTGCCCCTCCCTATTGACCCTTGGGATTCCAGGAGTGCACAGCCACATCCGGCTGCACAGTATTGGGCCTGGCATCCCAGCTCCCGCGTGCTAGGGAAACACTAACCACTGGCTGCATCCCCAGCTGCGTGTGACTCTTGAGGACATCTCGGTGTTTTCTGAGCACCCGTACATAGATCATTCTGAAGAATGGCTTCCGAAGGCCATATCATCCCATCCCCCGGCACTATATTTGCAAGGATGTCGTTTGATAAGGGTCTGCAAACCTTTAAAGCAAGCAGGGAGGAGCAGAGCTAAGGTGAGAACACACTAGCGTGTTCTGATCCTTGGCTGTGTGGGGGTCGCCATCCTGCGTGCCCTATTCCACCACCATCTTCATCCTTGAAACCTACATCAGCAGCTTTCCGTTTCCTGTGAGGCCTCTTGGGAAGGGGGTGGTGAAGTCTTGTGCTGTCCCTCACTTTCTCTCGCCTGGCTCGGAGGTCCTTACTTCGGGGGACGGGGTGGGGGGTGCTGCCACCGTTATTCTCAAACTTGAAGCAGCATGGGGATTGCGCGAGGAACTCTGTAAGTAGAGCAGATTGGAGGTTTTCTAGACTCACCTGCTAGAGTCACGTGATTGAATTAGCATCTGGTCCAAGAAAAAAACGGACAGGCAGCTCTTCTGCTTCCCAGGGGGCTCAGCTCATTTCACAACACTGACCCTCTGCCGTGTGTGTGTGTGTGTGTGTGTGTGTGTGTGTGTGTGTGTGTGTGTGCGCGCGCGCGCGCGCGCCTTGGGGCTGGAGTTGCAGGCGGAAGTGAGCCACTTGATGTGTGTGTTGCCAACTGAACACCAGCCCTCTTCAAAAGCAGCAATTCTGCTTAAACAGTGAGCTATCTCTCCAATAGTCACTCTCTCATTTTGATAGTTATTCTCTATGAAATATTTGGGAGAGGGGGAGTTATGATTTAATTAAGTAATCTGAAAAAAGTCAGTCTGAATTCTTTCTTCTAGATTCTCAAGTCTCTCCTTGCTTTGTTTTTCTTAATTTGTCCAAAATAAATCATATGTTCACTATAATAATATTAATAGCATGGGGTTATCAAGAAGAGGAACATCTTCCTTGTTCCCTGTTCCTGACACTAGTGGAAACACCTTTGAGATTCTTCATTAACTAATACATTGACTTGAGGATAGTTCATGCCCGTAAGCTATATTGTATATGTATATTATATCTAGGGACATTGCATATACAATATGTATGATAGTCATTATATGTTAGGAAAATACTAATTTCTATTGGATTTATAAATTAGAAATTAGCAATAAAATTTGGCAAGTATTACTGTGTTTATTAATATTGGGCCAAACTTGAATTCCTATAATACTTGGATACAATGTGTTTTATTTTTTAATACCATTTTGGATTGTTTGATGATGTTTTTATATATTAACATTGATATCCATAAATGAGATTAATCTGTAATTTTATTTAAGGGACACAGTGCTTCAGAGACAATATATTTACTATATAAAACTAAACTTGAAGTTTTCTTTTACCAGACTCTAGTATTATTTAAATAGCATTGGGATTACATAATCTTTCTAGGCTTAGCACAATTCTCCTGTAAAACCATATGGACCTGGTGCCTTTTTAAAAAATCTTTTCTTTCTCTTTTTCTCTTTTTGTCTTTCTTTCTTCCTTTTTAATCAGATCTCATAGGTTAGACTAATATGGAACTCTCTATACATTCTGATATTCCAGGATGGCCTGGAATTCACAATGCTCCTGCCTCAGTTTCCTGAGTGCTGGGATTACAAGTGTGTGGTGCCAAGTCCTGCTTGAATAACTAAAAAAAAAACCCTTTGAAACATAATACACATAAGTGCATATCTCGGTAAGTTTTCTCCGTGGAATATCTTTGCTATTAGCATATATAAGAGTAAACCGAGGCTGTGCACCCGGAACACCCCACCCCCAGCACGCACCAGAAGCCTGTCTGTCATAGAGAGCTCTAGTCACGACTTTTCCACCACTGAGCAAACTTCCTTGAGTCTGTTTAGATTTTTGTCTCTGTGGAGGTAGTCAATTCCCTTTTTTTCTTTATAATTATTTCTTCTTAGCTTTTAAGTTATTTGTATTAAATTATGCAAATTAGCCTCTGAGGACTGAAAAGCTGTGGGGCTTCTCTCTCACCTGCAGACACTAGGCTCCATCCAGGGCCTGCTGCAGGACATTACAAACGTGGGATTGTGGTACCCAGCCAGCTAGTTCATCCAGCCATCTCTGTGCACATGCTCCACGTGGAAGGGAATAGCCGGAATCTAAGGAAGACAGAAGGAGCCTTAGCTGGCCTGCCTGCTCCTGCTCTCGGCTATGAGATATAAGCATGAGAGAACATCTAGCAGTGACTCTCCGGCACTGCCCTCAAGAAAAGTATTATTCATATATACTATTCACAGTAGATACAATTTAGCTCTTGAGTTTTAAGCTCATGTTTGTATAATGCAGTGGGGCCTGCCGTCAGTCACAGTTTCACAGCTTCCCAGGTATCGAAAAGATAAGATAAGAAGCCCGTCCAAGACTGTAGGCCGTACCTGGTCCATGGCAAGCACTTGAAGAACATCGGCTGCATTCATTAATAGTTAATTAAAGCAATAGTATTAGTGATGACCCAGCACCAGGGCTAGGGTGGCTAGCTCCTTCTTGTCCTTCACATTCCTGCTTTAAAAAAAAAAACCTCCTCTGTGGGGTAGCATGATGCTCAGGGATTTGAGACATCGGCTGCTCTTGCAGAGGACCCAGGTTCAGTTCCCAGCATCCATAAGCTGGTTCCGCAACCATCTGCAGCTCCAGTTCTAGAGGTTGCAGTGTACATACACACACGCAATTGCATACTCTTACATATAAAATAAATAGTAAAAACTAATTGGCCTCATTCAGAGGCCCTCCTCCACCTTCCCTTCTGATGGAGACTTCCAACTTTCTCCCATTGTCCGTCATCCCTATTGTCTATCACCTCAGGGACTTTGTCTCAAACTGTAAACATTTGATTGTTTATTTGGCAAACAAGAGCCTCTCTCTCTCTCTCTCTCTCTCTCTCTCTCTCTCTCTCTCTCTCTCTCTCTTTCTCTCTCTCCCCTGCGTGAACAGAGACCCCACAAAAGCGAAGCAGCTTGCTTGCACAGATCCTATGCTTTGTGCATAAACTGAATGAAAAATGGCGAAACCATCCCCTGACCTTCTAAGAGACTGCCTGATGTTAGAAGAGCTCTATGAGTGTGGTCCTTTCTTTACAGGTCATTCTGACCAAATTTAAACAAGAGTGGAACAGGAGAACTTTCTGGGTTCTAGGTCCTCCATCGAAGCAAGGGGCCTCTCCATTTCGGTTTCCACAAGGTCATCGAAAGATCACACGGAATTCATGGCCTAGACACCTGAATAAAGTGTGGCACAATTTGTCACCTTCAGGAATATGTTGTTTTACTGTCAAATAAAGGTTTAAAATTGAGTCTAAACACTTGAAGAAAATGGCATCCAGTTATATCTAGGTAAATGACATACAAAAATACATGTATGATACAGTCACTGTACTTTAGACTATTAACTTTATATTAGACTGCTAAAATGCAAATTAGCCAATCTAGAACCAGGGCAAAGGGGGAAATGGAATTTAAAATGTCTTGAGTGAATTCCTGAGGTAGGGGAACGAAGGCTTGAACACAACTGAGTGAGATGGGGGGCCCCTGAATGCAGGGCCTGCAGAGAGGAAGGAGCTTCCCAAGGCCAGTGAGAGTCCAAGGGAAGAGGATCCACCCTCCCACCAGATCATGGAATCCCATGGCACCCACAGGATTTCCCCTTGGAGTCACATGCTCTGGATGCCTGACAATTGGCACTGTGGAAGAACACTAGGAGACCTTTTCCTGTCTCTCAGAATCTTCTCAGACAGCAGTGTAGGGCAGTGGTCAAGCAACAGGGCTTTTCTCCCTCAGTAGAAGCCTATTTTCCCTGGGCCCTCTTTAGGCCTCCATTACTGTCTGATAAAACAGTAGCCATAGCCAAATAATAGCTGACTGAACAGTGCCAACACATAGGAGGCGCCATTGGGCTGACAACCTTCTAGAAAATACTATGATGTCTCTGCCAGGTTTGGCCAACAAGGTGGGATTCTGGGGAATCATTTGACACACTGGCGCCGTGGCCTGGGCATGTGCCTTTTCGTTTTGAGCATAGCTGATTCATGCTAAGCCGTCTTATGTGTATTATCGGGGGAAGGCTCTAGAATTTCTGTGGAAGAGGGGCCTGTGGGAAGTCACCTTGAGACAAAGTCTGAGGGTTCAGCCCTAGCTCTCACAAGAGGTGACTCTATGGTCTCAGATTTTCAAGTGGATACAAGATAATGAATTTTGTTTGTGAACTTGTTTGAGGGCTGGGAGGGATTGTGGGAATTTGTGGCCTGCTCTGGCTGTATGCATGGCAAACCTCTGCACTGAAGGTTTATTATGTTAGCTGAGAGTCTTTGGAGAATTATGGAAATTTGGGGGGTACTTCTGGCAATTATTTGCACAATAAGCCTCCATCTTAGATTGTATATTTATTGGATAGTTTTGAGGGACTGTGGGAATTTGAGGGCCTGTATTCTGTCTATTTGCATGGCAAATCGTTGGATTGAATATTTATTATGTTAATGGACCGTGTTAGTGGAGGTTCATGAGAAGTTATGGCTATATCCGGATGTCTACATAGCAAGCCATTGGGTTGAATATTATGTTGATTAAGGGGGCCTGTGGAAGGTCTTAGGGATTTGAGAGGTCTTCTGGGTACTTGTACAAGAAACATCCATCTTTGATTATATATTTATTGTCTAGCTTTGTAGGATTATGGAAATCTGAAGACTGATCTGGCTCCATCTTGGAGTGTATATCTATTGTATAGTTTTGAGGAATTGTGGGACTTGGGGGGTGTGTCTTCAGCCTATTTGCATATGCAGCCTCCATCTCAGATTGTATATTTACTGGATAATTTTGAGTGATTGTGGTAATTTGAGGAAGTTATCTTTTGGCTATTTGCATATCAAATAGCCATCTTTGGTTATATGCTTATCGGGGAATCTTGAGAAATGTGGGAATTTGTTGGTCTATCATCCAGCTATTAGCATAGAAAGTCACTAGATTGAACATTATGCTAACAGAAGGTGTCAATGGAAAATCTTGAGAATTTATGGGGCTGTCTTCCGGTTATTCGCATAGCAAGCTCCCATTTTGGATTATGCATTTATTGGAGAGGATTATTGGAAGGATTATGGGAAATTATAGGTGTGTCTTCTATTTTCATTCCAAAACTCATCTTGGAATGCATGTTTATTGGAAAGCTTTGAGAGGTTGTGGGATTTTGTGGGTGTGTCTTTAAGCTATTTGCATATTACCTCCATCTTATATTGTACATTAATTAATTGGGTTTGTGGGATTGTGGGTCTGTCTTTTGGTTAATTGCATAGAAAACACACATCTATATTTCTATTGTATATTTATTTGGGGGATCAATCGAAGATAATGGAAATGTGTGGGAGTGTCTTCTACCTATTTGCCTAGGAAGCTTCCAAATTGGATTGTACATTTATTGATGAGTTTTGAGGGATTGTGGAGATTGGTGGGTGTGTCTTCTAGCTATATGCATATTAATTAGCTTAAATTGTGTATTTAATGGGTAGATTTGAGGGACAGTGGGAATTTTTGGGCCTGTCTTTTGGCTATTTGTATAGCAAACCCCATATTTATTTCTATTGTATGTGTATTGGAAGTGGGTTAATGGAAGATTATGGGATTTACAAGAGTATCTTCTGACTGTTTGCTTAATGGGCCTCCAATTGGGACTGTACTTCTGGGTTTATTGGATAATTTTAAAGAACTGTAAAAAATTATGAGTACATCTTCTGGCTATTTGATATGAGCCGCCATCTTGTAATATATAAAAATATTTTGATGGATTGTGGAAATATGTGGGCCTGCCTTTTTGACTTTTAGATAGCAAGTAATTGAAATTGTGTTTATTTATTTTTGGAAGATTATGGGAATTTGAAGTGGTCTTGTGTTTGCACATGAAGCATATATGTTAGAACACATATTTATTACCTAGTTGGGAGGGATTGTGGAAAATTGTAACTGTTTTTTGACTCTATTTGCACAAAAAGCAAAACACTAAATATAAGCCAACCCTAAAACTAACTCTAACCTAAACATAATGCTAACCCAAAAATAATCCTAACACAATCAAAATATAACCCGAACCCCCCAAAAATTCCAACTATAACCCTAAACATAATCCAACCAGAAACATAAACCTAAACCAAAACTAACCCTACCCAACCCTAGCCCTAACACTAACCATAAAACAAACCAACCCTAATTCTAAGCCTAACCCAACCCCTAATCTTAATTCTAATTTAACCCTAATCCTAACCTTAACTCAAACTCTAATCCAACCCTAACCCTAACCATAACCCTAGCTCTAATCCAACCCTAACCCTAACCCAACCCTAACCCTAGCTCTAATCCAACCCTAACCCTAACCCAACCCTAACCCTAGCTCTAATCCAACCCTAACCCTAGCTCTAATCCAACCCTAACCCTAGCTCTAATCCAACCCTAACCCTAGCTCTAATCCAACCCTAACCCTAGCTCTAATCCAACCCTAACCCTAGCTCTAATCCAACCCTAACCCTAGCTCTAATCCAACCCTAACCCTAGCTCTAATCCAACCCTAACCCTAGCTCTAATCCAACCCTAACCCTAGCTCTAATCCAACCCTAACCCTAGCTCTAATCCAACCCTAACCCTAGGTCTAATCCAACCCTAATCCTAGCTCTAATCCAACCCTAACCCTAGCCCAACCCTAACCCTAACTCTAATCCAACCCTAACCCTAACCCAACCCTAACCCTAATCCTAATGTGTATTGGAAAGCTTTGAGGGATTGTGGAATTTGTGGGTGTGTTTTCTAGCTATTTGCATATTAAGTATCTTAAAATGTACATTTATTGGGTAGCTTTGAGGGATTGTGGGAATTTGTGGGCCTGTCTTTTGGCTATTTGTATAGCAAACCCCATCTTTATTTCTATTGTACATTTATTGGGATTATGTACATTTGGGGGGATTATATACATTTATTGGGATTATGAGAATCCCAATATGAGAATATGGATTTGCCTGGACATTTGCCTAGCAAGCCTCTATCTTTACTTGGATTATAGGATTATTTGGACAGTTCTGGGTTTATTTTGTACCCAAATCTACAAAATCTAATTACCAGGTCGCTACAATGCAAACTGGCTATGGGAAGACCAGAGAGACTTGGGGAATGAGCTCGAAGGGCAAAGATGAAGGGGGTACAGTGGATCTCAGTCCTAAATCATAGTCCAATTAAGCTTGATATTGCCCCAAGTCTCCCCATCTCACCCCCAATCATAATGAAAGCTTTCTTATTGATGACACCTCATGCTGTATTTGTAATTATATCTTCTTTAGCAATTAATTGTACTTTTCCCATAGTTTTGCTTATTGACTCTTCAGAACTCTTTACTTATTAGTCAATCCAGTTTATTTCACCCAATCTGACACCGAGGATATTTTTATGTGATTTCTCATTTTCTTATAGTCATCCCCTCCAACCTCCTATTTTTAATTTAGATGTGTAATTAATCTGCACCCAGTTCATCTTGGTGTGGGATGAAGGTTTTCAACTGTTACTCAACTCCCATCTCCCCCGCCAACAGGAAACCCTGCCCACAGACACGCCCCTTCCACTCCCCTATTCCCAAGAGTAGGCTGTTAGCCTTAGGCGGGGGAAAGCAATGGTAGCTAGCAATCTGTTTAGGGGAAAGATGAGGGATGGAAGCGTTGGTGCTCCAAAAATTAGGTCCCCCCTGCCCACCCTCCAATATACAGTGGCCACCTGTCACTCCACTCAGAGTCCTGGGACCCATCTCTCACCATGGAGGCCCAGCTGGTGCATAGACCAAGCCCCACCCATGGACATTGGGACCCACTCGGCGCAAATCAGTCAAATGACATAATGCTTTATTTTATTTTTAATTTTTATTTTGATTTTTTAATGCTGCACAACACAATGTTTCATTTTGTACTTATTTCTTTATTTCTGTTTGTTGCTGCTTTTATTTTACTTACTGAAAGTGAGAGGGAACTTTTGTGGCCTATTTATTTCTTTTTCTCCTGTAGGCCGCCTTAAGCTTACTAAATTTGGAACATCTAAGCAAGCTGAAGGGAAAGAGGGGTTTTCAGAATCACTGGGGAGAAAAAGGAAAGGTTGCGTTGTTAATCATGCCCTATGGTGGGTGATCAACTGCTTTTCAATTACGTTTCACTCTTAATTAATTGGTGCTTAAGGCTGAATTAAATTTGGGTGTTCCCTTCTTAGAGCAGCTCGTATTGGCGGAGATGCATGCGCTGGATGATGTCACGGCAGTCGTTGAAGACACGGCGGATGTTCTCAGTGTCCACGGCGCAGGTAAAGTGGGGGTAGCAATAGTGGCGCCCATCTCCACTAGCAGTGCTGATTCTCTGTGGGCGGAAGACAGACTCAGTCAGCGACCCTCTCTAGGAAGCCCTCACACCCCACCCACCGAGGATCAGTCATTGCTGGTAAAATACAATGGAAGAAGTCTGGGATGGTTCGACCGCCAAACCCAGCACTGACTGGAGCAGTGAGGGACTACGGACAAGCCCTGCTTACCAGAAACTCATCGCGAATGAAGTACTTGGCCCGGGTCACGCGTGGGTCCTCTCCAGGTTCGGGAGTCGCTGCAAACACACAACAAAAGCAAACATTATTAATTATTCTAATCAGTTTAGAAGAATCAGCCTGACACCGTTGTAGCCTGTTTCCTACACTCCTGATCTCGGCATAAGAAAATGAAATAAATAAATGTCCCTGTCGCCACCAGTGGGAGGGGGTGGGGACTCATAGCTACACCTTCACCCAAGAACCACCTGACCAAACCAGTAGGGAGCACGTACCATCCTCAGGAGTGGTGTAGCGAGCAAACTCTGGAAAGTAGTCCTCAATCTTCGATTTTCCAGCGAGGACTTTCTCAGCAAGCAGGTCTTGCTTGTTGAGGAAAAGAATCACAGAGATGGTGCGCAGCCATCTGAGGAGAGAAGGCTGGAGTCAGCGCCGGGGTCTGGGCGCAGGAGCCCTGCAGGGCGGGCTGGGAGACCCCACACACCTGTTGTTCCAGATGCTCTTGAAGAGGTTCAGAGCCTCCTGCAGGCGGTTGGTCTGGTTGTCCTCCCGAATGACCATGTTGTAGCTGCTGCTGGCCACCACGAAGATGATGGCAGTCACGTCATTGAAGCACTGGATCCACTTGCGGCGTTCATCGCGCTGGCCACCCACGTCGAACATGCTGGAAGAGGAAGGATGCTGGGTTATCCTGGGCCCACCACTCTACAGGACAGAGTTAGGACTCGACAACCATCCACTTACTGGAAGTTGACTTTGTCCACCTGGAACTTGGTCTCAAAGATTCCAGAGGTCAGGACGCGGCAGCGAAGCAGGTCCTAAAACAAAGAGCTGGGTCAGTGATCCTCACCCTAATGGCCCAAGATGGGGAATCAGCAACATGGAGCCATAGCCTTGAGGCCAGAGACACACATACCTGGTCGCTTGGCACATAGTCGGCCTGCTTGATCACGTCAATCTTGTCCAGGAAGCTTAAAAGAAAGGGGGGCATGGTGGTCAGCACGTGTGTGCAAACGGTGGGCACAGAAACAACAGACAGGTTTCCAAGGGGGTGGCGGCCTGGCCCTTCACTTTGAACCTGCCTGACCTCACCTACTGTGCATTAGTCTCGTTGGTTAAAAGCTGGGCCATCTTGCCTTCACCAATTCAAAAACACAAAACTCCTTCCTATCTATTGGGTCTGCGAAATAGAACATTTCAGATGGCAAACTTTTAGTTTAAGTAAAACAAACAAATAAAAATCCCAATCTTGTGGGGGAAGCTCAACTCTAAACACAATTAGGGAAATTAACTTTTGCCTTGTGCAAGACTGGGATAATATAATGTGCAAAAGCAATGTAAATGTTGGCTTGGAGGGGTTTCTGGGGCGGGCAGGGTCTGGGAATGGTTTAAAGTAATCAGAAGAGAGAAATCTCAAAGGAGCAGGTCTACTATTTAAAGAACTCCCCTAAGTTTTTTTTGTTGTTGTTGTTGTTTTTTTGTTTTTGTTTTTTGTTTTTTTTTCCCTTCTTCCCCTTCCTTTTTACCAGTTCTGAGTTAGTCTGGCTTAGAGGATACACTAACTGGCCCAATCAATCTTACATTACAGCACAGGCCCAGAAATAGCTCCCCAGCCACCCTGGCCTCCAGCATGTTGCCATGGCAACAGAACCACAATTCTATAAATAGATCCTTAGCACCAAATCTTGTGAGAAGACATCTGGAGTGGGGCCAGCCAAACTGCAGCTCAACAAACACAAACCTGGCAGCTTAAGAAACGGGTCCAGGCCCAGAGCCTGCCCCCTCCAACAGAAAGGTAGTTAAACAAGACACGGGCGGGCCACTGTGTGCTGTGTGCCTGGGAGGCAGCTTACACAACTTTTTCTTGAAGTTTCCTAAAAACTTTTCAGAGTTGGTGCACGAGGCAGTCTTCAGGAGTGTACTGCAGTGCTTTCAACAACAACAACAAAGTGGAGGGGCCCCAAAGAAGCTGGCCCCCACAATTTGCCATGGGGTGGCTAAGACTCCTCATCTTGTATCTGTACTTAACTCCTGAATTGGATCCAGAATACAAATCACAAACAATTCCAGGATTTCCATTTGTTTTGTGTTTCTATAATTAGTGCTTCCAGCTTTTAGTACAAACTTTTGAGAAAAATCAGGAACTTTGTTGAAGGAGGGGGGCTGGGGCCCGTGGGGATTGCTTTTCAGTTCCTTGAAAGAACATGTAACTTTGTGTCTTAAACCATGACTGCCTATATATGTAGCAACACTGAAAGTAACAAAGGAAGTCCCTGTGGAAGAGCTGGCCTAGGAAAGGGTCACTGTATTCCCCCCTCACCAGCCCCAAGTAGGGGTGCTTTGTGCCTTATAAGGCATGGGCAAATAAAAATATCTTGTGTGTTTTTATGATGGGACCACTACGTGCTTGCTGTATTGAGTACGCCCCTAAATGCTTAGGTCATTTCCACGAGTTCCCACTTTACTACAGTAATTACTGCCTTGCTCTAGCAGGTAGTAACTGTTTATGTAAAACAATATCAGTATGCTATAAAGCACAATTAAGAGCTTTATAAAACAAATGAATCCGACTAGAACTTTCTGAGTGCCTGTGGGTTAGCAGCTTCTATGCGTGTTTCCGTCTGTCGTGCGTGTGCACACGCGTGTGCCACTGGCTACTTACTACTGGGCACAGTCAATCAGCTGGTACTCGTTGGAGCGCTCGTAGCAGGCACGCACTCCCTCGTCCTCCCACAGAGCCTTGGCATGCTCATAGAATTCCTGAAAGAGAACCCAGGAGAGAATGTTGGTTAGAAGATGTGCACACACCTGCCCCTGAGGCCACAGTTCACTATGTGAGTTCAAGCGTGAGCCCCGCTTGAAGCAATGTGTGGAAAGGGCCTGCGGTCCTGCTAAACCCTAGAAATCAGTGGAATTAGCACCATTTCATCTTTGGGGAGCACCCAGAGTCATGGGTAGATGCTTCTGTCACTTATGTTGGGGTGGGGACAAACAAACATCTTTATTTTGGTATTAAGCATAGGCTTTGAATGAACGTATGCATTCATGTGGCAAGTATGTGTCTGGTCAGTCTTGCCTACATGCAAGCTTGTCCCTTGTGTTCCCATTGGGCCTTGCTCCTGCTCAGGTGAGCGGGGGAAGGGAAGCCAGGGTTGAGGTGGAGCTTACAGGTGGGAAGTCAAAGTTGGGCACGTTCATCACGCTCAGAATGTAGTCGACGCGGAATTGATTCTCAGGGTTGGCCAGCTCCACAGGGGGTACCAGGTTGCTCATGGCGGCCACAATGGTCTGAAAATGATTTAGCAAACATGGTCAGGGGGCAGCACTATGGGAAGAGGGGGTGCTAAAAGATATGAGCAAGAGGGAGTGCACATACTTCAATGGCCTCCTTCAGGTTGTTTTTGATGTCCTGCACTTTGGTGGCCTTCTCACTACAGTGGAATTGAAAAGAAAAAAGAAAATCATATTGCATCCTGATCGTCAGGATGTCACCTTCATCGAGACATGTCAACTAAAAAGCATAGTATTCTGTTCTCCAAGGAGTTGTGGGTTCAGATCTGTAGAAATTAGAGGCACCCAAATAAAACTAAATTATTTCCCCAAATATGTCCTAAGGACACACCCAACAGGGCCAGATTAGTGATGTGGCATCGAGATCTCCATCAACTGTACCAGAAATTGCACCTGGTCCACCTGCTATTCTAACCACACCTAAAAGCTTTCTGGGCAGCTCCTTCTTGACTTATACATATTGGGGGTGGTGTGGAGGTAGGGTTAGGGCACGTTGAACTTGGGATTCAGAATGTTGTGAAACCCAGGGGTGACAAGTGTTTATTATAGATGTTAGGGCTGCCCATTCCCATATATTTACTTGTAGATTTATTATTTATCTAAATAGCTGTGAACTTGTCAGAGGGAGACAGTATTCTATAGGGAGATGATACTTGGGGCACCATGCCTCAAGGCACTTTTCTTTAATGGTGTTAATATACACTGGCCCCCAGTTGTGATTAGGAGACCTTTCTGGTCCCCACATTATTGGTAGGTATGGAGTTCATGTATACTGGGGGAGGAGCTGGCCAAATGGTCCGTGGCTTCTTATTTTAACCAGTCCACGGGATAGCCGATGTGGCCTTTCTGGGGTGATCTGTATGCAGTCAGAGTCACTGACCCCACAGGTAAAGGTCACAACCTCTAGCTATGGGGGTGGATGCTGTCCCCCAGTTGGAATGTTAGCTTGCAGAGGTTACAGAATGCCGTGTGTCTTTTAGGAGACAGCCTTTATACCAGGCACAGACATAGGGAATCGTGATCTTGTCTTTAGGGGACCAGCAAAGTCCCCCTTGGTTGGAGCAGATCTCATCTTGTCTAGCTTGAGCCTTGTCTTCTGCATGTGTAGTGGGGGATTAGAGGATCAGCAAGACTTGCAGAGTGTGAGGCCTGATGGCGCAGAACAGGACATGGAGAGGAACAGGCTATCTTTCTGATGGGGAAACTGAGTCAGGGCTGGAGTTGGTCGTGACAAAGTTAAGACAGAGCTGCTTTTGCTGACCTCTGTGATAAAAGGCACAAGATGGATATAGTTAAACCATCCTCCCCTTCCCGTGAAATAGGGTAGAAGATTAATTCACAGATATACAAGATGGGGGACCAGCAGCAACTATAGCCAGGGGGAAGGTGGTGGCAGGTGGGCCTCAAGTGGAGATCTAGGGTTCATGTACATGCCTGCCAGGAGGGCGGGGCTATGGGGGTCATGTGCATGCCCACCAATGGGGTGGGGGATCTGGGGGTCTCATATATGCCCACCAACAAGGTGAGGATCTGGGGTTGTGTGCATGCCTGCCAATGGGGTGGGGATCTGGGGGTCTTGTATATGCCTACTAATGGGGTGGGGTTCTGGGGGTCTCATATATGCCCACCAACGGGGTGGGGATCTGGAGGTCTCGAATATGCCTACCAACAGGGCTGGGCTCTAAGGGGTCTTGTATATGCCTACTAATGGGGTGGGGATCTGGAGGTCTCGTACATGTTATGCCTACCAACAGGGCAGGGATCTAGGGGTCTCATATATGCCTACCAACGGGGTGGGGATCTGGGGGTCTTGTATAGGCCCTCCAATGGGGCGGGGCTTTAAGGGGTCATGTATGTCTACCAATTGGGTGGGGATCTGGGGGTCTCATATATGCCCACCAACAGGGTGAGAGTCTAGGGGTCTTGTGCATGCCTGCCTGCCAATGGGCTGGGGATATGGAGGTCTTGTACATGCCCACCAATAGGTGGGAAACCTGGGGGTCTTGTATATGCCTACCAACAGGGTGGGGATCTAGGGGTCATATGCACACCCACCAGTGGGGTGGGGAACAGGGGATCTTGTACATGCCTGCCAATGAGGGGGGGATCTAGGGGTCTTATACATGCCCGCCAATGGGGTTGGGATCTGGGGGTCTTATACATGCCCGCCAATGGGGTTGGGATCTGGGGGTCTTATACATGCCCGCCAATGGGGTTGGGATCTGGGGGTCTTATACATGCCCGCCAATGGGGTTGGGATCTGGGGGTCTTATACATGCCCGCCAATGGGGTTGGGATCTGGGGGTCTTATACATGCCCGCCAATGGGGTTGGGATCTAGGGGTCTTATACATGCCCGCCAATGGGGTTGGGATCTAGGGGTCTTATACATGCCCGCCAATGGGGTTGGGATCTGGGGGTCTTATACATGCCCGCCAATGGGGTTGGGATCTGGGGTTGTGAGCATGCCTGCCATCTGGGTGGGAATCTGGGGGTCTTGTATATGTCTACCAACAGGGTGGGGATATGGAGTCCTGTGCACACCCATCAACAGGATGGGGACCTGGGGGTCTTGTACATGTCACCAAAGGAGTGGGGATCTGGGGTCGTGTGCACATCCGCCATCTGGGTGGGAATTTGGGGGTCTTATATATGCCTACCAACAAAGCGGGGATCTAGGGGTCTTGTACATGCCTGCCAATGGGGTGGGAATCTGGGGGTCTTATAAATGCCTACCAACAAGGCAGGGATCTAGGGGTCTTGTACATGCCAGCCAACAGGGCAGGGATCTGGGGTCGTGTGCACACCTGCCATCCGAGTGGGAATCTGGGGGTCTTGTATATGTCTACCAACAGGGCGGGGATCTGGGGTCATGTGCACACCCGCCATCTGGAGTGGGAATCTGGGGGTCTTGTATATGTCTACCAACAGGGTGGGGATCTGGGGTCATGTGCACACCCGCCATCTGAGTGGGAATCTGGGGGTCTTGTATATGTCTACCAACAGGGCGGGGATCTGGGGTCATGTGCACACCCACCATCCGGAGTGGGAATCTGGGGTCATGTGCACACCCGCCATCCGGAGTGGGAATCTGGGGGTCTTGTATATGTCTACCAACAGGGCGAGGATCTAGGGGTCTTGCACATGCCTGTCAATGGGGTGGGGACCTGGGGGTCTTGTACATGCCTGCCAATGGGGTGGAGACCTGGGGATCATGTGCAGACCCACCAATAGGCCCACACCCAAAGAACCCATTCTTTCACGAAGAGTTGTAACAGCCGATATTTAAACAGGGCTCTTCTTCCACCCAGGTTTGTGTATTTGGGGAGTGGGCTCTGTGCTCTGAATGATCTCACTACATACTTTTATTGGGGTCCATCTTTTAGGTGGCTCCTAGACACTAATCTTCCCTGGTAGGTAAGGGTTTGCAAGGTTTAGGGCTTGGGGATACTCATCAGCAGGAGGGAGGGGCTGAGTGCTAAGGTCCCATGTCATGACAGGGGAGAATCAGACCACCCCTCCCTCCCCAGGAGGAGGGCAAGCTGCCTCTCTTTACATCTGTAATAAAGCAAACCCACCACTTGGGGAAACAGGAAAAGGAGGCAAGAGGAAAGGCCCTTTGGCTCCTGCAGATTGGAGGAGCTGTCCTAGGGGTGGGGGGGTGGGTGGCATGTAGGCTTGGGGGGAGGGGGCGAGATGCGGGAGTTAGACACACCCTGAAAGCTGCCTGGGGGCCCTCAGACTCTTTAAAGGCATGGGGTCCCCACCCCTCAGAGGGACTGGTTCTCTTAGGGAGGCGACGCAGTTCCCGCCCTAGTGTTAAACTTGGAGACTGGCTATGTGGACATCTAAAAGCATGTGTCTGGTGGCCCTAGTACTCTGATTTAGAGTTCACAGTGAGCCTCCCCTATCCTGCCTTGGGACAAATCTACTCCAGGATTTTTTTTTTAAAAGGGTTCCCAGCCATTGGTACTGAGAGCCCCAATTCTTGGGTTTTAAGGCTCCACAACAGAAAAATGAGGTTATATGAGTATTAACTACTCCAATCAACCTACAGGTAGAAGGAAGCATTTCCCCAGGGAAGATTCCTCATTCAGTTTGATATTTTGTTCTAAGTAGTAGTATGATAATTGGAAAGCTTCCAGTCTTAAAATACAGATATTCTGAGAACGTGTTCAGTATTCATCTACGTATGTGAATAGGTGTGGGAGTGTACCCAGTATAAAACAGCTAAAATAGAAAATCTACAATCTAATTCGGGCGTGTAGTACTAAAACAAAACCTCTCCATTGAAGAGATTACTATGTAGATGGAGCCGTCATATCAGGGGCTGGCAGGTTTGCCCTCCTTTGTAAAGCCGCCTAATGAACTTAACGCTGATTGTGAAATTTAGAGAAAACCCCTTAGATGTCTCTAAACTACGTGTGCCAGTTCCAGGGTTCTATCTGAGTAGTGTTGGGGCTGGAGGTCTCTATAGGATGCTCCCCCACCCGCCCCCTTGTTCCACCCCCTAGGATGCTGTCCCCCTCATCCCACCCCCCAGAAAAGTGTAAGGCAGATTAGTGGGGTTAGCATTTTTAGTAGGTCCTGCCCCCTCTCCCTTCTGTTAAGTGGTAGGGGAAAGCTATGTGGAACCCATCCTCCATTTCTCTACCCTATCTTTATGCTTGTGGGGAAAGACAGACAAGAGAGTAGACAGAAGACAGACGCAAGATACAGGGATTGCTGAGACATGCAGAGAATTTTATTTATCAGGCTTGTTAATACTGATTTTTACTTGTAGAGTAGAGAGTCATAGGAGGAAAGACGTGCAGGTAAGTATTAGTAAGGTTGAGAGGTTTAGCACAACACAATACGTAGTAGGCTCTCTCAGTAGGGGCTTGCCACATTCCTCAGATGCCAACCTTTGGTACAGCCGATAATCAATCTATCGATGCCTTTTCTGATTGCTCTTCTACTATACTGTAGCCAATCAAGGATGTCATTTCCTCCTTCCTTTGTCACTTATGTCTAAAGGTTAGGAAATAGGTAGGGACCCCTCCCCCTCCCCCCAGACAACAGAATAGTATTCTTATTAGTTTCCTAAGACCGGGCAATTGAAGCATGCAAGTTGGGATAGTTGGGAGAGGACATAGCGAAGAAGATGGAGGACTGTAGCCATCATCTAGTAGGGGTAATATATTCTAAAAGAAACAGATGAACAAACATGTGTCAGTCACTTTGTCCCCGACCCCCATATCCTTTGACCCTCCCATGCCCGGTCTCAGAAGCCATTTCTTTTCGATGTCCTAGACTAGAAGCTTCTCTATGAATTGATATGAGAAATAGCTGCTCCGTCCTGCATGCTGAGTGAGCGAATGGAGCTGGATGGATGCCTGGCATGCGTGTGCGTGTGTCTGCAGGCATGAGATGCTTGTGGGGAGGAGAAAGCAAAATAATAAACAATGGGAATGAGTGGGGTGCCGTCACAAATGCTCTTGTTCACTGATTGATGTAAAGTGCCTTGCGTTAAAATTTAAATTTTTTTTAAAATAAATTTTGAGGCCAGAGGCGTCAAGGTCAATGGCCTGCCACAAAGTGCCACGACATTAGGCATATATTTTCCCCAAGATAAAATACTAGGAGGCAACGAATAGTTTTAATTGAGGAAATATTAATTTTTTTCCCCAAAGAGTATTAAAATTTTAAGGTTAGGCTGACCACTGTGTGGACAGAATTTAATGATTTAAGTGGAGGGGAAATAAAGACCATAAGGAAAATATCTATTCTTAAAATCTTAAATTTTCCTCAGAGGCTGAGATGGCCAACTTTCTCCCAGCTGCATCCTTTGGGCCAAAACATTTTCTGTTGAGCACTTTACTGGATTACACGACATTTGCAAATGCACACCAAAATGGCTGATGGCCCTGAGATGATCTCTATTCTGCTCCCGAGTCTGGTCCTCAGTTTCCCCACTATGATCTTCATGTTTGTTTTGTCTGTTAGAAGAGTTTTCTGTTTTTGAATGTGCCTACCCATCGCTGTTGCTCCTTGCAGCCTGCGGGTCCTCTTCGCCGCCCCTTTCAAAGAGAGATCGAAAGCTCACCTATCTGCAAGGCACTGCAATAGCACACAAACCCCACAAAGCCTCTTGCATCCCTACATAACCAGGTGAGAGCGACCTGACAGTCCTGGGCACTCCTCCCGGTGAAGCCTTAGGTGGCTTGCCTGACTAACTGGGAATGTCCACTGAGACTGTAGGCCGCAGGGGGAAGTGTTCCACACTTTCCTGGCTGAATTAGTGGGGCCCTCAAGAGACTCAGGCTGGAGACAGGAGGGACAGGTAATTATTTTCTTCTGCTTTCACTAAATGCACAGGCACCAAGGAGCCGTGGCAGTGACTTGCCATAGACGGCTTGAGACTATGGGATTTCAGAAGGCTCCTGGCCCTTACTGTCAGATCTCCTCATGTCCTTCCTGGCCCACCACAGCACAAATGGGACATTCCTCATTTCCTGGTGTAAACTGAATCACCTTTCTGTCGTGGTGGGGGCTACGTGTGGGGCATAAACACGTAATCAATTGGCTCAACCAGGGTTCATCTTTCCTGGCATTAAAACTTCAGGAAGTTAGCTCTGAGTTAGGAAAGTCTATATTTGACCTCTGTATTTCTCAAGGTCAAATTAATATTATGTTATACTCTTTAAAAATGTAATGGCGGCTAGGCCAAGAACAGGGTATAGAGACTTCTGGTCAATACCATAGTGACAGAACCTTCGAGGCGTAGCTGGACCAGGTCAAAATAGGGAATCCTGCCCCCCATGGAAGCTCCGAATATCACTTTCATGGGCTAAATTTATCATCTTGGAGATCCACAAAGAAGGCAAACTGGGAATGCCTCTTCCTCTTTTCAGAGAGAAAATAGAAAGGAGAAGTTCTGGTTTAGAACCGTCAGCTGCAGCAATATTTAGGGAGAATTGGCTTTTAAAAAAATAAGACTTTAGGGAAATTTGTAAACTAATAAAACTTAAAGGATGACATCGCTTCCATCTGACTCAACCTAACAGTGGCTGCTGTTTCCTTAAAATGCTAGCCACGTCCCGCAAGGTATTTTTGATTAAATATTTTGAGGTGCATGGCCAGATTATTTTTCCTTAACTAGCCTCATAATAAAAAATCCCTCACATCTGGGGTGGGATGTTTTCGTATTCTGCTTGCTAACTGACAGGTGCCAATCTCCTTGGTTAGGCTTTGAGAAGGCAGAATTAGGAATTAAGAATCCTAGAATCGATTTCTCGTAGGTGACAGTGATTTACTCAATAGGTTAGATTATGGGTGCACAGTAGTAACTGAGTCAATTCTGAAATTAGTGAGCGAGGCCCCTCCCCACTGCCTATTAACTAATCTTTGAATTTGGGGTTATAATTTAAAGAGCATCTGAATTCAAACCCTTCACATGGGTGATGTCATCTTTTTCTAACCTGATTAGTCAATCTAACAAATTCTAGAAGCTTTCATAAAGAGCAGCCTGTGGCATCCTGAATCCCCAGTGCTTAAGGCTTGGTAGGGGGCAGAAGTAGGTGCCCCTCTCCAGGTGGTTAAGTTAAAATACAACCAAAGGCCAGATTTTTCAACTAAATCAGGGTGAAGAAAGGGGGTGGGAATATTAACCAACTAGGTTAACTAACCAGTAATTACAAACTAGTGCTTCTCACCTAGAGAATAACCAGTGAAAACAGCCCAAGGGAGCAAGTTTATCCTGTCTCATCACTGAGAACAATGGGGGCTAAGCAGAAAAGGCAAATTCCCTACTGCATCGAGTGATTCCTCAGTTTGCATTCTTCATGGGAGGCAGGACCCCATATTTGCCTCCTCTCTCTCTCTCTCTCTCTCTCTCTCTCTCTCTCTCTCTCTCTAAGAAAAATCTCCATTCTCACGGCAGTACTGTATCGCCATATTGTCTTAAACCAGGAAGGTCATTTCAAAGGCAAAATGCCCCTGGACTAGCCAGAAGAAGCTAGTTTCCTGTCTTTTCATCATTTGTACTCTTTTTCCCCCCATGTTTAGGTTAGAGTATTGCTTTTGTTAATTAGAGAAACATTAATTCTGCAGGGGCTAAGGATGCACAAGCTTGAAGCTTGCCGGCCTCGTGGCTGTGGATTCTAACTTTTAAGTGAACACGTAGCTGAACCGAGGTTTTCCTGATGGTACAAAAGCCCACACCAGTTTACTCCAGTAAAACCCGCAGGGTGGTGGGTGGGGACCTCCTGTGCTGGCCAGCTCTGGCTGGACAAGGGGTGGCCAAGGCCCTGTCGGCCATGTTGGAGCCGCACTGCAGCAGACCGAGGCTGCAGCAGAGGACCTGGCCTCAGAGACGCTGTCACCCGGCCAAGTGCTGTTCACTGTCCTCTGCAACCAGGCACCATTTTCCAGCGCGAGGGGCCGCTTGGGGTGGACACGGGTGCTTTTACTGTTATTCCTATTGTTGCACCAAAGGTTGAGATGGGAGTGCACCCATCAGCTCTTTCCTGGGCTGTCTACTATGCAAATTAGAAAAAAATAATTAGTGGCAATTAGCAGCTGTGCTTTCTGGACGTTAGTACACACTCTCCTACAGGCCAGGCACGGGCCACTCCTTCTGCGCACCCTGCTTGGATTTGACACTTACTCTCCATTAAAACCATTAACATGCAGGATCCTCATCTGCTTCACAATCGTGCTCTTGCCAGACTCTCCAGCACCTGAGAAGGAAAGTGAGGGGGTTAAGACAGATGCTTGCCACACTTCGCGTGGATGATGGCCTTGAGAAGCAGCAAAGCAGCACACAACAGACACAAAGTGACACAATTGCAAATTTCCTGGACGTGACGACGCCGTGAAAAACAAAGACATGTCCAACTTAGGGTCTACCTGAAGTATCTCACCATAGAGTAACAAGCAAGAATTAAGGGCTCTGCTGTTTTTAAGATAGATTTTTTTTTTAATTTTAATTATTTTGTGAGTTTTGCTGTTGGTTTGTTTTCTCTTTGGGTTTTTAAAAATCATGAAGTTATGAGGGGATGACGTAATTGTCATTGGAGGGGCGAAAATTTTAAGTAAAAAATGTGAACTTAATATTGAAATGTGGTCAAAGGTATACAGAAATGCAGCAGCCACCTAATTTCCTGTTTGTTAGATGTGTTATGGTTAAAATACCCAGGACTGGCAGGCAATGCCTAGACACTGCAGACCCCCAACGTCACATCACGTCCCGCTGCAGCACCTCCTCCCAACACCAAAGCAGCTGCTCTCTAGCATGCTTGCAGTCCGCCCTAACACCAATGCTACATTTTATTCACTTATCCACTCCCTTTCCCTGCAAAAGGAATCTTTCTAAAGATACTTTTCTTCTGGATACAACTACCATGTTGCAGAGGGAAATGGAAGGCCATCAATTATCTGTCAGCAGCAGGGGGTAAAAAGCAAAAAAACAAACAAACAAACAAAAAAGGAGCAAAAAACAAAGAAAAAACCCAACACAGTTTAATATCAAACATGGTACTTGAGACCTTCTTAGCATCAGGCAACATGCAACATTAACAGTAAAGAATTAAAGAAAAATGACTTTCATTGTATGCACAAATATTCCTGGAAACTCCTAAACTGGAAGATTCTAGGCTTTTCCCAACTAAAGAAGCACAAGTCTCTATTTTAAATCACCTTTTGTTTCTTTCTAAACAGTAACATTTTATAGACCTCCTCCCCCTGCCACCCTACCCCACCCCACCCCATCAAGTCAGAGAATAACTAGTGAACGGTTTCCCCCTCCTCCCACATAAATCTGAATGCTTTTAAAAATCTTTTTAATTATATTGTTTTTGTCTTGGTACCCAGATAGTGAAGTATTCCCCCCCCTTCTACCTTTCAAACCCAAGGCTGTAATCAATATCTGTAAAAGTTAAAATTGGTTTCCACAAAAGCATTGATTTCAAAGCAAACACCACCCTAAATGTGCAAAAGTCTCATAAATTAAATATAAAAGGCACTATTAGGCACCCTAAATGTGCAAAAGTCTCATAAATTAAATATAAAAGGCACTATTATGAGGGTCCCATGAAGGAAACACAGAGTACTAATCAGGATCCTCAGATTCTCATCTTAGAAATGTTAAAAATTGTGACACCTGTGCTTTTTTTTTTTTTAATAGACAGAACTAGATCTGTGCCTCAGTTTCCAGATTTGTTGAGAATAGAAAACTGGGCTGGAAATAACTGTCAGGGGGTTTTGTAGTTCTGTAATTGACTTAATTTACATCGCAAAAGTTAAAATGGGCTAATGAAAGGGGGTTGGGAGATTAGGTTTCCTTTGTGGGAAATTATTTCATTTTAAGAAATGCAAAAACGTTGCCAATGGCCAGGGCAACAGATTTCTATGGCAAAGGTCACTAATTAATTGTGGTCTAATGAGCCAGTAGACTAGGAGACCTGAGCAGCAGCAGGGTGGGCTAAGAACAATGGTCTCAAATAAGTGGGCTCACTTGAAATCACTGTGAAGACAGAAAAACAAAGGGATTAGAAATTTAATGTGTCATTAACATCATCCTGGAGTTAAATCAACATTCACATAAGCAAAAATGCACCATACAGAAGATTCTAGACTTTTTCAGGTGTGTACTTTAAAATCAAAGTGTGGCATATTAATATTTATGGCATAATTATGCCTTTAGAAGTTTTAGATCCCACCTTTATCTCCTCTAATTACTAAAATTGCAAATGCATCAACACCAAAGGCACTGGTTTTCACTTTACTAATAATTTTCTGCTTTCCTGAATCTGCCCCAGAGAGAACAAAGACGTGACCCCATCCAAAAAGATCAAACCGAACGCCAGCACAAAGAAAAACAGCCTCCTATCATTTTATTTTCGATAATTAAACTACTTTGTTGAAATGTGACCGTGCTCCCAGCAAATTCACAAATTTATTCAGATAGCCAAAATACCAAGAAGTGGAAAGTTTCCATTCTAATCAATGTTGTGTAATGTTTTCGTGGCCGTTTCAACAACTTTGCCTGTGTGCCTTTGTAGCCCCCCCCCCCCAGCACCTTAAAAGGGAGAGACAATCTTCTTAGTTTGGGGACCCCTCCTTTTTCTTTGCCCCCCCTTTTTTTGCCAAGGAGAAAAAGCCGCAGTGAAAAAAAGAGAAGAAAAACCAAACAACCAAATGTCACTTGACAAACAACTAATTAATGTCTTTTCATCAGCTTCCACCCAGCAAAGTCTTCCCAGAGCGCTTATTCTGCCCCCCCACCTTGAAAAGGACAAAAAATTTAAAAACGCCATTTCGAAACCACGAAGCCATTTACAGACAAATGTCATTTTCTAGTTTTATCTTATTTATGAGTCTTTCAAAAATACGCTTTTATTTTTCACTTTTGTGTTTTCACTCTCAAGGAGGCCGACTAACAGGAAAACGTGTGTGTTGTTACACGGGTGGGGGCACTGCTGGGGGGGCAGCTGCTACCATTTAATGCTCTTCTTTGCTTTTCAAAAAGCCTGTAAGTCTAGAAGAGGGGAAAAAGGTCACACTGTAAAATGACGTGTCATTTGGCTTCACTGGGCACTGTGCGTACTAATTTTTTTTTAATTTTTATTTTTTGGTCTTATTTTTGTTTGATTCTCCTTCTCTTCCTTCCACGGCCTGGCCTGGCCCAGGACACGTCTGCTCCGCGCACAGTCGGTCCAGCCCGAATCGCCCCGAGTCGCGCCCAGAGTCCGCCACGCTCCCTCCTCCCTCGCCCCCCCCACTTAGGCGCCACGACTCGCCTGCGCCCCCTCCCCCCTCTGCACCACCTTTACCGCCCCGTCCTTTCCGAGGGGCTGATGTCACTCGCCCCACCACCCTGGCGGCCACTTCCCTCGCCAGAGCCTCCCCGGCCAAGGTCCCTGAGTCCCCCCCCCCCTGTTGCCCTTGCCTCTCTTTGGGCCCCTTCCCAACAAATCGTACTCCCCAGTGAGGCGGGTCCCCGTCCCTGGGCCCGCCAGCCCGTTTCCTGTCCCTAGCCCTACTCTGTCGCAGTCAGAGGGGCCCCGTGGGCCTCCCTTCCCCCTCTCGACACGCACCCCGGCCCCTGGCACCGTGTAGGCCTCGCGCAGACACGGAGCCAGGGGTGGGGGTGCGGGCAACTAAGAGATTGAGACTGAGCGAGGGGGACCCACGCCCTGTTTGCAGCCCCCGCCCGGCCGAATTTCGCCCTAGGGTCCCCCTGACGGCCTCGCCCCCCGCACACGCAAGGCCCAACGGGCCAAAGGGCCCGGGACAGCGCCAGAGCGCTCGGGCGGGGGGCGGGCTTGGCGCGCGAGGCCTTGCGGGTGCCCTGCGGGGCTCCCAGGCCGGGCCGGTGCCCCCCGCCCCGCCCTTACCCAGCAGCAGCAGGCGGTGCGTGGCCCGGTAGACCTGCTTGTCCTTCTGCAGCTGCTTCTCGATCTTTTTGTTGGCCTCGCGCTGCGCCTTCTCCTCGTTGCGCTGGTCCTCGGTCTTACTGTTGCCGAGGCAGCCCATGGCGGCGGCGGGGCGCGGCCGGGCTGCGGGGCGGCGGGGACGGGGCGGGCGGCCTCAGGCGGGCCGGGAAAGCGGGGAACAAGGGGAGGGTGGCGGCTCGGACTAAGGCAAGCGCGCAGCTCTCCGCCCCTCGCTCCGGGGCCGAGGCGGAGCAGAGCAGGAGCCGCGGGAGCTGCTGCTGCCGCCGCCGCCGCCGCCGCTCTTATTGCCTCGGCCCGGGCCCGACGCCCCGAACCAAAAGCGCCACGGCGGGCGGGGGGAGCGGGGGGAGGCGGAGGCGACGGCGGCGAGGGGGGTGGAAAGAGGAGGAGGAGGAGGAGGGCCGCGGCTGGGAGGGCGGGCGCGGGCGCAGGGAGGCGGTGCCCGGAGGCCGGGCAGGGGGTCCCTGCACCCAAGTCCAGCCCGGGCCGGGATGCACAGAGGGGTCGTCTCCTCGCCCCACCCGCGGCTTGGGGCCGGGGCCTGGCCGCGCGGGGGGAGAGGGGGCGGCCCCGCAGTGGTGACGACCCCTCGCACGATGCCAGCGCTCCACCCCCGGGCCGGGCGGCCCCGGATCCCCCTCCTCCTGCTGCAGGGCGGGCGGGCGCCGCCAAGGGGCCAGGGTGGGCGGAAAGGGAGGGAGCGCGGGCCCGGACTTAGGAAAATTTCGAAAAGGAGAGAGAGACACTGAGAGAGCCAGAGAGCAGGGAGTGTGCACAAAAGCAAGGCAAGCACAAAGCCAAGGACAGAGCAACCAAAAAGGAAAATGTGTCCACACACAAGCACTAATAAAGATCCACACTACACGGCAATGGTGGTGAAGGTGGAAGGTGGTGGTGGTGTGGTGGTGGTGGTGGTCGATGTGGATGATGATGATGGGGGGGTGGGGGGGTCTGACTAGATGAGCCGCTCGTCGCGCCCCCGGCGCCCCGTGCCCCTGGCCCGGGAGCGCCCACGGCCTCTGCCTCTGCGCTTGGTGCGGCCACTCAGGAAGGAGAAGAAGGCGCAGCCCAGGAACACTCGGAAGCAGCAGGTCGCCCCGAACACGAAGCCACAGCCACGGCCCTGCTCCGTGCGCCTCTGCAGGAGGAAGTTGAGCACCCACGAGGGGCTGCGGATGGAGAACACCAGGAACACCACGAGGGGCATGTGCGCGCTGAGTGCGCCAGCCTTGGCAGGGCCGGGGCGCCACACGACGCCTCCAACACGAGGTGGCGCATAGTAGGCATCATCTTCATCGGAGTCAGTGTCCCACTGGGCCCAGGCCCTACTCGTGCCCCCGGCGGCGGCGGCGCCCTCGCCGAGCCCGGCCCCGGCGGCGGCGCCCTGCGCGGCGCCCTCGTCTTCGCCTGCGGCGGTTGCGGCGGTGGCGGCGGCGGTGACCTCGGGACCTCGGGCCTCCGATCGGGATTCTGGCACATTCTTCTTCTTCTTCATCATCATCTTCTCGAACTTCTTCCTCTCTTTCTCTCTCTTCTTCTCCTCTTTTTTCCTCTGCTCCAGCAACTTCTTCTCTAGCTTCTTGCGCTCTTTGTCGCTTAGCAACTTTTCGGGCGGCACATCGTGCCCGGCGTTCACGGGGATTTTGACGGACTTGGGGGGCTTCTCGGGGTCCCCGTTCTTCTGCTCTGCCAGCGCCGCAGCCGCCACGGCAGCTTCGGCAGCCACTTCGGCGGCAGCCGCGGCTGTCTTCCTCTCGCTCTCCGCCGCTCGGGCTTTGAGCTTCTTGGCCATCTTCAGCATGGTGACCCGGCCTCCTCGGGGAGCTTGGCTCGCGCCTGGCCCGGGCGGTCTGCTTGCCCCCGGCCTCGGGCTTTCCGGCTCCTGTGCGCCCCGTGTCGGGGGGCTCCGCCGTGGTCTCCGCTGTACTGTCTTGGGGCCACCGAGAGTGGCCTTCCCCAGGGCTTCGTAGGGGGCTGCTGAGCTGGCTGCCTAAGAGTTAGCGTCAAAAAGGATGAGCAAACGAAAAAGGGGGCGAGAACAAACCACAAAGCACCCAACAATAGCGACAAACCAAAAAAGCACCAAGAAATGCCCAACAACTGAAAAGGGAAAAATAAAATAAAGAAAAAAACCACACGAGAAAAAGAAAAGTGCAAAGGTGAAAATGACAAGAGTTTGCTATTACCCTTAGGCGCTCCTTGGGTTAGCTCTTGGGGACGTCAATGGAGAAGAGAAGAGAGAGAAGAGAGAATTGGAGGATGCCCGGGAAGCGCGAGGCAGGGCAGCGGCGCCAGGCACCCCTGCCCTGTCCCGGCTCTTGCCCGGTGGCTCTTGCCCGCGCCGGGTACCTCGAACTTGGGTAGAAAGCCCCCGCGCTCCCCGACTTACATGTGAGTGAGGGGCACTCACACGCAAGGCAGTGCCTGCCCGCCGCCGCCGCCCCACGCCGGGACAAGGGTTCGCTCCAGCTGGTGCTGCAGCCCCAAGCCCGAGAGCAGGGAGCCAGCGAGCGCCTCTGGTGCCAGCCACCTGACGCAGCCCGCTCCGCGGTGCCGACGCGACTGACTGTCCGCGCCGTGGAGCGGGTTTTTCTAACCAGCCTGATGACGCCCCAGCCACTTCAGAGGACGGACCCAAAGCAATGGCCCCTATAAAGCGAAGGGGAAGCACAAAAAAATCGGCCCACTGAGGACGCGCCCAAATGGGCTGCGCCGCAGACGGGGGTCAAGGGACAATACGGCGGTACGTTTAGGGTGGGTAGGGGGTACGTGAAGCAATCTAATGGGGAACACGGGTGCGCCCAAGAAGGTGGGCACCCGACCCCGCCTCCTAGACCTGCCTCCCAATTTTCAGTATAGTGGTGTAGCCCTGGGCAGCGTGAAAAGTATGCGACGACGACGACACCGCTTACCCATGCTATGCGCCTTCTTACCTCAGCTTCCCAGATAGCGCACGCAGCGACGGAGGCCCACCCCTCCCACCCTGCCGCGCGTGCCCGCTTGGGCAGATGGCGCCGAGCTAATTAGTCGCGATGCCCCACACGGGGTTCGGATCTCCTCACGAGCAGTATTATGTCAGTGAACGGCGGATAGTATGGCTAGAAGAAGCAGGCGGCAATCCGCAGGCGAGGTGACAGCCGAAGAGAAGAGCCATGGACATGGATGGCAGTAGGACACGCGGAGTCCTCCTAGGTGGGAGAGGAATGGCCTGGCTCGGGCGCCATGCGGGGCTCTAGAAAAAAGGGAAAAAGTACTTTACTGAACACGAACTTTTTGGAGAATTGTTTCAAAACTCACAAGTGTCCTGCCCCGCTCCCTGGCCCCCCCAGCTACGACATGGTAGACAGCACCGGCTAAGTGAAAGGGCAGGGACATTAAGTTTGGAGAAACCTTCCTCGGGTGCTGGGGTCTGCCACGGGGTCTACTTGGATGTAATTAATTCATTCATTCAATAACTGGCACACAGCCACTTTGTGCCCAGGTGCCCGGACAGAGCCAATGGTCAGACTAAGACATGGCACCTTCCCGGAATGGGACAAGGTGTCAATTAATCCCAGAACTGCCGGGTAATCACAAACTCTCTTCCTACGTTGCCTTCCTTTCGCTTTTGAACATAGCTTGCAAAACTTGGGACCCTGGGAAGAAGGAAACAGAAACTCTACTCTGAATGCAACACACCCACCCCAGGTTCTCAAGGGGAGGGGGTGAATGTTTTAAATTATTCTGGACAGTTCTATCTTTGAAAGTAGGAAAACAAAGTTGACCACTCCGAGTTTTCGGGTTTTCCTGCCCGAAAGTTTGTCCAACTCAAACTCAGAAAGGGTGTGCCATAGAAGGCACAGCATGCTGCTTTTTCTTGGTCCCTGCTGGTACACCTCTGCCTCCACGCTACGCTCTATTTTTAGTGATTTTTTTTTTCTCAAACGGATTTGAAAGAACACCAGAAAGTGATTCTACGCAACCAAAGATCTCTTGGAATTACGAGCAGGAAGCTAAACCTAACAAATAGGCCCTAAGTTGCTGCACTGCTGCTGCCCAGGCTCCGACTCTGTCTCCTCAGAAGTTGTGGTTTTATCCACGACTGATAAGGCCTCTGGTCCATACAAACATACGCTTAAAGAAGTATGAAAAACTCAAAGGAACTATTGCCCAGGTTGATGATTTTTTTCTTTTTTCTTTCTTTCTTACTTTTGTTTTTTGTTTTTTTTTTTTTTAAATCTAACCAGAGTGGATGAAAAAGATTTAACTGCTGTCCTGCTGGGCTTCACGGAAACTCTGAGTTCCCAGGTATCGGCCAGCCCTGTAAGTGGTGACATGAAGACAGGGACTACCTTTTACTTCTTCAACAAAAACTTCTTGGTTGAATTTGATTCATCTGTCATTTGTGAAATTAAAGACTTAGAAGACACAGGACCTGGCCAGAAATTTCTGTTCCGCTCCAGTTGTACAAAAGCCTCTTCCTTCCTGCTTCCAGTGTGTAGAAGCACAGACACATTGTTTTTAAAAGGTAAGAGGTAAATAGTAGCCAACACAACCTCCATGCCTATACAATAACTACATCCTACAGCGAGTGTATGAAGAGTTTCTGGGCCTTCTCCGAGTAGATAAATATCACAGCCAGTCTTTAAAAAGAGTGACCCGTCTGATGGCGCACAGTGACACATGTTGTAGGCAAGGCACAATTGGGACCATTGTCCTAGAAACATGTAACACAAGGTCAGGGCTGCCTCCATTCAACGCCTAACTTAGCCATTCTTGAAAAAGAAAAAAAAAATAACTGTTAAGTTTTGCCTCTATGTTATTATGACTAACCAGGGATTCATAAATAAAGCATTGGCTTTGTAAATAAATGGCAGCAGGTGGAACCACGGGTTTACAGGTAAGCAGTGGCCCCAAGAGCTCAGAAACACAAGCTGGTCTGTGGTCTGCTCGGTTGTCTGTTTTCACTTGACACCAAGTGAAAGGAGAGATTTTATTTAATTGGTATGTTGAGCTGACACCATCTATGGCTTTGGCCTAGCATCGACCTACCAAACCCTCAAGAGTTATGTATAGGGTTTGCTTTTCAAAAGTCTTCCAGAGTTGGATCTTACAATGTAGAACTTATGAGTTAGCAATTGACTTTAATAGATTACCCTGCAGTTTTACACTCTTTAAAAGCCTAAAGTTCAGTCTTTAAAAGTGAAACAATGAATTAACGTAATTCTCTGGACATTCTGCACAGAAGGTTCTCCAGTGAAAAGTGTCTTCATCAAATTCAGGGACACAAGGACATTATAAAAACCTTAATCCTGAGTGAGACCATAAACTACCCCGGCAGAGAAGATACAGGTTCCTCCCTGACCCAGGTGACTTACTTCATGCTGAAGCCTGCAAGTTGAGATAGTAACACACTCTGACCTGAAGCATGGGTCCCCTAACACATAGCTTGACCACATACCTCACAGACTGTTTTAGAAACTCTTCTTTGGATGAATTTGGGATTTAGTTTTGTGGCTTTGAAAGCTTTTTATTTATAGATGGGAGTTTGTGTCCCTGAGTCCTGCTGCAGCCTCCTTTCTGAGCCACCTCTGCTTTCGGAAGTGACCACATTGCCATAGCTCAGAACCTCCTAAGTATTGTTATTACATAATAACGTGACTGAGTTTTTGGACAAGACTGTTCTCCCGGGCCTTTCATTAGGTGGGGCCATTGTAAGCTATTTTCCAAGAGTCTAGCGAAAATACAATTATAATATTATTTTAATAGCCCAGGATACAATAAATAGGCTTCCACTGAAACAGAAACTTTGGCTGTAAGGTTTCAATAATAGTACTTAGTAGTGCATTCTGTCTTCAAAGCACACTCTGCACTTTATTAGACAGATGAGTAGAGCCGTTGTTGTAGATAAACATTACTTGAAGTCTTGGCCATATTGGAGATGAAAGCGGGTATTGTAAGAAGTATTTCCCAGGCCTGACTAATCTCTACTAGAAGGCTTTGATACTAGGACCTAAAGGTTCTTAAACATCCAATGTCATGACCACCTATGGCAACTTTTTTTTTCTTGTCATATGCACTGGTTAGTATTTCAATTGCAAAGTAACTCCAAACTTATATTCTGTATTAAACATGATGTGTAATTGTCATCTCAGAAATTCTAAGACATGGATGAACTACATGAGCCTTTGAAACTACCCTCTTTAATATCTACTAGCTACTCCTCAAATAGCGTATCTTTAACTTAGAGTAGAATCTCACTCTAATTCTAACCAAATGGAGAGGCGCCCCGACCAATGTGTTGGGACCCAATGGTTCTGATGACAGCGTGTGTTTAAAACCATAGCTGAGAATAAGAGGACAACTGGGACTTTCTATAGCCTTCATTGACCACCAGTGACCCAGATAGGCAAATGCCACCTGCAAGAGGAACTTCATGGTCTCTGCCACAGAAGCCCAATCCCCAAGGTCATCAGTGTCTCCTCACTATCTCCCCACGGTTTGTAAAAGGGGACCAGAAGGAGATTGTGGGAGTTCTCTTCCCTCTTCAACTTAACAGTGCATTGAGTCTCTCTGTAAACAATTTAGACAGCACGAGAGAAGAGGAAAAAGCTTTCTAAGCCCGGTCTTAGCAGCATAATTGTGAAGCACAGAATAGTACAATCCAGAAGGAAGAGAGGGTCAGCCCATTTCCTCGGTGCACACCAACATCAGCAGGGTAACAATGAGGCAGCCTGGCAGCCTGTGACTGCATGAAAGAATACCAAAGAGTTCTCTCCACCAACAGCAGGAAAGCGAATTTTCCTAACATAAAACATCCCTCGCTGGCTTTGTGGAAAGTTGCATGAGGGCTAAGGTGATGGGTTAACCTGTAACTCAGAATGTTTAACTGGACCCTTTAAGATGGAAACTCGCTGGGGATGGAGAGCCACGCCGGAGACTAGTCACACACAGACTACTCTCCCGCTGACTGTGCACTTGTTGACAGGGTGCTGACATCTGACATCTGAGCGCACAGTGAGGTAGCAAAATACCCAGTAGGTGCGACTGGAAATGTGACTTAGGTGGAGGAGAAGGGTTTTAAACTCTCAGCTAAAATAAAATTTCCTCGGTTAAGATAAGTTTATTAAGTTGGATGTAGCAACTCATGACTCTAATCCTACAACTTTGGAAATTGAGGCAAGATGAGTTCTTTGAGTTTGAGGCCAGCCTGGGCTACAGAGTAACACCATGTCAACAAAACACACAAAAATATTTCCCCCCCCCCAAACTTTTACATTTTAATTATTTTCTGATTCTGTCGAATTTTAACTCCCTTGCATTTAATTCTTTATTAATCCCATCGTAAGAAGTAGGTTAGTTAAAAACCTGCCTGAGTAGGCATTTTTATTTATTTTTTTATTTTTTGGTAGAAGAATGTTACTTTGTGGGTATACATTTACCTCTTTGGTTTTTACTGACCAAAATGTATTTTCAAATAGTGCAATGACTTGATTAGCCCTACTTTGGGTGAGCTGAGATCCAGATGGGGATCCAGGGGTCCTTCACTTTGCAGAGCTCTCTCTTTATCTGCTGGTAGGAAGCCCCAAATTAAGTTATCAATGTGACATAACTAATCGCATGTTTAATTCGCCTAGAGGTGTAGGCACCTTTTCATCTTTTGTGTTTGCTCACACATGTTGAAATTAGAAAATGTATAATTATTACTTAGCTCCACCTATTTCCCCCAGGCCGTAGAATACATAGCCTCTCCAGTGAGGAAGGCCACAAGGAAGGGAGCTGTGCAGGAGTTGCTGTCTGCCCCTACGTGGACTCACAACTCGGTGTTTGCTTGCCCTCAACATCAGCAGAGCCCAGATGGCACTGTGGCTTTCTGAGGTCTCTGCCCAGCTCTGAAAGTGCCGAACTGGAGAAAAGTCTGTAGCCAGACAGTTCTGGGCATTTGTAACTAGCCTGGTGATTGGATGAAAGGCTGTGTTTCATGAGCTAGAGACCTGGGCTATCCCCACAGTACTCCTATCCAGGGGTCTCTCATGCCACTTAGTACTGGAGAAGTTCACTGTCTTTACCACTGCTGCTTGTCCCTTTAGTCTCTACTACCTTCTCAGATTACGACTCCTTTTATGCTGATTACACCCCCAAATTGAAAGAATGTTGCTGACTTTACAAAGAATACAAAGCAGACTGCTTTTAAAAACTAAATATAGTCCATTTCTTCAGATGATTTCCGGTACTTGTATTAATTATAGATGGCCAATGTATTTACTAAGAGCCAGTTTGAAAGATCCAGCTACTGGGGCTACATCATTTAAAATGTGTGTTGCTTTTGGAGAATATTTACATAAATGATAAGACACATTAAGAATTTCTGAGGATGCCAGGCTGGTTTAAAGATCCATGGAAAGAAGGAACTGGAAACCCCGCAGCTGTTGAAAGAAGCGTCTGTGTTCTGTAGGCCAAAGTGCGGGTGAGAAGAAAAACCTGAACTTGGCCTCCTGGGAGCCTCCAGCTGCAGCTGCAGAGGGGCTGAGAGAGGGCTATACCGGAGAAATGGCCTTTTAAGAGTTTTGGTGGCTCACACCTGAAACCCCAGCACTCTGGAAGCTGGCATAGGAGGCAGGAGGATTGCCATGACTGAAAGGCCAGCTAAGTTACAGAGTGAGACTCTACCTTAAAAACCAAAGAAACTTATAGAAGATGAAATTAAAAAGGAAATATTGTCTCTATTAGCCAAACAAATCCCAAAGAAACCCCGTAAGGGTTAGTAGGTGAGCAATGCCACCATGGAATGGTTTATTTTCCTAAGGAACAGTAAACTGCTAGCTAATGCTGAAAGAATGCTACATCTCTGACATTTGGGGCTGTCGGTGGACACTGGCTTCAGTGACAGGTGTGCCCATCGCATGCCCAGTTTGCGTAGAATCGCAAGCCCTAACTCAGATTTTCCCCTCAATTAACTAATGCCAACATTACAGCCAGCCAAGAAAAAGCCTCTAGCCAAAGGCACAGCAGAGCATGTGTTCCTGGTCTTCAACATTTCAACAACAGTGTCAGCCTTGGGGGAGAGTAGAGCAGGGCTTCCCTGACCACAAAACCAGAAAGCAGAGACGCCCCTCCCCTGTAGGAGAAAGCAACTTCCCTGAGGCTCAGCTGAGGGACACTTTCGGTGACTGGAGCAAATGTCACCATGATTGGCATTGCTAGAGGAGGTGGCACAAAGCTAGCATCCAGAGGTGAACTGCAACAGGCTCGTTAGATCTGCTTTTCTCACTAGGCTGCAGTGACTAGGTTATGTGATGACCTCAACAATAGAAGGGGTCGTAAGAGTGACAGTAGACCAAACTGCGGGTGAGAGGCAACCTGAGCCAGGCACAAGAAGATGAGGGCACGTTTGATGAGTCAAGAAGACCAAGTAGTAGTCCTGCGTTGGCCGTCTTCACGTAGAGTGAAGGCCCTGGACCGTTTGATTGAAAACCCAACTGTAGACTTCTGGCAGTTTAAGGCACACCAAAGTCTGAGAGCTAGCTATTAAATTCAAGCATCTAGAAAGTTTCTGAAACATAGTCATTTCAAGTAATTGTCACCTTGAAAAAAAAATGACTTTCATAAATAATCTTTGTAATTAAATTTCTATCAAAGAGATAGATTAAAGGTAAAAACAAAAACATAGATGACTAAGATCCCTGTCGGCAAGCTTAATACTATGATTTACAACCATACCTTCATATTTCATCTGCTCTGCTTTCTCTGTTTTTAAATGTATTAAATATTGCTCCCTCGACTTTGTAAAAATTTCATATCTACTAGAATTGGTTGAGAGGTGCAGATGGCAAAGAGAGATATGGATATACAAGAGGCCATGACAAGAAAAACTAGGGACAAGATTCTTCTCAAATGAGGAAACTAAGGGCGTGTGCCTGGGTGGGAGGTAGAGAGGCTGGACGGACAAAAGGAAGGAAGACAAGAAGAGGAGAACAAGCAAGCTAGCTGGAAGCAGCCTGAAAAGCTCAGGGACAAACAAAATCACAGAGATTTCTATCTGTGGAGTCTTGCTTAGCCTTTGCCCAGGTACCTTGCCAGTTCTGTGAAAGCTGCCAGCGACCACTTGCTTGCTTTCAGCAAGGAGGCTTTGATTTGCAAAGATTCCTTATTAGAAGCCTGAGATCTCTGCTTCACGGGGCTACTGAAAAATCTCAGCCATCAGCTGCTGACCCTTTCAGTTTTCCACTCAAAACTTGGTATGTAGAAAACTGCTAAAAGCATACGTTCAAAGGGCTGTGGTTGTTAAATACAAATAAAGAATCAAAGCTGTAATCTAGACATCTGGTTCTACCCGGCCTGTTACCCAAAGGGAACGTGAGGAAGATGGACCAGGAGTGGTGTCTGGGGGTGATGCCTTCATCCTCCCTTCGGCTGAGGTGTTTGCAAACAGAACTAGACCAAACCCAAAGGCAACTGCCTGCCACCACCCTTCTCCTCTCCCACCTGCCTCGCTTGTTACTGCACTGATAAAACAGGAGGGGGACTGCCCGCACAGACCGCCTAAATTGCCCATGTAGATGAGAGGGGGAGAGAATTGATGATCTCATCTCAGTTTTGGTGACTGTGAGATAAAAAATAGGGGAGGGGAGTTATTTGTCCCATACTAAAATTATAGACATTTTTCTTTTGTGATAAAAATCCTTCTCATTTTTTTTTTTGAACTGGATCGAGCTGGCTATTACCTAAGACAAAGCAAGGGCTAACTGCTTTCTTTTGCCTCCTCTATGTTCTAAGATGGCTGCAGGCACAGACCCTGACTCTCTTATTGCTGTGAGCCTGGCGGATACAGCTCTCCCTGCCCACCTGCCTGCAGGGACCAGCCTGCTTCCTCATCCCCACCTTCTCTCTGCAGCAGTCTTCAAATGGCTACCACAGAGAAGGCAAGAGACCTCCCACATCTTGTTCATGTGTAAGCACCCTTCCTCGGCTCCCTTCATGGTCAGATATGTTTCCTAAAAATTGCTTCCTTCCCAGCACGTGGGCTTTATGGGGGGTGACATGGGGTGGGTAGTGGCTGATCGGTGCAAATATTCAGGCAAATTGATTGTGCCTGGATAAAACATCCAGACGTTTTTCACAATTGAACTTTCAACCAGATTGGTTGAAGGCAAAAACTCAAGTCAGAAAGGCCACCAGAACAGGACAGGAATGGGCAATAGAAGGCTAGAGGGGCAGCAGCAAGTGCTACATATTTCTATCAAGGAAAACCTGGGTTTTTAGGTTCTGCCAAATGACTCAAAATTCACTGCAGCAAAGCTCCAGAGATGAAAGAAAGGGCAGCGTTGAGGCTGTTTTACCCGCGGCTGTTTGGTGAAGCTGCAGCCAGAATAAGGCTAGCAGCTCTCCTTTATTCCAGCGCTCTATTAAATGTAAATGAAGAACCATCTAATCTCTGCCAAAATTAATTCTGACATGAGGAATGAGACCAGTCCTTCAGGCATCATTAGGATCCCATGATCTAGTGTTTCTAAAAAACCTCCATGTTTTCTTTTTCCAAAGTGCCTGCTTATTGTTACAAGGGGACAAAATTCTCTAATACTTTCCTTATTCTAACACTGAAAATGCCACCGTCTGGCAGGCTTTTTCTGCCCCCTAAGTTGGGTACCTTTCTCTATCTGAGGTGTTTGGGATTTTATTTTCTCCTCCAAATTATAAACATTCTCAGATGAAATATCTAAGCAGGCAGAAAGATAAATTGGGATGCTGCCCTTGTCATCTTTCTCCTGGCTCCCCAAATAGGAAAGGGAGAAACAAAACAAAACAGGGTCTACCTATTATATTTTCAAGTGTTTTCCCCAGCGTGGACTCACTAAAATCAGAGATTGCCATTCCCGTATCTCTGCTACAGGCAGAATCGCCCTGCACAGCATCAAGAACAAATCCCTGCCTGGACTTGGCGCAGCTAGGAGGCTGCAATTGCTCTGGCTGGAGCAGGCTTTGCCTTTTGCCATGCACCTTACCACCCCAAGACCCCCCTCCTCCCAGAGGAGGCTGCAGATGTGGCAGTCTGCTCCTTAATCCTCTGAGTGTAGAAAACAAAGTGGTTTTCTCTGTGAATGCTGCTAATTCACCTACCACAAAGCCCTAAGTCCGGCTGGTTTGTTGTCAGCTGCCGGCTAGCCGGCTAATAATCATCAAAATTACCAGCGTCTGTAACAGTGTGTCAACTGGGTGAGGGGAGCAAGGGGCCTGGGAGGGGGGTCCTAAACTGCTTGGATAGTGTGTATCCTGGAGTCGGGTGGGGAATGGAGGATAGCTGTCCGTGCTCCATCCAAGGCCGCCGGGGTCCCTCTCAAAAACGACATCACTTCTAGCAGACATTGTGTGTGTGATGACTGCACAAAGGCAGAGGAGATGAGAGCTCAGACCCTGTCTTCTGCTCGCTCCCTCTCAAGCAACCTGCATTTATGTTCCATACCACAAGCGAGCCCTAACGCACTAGAGAGGCAGTGAGAACGGTGGCACCTGGCATGTCTGCGTGCGTGTGCGTGTGTGCTTCTGCTTTCATCCCCAGGGAATCTCACAGCTAACCTTGGATGTATGCATTTTACTCCTTTTTCTCTTGCCCATTCCCAGAAGTCAAGCTCTTTCCATCTCTAAGAAAGCATTTGGAATGCTTTCATTTCCCTTCTGGCCCATGCCAGAATGCTTTTGGGAGCTTCAAGCAAGCAGAGTAAGTTCCTTTGCTTGAGATCAAGGGAGGATTAGAGATGAGGCCAGAGGTGGGATGGGAGACTCAGACCTTCCTGATTCTTGCTTGACCTGAACACAGGCTCAACATCTTGGTCCCTGATGCTTCCCAGCCCTGCGACACAGCCTTTGCTGCAGGGGTTCCTATGTTTGGGCCTGCTGGCTCTGTGTCCCTCCAGTTCTAAGGCCTCACATGTCCCCTGGCATGGCACATCTGACCTAGACACTGACCTTAAAGAAAGCAAAATTTTCAACAGAGTGTGTGTGGCAGACCACTTGAAAAGCCTTCTGGCCACCGGAGCTAAGAACGAGCCAGGTGGACCAGCTTGAGGGTTAAATCTCGTCTCACCCTACAGAGGGAAAGAGAGAAGCCAGCAACTAGCAGGTGATTGGCTCGGCTTCCCTTTCACAGTCCTCCTGGTAGAATAAAGCAAGATGAAGACATGGCTGGAGGAACATGGCCTGCAGGGAGGGGCTAAGATTCTCTCATCACTCAGAGGTGACAACTGCCTGCTCCCCAAACCCCAGTAGCCCCTGTCCATTTCAGAGGTCTCTTCCTTTCTCCTACCACACGACTTCTCTGCAGAAAAAAAAAAAAAACCTGAAAACATCTTGTTCTTTTACCATAATTAAAAAGCTGTCAGGGAAATGGCATGGCTGGTTTTTTTCTGCTGTAGTTAAGACTCCTCAGGATTCTTCCTTTCTGTCATTTGCTAAAGTGGCCCTTTCTCTGCCTGAAATCAGCCCCTTTAGTGATGGAAATTTTAGCTGGTAGTTGAGAGTTCTAAGTAAAATCCTAGCCTTGCGAGGGTGGGGAGAAAAATCCATATTTTGAACCAGACTGTGTCTGCTTTGAAGCGGGGAGCGGACCGTATCTACAGCCTCCTCTGGCTCTGCATCCCTGTCATCGTCAGGGTCCACAATTGAACAAAACACAGAAGCCATTTTCCCTGTTGACTTAGCTACGGGGCAAGAGGAAGCTCTTTAAGAGGAAGTGTATAAGTTCGATCAGGGAAGATAAAATCCTAACGCCTTTAATGCTCGAAGGGAAAGCACTGTGTGTGTGTGTGTTGCTGTCGCTGCCAGCCTTCCTGCCACAGGCTTGCAATAAAGGTGTAACTTATACACATAATTAAAAACCTTGTTTCCAGCTGAGTGTCACCCAGCTGTAGGGAGGGTCATTTCTATGTGCTGTCACACCGAGAAGGGTCTTTGTGCAGTAACGTCTCACCCTGTGACATTGTTATTCTTGTCCTATTAACTATTACAGAGCTTCAAGCAAGGCACATTGCAGGTAGGTGACATTATAAAAATAATAATAATAATAAAACCTAAGGGATGCTTAGCTCTCTCAGCTGCTAGAAGTGGACATATATTCAAATGCACACTAGGGGTGGGATTCCTAATGTCCATCCTACCTTCAAATATTTACTCTTTACAGAGACTCACATGTCAGGAGCTTTCACAATTAGCATAATTTCTTTTTCCTAAATATATATCTCAGAAAGGCCTGTTACACAGAGAGCTTAATTGGCAGGCTTCTGGGTTTCTAGAGGGTATGCTCGTATCTGGCAAGTCAGGATGTCTATCCATGACTCCTTCGGTTAAATCATCATTTGTCAATATAGCTCCGAGTGACTCCAGGCTAAGGTGTACAATCAGCTTGTGTCACTAAGCACGGCGTTGTTCAGGCTCTAACCACATAGCCATTCATGAAGCGTGCCAACAACGAGGCTGTTTGTGGCTTGTTTACTAGCTGGACTTCCTTTCTTGTTCCTGTCTCTATGCCCCACACCTTCCATTCCCTGTCCAAAGGAAGCAAAGTGACTAAGCTACCAGTGCACCATCCACATTCTGGAATCACAGGAGACGGGGAAAACTGCTTGCTCCACTGGTGGTTGCAGGGCCAGCACAGTCCTGAGCAGGGAAGAATGGGAGTGAGAAAAATGGGCAATGATGGCCCAAATTGCCTTCCCTGTCCCCCTCCGTGTCCCTGCCTATTGCTAGGGGCTTCATTATTTAAAATGTGACTCTTTCCTCATTTTTGGCCTCACAGAACTCTTTATTAAAATGCAAATGTCCCTAAACAGTAACCTTATAAGCCTTTGGCAGCTAATGGGATTAGCTGAACAGAACACAGCCACCTGCAGGCCTGTAAGGAGGCCTGGGCCAAATCCCCACCTCTCAGACTCACTCTGAGCTCATCCCTGTGTAGGGAAGGAGAAATCCAGGCAACCCCATTTCAGTCCCCTTTGAAGGGTGGAGATTTAAAAAGAGAAATCAAAGTTCAGAATTCTATAAACCTGAGTTTTGCTTATTATAGAAAGCTCATTAAAGAATTCTTTCAGTTCAGTCATCTGAAAGAAACCGCGTATTTCCAGAGAAAAGCCTATATGCATGCATGTATGTATGTTTTAACGATGCATATATGTATATATGGAACCCACCCAGACTGAACATCAGAGACAGAGATTAAGATATACTATTCCAAGGGAAATATATAGGTAGCCTATAAGTGTTTGTGAATGGAAAGCTTAAAACAAATTCTAGATATTTTTCATTCTACAGAATTAATGATAGTGTTTGAATACAGACTTTCTATCGGATTTAGGGACCAGGTAAAAGAGGCCTTCAGTCCAGACTCTAAGACGGAGGACTAGAGCTAAGGTGGAGGGCTGGCCAGGAGCTAAGATGGAGGACTAGAGCTAAGATGGAGGGCTGGCCAGGAGCTAAGATGGAGGACTAGAGCTAAGATGGAGGGCTGGCCAGGAGCTAAGATGGAGGACTAGAGCTAAGATGGAGGGCTGGCCAGGAGCTAAGATGGAGGACTAGAGCTAAGATGGAGGGCTGGCCAGGAGCTAAGATGGAGGACTAGAGCTAAGATGGAGGGCTGGCCAGGAGCTAAGATGGAGGGCTGGCCAGGAGCTAAGATGGAGGACTAGAGCTAAGGTGGAGGGCAAGAGGGCTGTGCCCAGTATGAAAATACTCTAGAGTATATCAAGATCTCTGGTTACAAATCATAAACTTCTCCCCATCCTACCAGCTAAATAGCTGTCCTTAACATAGACAGAACATTTTAAGGTTGAGTGGAAGAATTCAGAGCCAACTCCTTGAGGGGGTTTCAGTCCTGAAAGGTATACTTTGGTCCGCACCAAGCAGGAAAGGAAAGTGAGAGCTACCTAAAGGTAGTATTTAGTACCGTACCTGACCTGGCATCTTCTGGACCCAAGCCTACACCCTCAGCATGGCTGGGACTTTCTAGACTTCACCTCCTACTAAAAGACCTCTTCTGGTCCTGTGACAGATGAGTTATCAACGCTAAGGTTTACCCTATGACCACGGGAGCTTCAGTCAGCACTGCTCACACAGAAACCCTCAGTCTCAGGTTGGCATGGAAAGAGGAAGGGTTGGTTGGACTGTGGATGGCTAGATGCAGATGTTTATTTTGACCCGAGAAGACAGATTCTTCCAGGTGGTCTGCAGCTTAGTTATGGCTCTGCATCTGTGAGCAGTGGTATCTGCTCTCGTGGGATGCCTTCCCAGAAATCTCCTACCATTGTCCGCTTCCTGGGTCTGTTTTTAACCACAGGACCATCAAGGGGAGCAACCATGTCTTAGAATCTGACTTCCCCAATGGGGAAGGGCACATGTCAAACCTTCAGTATATGTCTATTGAATGATTGAATGAATGAATAAAAATGCCCAATCAAGGCAGACTCACCGACCCGGGAAGGACTCATCCTCTTGCGAGGCGTGATGGACGTGTGGGCACCTATTGCGTGCATAGTGAGGCTGCTAGGGGGGCAGAAAGGAGACAACATTTGACACACAAGCTGACTGGAAATTTGGGGCAACTTATCAATGAGGGAAAATGGGCTCATGTGGATAGCACATTAGATGGTTTCCCATGTTCTTTGCCAAGGGGAACAGAATCTTCCTATGAGTAAACCTGAGCTCTGCCAATGGTCAGAAACGTGAGACTGACTGGTGACAGCTGCTCTCAGAGTGACTCTCTTCCTACGTCAGGCCTGTCAATTTTCTGCTAAACTGCCATTCAACACTTCCCACCAATCTTCCTAAAGAACCACTGTGACACCCCCTACCCCCCAGTGATTTCAAAATGTCACAGAAGGCTCATTGTGTGCGTGTACTTTTGGTGAGTTCCTTCTCTTGGCTCTTAGAACAGTGACTGCGCGCTCCCCCTACCCCACCCCAAGCCATCTTCCTAAGTCTCAGAGCAATACAAATTCAGCTCAAATCAATTAGCAACACATGTCTAACTCTTGGCACTTGCTGGGGAGGATGAAGAACTTTTCCAGGTGGGGGAATCTGAATCATGAGAAGGAGCTCAGCGGGGCTAGCATGGAGTCCCTTTCTCTCTGTGGCTTTGCTTCAGTCTAAAGGCCCAAATGTAGAAGAATAGGGTCCTAGCACAACCAACTGGGGCAGGATTGTGTAGGGTTTCTGTTGTTGTTTGTTTTTAAACTTGACCTAGCGAATAAAGCACAGGGCACAGAAAGGCAGCCGAGAGAGTTCTCACTGCAGCCAGGAAGCTGAAGCTGTGCTCTCTTGACTTGTGTCTGGCTATGGTGTCTCCCAGCCTGTGCCCTGACCCCAATGCAGAGCCATCAATCTGTCCTGTCTCCTCTGGCTTAACTCACCCCCCCCCCTCTTCTCTTCCTTACTGGAGAGAATTATCTTCCCTTTTCAACTGAAGATACCCCAAGAGAATAAAAGTTGTTTTTCAAAGTGGGGTGGTGGGGTGGAAGAAAGGACGGAAGGGAGGAAGGAAGGGGGAAAAGAGATAGATAACAATGCCTATATGGGACCTAACTGGAGCCAAATTCTTGAGGCCATCAACCTGTAAAGGTCTCAGGATTTCCTTGATTTCTGGAATGTATACTTAATGTACAAAGTGTTCACGTTTAACCTTAGGTTCGCCCTGGCTTTGTTCTGGGTAATTATTAAATCAAAGGACTCACGAAGATAGGGTGGGTTGTTTTGTTTTTCTGCTTTTGACAAAAACGTCTGTGGTGTGCCAGATTGTTTAAAACAAAATAAACCAAAAGCCCTAGTGAGTGAAGAAACATGGAAACACTTGGAAAAGCTGGTTGTGGGGTGGGGGTGGGGGGGCTGGGGCAGGGTAATCACAACTTAAAAACGCGACAGGATCATTTCAGTTCAGCAAAGAGACTCTGAAGAAAGTAAATAGGGCCTTTTGGGAAAGAGAAGCTAGTGGCCAGACCTCAGAGGACCATGGTGGCTCCATCTTGCCTCCACCCACAGCCTCCTGGTCCTTACTTTCCCACATGGGTCCTAAAATCGAGCCATGCTCCTGAGCCTCCCTGGTTAAGCTAAGTCAGCCTTCAGCTGTGTGGAACTCCAGCTCACTCTCAGCTGTCTCCCCCTGCCTGGGCAGCTACTATTATTACTTAAACTCTGATCTCCTCCAAGACCAGAAGTTTCCACAGAGCAGGGACTTCATCTGGAGTTTAGTGCTAAACTTGGCGAAGGTGTTTCTCCTATTTTCTTTCTTCTATCCCTTGCCTTAACTTTGGTTTTCTTATTTCATTTCTGTGCTTAGTTTTCTCTCTTCCTTTGTACCTCTCTCCCCTTCCCTCCCACCCCGCAACAATAAACTGTCTGAGGGAGTTGATCTTAACTTACAAATGCCTCTCAAGGACCCTGGGACTTCAAATGCTTGGAAAAGAGAAAGAGAGAGAGAAGTGAGGAGGGGAGAGGAATCCCTGTTTACCCACCCCCTCCCCTACTGGAGTGAAAAGGCTAAATTAAGTCAAAAATGAGTGGAAAGGTGACAGAATGTGGGACCTGGCCTTTGGGTGTGTGCTTAGGTCGGGGAAGCCAAATAAAACCCCTGCAAACCCTGGCTAATAAACACAGGCTACACATCAGGAGGAGGAGCCAGAGATAAGAAGTAAAATCAAAGGAGAATAAGGGGCGGGGCTGGGTTGGGGACACTCTTGTAATCTTAGAAAGCCATTTTAACAATAAACATAAAATAACTCCTAAAAGAAAAGGGGCCAGGCCAAGTGTGTGTGGGGAGTGTGGGTTTTCAGTCCTGTGGAAAGAGAAAGAGGGCATTCTCTTCCCCCCAAGAAAGCCTAGGGGGCTCTAGGAGATCATGGGCTCTGACAGGGGAAGGATTTGTGTGTTTGGAGGGGGGCATGCAAAAGAAATCCATCAAATTACAACAGATCAAAACCTATGTCTCCTTCCAAAGCACAGAGTGCCTCCACTGGTGTTCAAACTAAGCACCTGGGGACCCCAGATAGGATGGCACTCCTCCCAAGGATACCCTTGAAATGGGGGGCTGTTTTCTGTTTGGGTTTTCTACATTTGATCTAGAGAATTCTACCAGTTCCTACATTTGCAAGCCGACCCAGCTATTCAGAGCTCTTTGCTGACCTCTGGTGGGTAGGAACTCCACTGTCCCAAAGAAGGTGCTAGAAGGGTTGCTCACCTTACTCTAACTTTTGGGGAGGGGTTAATAGCTTGCTGCCCACCTTGAGGGTCACATATCAGAAGCCCTGGGGGGGGGGGGGGTAAAGGGTCAAGAAAAGCCTTTTAAAATCTTTAGGAAAAAAAAGACAAAATACTGGGCAAAAGGGAAGAATGTTATAGGAAAGTTTTAAAGAAAAATTTGAATGGCAGAGTCAGGGAAATGCTTGCCTTCATTAATACTTTTGATTTTGTTCCTCTGACTGTTATGTTTTAGAAGAGCAATAGAGGAGGTGGCATACCAGCATGGAGTGCCGAGGCTGGCCTTAGTGGGAAAGGGGTAAGTTCCTAGCAGAGAAGCCTGTGGCCTTCCTCAGCGGCTTGTGGAGCAAACAGGGCAGCAGCATCAGGGTAAGTGCAAAGGTACCATCCTTGGAAACAATGGACCACAGTGTCTAAAATGTCCTCTCCTCCGTTGTCTATCTTTTTCCTAGCCTTCAACTTAGTGGAAGAAGATGAACTCCTGAACTCTGCTGCTACCCAAAGTGGTTCCCAGGTATGAGGACCCAGAAACGATTAGCCATTTGTTAAAAGACAAAAGATGGCCTAAAGTGTTTTTCCTACATCATTTGCCATATTGGTAGGGACACATTCAAAAGTTCCCGTCTACGATGCCTAGGGTACTGGCAAAGTGCGTATGTGCGATGCCTAGGGTGCTGGCAAAGTGCGTATGTGCGATGCCTAGGGTACTGGCAAACCTCCTCTACTCTAAACTTCTCTTAAGAGAATTTAAAAAAATTCTAAAATCAGAAACACCCCCACCCCCTTTTTTTCCCTAGAAGAGGAAAACTGGGATCTAAAGGGACAAAAAGATGTGTGCAGGGTCTCAGAACTGGCTCCTGACAGAATAAGGGCTCACCATTGTTAATCAAAAGATCAAAGCCCTGAAACTGGAGGCTGCTAGGCTATATCCCATTGTATTTTATCTTTCTGACCTGCCTAGGGCCCACAAAGTTCCCAAAGTGGGGTTATTTGTCCCCAGATGTCAATTGCTAACCTAAAAAACCTTAAAATATATATATTCCTAGGCCTGGAGCGGGGCTACATTCCTAGGAAAAAAGATGAAGGGAGGGGGCCCAGAGTGCTGCCTGAGGCAGGCGCAGGCGCGAGTTTTCTGAAGCCAGGCTCTCAATTGTAAACGCCGAGCGCCATCTGCCAGCCAGTTCTGAACAGCTTTGCTTTGTTAAGTTTTTCCTGCTTCCAGCCTTAAACGGTGGGTGGGTGTTCTACTTTCTTTCTGTTAAAATGGATGTGTATTTTATAAACTCTGCTCCGAAGTGCTACCCCCCTACACAAAAAGATCCTACTTTAAAAAAAAAAATCTGAAAATAGAAAGAAAAATAAAGTAGGGAGAAAAAAAAAGAAAGAATGGGAAGAGGACAAACAGATAAAATTCCTCAGGGGCTTTTACTCCTTCCCCGGGTTCTGCACTCTGTGAACTTGGGGTGGAAATGAGATGGACCCCTTCTCTCCCTAAGGTAGCCATGCTGGTCTCTCCTCCTCCCTGGAGATTCCACTCCCTCACTGGAACCTTCTTTAACGTGTGATCTCACAGGAGTTCGGGGTGAAGGTCTTTGCTTCCTGTCACCTTGAGTTTCGGGGTGAGCCTTGGCTACAAGAGTTTTAGATTTGTCTGCCCAATAAGTATGAGTTTTCTGCTTGGACCCCACTTTCTGTAATGTTCCTGCCCTAATCCCACCTTGGTAATACTTTATATACATCAAGGCGGGCATAGGATGTCTCCGGCTTCCTCGTAAACAACTCAGCAAATTTGGTTCCTTTTGACCATGGCAGAACCTCGGGTCAACCTGAAGCCTTGTCAATACTTCAAGACTCATCGACAGCTTTTCTACATCACTTGACAAGTACACGGAATCCTAAAATCAACCAAGGTTCCAGGAAATCCCCCCTGGCCTAAGCCGGTGCTCTCTCCATCATCCTGGGACCCTCTTCGGAAGCTGGGGCTCCTCTGCTCACCCCACCCCCATTATCAGACAACCTTCTCGGGGAAGGCCACAATGTGGAGTCTCATGGGAAATTTCCAAATACTCCCACTAGAGAGAGGGGTCCCTCTTAAGTGTTCGTCTTAAGTCCTCACTTGCATGTCTGCTTGGTGAAACAAAATGACTTGCGCTTCCCTTCTAACAGCTGAAAGGAAAGAACCTGAAGCCGCGTGACACTAACGGATAAACAGCCCAGAGGGTTTTGGCTACCCAACTTTAAAAAAAAATTCCCCCTAACATCTGGCATTGGATTTTGGGTTCTGCCCTGAGTCTTCTAAGCATTTCCTTGGAAAGATGTTGTACTTGGTCCCAGGCAAAGTCTCAAAATCAACATTCTGAGGTTTTCCCCTGAGTCACTCCTAGGACCGCTAACTGAGGAGTTTTCCTGTTAGGGCACTTCAGTAAGCAGAGCCTGGGACACTCAGGTGAGTCTGCAGAAAGTTCCCATTTCAAGCGATACTTTCCCACCTTCCACGGCTAATTTTGAGGTATAAAAATCTTCTCTTCCTTAAGAGGGGAAAAAAGATAGGGAAAGTCTTATTTTTAAAAAGTCAGAAGCTGGGAGTGCAATTCGGGAACAGCATGGCATGAAGCCCTGAATTTAATCCCCAGCAGACAAAGAGAGAGGTAAGGCACAAGCTGGGGAGTGTGTGACAGCTGACCCTCATTCTCATGGGTAGACACAGGTATGGATGCTGATTTTAGATGGAGAAGAGACAACCATTTTATCGAAGATCAAGTACAACACTTTTGGCCAAGAAAATTCTTTGGTCGGTTGCTTCTATTGGCATCATTGTTTTCTTTCTAGAAGATCTTTCTCTTTCTCAGTGCAGCTATTCTGCTCTTCCTGCCACCACTCAAAGGTGACAGGTCACCTTCCCACGAATGGATGGCTGCCTTTGGAGTCCACATCCTCATGGTTGGTGTGCATAGGCTAACTCAAGGCTCTTCTAATGTCTGTAAGTACACAGAAGGTGCAAGCACGTCCCTTGTTGTCTAGACATCCCTTCTACAATAACAGGGTTTACTGGCACACTCCAGGCGGAGGTGGACAGGCTAACATGACATTAATTAATGCAACCTAACAAACACTGTGTTTGGCGGTGAAGGGTTAAAAGTCTACATGCCCCTGATACTGCCTGCCCATTGATTAGTTAGATATTGACTTATCAGCGTCCTAGATCAAGTCATTGTTTATTTGCCTGAAATAATTTCCTCTTCTCTTCTGCTTAGGGTCATCTAGGGGTCACTCTTGGAGATTTGTGGAAATTGCTCCTATCTAAGAATGCAACCCAAAAACATTAGTATACACATTGCTGACTGGTCCGGAGAGGGGCAACTTTTCTTCAGAGGACTTGTTTGTTGGTGTACAAGTTAGGCCATGTATATGTTTAGCATCCTCAGGGCTAGGATGGATTAAATCTAGGCAGCAGCTCTCAACCATGGGTGACATTTGGTGGTGACCAGAGTTTTGGGTTGTCACACTTATGTGTGGGGAGGTGGTGGGTGAGTGTGTTGATGATAGTGGGATGTCTCTGTGTATGGTGGTGATAATGAAGTATTCTGCTGATAGCAGTGGAGTATGGTGTGTGCAATGTGTGCAGTGGGGGCTGTAGGTGGTAGTGATGGTAGTGTGTGTGTGTGTGTGTGTATGTGTTGATAGTCGTGGGGCATCTCTGTGTGTGGTGGTAGTAGTGTGTGTATAGGTGTGTGTGTGTGTGTGTGTATGTGTTGATAGTTGTGGGGCATCTCCATGTGTGGTGGTAGTAGTGTGTGTATAGGTGTGTGTGCATATGTATGTGTGTGTATGTGTTGATAGTCGTGGGGCATCTCTGTGTGTGTATGTGTGTGTGTGTGTGTTAATAGTCGTGGGGCATCTCTGTGTGTGTATGTGTGTGTGTATGTGTGTGTTGATAGTCGTGGGGCATCTCTGTGTGTATATGTGTGTGTATGTATGTGTGTGTGTGTGTTAATAGTCATGGGGCATCTCTGTGTGGTGGTGGTAGTGTGTGTATGTGTGTATTGATAGTTGTGGGGCATTTGTGTGTGTGTGTGTGTATGTGTGTGTGTGTTGATAGTTGTGGGGCATCTCCATGTGTGGTGGTGGCAGTGTGTGTGTATGTGTGTGTATATATGTGTGTGTTGATAGTTGTGGGGCATCTCTGTGTGGTGGTGGTAGTGTGTGTATGTGTGTGTTGATAGTTGTGGGGCATTTGTGTGTGTGTGTATGTGTGTGTGTTGATAGTTGTGGGGCATCTCCATGTGTGGTGGTGGCAGTGTGTGTGTATGTGTGTGTATATATGTGTGTGTTGATAGTTGTGGGGCATCTCTGTGTGGTGGTGGCAGTGTGTGTGTGTGTGTGTGTGTGTTGATAGTTGTGGGGCATCTGTGTGTGTGATGGTAGTGTGTGTGTGTGTATGTTGATAGTTGTGGGGCATCTGTGTGTATGTGTGTTGATAGTTGTGGGGCATCTCTGTGTGGTGGTGGTAGTGTGTGTGTGTATATGTTGATAGTTGTAGGGCATCTGTGTGTGATGGTAGTGTGTGTGTGTGTGTTGATAGTTGTGGGGCATCTGTGTGTGTGATGGTAGTGTGTGTGTGTGTATGTTGATAGTTGTGGGGCATCTCTGTGTGGTGGTGGTAGTGTGTGTGTATGTTGATAGTTGTGGGGCATCTCTGTGTGGTGGTGGTAGTGTGTGTGTGTATATGTTGATAGTTGTGGGGCATCTCTGTGTGTGATGGTAGTGTGTGTGTGTTGATAGTTGTGGGGCATCTGTGTGTGTGATGGTAGTGTGTGTGTGTGTTGATAGTTGTGGGGCATCTGTGTGTGTGATGGTAGTGTGTGTGTGTGTATGTTGATAGTTGTGGGGCATCTCTATGTGGTGGTGGTAGTGTGTGTGTGTGTTGATAGTTGTGGAGCATCTGTGTGTGTGTGATGGTAGTGTGTGTGTGTTGATAGTTGTGGGGCATCTGTGTGTGTGTATGTGTGTGTGTTGATAGTCATGGGGCATCTCTGTGTGGTGGTGGTGGTGGTAGTAAGGTGTTCTGGTAGCAGTGGTGTGTGGGTGTGTAATGTGTGATGGCTGTTAATAATGTTGGTGGTTATATATGTGTGTGTGTGTGTGTCTGTGTGATGTGTGGGGGTTGTTGGTGATGGTGGTGGTTGTGTGAGTGTGTGTGTGTAATATGTGGGGGTTGTTGGTGATGATGGTGGTATTGTGTGTGTCTGATAACCAGATATCAGAGATGCTCGGAATATCTTACAGTGCATAGAAGGTGTCTCCCCCGCTGTGGCAAAATGTTAACGGAGCTGCTTGGAGAACCCCTCAGTTAACAGATCCCTTTAAATGTTCCTGAAATCTCAATGCATAGCTTAAAAGAGTAAGTCACTGCTTAAAATACAAAATAACGTGGGTCTGACTAAACTTTCGGGGTCCCTTTGGGCCTCCTCTTTGGGGTGGAGGCCGTGTGAGAGTGAAGCAGGCCCTCCCCCACCTTGCTGGTTTCCCTGTCCTTTCTCACTTGCAATATAAACCCACCACCTTCTTCTGCTTATACTGCCTCACCATCTAGTGGCCACCTGAAATATCAACCCATATTTACGGTCTCTGGGCTTTCCTATGGGCAGGAGGCCCCTGCACAACACGGGTGACTTTACTGAGAAGCTGCCTGAGCATACACTAGGCCCAGAAGAGCCACTTGAAATGCAAATGCCAGGAATTAAGACGTACACTTCCCACACATGTTAAAACAATCACAACAACTTAGGGACTAATTACAAATAAGCTTTGCCTTTCCTAAGAAGCAACCGTTCGTGCTTTGGTCCTGGCCCTCTAGACACATAGGAATGACCATAGATAATTATAGATTGAGTTATAGACAGTGCTGTTTTGAAAGGATGTGTTTGAATGGTCCTCAGCACCTATGTACTACCCCAGGGATGCCAGCTACCCTTTAACAGTTCATCCTTTGGGGGGGGGGGAGGAAGCCAGTGAGACCTGTAAGCTACTTATGCTGCCTTAGAAGTCAGGGATCAGACCTCAGAGATGGCTCTCAGGAGCCTGGGGGACTCAACATGTCTACCAGTTAAGCTGCAGGACATGCAGCTGCAGTTAAGTCCCCATTTCTTTTGCAGCTCTGAAAAACCGGGCTCATCTCAGTGCCTAGTTGTGGATTTTGTGTGTCATTGTGACTATGGATGTTGACAGTTGTTTCAAAAAAATCCAGTTTTGGACTTACCTGTGTGTGGGTTACCTGTAAGAATGTCTTCATAGTCGGTTACACATTAGTGACCAGTTTGACGAGAGGCAAACTGCTCACGTAAGGAGGAGGAGAGAGGTAGTCAGATCTTTTGACAGAAGGCACAGGCCAGAGCCAGCAGCTCAGGAGAGAGAATCCAGCTGACTGTTCTGATGTCTTCGTCAGCAGTGGCAGTGAGCAAGCTCGACCATGATACTCCTGAGAAGGTAGGTATATAAGCTTTCCCTTCCCCTTATCCTCTCATTAGACGGAGTCTCGAGCACTTGCTCCGCTCCCCTCCCCCCAAAAAACGTGTGTGACGGTGTCAGAAACACTGACTGACATCAAATTTTAAATCCCGTAACGATTTATATGGTTTTTGTACCTCTCTCCTCACCCCAAATCGAATCATTAAAATTTAGTAAGGTCCAAGGTTTGGGTCTGGTGGGCAGGAACTTTACAAGTCATGAAAAAAGAAAAAAAAAAGTTCCTGACTCCTCCTGAGCTTTAACAAACCAACTCTGTGAGGCAACGTGGGGTTGGTACCTCTAAGGATAACAGAAGCACACGTCCTTAGTTCCCGTGGTTCTGTCACAGTCACTTGCCTGGTGCTCCTCTTGGGTTATGGCTTCCAGGGTGGCATATGCAAAACACTTCCAATAATTTTAACTCGTCAGAGACCAAAGCATTCAAGCCTGTGATAGTTGGCAATAATTGAAAAGTTAACATGGGGTGGGGGAAGTCCTTACCTCTCTCATGGGGGTCTCGTCCTCTTCCTGTCCCAACAGCTGCTCTGCTTCATCCGCGATCTGGTTATGGGGAGGGAAACTAAAGACACTTTGCATGTAAAATAAGCACGTTCCAACCCCTGGGCTACGGAACAGTACTGAATTAATTTATGCACAGGCAGCTGATGGCAGCAGAGTGGGGGAGGAAGGGTAAAGCAAGAATGACAGATGATGGGGGAAGAAAAGGGAACCCTCTCAGGACGTCTTTCTTCCTCTTCTGCCACATTACCACAGGATTCTAAATTTGGCAAGGTGTCGTTTGTTCTATTGCTCGAGTTGACTCGTGTTTACAAACTGTCCAAAGAGTGAAGGATGAAATGTAGAGGCTGGAGGCACAGGGTGCCTAGGCATGAGTTAAAAATCCCTCGCTGAGAATATATGAGAAATAAAACCTCACTGGGAATAGAGAAAGGGGGAAAAGAAGTTGTAAACTCAACATTCGGGGGCTCTCACCCATGAAACGCGCTGGACTCACAGACAATAAACGCTTCCTCCAGGGTCTGTCCCTTCTCTAAGGGAATTAAGAAGGAGTCTTTGGAAACTAAACCCCCTCTGGCTAGCTTGTGTTTGAAACTGCTCGCTCGTATTCTTAAGCTGCATAAAGACCTCAAAGAGTCTTCATCTGAAATCACAAAAGAAAGGCCAGACCCATTTTCTTCTCATTCCCTCTGAAGAGCTTAATCCTAGGTCAGGGGTCCCTAGGTCAGGGGTCCCTAGGTCAGGGGTCCCTAGGTCAGGGGTCCAAAGGTCAGCCTAGGACAAAGAATGCCTTCCATTCAGTGGGTTAAGGAACTTGCCAAGGTGGGTGTCAGGACCAGATCCTGTGTGTTGCTGGGAGACCCACAGATGGTGGAGCCCACTGCCCACTGCTCCTAGTTTCTTCCTTTTGGCCCTGTTGTTTCTATTTGAAAAACCTCTATCTTTTCTGTGAAGTTTTATTTTAAAATAAGAAAAACAAAAACATACTAACTTTAATTTCATTAAAACCCTGGGAGGGGAAAGGTGCATTTAACCTGTGTCATAGGTTAAGGGAAAAAAAAGTCCAAAAACTAATTTTCATTTGCTACTTGTGTGTCTCCTGGAAAGCACAGAGACATTTGAAAAGCCATGGCGTTGCTAGGAAGAGGGTGGGCACATTTTATTTGAAGGGGGAATTGATTTTGAAAACAAGGGGGTATGCCTAGAGTTGAGGGTTTCAGTTTTAATCAATGAGGCTATCCTCGCCTTTAATTTTTTAGCTTACAATAATTTTCCTGCATTAAACTAAAACAAAACAAGTGCTTTTCAAAATCATACACAGATTCTTGATAAGTGGAAAAATGGGACCAGGCTGTGAACTAAAAATCAGGATTTCTTCTTCTAAAACCAGGAAGAGAAACTTATTAGGGGCCCTGTAATCTTTCCTCCAGAATTTGGTATACGATAGCATTCCCCACTCAGGAACATAAACATAAAAGCAAGGGCATCACAGTTATTATTAATTAATAACAATATTAATATTAATGATATTAAATGATAGTGATTAATAAGCATATCATTATTAATTAATAATAATTGCTGCTGCTATTACTGATATTGATGTTGTTACAAGCTTGAGCCCTGTTAAAGAAAACTATTGAGAGACTCTTCTCTTATTTATTAAAAAAAGGGGGGGGTGCATTCTAACTTGTGGGATGGGGCTGGTGAGAGGAAGCAAATGTGGTTATTAATCCTCCATAACAATGGCTTTCCCCAAATGGACCGTATACATTTCGTGTTTATAGTCAGTGATCTCCCAGGGCCTGACTAGAATTCAGAAGGCAGCAGCCTGGTAGACACCTGTCGATAAAGGGGGGGTTGTAAGACCAGAGGAGCACCCACAACAGTCATGCCCCCAGCTCTGAGGATCTTTCTTACGGGTGTGGTGAGTGGGAGCTTCTCAGAACTAGAGGCCTGAGCCTCCTCATCTTCACCTCACAACCTTTGGGAGAAGAGAAAGGTCCCTAACCTTTAATCCTCGTGACTTGAATGGAAATGCCTATGCAGTGGGTGCTTTTATTGCCCACAACTGTTTTGAAGTATGAATGTGACTAGATGGAACACTTTTTTAAGTGCAAAGTGCAGTTAAACCTGTCACCATCATCACCATTGGCCACTAACAATGTTGAGAGCCTTGAGGTCCCCCACCCTTTTCAAGTCAGGAAGGGACACATGCAGGAGATGGTCCCAGTTCTGTATGTGTCCTCCCATCTTTTCATGGGAAATCATGTCAACGAACTAAAAATAAAATTACCTATTTAGGATAAAAATGTTTTTGAGAGAAATAGAAATTTCTTAAAGAGCCTCTGCAAAACATAGATGTTAGTAGTAGGCAGGCAAAAGCAAAGGCAAAAAAAAAAAAAAAGTAAAATTTGGTGGGGGGGGGCAATAAGCTATGCCCTTCCCAAGGCGAACAGTTCAGCAGAGGCATTCTGAATTCAGGGGGAAAAAAATGGCTGCATTAAAAAAAAAAATCACTTCGCACGTTGAGGTGCAGTACAGTATCGTACCACTTGGCAGCCAAATAAATTATTATACAATTAATTGTGATTTGCTATATAAATAAGGTACCACTACAGTGGTTATATTATGTATAGTGTTTACCTAACACAATTGTAATAAAGGCAGGAGATACTAAAAATAAATTCTGATCCAGTAGCCCCGCTAGAACCGAAGGAATAATACCTAAATGACGTTTTGAAAAGAAAAAAAAAAAAGAAAAAGGTTTAACCTTCAAAATTATTTTAAGCTAACAGCAACATGGAAACAGCCTGTGATTAGGTTATATTAAAACACAAAAACCTCAGCTCTCTAGACATTATAAAATTTTTATTAAATTATCTTTTTTTATCTATCATTTATCTTTAAAAATAATTCCAGCAATATGATATTTGGGCAATAAAAACAGCCTATGCACACAGAAAAACACTATTTTTTTTTTAAGCAACAGATGGATATGCGTGGGGTAGGCGAAGAAGCATGTTATAGGATGGTCATTTGATCTGCATTTTCAGGGATCTGAAGGCTCGGATACTTTCTTTAACACGGTGGAGCTAGAGAGCTAGTATAAAAAAGTCCTGTAAATGCGAGTAAATCCTTCCCTTCTGTTTCTCCCCTTCCCCAGTCAGTAGCAGGGATCTGGATACAATCCCTGTCTTGTTACTTTAGCAAAATGAAAGTAGCCTGGTGGGGACTGCAGCCTGCTTTGGCAGACAGCAGTGCTGCAGTCTCATGGAGCAGGGGACGATGGGCATCTTAGCTCAGGCTCAGGCAGGGCCTAGGCTAAGGCTGAGCAGCCTGGCCTTCTCTGGATGCTGCTGCTTCCAAAAGTCTGTAATGACTGTCATCCACAAAGTATAGGCAGCATGGTACCAAAGTACCTCAACAAATGTGCTTCTGTTTTGGTTTAATTATCCCATCTAGGAAAAAAAAAATCTAGGGAAAGCAAGGGAAGCTTTTATTATTCTGAAAGAACCTGGTCCCAAACATGGGGTTTGGTGCAGAGAGCTGCATTAATGGGTACTGTAAGTCTCCGCCCCCCACCCCTTTCTAATTGGATTGGAGCTGGGGGCTAAGCAAAAGACCCAAATCCTGGTGCTGGAGGACACGTTAATGAAAATTTCCTAGGAAAACTTTATTTCTCAAATGAGGCAACTGAGGCCCCAGCAAGTAAGGGGCACTGTATTCAAATGTGCATAGTCACTCGGGCCTCTTATCTGCAGACATTGCCCCCCCCCACCCCCCCAAATCACAGGTCAGCTTCCCGGAGTATGGAAATGGGGACTGCAGCGAGACCAGAACCCTGTCATTGCAATGCCCTATGCTTTTCACATAACGGGGACATTTGTAAATTTCAAACTACTTCTTTTATCATGTGTTTGATTCAATGATCCCAGCAGTTCCCCAGGTAGGCACGAATAAAATGACCATCCCATCTAAAGTCACAATTTGTGAGAGGAGGCACATCGCAAGAGCACAGTCACGTCAGCAATGTTTTTAATAAACATCATCAAAGACTATCAAATATTTAGCAGCCAAACGTAGCACAGCCTCAGACACTATGGTCCTGAGATCCCTTCACAGGTTTTAGAGAATAAAGGAAATTAATCGGAGAGATTCACTCGTGAAGATTTTATTTAAGCCATAGATCCAGACTTTGTTAATTGCTGTTCTGATTAATCTGGCAAGAAGAATGAATGCCTCAGGTTGGAGATGAGAAGGCTGCAGCAAGGGGGGGGGGCTCTGGCTGTGGAATGAGGGGAGAGGTCTTGACGAGGGGAGGGGGCATGGAGAGCTGGGGAACAAGTTGAGCAGATGGGGGGGAAGATGAGAGCTTCCAAAGGCACCCATCTGGCTGTCATAACATTTGTTCAATCTTCATCCTAAAGTCTTTATTTTTTTAAACCCCAAACTGATTTAGAAAAGATCTTACCTTTGTCCTCTTTCCCCAGCTAAAGCTGCTTGAAAAAGAGTCACATGCAAACATTGACACAGTTCACAAGTCATAGTTCCAGCGCCCCATGCTTGTCCACACATTCATTATGCACTCAAAAGTATTTAATTTTTTTTATTTTTTAATTGCAATTAAAATACAAAGGCAACATTGCCCTCCCAGCAGAAGTCCCAACCTTTTCAACCAGGGCCCCTCCTACCATAGGCTGTAAAAATGTTAAGTGATTGATTGGCTTACCTCGGGCTCTTCGCTAAGAAGAAAATTATTTCATATAGTTTTTAAACTCAGCCACGCCCACCCCCTTAAAAATCAACCCCGTGTGTTTATAATGTGGCCTTGCCAAACAGGGCTAAAGTGTCCCCGTTCCTCCTCCCTCTTCCCTCCCCCCAGGTGGGCCCAGTGTGTGTGTGTGTGTGTGTGTGTGTGTGTGTGTGTGTGTGTGTGTGTGTGCGCAGAATACAAAATACAGACGTTGTTCACAACCCCAAAGCCCCAGATACCTGAGTGTCTGGTTTTTCAACCGTTAAGGCGGGAGGGTTTGACGTACGAATTGAGAAGTGAGGAAACGCTTAGCGCAAAGGAAAAAAAAGGGAGAAAAAACATACGGGGGGTGGGGGGGAAGGTTATGGAGGCCCGCGGCTACGGTCCCGTTCCCCCCCCACCCCGGCCTGCAGCCCGGCATATTACCCAGGATGCCCAGCCACCTTTGCCTGCGTATTTTCTCTCTGCTCGCTGCTGAGAGTCCGCGCTGAGGTTTCACAGAGTGTGCCAACACGGAAAGTTTTGCTCGCGCCATGGCGCAAATCACAAGGCAGCCCATTTTAGAGTACACATACACAATCGGCGGTACACTGAAGGTGCTATGGATGAAAACTGGGACACACTGAGCATGTCATGCACAGGCGGACACAGAAAATGGACACCAACACACACCAACAACAAGCTGTCTGAGTCGAAGCAGCCAGGCGAGGCGGGGGCGCGCACCCGGATGGCCCTAGCCCACCGCGGTGACAAACATCAAACTGGGGGAGCCCCGAAGGGCCCACCCCAGCAATTCCGGGCTCACCTCACGCCCCCGCCTGTCCAGCCTAGGATCGCTGGCTCTGGCGCTGGCCTCCGGCCGGTAACGACCCTCAGTGTGGCTCGGCACCACTTTTCTCCCTAAAGGGCATATACTTCTGCCACCCGAACCCTCGCAAAATCCCCTCTCCCACCCCCAGGGCAGAGTTGGGGTCCCTCCCTGGAACTTCTAGCAGGGTTTCCGGACCCCTCCTCCCTTGGTCAAGGACCAAGCCCCACCGGAAGGCCCTGCCACCCCCTCCCAGGGTGCCCGGGGCCGCCCTACAGCCCAGGGGCAGGAGCTGCCGCATTACCTAGAAGCAGCAGGCGGTGCGTACACATGTAGTCCATCTTCTCCTCCTCCAGTTGCTTGTCGATGAGCTTGCTGCGTTTCTTATCTGCGCGCTTCTGCTCTCGCATCTCAATGGCTTCTTTGCGCATCTGTTTGCGCCTCTCCTCGAAAGGATCCTTGGCCTTCCTCGGGCTGAGGGAACGGGATCTCTCGGAGAGACCGAAGCAGCTTCCAAAGGTTCTGGCGAAGAAGTTGCGCACTGGGTTGCATCCGACCGAGTGGCTCCGGGGCTGGCCGGGGCGGCGGTTTCGCCGCAGAAGCCACTGGAAGCAGCCGTTGGCCCCTTCTTCAGACTCATCACTAGAGGAGTCGATCTCGCAGATGACGGACGACGCCTCCTCGTACCTGCAGCAGCTTCGGCCACGCTCGTACTTGTCTGGCCAGGCGGATGGCCTCGGAGCAGGCCTCGGAGTAGGCGGATCAGCCACCTGGATCTCGGGGCTGGGGGGCCTAAGGTGGGCCCTGCTTGGGGCGGCAGGGATTGTTCTGCCGATAGCCATTGCTCGGGCGTCAGAGATTGAGTAGCCTGCAGCGACTGCCCGGGCAGCAGAGGCTGCCCGGGCGGCGGCAGCTGCGCGGGCAGGAAGGCATGCCTGGGCGGCGGGAGTAGCGGAGAGTGACCTGGCTCCCCAGACCAGAGGACCTGCATAGGCTGCCCTAGCGGCGGTTGCCCTAGCGGAGGCTGACATTGCTGGGGCTCCGGGGACTGCCCCGGCAGCTGGATGGGCTCTGGCAGTGGGGATTGGCCGGGGAGCGGGCTCCGGAGGGGTGATAGGGGCTGCCCGGGCGGCAGGCTCCGCCAGGGTGGCAGAGACTGCCGCGACTGCGGGCTCCACCTGAGCGGCAGGGGCTGCCCCGGAGGCAGGCTCGGCCTTGGTGGCTGGGACTGCCTCGGAGGCTGGCTCGGCTGCTGGAACTCCGGCTGCTGGAACTCCGCTGGCTGCTCCGCCGTCGTCTTCAGGCTCGGCAGGGGTGGCTGGGGCGACCGGGGCTGCCCCTCCGTCAGGCTCAGCTCGGACAGCAGGGGCTGCTCCGACTTCTTGTTCAGAATCGGTCTGGAGATCCGTGGGTGTTGCTGGGGCCGGAGGAGATCCGCTGGCGGCGGCGGCGTCAGGTTCAGGTTCGGCAGCGACGGCTTGGGCAGCAGGGGCTGGCTTGGCATCCATGGCTTCTGGCTCGGCGAAGGATCCGTCTCTTCTCTCCGGAGAAGGGACTTTTCCTTCCTCCGCAGCTGCGGTGGTTGGGCTTCCTTCCATCTCGGCTGCTTCTCGCTCAACTGGGGGTCTCTCTGCGCACTGGCTCTTATCTGGGGCTCCGGAGACTTCGATGGGCGGGCCATCACTTGCGATTGGGGGGCCGTCCATATTGACAGTGGTGTCGTCGTCGACCCTAGTGGAGGCTCTGCCAATCTCAAGCGGGGGTCTGGAGATCTCCATTGGGGGGCTGTCGCATGCGAAGTTAGGAGGAGATCTGATAGCCTCGCTGAATGGTCTGTCAATGGCGCTGTGGACCCAGAGGGGAGGCGCGTTCTCGGCGGGAGCGAGGCTGAGCGCCCTCGGGACCGCGGCTGCCGGGAACTCGCCGCCAATGCCGATTTGTGGGATGACGTGGGGGAGTCCAGGGGGTGGGCTATCGCCCCCAAATTCTTCTCCCTCAAGCCCAAATGGCACAGATTCTTCCGGTGGAGGACTGTAGTCATCTCGGAAGCCAGCGTTTGCAGATCTGAGGTTCCCGGGCTCCGCGGGAAGAGCTTTGACGACTCCTGCCTCCGGACCTCCTGGAGCAAGGTCTGGGACTTGCAAGCGCAACTGGCTACGGTCTTCCTGGGCAGGTTCGTTGAACTCAAATGGCATGGTTTCTTCTGGTGGGGGGCTGTAGGTTCCCAGGTCTGGGTTCTCACCACTGGGGGGCCTGGGCTCCAAAAGCGCTGGATTAAAGGCTTTGATGCCTGTTTGGGTCCCAGATGTTCCAAGCTGCTCCAAGGTGGGCCAGAAATCGTTGAGGCTGGACTGTTTGGTCTCAAATGGCATGGCTTCCTCTGGAGGTGGGCTGTAGTCTCCACCCACTCGGACCTCCTCGATGCCCTGGTTGAGGCCCTGGAACTCAGATTTGGAGACTTCAGGGGTTCCAAGGACCTCAGTGCTAGTCTCGTCGGCGACGGGCTCATTGTCAGACGGTTCGGTCTCCATTTCTTCGGCTGGGCTAGGCCCAGCACCGGGGGCAGCTGCCCCTGCGGCCTCCAAAGGTTCTTGCTCGGGCTGCTCGCCGACTTCAGCGGGGATATTGTGTTGTCCTGGCATATTGTTGCCGTGGAGGCAGTTGCGCATGCCCATAACACTTTGGCGGTTTTTCAAAATAAATTTGGGGCCCCGTAAGACGGAGCACCCAGCCAAACTAGGGTGAAAAAAAATTTTTTTTTTAAAAAATTCAAGAATTGGCTGGAAAATTCTCCAGCCTCAGTTTCCAACTTTTGTAAAGACAGGTGCTCAGGGTCTAAAACCCCAAACCATGGCTGAAGTCACTTATTTCTTCCTGGGAGAGCCTGGAGACTTCCTAGTCAACTTTATCCGTTCAGACTGCGGTCCGCCAGCCACGCGGAGGCTTTTTCTCTTCTTTCTTCTTACTTTGTTAACTTTAGCCCCGCCCTCTTGGCATTCCAGAGCGTGCCGATTCGTCTCGAAAATCGTTAGCAAAACTCTTTCTCAGCCGCCAGAGGACGCCGGTCTCAGTGTTGAGCCGGCTCCGGGAGGCTGGCTCCCAGTGCCAGCCGTTCCCGACTTTGGGTAAGGGGGCTGATAATCGCAGGCCTGACAGGGACGTTCGACTCCTTCCTCTTCTCTCCCGGACTGATGCTGAGGCTCTCTTGCTCGCTTTTCTTCTGGCCAGAGAGAGAGCACGCTCTCCTGCGTTGCTGGGACACGTGACGTAAGGCGTGGGCATTGGTCTGTCAGAGCACAGGCGCTGAATCCCTCCCTCCCCATCCGGTTCTTCCCGAGGGGGAGGAGGGACTGCAGGAGGGCGTTACTACCCAAGATTACCCCAGTATGCGGCAAACCCCTTATCCGGAGACCCCAGACTCAGGCAATTATGCATACTCAGCTCCCAGTCGGGAAAATGAGCCTTTAAGATAAATGTAAAGGGATAGAGGCACGCGCATAAAAAAAAATGCGACAGGTGGGCGTGAGCCCACCGGAAGAGCAGAGAAGGGGCAAAGGGTGAGGGGCTGCCAAATGCGAACGTGCAATTTGTTTTTTAAAAATGCTCCGGAGTCGTTTTATTTTAATTCATTTTATTTTTTATGTTTTTGTTTGCTGTTTGTGAAGAATAGCTCCGGTAAATCCCTTCAATATCCCACCGTTCCCCGTTGTACTTCGGGGGGTCTTAGTGGTGGCCTAGTGTGATGTATGCAGTCAGGGCTCGCCTTGTTTATGTGGATGGTGACGCAGTAGAAATAAGGATCTCGGCGGTGCACTGCGGAAAAATCAAGCGAAGACCCCTACGCAGTCCCTGTGGTTGCCGCGGCCGTTACCATGCAGATAGGGGAGAGGGTACGGGGCTTACCGGAAGACCCCTATATAACACAGGCCTCCGACTTCTGCTTTCTGGGGGAGGGTTAAAGGCGATTTCGGATGTGGTTGATAGTCGATTTGGAAGGGTCTTAAAGACTAGACAAACCGATATGCATTAATCATCGACCAACCGTACCGCGGCACTAAGAGTGACTGAGCCCCACAGCTTCCGGCCTCCAGGGCCTGCCGCCGATTCGGTATTCAGTTCATTTAAACCCTCTCCATCCCCTTGTCAGCCCCGTGCCAGTCCCTCTCTTTCTCGTGTGAGCACTGTGGAGAGATGCTGTTCTTTGAACTACAACAGTACACACAGACTGCATTAAGCGCGGCCACAAAGTCCACGGCTGCGCGCCCTTTACGGTGCCGCGGTTGGCTCAGAGCCGCGAGAAGTAAACAGCCGCATGGCCCAGTGGGCTCAGTGAATTAAACACAAAACGTCGCAGGGCTGGGGTCTACAGAGGAATTCAAAGCAGGGGCTGGTTTAAAAAAAAAATTGGCCGCTCTCAGACCAGAGCCTATAACGCGGCACGCGCACCAGTCGGCAATGGCGCGAGTCATTGTCTTTTTTGGCAATGCAGCCAGGCAGTGGGTAGGTGGTTGTCGGACCTGTGGGACCCTGGGGTAGGAGAAAGACTGTGGAGTCATACACGGGTAGATTGCAGCAATTATGCACCATGTAGCTGGCTGTACTGCAAGACACATGCGGGTGTACCGCGGCAAGCTCTACCTCTCCAAAGTCTAACGTGTCCCCTCTTCTCACTGCAGGCTCAGAACACTACTGTGCCCTACCTACAGCATCCACGTGGTCGCCCGAGTAAAGGAAAGCAGACAAAGTGGACCCCTAGTGAATCCCTGGGACCACCCGAAGGCGCGTGCCCTCAGCTCTACGTTCGACACGGTTCGACACACTCCATGCCGAATACTTTGAACTTTGGTCCAAAGTTTCGGTCAACTACTCCCACGCAAAATGGCGAAACAATTTGAACACACTCTGAATGGTCCAACTGAATCTCAACCACCAACCCACTCCCCTCCGACCCCAGCGTCAGGTCAGCTATTGGGCTGGGGTCACGCCAATCAAGGACGCCTGGCGAATGAGCGGGGGGCTTCAGACCGGAAACCGGATATGGGTGGGAGGTCCAATAGGGGGCGCCGCGTTGGAACGCCCAAAGAGGTTGTGCTTGCTGGGTTGGTTGCAAGCGGTTGGCGGGCGTGCGTATGGCGACCAGGCCTAGAAGGCCACGGGCGCCGTAGGTGCCTTAAGGGTCAATCTTTTTAATGCCCTTAATCGCCAAGGCCAAGTGGGAAGGTCGGGGTCTCCCATGATCCACCCCTTGGGGTCATGATGGCGGTTGGCTAACCCTCTTTACAGAGATGGCTACCGCTGAGGCACCGCGAAGAAGCATTTCCAGGGCCTGGAGATGGTGATCCAGGCCCCTGGAGAGAGAGAGAGACGAGCAGGACAGAATGGACAGAGGTCATTTTCCAGGGATGCTGAACCCTGCACAAGGTGGAAGGTCAGTAGACGCTGAGGTTTGAGACCCAAGGAGACCGCCACGCGGCTTTCTTGGGCTTCCCAGGCCTCTCACACCCGCCCCTAAAGCACATTCATCAAAAAAAAAAAAAAGGATTCAGATTCTCTTTGTTCAGACATTCTGATGGTCTGTGGGAATCTTTTGTTCCACGCTTTTTCTCATATCGTGCTTTTCTGACTGGGAAAAAGAAACAGATCGTGCCAATCTCCTTGCGAAGGAGCAGAACGGCATGAAAATGAAAAGAGAAGGCCTCCAATCGGAGGGTTTGCAAAGACCGACCGGAGAAAATGGCGCCTCGAATGGTTCTCCATAGAAAGATGTCTTGACTGTGAATAGAAGGGGCGGGGCAGGGTGGGCACACCTTCACCTATCTGGAACAAAGAATCCTACAAAAGGAAGTGTGGGTCCCTGTCGTGTAAACGATCGAACCCCTTTGCTCCTATAAAAGCGGTGGGAAAGATGGGGTGGTTTAAAAAAAAAAAGCAACTGGATGGTCGTTCTGAGGCATCCATGGAGCATCCGGGCTATTTTGGCAGGAAGTGAAAAGGAGGAAATGGATTAGATGGTAAAAGGTGTGTTTTCTCCCCCTTTGTGGATGAGGATTTGAGTCAAATTTTAGAAAAGACAGAACCAACATGGAGGTTGGTTCGGATGAAGGGAACAAAGGAAAGGGGGTGTGTACCAAGAAGGCTGCAGCTGCGGAAGTCCTTTAAGGGGGGACCCAGCCTCAGTGACAAAAAGGGAATCAAGAGGGTTTCCTGATGCCCCCTGAAAGCCCTTATGTTAGATGGGTCACAAAGGGCTGAAGAATCCAAGACTGGGAACTGCAGGGGGAAGCCAGGGAGGGGCTGGTATGGAGGCAGGAAGGAGTCTTGTTTGATTTCAGACATGGCAGATGTGAAAGGAAGATGGACGCCTTGGGGCGGATCTTTACAACCTGTTTCTGGGAAGGAAAGGTCTGACTTTTAGGAAAAGGGTAGAAAGCATACATTCAAATTGGCAATCAACCTTACTAGGATTTGAGATCACTGAATCAAATAAAAATTCTGATAGTCAGACTAAAAGGGATATATTTGATTTGAGAGCAGGGATGGCTCCAGAGGACAAAGTGAGGGCAGCTCCCTCTAGACCCTGGCTTCTCAACCTCTGCACTAGTGACTTAGGTTGGGGTAATTCTTTGCTATGGTTGACTGTCTTATGTGTGGCAAGATATTATATTGTTTCCTTAGTCTATACCTCCTAGATGCCATTAGCATCTCCTTAGTAGCCATAGTAAAAATGTCCTCATATTTTGTCCAAATAACTTCTGGAGTGCAAAATCACTCCTGGTTGAAAAGAGCTGAGAAAGAATATTTTCACTTGACTAGAAACCATTTTAATTTAAAGGTAAATTCATACTGGGAAAAATAGAGCTCAGCACTTAATCCTGATCACCCTCTCATTTTCCTCTAGTTACTGAGCAAGTGAGTTGGATGAGTGGGGCTAAGTGCTGAGGCTGTTTTACGCCAGCAGCATGGCTCAAGAGGGCCCTGCAGATGAGCCAGGTGTTGGAGAAGCTGAGCAGCACAAAAGATAACTGGATGGCTTGGCCCAAGGACTTGGAAAACCCAGAATGGTAAGAGCTGGAGATACTTAGCATGCAGGTTGACTGGGGGTCACCTTGTTGGGTTGTGAGCCTGTGGAGGCTGGTGACTTTGCTGAATTGATAGAGAAGTATATGTATGATGTGTTGCGAAGAATCGGCGTTGTGTGTTGGGGTGAGGGGAGCACCTGAGCTGGGGCCTTACCCTACTAGGAATGAGGTTTTTAATGTCTCCCCCATTATAACTAGACACTAACAAAGGATCTTATTTTTCTCCCCATTTATTTGTGTGTTACACACTTGTGCCCATGTGGGGGGTAGAAGAGAACTTGCAGGAGCTGGTTCCCTCCACACTGTGGGTGCCATGAACCAAGCACCTTTGCTTGCCCATCTCGCCAGCTCCCTGACAAAGGATGTTAAATGTCTTCCCTATTGCAGTTGACTTTGTTATAGACAAGGGAGGGGAGGGGACTATTCAGAGGTGCGATTGAGAACAAGGGAAGAGGAAGTCAAGACAGGCGCCCAACCAGGGCTGAATAGGTGTGAGGATCCAGGGCTAAGCTGCTTCTTGACCTCATCCACATGCGGAATGTGCTAGAGTGGAAGGCTATGGGGAGATGATGGTTTATCGCCTGGGGAACAGGATTTGCTGTACTAGAAAAGCATGGACACATTACTCATGCTTCCATTAGACTCTGCTTTTCTGAGGAAAGGCAACTTGCTCAGTGCAGCCGACCCAGATGCCCAAGTGAGAAATCAGATGTCCTTTTGAAAGTAAGGGCAACTGAAACTCTCCGTCAGCCTCATTAACCTGAAACCATGTGGTCTCCCTTTCCTGTGATACCCCAGGCTTTCAAAACTTACACTTGTGTTTGTTTATGATCAGAAATTGTGTTTCTATTTACATTTTAGGGTTTTTTTTTTCCTGACTAAAGCCCAAGGCCCCTCCAGATATCCTGACTCTCTGGATTCTTCCCTGTAGCCAAGTAGGGAGGACCATTGGGAGGCAGAGAAGTAGAGTGAGCAAGAGGAAAAGCAAGCCCATTGGCACTGAGGTTCCTTTGGTTTGTGGCTTTGGGGAAGGGGCAGCCTTCTCTGCACTATAGCTCTTGTTTGTACCATTGGTTTTCAGGAAACTGACACGGGAAAAAGAGAAAATAAAAAAAGAATTCGGCCAACCACTAAGTTTCTAATCTTCCCAGTGACAAAGGTTTTCTGAGTGCTTCCCTGAGTAGCAATAAGACTTTGAAACTGTTCAATTAATTACTGTTCAATTAAGACTGCTGCAGCCCCCTTTTCTCTGCCAGAACCTCTGCCAGTGTTGGCCGGTGGAGGCAGCAGCAGCTTACTGCTCTCTGCAGAAGGGGCTGCAGAAGGGGCTGTGTGGCGAGTATTTGAGGCACATGCTGATTGAAGGAAAGAAGCCTCTATCAGATAGGTCAAGACGCTGGACGCGGGGCTGATGTGGGGCGGGTATTAGGGGGATGAGATGATGTTTATGAATCCACCCCATTAGCTCTGGATGAAATAAAGCTCAGGCTCAGGCTTGTGAGCAGGGGTTCAAGCGCAGCCTTCTTTGTAGCAGGGCCACCAAATTGTGCCTCAGCCTGTCATGCTCCTGCCACTTGCAGCCACACAAGGTGTCCACGCGGTGCTATGGTTTCTTTGTGCAGAGCAGCTAAGGATGCTGCAGAGGCTATTGAGGGAGGGGTACCTATTCCAGATGAGAGGCAGTACCAGGGAAGGCTGCTAGCAGGGGTGGGGGTGGGGTGGGAGGTGAGTTTAGTGGAAAAGCTATTTAAGATTTCTGTAACTCCTGGTGGAAATTCCAGGCACCCCGAGGGCTTCTGGGGCCTGAATGCTATTTGAATTTAAGGGGAATGGTGTATTTCACCTTCTCACACAACCTCAATTACCCAAAGCAAATCTTCCTAATGAAGTCTAATTGGAGCAGCAACATAAGCCAGGACACCCAGACAGCTCTTGCCTTGGGGGAAGGGGAAACCTGCCAGCTTCTGCTGCCCAGCAGTCTTTGGGTCTCACTCACAAGTCTGAAAGTGGAAGCCTCAGAGGCTGTCCTTCCTAGAGTCAAAAGCCAGTGCTCAGGTTTTAAATTGTTAAATAAGATTACTGACTTTTAAGTCTTTTTGGTTGATGAATTTGAGATATTTGTTTGGAAACTCCGTTCTGTAGATAAATTAAGATAAATTAAGTTGAAATTCCTGTGCTAGTTGAAATTCTGTGGGACTATGAGGGCACAGTGATTTCAGGGTGACTATCTGAAATCCTCATCAGTGGCCATCTTTGGCTCTTAGAGTTGACACCTGCTCTTTGTTGCACCTGGTTTTAACTCTTTCAGTTGCCAGAGACTTGCAGCCAGCCATTATCTGATTGTATCTTCAGCCCTTTTTTTCCTAAACCCTTCAAAATACTTTTGCATAGTTATGAATTTACTGTTTTTGTCACCTCCCTCCTGGTCTGGAGCTCCTTCCTGCATGGGTGCTTCTTTACTCCCTGTAATTTCACCACCCTTTTTTGTCTTTCTCAAATTTGCCCCAAATTACTGCCTCCAGCCATTCCTTGTTCTTACAGCTTGAGTTAGCCCTGGAGCAGCCACATCCCCTTGCCAATGTTTAATGTTCTTGCCCTAAAATAGGCCCATAGTAAAAAAACAGGTTCTGCCTACAATTGAATCTGTGTAGGCGGCTTCCCTGCTCCACAGTAGAGGTGTCAAGTCGCCACCCCCCCCCCCCCAGGGTGTCCTGCCTCTGCTGGCTGAGTACCACGTGGCTCTCTCTGCCAGCCAGCCTCTTGGACTTAGAGATCTAAGGCTCTAGGTTGTCTGTCTACTCAGGCTCACCGGCTATGTGAACTATCCTGCCTCCTGGTTGTGGTGGGGGGCCACCCTATCAAATAGATTTTGAGAAAAATATTAGTAAAATTTGACACGTGTGTGTGTGTGTGTGTGTGTGTGTGTGGCTGAAAAGGAACTAAAAACATAAAATGTAACAGTAAGCCAGTCACTTAATTTGTAGACGCCATTTTGGGGAGAAGTGTTTGCTTTGTTTGCCCCAGGCAATAGAGCCAAATTTGTCATGTGTATGTGCATGTATGTTTGTTTATGTGTCTATTATTTTTCTTCATATTGTGTGTGTGTGTGTGTGTGAACTTGGCTATTATCAGGCTTTGCAATACATAAAAGATGACATATTACTAAAATTTTATGGAGAGAGGGACCACTAAAGAAAAGCGGGGGGTGGGGGGTTGAGTGAAAGGCATGCTCGCCCACCCCAGCTAGGCTGAGCCTCTAAGCTGTCGTTATCTAAAGTGCAGTTGTCAATCGGCTGCCCCTTAAGCTTTACAGCTAGCCGTCCCCTGCCGGGAATGCACCACAACAGGCTCCGAAAGGTTCATTGTAGACACTAATCTCCAGGGGAGAATGCAGGGGGTGGGCTCTCAAGAAAGCCTCCACCCACACAGGACATAGTGAATCCTGCATTCTCTCCCTGCCCTCTTAATTCATTTTTGCCACGAGCTGAGAAGCATGTTTGATAAACTAATATTAGACCAACACAAGACAGACTTCTTCACAGCTGGTACTTTTTAGTTAACTAAATTTGGGAGGGGGTGGTAGGGAGGACTAAAGCCAGTAAATAGGGTGGGATAGAGGCAGCCTGGGCTATCCCAGTATCTTTTGCCTTTTGTCTGTGATTCTGCTGCCCTGTTTGGGTTTTGGGATACATCCCTCGCTGTGGGTGGGATTAGAAGTGTAACTTGAGTACCCCATATTGTTTCTGGGCATTATTTTAGAGGGGAGCAATATTTGAGTTGACATCACTGGTCTCTGTCTGGCTGGAGTAGATTTTCATGATTTGTGTTTGTAATAAGTTGCCACCCTGTATGCCCCGTATATCGTGGTCACTGATCAGTGACAACAGGGAGAAATTGAGTAAAATCCATACATTTTTTTAAAAGAAAAAAAAACTATTCTTACCAGTAGTACTGCTGTTTCGAATTTCTTGTTAACCGAACACGACTGCTACAGTGAAGGCTAAAGGGTCAAAGGTGGCAAACAATTCCAGAATAGAAGCTTTAGCTTCAGGTGCATGAAAGCAACGCCAAACAAAAACCTTCGAGCCTGTTCCAAGAGTTCACATCCCCATCTCAGTTTCCAATGCTCATAAATACAACTATAAGTCTTATTGTTAAACTAAAAAAATACTTAATCTAGGTTTTGTCATCACATGGTATTTGAACGCTTCCACATAAAAGAAAGGCACTTAAATTCAATTATTAGATCATTCGTCCTCTATAGAAGCAAACGATTAATGCAGTGAAGAACCCTAAATATTATGGCACAGAATTTTAACTAGCTCTGCTGCCGTCCCCACCCCCCATGGCTGGGGTCTACAGGGTCGGCGGTCGGGTTTTCCCAGGGTGAGTCTCCCTCAGCCACTCTACCTCTGTTAAAAGAAAAGCCAGCCCATTCAAATGCTAACCCCGGCTTAACCGCTTAAGACAAAGGGCCAGTTAGGAAGCTAGGGAGCTGGAAATGTTTGAGAACCTGCTAGAAAAGCCCCTGGAAAAGGAAAGAAAGTAGCTGAACCCCACTGACTGGAATCTCTATTTCACAGAAAGTAGACTTGAAATGTGTGTTTAGCAAAACCTTTCCTTGTGTGAGTGGGTGCTTTCCCAAGTGTGCTATACTCCTATATGCCCCCTGGGCTTTTTCTCTGAAGTCAGAGGAGCGCTAGGAAGGGGGAAGGGCTCTGCTGCTGGGTAGCAGACTGGGGTGCAAATGCATCTGCTGTGACAGGTAGAGTTTGAAGATTACTGAGAGACAGCAAAATGCGCCTTCCTGTTTGGGTGCCCCGTGTGTGAAGTGAGCCTGGCATACTGCTCAGCTAGGCTTCTTTGTTGCTGTTTTTTTTTTCCTTTTCTTATTTTGTTTTGTTTTTGAGACAGGGCTTCTCTGTTTAACAGCCCTGGCTGTCCTGGAACTGGAGACCAGGCTGGTCTTGAAGGCAGATCGCCTCACACACCCCTCCCCCTCCTAGTGCTGGGATTAAAGGCATGCGCCACCAAGCCTGACTCTGGGCTTCTTTTTAAAGGAGCAATGTAGGTGAGGTGGGGGCTATAGGGACTGAAGACGCTTTTAAAATTTTATTCATCCAGCAACAAGGCAGCATTCTAATTTAGCTAATAAAGAGCCAACTCTGACGGAAACACTTCTCCCCGTTGGAGAAGACACGCTGAAAAGCGTGGCATCTCCACCTGTTAACTAGAAACCTGTTGCTTGGTAAAACTCGCACTACCAAAACATCCCAGATAAAATGGCACCTAACGTCAAGAAAACGTCACGATCGTCGTATTAGCCTGTCGAGAATTTGAACTTCAGAAAGATGAATTTCACTCATTCAATCCAAAAACCCCCACTTCCTTTTCGCAGGCTACCCGCACGTCCTTTACCCACCGCTAACAAACACATTCCCTACGTAGATCAAAGACGCAATTAGCCGCAGTGCGCATAGCCCACCCTCACTTAAGTTCTGGGGACGGCGATGCCATCCCAAAAAAAAAGAGGTTAGGACCTGGAAGGAGACTACGTAATGCATTCTCGCATTGCTCTCTAAGAAGCGCAGGAGCCCAGCCGCCTTTGATTTCAAGCCTTAAAAAGCATTCCTTAACCAGATTTTCCAAATCATCCCATCAAAGTAACTCAAGCCGCCGCATGACCAGACGCTCGCACTTTGGGGGGAAAAATATTTCCAAATGGGTGAAATTTAGTAGGTGCGTTTTACTTTTTATCAGCCTTTCCCGCGAAGGCTGGCGAGGAAAACATTCCTACGTGTGTCACGTGCTTATAGCAGTTTGGGGACTAACGCTGACTATCACTGGCAATCTCCCCTCGGGTTACAGATTCCAAATACAGCTCCACCCGAGCTTACGACGGCTAGTATTGCTGTAGCGCGTCATTTCTGTCCCCTCTTGGTTCTAAGCGCAGGATCCGACATCTTGGGAAGTAGCACGATCTTTGGGGACGCCTTGGAAGGTGTCCAAGTGCTATCCACGACCCCCTTACTCAGCCTATGCCTTGATCCACTTTATCTTTCTGCCCAAGACCAGTTGATACCGCTCTCATTCCTTCTTCCCTGCCTCTAGGACCTAGGCGCACAGTGTTGGACCTCTCCAGACAAGTCTGATCCGCCCAACCGGCTGCCCCAAAAGGTTAGCTATAACCCGATGTGATCCTGTCCGTGCTGCCAACGCAGCTCGCCCAAAAGGGCACCCCTGAAGGCCCCTGTACCTACACTGTGCCCCCCAAGCACCGTTCACTAGTGAAAGACGCCTATCTGTGCCGGAAGATTGGCTCTGGGGCGCACAGAAGAGGTGCGCGCGCTCCTTTTCACGATCTCTGGGTCTCCGCAAACCTCGAGAAGTGAGCGGTGTTGGCCAAGACTGCTTGCACGGCGTGAGAGGCACTGGCTCCAGGGTCCCGCAGCCACGAAATTGGCCATTCCGGGACCCGATTTCCAGGCCCCGCGCCGGCTGAGCGCACGTGCGACTTTGCTCTGGAGATAGGCTCCAGAGTTCTAATCCAATTCCTGCGCAGTTAGTTACTTTCTGCGCATTGCAACAGTGTAGCTACGGTGCAGCAGCTCTCTGATCGCCCAAGTTGGCGCGCGCACCTCCGTAGATCCCATTGGGCTCTAGCCCAAGCCAACTCCAGTGCTGCAGGCTAACCTTTCTAGGAGGGAGGAAAAAAAAAAATTGTAGAAAACAAGGGACTTACCTTTGTTGTTTAGGTATGCGTTTCCAAACTTGGAGCGCTCTCAGAATTCAGTGTCGCACACTGGGTGCCAGCTCGGGGACCTCAGGTTGTCTCCAGCGAGGCATCAGGAAAGCCTCGCCGTCCAACAAACCTTTGGCCTCCCAAGCGCCCCTGGGTGCCCTGGAAAAAACTGAGGAGCCCTCTCTCCTTTCCCAGGGTGCGGTTTAGGCTGATTAGTGGACACCGCTCCCTTCCCACCTTGCTCCCCACCTGTCCCTTTCCTCCCCACCGCACTGTCTCAGGGTCCCCAGGTTGGTCAGGTCAACTAACCTTTATCCATGAAAACAAGGAGAATCTGGACGGAGTCACCCATTAGTGACGCCGGATGGGGATGGGCCCCTTTCTGGGAGGGGACTCCGGGGACTGGTCGCGGCGGCGGGCGGGCTTCCTGGTCTTGCAGCGGCGGGGCTGCCTGGCCTCCTCCTCCTTGCGTTCCTCTGACTCCTCGGGGTCCCGAGGATCCTCGTCTAAGGGCTCGCGCTGGGGCTCCTCCCCCTCGCTTGCGCTCTCGGGCTCCTGAGTGGTGGGCTGCGAACGACTCTGGGAGGCGTCGGCGCTCTGTAACTTCAGAGCGTGCAGACGCTGGGTGAGAGACTGGTTGAAGGTGGCACCCCGGGGGCCGCGTTCGTCCTCGGGCTCGGTCTCAGGCTCAGTTGCGGGGGCGGTATCAGATTCGCTCTCTAATTCGGACTCGGACTCGATATCAGACTCGGACTCAGTTTCCGACTCGGTCTCCGACTCGGTCTCAGTCTCAGTCTCCGTCTCAGTCTCGGTCTCGGACTCGGTCTCGGACTCGGTCTCCGAATCGGTCTCGTAGTCAGTGTCAGGGTACTCCAGGCACTCAGGGCGGGCTAGCTCAGGCGCTGGCTCCTCGTGCTCGTGGTCAGACTCGGATTCAGGGGACTCGGGGAGTACCTGCGCAGCAGCGGCGGCAGCGGCGGAGCGGTGGTGGGCGTTAAGGAAGCTCCGACGCTGGGCAGCACGCTGCTGGGCACGGGCGTTGGAAGTGGCTAGGGCGCGGAGGAGAGCGATGGAGCAGGAGAGCCAGAGGAGCGCGGTGGCGGCCCGGCGGCCGATGGGCGGGCACAGGTCGTTGTAATTATGGCGAGCTCGGCGCCACTGCTGAGCCCGGGACCTGCGATCCATTCTCCTAGGTGCTCAATGGGAAGCCGACTCACCCTCTGGCTCTGCAGAGAGTGGCCCCACTGCGCAAGAACAGCTGGAGCCGAAAAGGATGAACCTTATGAGGTGAGAAGCTGGGTCCGGAGACCCCAGTCTCACCTCGGGGGAGAAAAGAAAAGATGTACTTACCTTCCCGACCACCACGAACTTTCTACAGCTCCGCGCCTCAGCTTGCGTCTGTAAGTAAAAGAAAGGGATAGGTAAAGGACAGAGAAGGGTTGTCTCCTCTGGGCTCCTCTCGCTAAGTCTCAGACTCTTAAGTCTAAGACTCCGAGAGGTGCCTCCACTGGTCCTCTCATCAGGGAGAGGATAGAGGAGACTGAGGCGAGATGGGGCGGTGTGGCCCTATAAAGTTGCGCGGACTTCTGCCGGGCATGTGCAGTAGAGAGGTGGGGGTGCCTCCCCGCTAGATGCGCGGTGGCGCATAGCCTGTGGCGCAGACCCTAGTGGGCCGGCAGGTGGCAGGCGGGAACCTTGTTTGAGAGGATTTGGCCAAAGCATCGACGTTTGGGTGGGGGGGGCGGATGGTAGTCAGTTCTAATGAGCCAAGCGAGCAAGATAGCTACAGGTTAGCAGTCTCGAAGCTGAGTGTGGATTTCTTGCGGGATTTATCCCACTCCCCAACTTCTCCGTGGACAACTGAAAACCAAAACGCAAAATTGCGAACATTCTCTAGAATGAGGGTTCGTACATGAGTTTTAATGACCCAACTCCTGGTATTCTCCAAGGGCTTGATGGTTTGAGGGATCGGAACCCCAAGTAGTCATTAATCACGACATTTTGTCGGGGCTGTTACAGTAACTGTAATTAGAACAGCTTCCAAAAAGTAGTCACCCCGTCGACAAACAAGCCGTCGCTCAAGAAAGTCCCCTGCAGCTGTAGAGGTGGGAGTTTGCGGGGCGATGGCTAGCTGATGGTGAACTCTGCTTCACTGAGGTGTGCTGGAAGACCGTAGGAAGCCCCCAGCGACCAGGAGAAGGCCTTACAGCCGTTACTCTTGGGCGGATTTTTAGGGTAGTTACTGAGCGCAAACTGATAGATTTCAGCTGAGAGGGTTCAACCACCACCGAACTTGAGTTCCGGCACAGGCGGGGCTCTGTTCTAGGTGCTGAATACAGCGGCGAACCCCAGCGGGTCTTGGATTAGAGGAAGGGTGTTGAGGGGGTTAATGTACCTTAACCAGAGCTTCAACTCATTCTTTCAGCATCGTGACTTCATCCAGCTGAGATACATGAGAAAAGCAGGTGCATCAGCCAGAACATCATGGCTAGGGGGCGGCCAGAGACCACTAGATCGTGGTATTGGTCTCCGCAGCCCGGGAAAACCTGATGAATTAGGTAAGTCCGGGAGGGGACGGATCACAGATCCCTGTGGTGGGAAGTGGGAAGTTTTCAGGTTCCTCCTGTGTGTGACCGCCGCTTGGGGGGGGGGGGGGTCGTTTATCTTGCCTTGCTGTTAGTTAAATATGAAGGTTCTTTTTGTTTTGTTTTGGCCACAGAGACAAACAGAGCTGTGTTTATGGAATGCATAAAGTCCCGGGAGGGTTATTTTACATGGGACACATGTCACAGGTTGAGCTGTTTTTTTGTTTTTTTTTTTTTTTTCTTTTCTTTTCTTGAGTCCATGTGAAGAAATTCAAAGAAGAGGTTCTGCTGCCTCTCTAAACTCTGCTTCCCCAGGATTCCTTCCTGGAAGTGGAATTCTCAGTCATGACCTAAGCCAGTGCTGTCTGTGGGTCACTTACCCTCATACCCTCAGCACCAGACTGCATTAAAGCATCCAGAGAGCCCAGCCACTGCTGGATGGGTTACGGATTTTGTTTCTGTCCTTTGGCTATGTCTGTACTGCATCTTGTGGTCCAGGAGTTGGTATGTTGTTAGCCCTGAAGTGCTAACTGCTCTGGTAGAGAGGGTTGGTTTAGCAAAGCTTGGAAACAGCATGTGGCTGTGTTCCAGCTGTGCCCTGCTGACTCTAGGGTACTGTCTGGGAGACCCTGCTCGGGGCTGCTGAATTTTGAGACCTAAGATCCCCTTTCCTGCCTGGTGGGGGATGTCTGAGGGATCTGACCACTTTCACATGCCTATCCCAGGTTTTCAGTTAGCACAGCTCTGCCAGCGAGCATTTGGTGCACAGAGACATTGGTCAAGCTGATTTTAAGGCACATTGAGGGAGCACTGCAGGCTGTGTGGGTGCTGGTAAATGCCCTTTTGATGGAAACTGATGCCAGCTGTCAGCAGTCAGGGGGGTTATATGGGTTATGGTTCTTTAACGTATGGAGGAAAGTGCCTCATTTTTCAGATGGAGTGCTTTATGCCTGTAACAGAGATGGCAGCCCAAAGCCAATTCACTAATACCAATACACTGACATTGCCTGCATTATTAAAAAAATATGCATTACATAATACATATTTTTGGACTAGGATTCTGCATTAGCAATGCTCTTTCTTTGCAAGATGCATTTTAATCAATCAATGGACATTTAACAAAACACTGCATTTTCAAGCCCTGGTTTTAGGTATGTATAGTTACATATTCATTTCAGCATGTGTTCAGCACCGATTCCAGGAGGAACAGGGACTGCGCTGAAGACAGTTCCATCTTGCACTTAGTGCTGAGGTCGAGCAAATGGATCTGCACAGAAAATGCTCTTTAAAATGTATTATGTGCATGACTTTAAAAAGTGCTTGCTGCAGAGTGAATTTCAAAAGGGACCAAGTGGGTGATGAACGACTTCGGTTGTTATCAGACTAAGAGCAAGGGCTCTCTCTGTGTCTGCTGGTAAATAAAGTGTGTTCATATATTACCTGCATGCTCTGCCAGAGGCAGGCTCCTAAACCAGCTGTACAAGAAAGCAGTTTCCAGCTCATTAGAGTGTCATCCAGTGGGGTTTTATTGAGATGTGCTGTGAAGGGGATTGTCCTGTGGAAGAGGCTTCAGAGTCCCTTTCCATAGCTCCAGAGGGTGGCGCTTATAGAAGGCTGCAGCCCAAGAAGGAATATTCTAGCAATCAGGGCTCTGAAGTGGAATGCCCTCCACAAAGGACAGATGACCATGTTCTGGAGATGTTTCCATGGTGCTCGACAGCAACCTTCTTTAGATGTTGTTCCCTCCCGGGAGTGGGGTGGGGGAGGCTATAGGAGAAGGGTTGGGGTCTCAAACCTTCCGTTTTGCTTCTGTTTCAGAAGACTTTGAAGATGCCTGCTGCTTGGTGACAGAATGGAGTGTTTGAATGGCAGCCGTGAGACAGTCCAGGTAAGCACAAACGGCCCCAGCGGCCTGTCTTGGGGCTCCTCTATGCCGGCAGGCCTCTGAGGCTCTTTGCTCTACAGTACTCCCTTTCTGGAGCAAAGACATTAGTCAGGTCCATCTATTAATTACATTGGCCTTCTTTGCCTCCCCTCCTGGAGCTGTCTCGGAAATTACAAATGAAATTGGCTATTTAGCAATCACAAATTGAGTCACTTCTATGACCAAGACACTATTCCTGGCATTGTGGGGAGATCGAAGTAAATGAGGATGAACAATTCCTGCCATCCAGCAAAATGCAGATCAATATGAGATGCCCCCCGATATTAACATACTACCAGTGGGCTCAGAGTAACAAATTCTACCCTAGTAAATGAGCAGGGCAGGGAGGCTAAGAGCCAGACTTGGAGTCACGGGTAGAGTTCTTCCAGTTTCTGGGGCCAGGGCTGACTGTTAGTCTCCATTTGTCTTTTAAGACCTAGTCCAACCAAGATTTTTTTTTCCCCCTCAAACTCATAAAAAGATTGCTTCCATTCTACCTGTTCCCATGTGCAAGGCAATGTGCTTGTTGCTCTGGGCAACAGGTGAGTCATGTGAGTCTGTAAAGGCTTGCAGGCTGTTGTCAGAGGTCCTACAGGCACCAGCACATTCTCCAAGATGAGCCTGGGTTCTGCTCTGCCTGGCAAGTGGTCCGGTCTCCGTTGAGCATGTTTTGGACAGTCGCTGGAAAGGACTATTTTGGGAGATGGAGGGCTTTTCAGACTCTCCTTTGGAGAGAGATGAATTGAGGGACTTTGAAGTGCACCCCACCCCTCACTGTGGCAATCAGTCAGGAAGGCTCAACCCCACTGGGAATTTGGCACAGGGTTCCTCCCTCCTGTCCTCCAAGGGGACTAAGCACAATGCGGGAACATTGGGTTCCTCTCTCCGGGGTGCTATTTTGCTGTTACTCAAGCTCTCTGATCTCCACTGGCTCTCACCAGGAGAAATTATGAAAACTCCAACTCCTGATCTTGTGATTTAGGGGGAAAGGCCAGCTGGAGCCAAAAGGAAACAACAAGGAGAAATAGCCAACTTTAGGATTCTGTCCTGACCACTATAGAGTTCATCTGGACTGCTCTGTTGGGAAGAGGATGAGGTTAGAGCTGGACACATCAACCCTGAGGAGACTTAAAGTTGCCCCTTCTTACCTTCTGCTTTATGCAGACCAACACACACAGTTCCTTATGTCTTTCTCTCTTCCATGAAATCAGTGATTTGGGTCTTGTCCCTGGAGCGTATGAGCCTTGCTTTCCGCTGCAGATGTCAGGAGTGGGCTTTACCCACATCCCAGCGTAGAGTTAGAGTTAGCTTGCCTATGCTTCTAGCTGAAACATCAGTGTAAGAAATCACTAGCTCAGAGGCCTCTGGTTTTGAATGTCTTCTGCTCCAACTTCTGCCTGGAACCTGGTGTCTTGGGGTGGAAATATTGCTGGTTGCTAGGGATCTGGTTGTCCAGAAGGCCCTTGGCTCCCAGCCATGCCTTTGTCCAACTTTCCTGAGTATCTCAGTGCCCCACCCCCACCCCAACGTCAACCACCAGCACAGACAGAGAGCCTCAGAGTGGTTTTCATCTTGCCTGGGGTTCTGACTCAGTTTTCAGGCGTGGGGGGGGGGGGCTAGGGAGCAAGGGGGAAGCCTCCAGTCCAGAGAAAGCCCTTGGTGGTATCATGGTTCATGCTCATGCTCATAGAACCCCTTCAGCTTGAGCTCTTCCATCTATACTTAGACCAGTCTCACGTGTCTAGTCCTGAGGCCGTGGCAGGTGGGGACTCTTCCTGTATGTACATAGTGAAGTGGAGAAGTGAGGCAGTTTTCATCAGGCAAATGAGTCTGCGCTCTATAACCAGCCTGTCCTGATAACTGGACAAGATGGGCCTCATGCACAGGACTTACTCTGAGTTAAAGAGGATTCTGAGGTATTTGTTTATTATTTTTCACTTGGTTTTGTTTTTCAAAAGCAGTCTAGTAGACATCCTGTCCTGCCCTGTGCCCCCAAGGGTTCTGCACAGGCGTGCTTGTAGGTGTGCGATCTATCCTGCCCTGTGCCCCCAAGGGTTCTGCACAGGCGTGCTTGTAGGTGTGCGATCTATCCTGCCCTGTGCCCCCAAGGGTTCTGCACAGGCGTGCTTGTAGGTGTGCGATCTATCCTGCCCTGTGCCCCCAAGGGTTCTGCACAGGCATGCTTGGAGGTGTGCCATCTATGCCAGGCTCCCTTTAACTTGCCTTTGTCCTTCCAATGGCCACCTTTCTCTGTGCAACACACTGAGTTGTTGAACTGGGTCACTAATGTACAATGTTAAGGTGACGTGGTTCCTAGTGGGACCCATGAGGACTGGGCGTGGCATACAATGAAGCCTTCCTTAGAGGACTAAAATGTAGGTCTTCGGTCCAGAAATGAAGACAGTGGTCCCACCCTCACTGCTGTGGTAAAAAAATCTCCATTAATTATAGGCCTCTCCTCGTGTTGGCCTTGGCTTCCCTCCTGGCCCATCTATCATCTGTGATAAAAGGAGGAAAAGCCAGAAACCCTGGGTGGGTGCTAGCCACTGTCCCATAGGAAGGCTCCATGGTGCCTACTGGGTGTCCACCTGACAGAGGGGTGACAGAGCAGGCAGGAGACCGGCCTGCACAGCCTCCCTCCTGCACACTGGATGCATAATTAGAGAACAATGTGGGTTTAACTAGCTGCCTTGGCCTGCTTTTGATTGTCAGTGCTCCAGGAACGAAGAGCTTGAGATGGACCTTGGGAGATTGGAAATTAAGAAAGACTGCTTTTCCCCAGGGTCAGGAAGTCTCCATCTTGTCCCTTTGAAATGTTCTGATCTCTCTGTTATGAAAAAGAGAAAGACAGCCTTGCTGTCTGCCGGGGCTAAGAGGCTTTGAAGGACGTTTCAGCCCTCTGAGTGTTGATGCATCGTGTGGTCTGCACTTTTTTATTGTGATCTGTTTTATTCCTATTGAGTTTGTTAAATTGTACATCTTCCTGATGCTTCCCTCAGTTGGTTTATAGCCAGGCAATCGTTGTTTTAAGACCTGCCTGAGCCTGTGCCTTCCTCCCAGATACTGATTCCTAGCTCTCTGATAGTTTTGCCCATTTATTTTCCTATACAAATTTAAAAACCATTTTTATCAAGTTCTGTAATAACCTTGTAATGTTTTGCCTGGAACTGCATAAAGTCATAAATTAAATGAGGAGCACTGTGGTCTTCTGCATCAAGTCTTCAGCCTGGAGTCTCTTCATTTATTCAGATCTTTCCCACATTAAGGGCTTTTATTTTCTTTGTACAATTTGAATGTAAAATGTGGTATTTGATCCTTGAAGAGGTGGCATAGGTAGGTTTCTCAGGCGTTTGATGCGTTGTTGTTTTGTGAACGGGCTGGCTGTTTTTCATTAGGTTTCCGGGCTGTTGATAAGATGTTTATGGGATGATGTTGATTTCTGTACAGTTACCTTAGATTCTGCTATTTCCAGAATGGGCTGATTGATGAGGCCCCCAGTGGCTCCCTAGTGCATGCTCAGCTGACTTCTGGAGGGGAGGGTGGAGGGCTCAGCTCCTGCACAGCTTGCCCAGTGCTGGTCTGAGGGGTGAAGACTCTCCCTTGAGCTCTCACCACTCCAACTGAGTTGAGGAAGGTGCTCACCTGACTGGGGCCACACAAACCTCCCACCTTTTGGGATTTTGTTTTTTGTTTTTTTTTTCTTTTTAGAAGGACAGGGAATGATAATTAGAAGTTTGTATGGGAGTGTTAGTTTTGCTTTAAGTTTTTAAAAATAAGTAGGAAATGTTTTAAAAATCAAACTGAATTTTACCACTCCCCCAATAATTTAAAATCAAGCTGGTGTCAGGGCACGAAAAGAACCTTACCAAATGTAGGAACTAATGGAATTCCTGTGTCACGTCTGCTGATGGTGTCAAACTGCTAATTAGCAGGTGAAACTGTAGACATTCACAGTCTTCGGAGACCAGACAGTGCACTTCTGGGTGATAGACAAGTGAGAGAAAACTAAAGAAGAAATTAAGAAACTCCTAGAAGCAAGTGGATAAAAACACAACAAACCCAATCACTGGCACCAATGACTCAGTTTTAAGAAAGAGTTTACAGTTCAGCACCTCCTTAATGAACAGCAAGGTGGCTCAGTCTGACTTCAATTCCAGAACCCATGTGGCCAACTTGTCCTCTGACCTCTGCATATATATGTGTGTGTGTGTGTACACACACGATAGATTAGATATGTAGGTAGGTAGGTAGGTAGGTAGGTAGGTAGATAGATAGATAGATAGATAGATAGATAGATAGATAGATAGATAGATATTTAAAAAGGATCCTGGAAATTCTGAATGAATAGCTCTGTGATACATGTCAGGGCCTTATGCAAACATGAACAGTTAATACCAGAATGAGTAGCCCAGAAACAGTTACGTTGGGGAAGAAAAACAAAGGGCTAGTTTTGAGTAGGATTGGCAAGTCTTTAACCAAACTGACCAAAAGAAAGGGATAGACAATCCAATTGATAAATTTAGATAGGACGGCGTAGAAAGCAGAGCAGAAGCGAGGAATCAGCAAACCACGTGCGCATGGCTTAAATACATATATTCCACCCATCTGGAAAATCTAAAATAATTGATTTTGAATTTCCTTTTTGAGTTCAAAAAGAAATCTTGATATCTAATGCATGTGACTGACCACTACTAAACCCAAATGAGATAAATAATTTAAGCAAATCTATAGTGAGTAGTGATGCTGGTGTGTAATTAAAATGACTAAAATAGTTTAGGCTCAGATGAGTTCACTGGGGAATTTTACCAGGCCTTCTCAGAGGACCCAAGACCAGCACGTCTCAAATTCCTCCATGGAACAGGAAGGGAGGAACATTTCCAAACTCTTTAAGAAGCCAGTGTTATTGAGATGCCAAAGCTGGAAACACACATGCAGATTATACACCCATTTTACATGGTTGTAAAAATGCCCCAAAAGATAATTACAAGGACTCATGGGATGGCTCAATGGATATAAGCTTGTTGCCCAGCCTGGGGACATAACCCATCCACCTACCTACATGTTGAAAGGAAAGAGCTGAATTCATCCTTGTGTGATCCTTCCTCCATTAGTCATGGCACAGGCACACCCCATACACATAACGCACAAATAAATTTTTTAAAATTTCCAACCAGAAAAGATCAAAAGGATACCTCATCACAATGACAGTAGGTTTCATTCCAGGGATGCAGGGATAACACACAGAGATCTATAAATGTGACATGTCATGTAAACGAACTCACGAGGTCATTTGAAACAATGTAGAAAAGATGTGTGTAAGCTCCAACATCCCTTTAGAATAAAAGTCCTGAAGAAACTCGGAGTAGGAGGAACGTTGCTTGACATAATAAAGGCCATATATGGCAGACCTGTAGCCAACATTATATAAGTGGGGAAAATTCCCAGTATTTCCATTAAAATCTAACACAACATAGGGGTGCCCCCTGCTTCTGCCTTTATTTGGTATGGTATGTAAAATCTTAATTAGAACACTGAGACCAGAGAACAAGCAGGTGCATCACTCATAGGAAGAAATCAAAGTCTGTTTGTGGATGCTATGATTCTACACAGAAGGCCTTAAAAGCCCACCAGACAACTCTGAGATCTACCAACACTATAAAACACAGCAGCTCACACAAAGTCATACAAACCATGGCAGCTGTGCTGCAGTGACAAACACCAAGGATGAAACCGGAGACATGCATCTCCAAATTGCCCTACAACCCTTGCAAGAGTCTTTTTTTTTTAAGATAATTTTTTGTTTTTCAAGGAATTTTTTTCCCCTAGCACCAACACATTTCATTTGAAATTTTAATCTGAAATCTACAAATCCAGAACTTGCAGCAGAGTGCCATCTTGGGCTTTGGAATTCAAATCTTTGGTAAATCTGGGCTGCTTTTACTTGAGAATTATTTTGCTTTTATTTTTCTAGATTGTTCTATCAGTTCCCAACCTATGGATTATGACCACTTGGGGAGTGAACAACCCTTTCACAGGGATCACTTAAGAACATTAGAAAACAGAAATTCGCATTATAATTTATACAATAGCAAAATTAAGTTATAAGGTAACAGCAGAAATAATTTTATGGTGGGGGGTCACTACAACATGAAGGATTATTAAAGAGTCACAGAGTTAGGAATATTGGGAACCACTGCCCTAGTTAGTGGTTTAATTAGGCTGCTGTTTTTGTCCCTCCCCCCAATTTCTTCACCCTTCATTTATGGCTCACTATGTTATATGAAAGAAAGAGGGGGTGTCTCCAATGAGAACGCAAGGGCGCAGCTCCTTCTGCTTATTTTAAAGAGCTTTTTCTCTACAGCTGTGTTGTGTCTTGTTTTCTCAGTGTTAGGTAGTTGGTGTTAATGGTGATGGCACCAATAAAGGTGGTGGTATTGATGGTGGCAATGGTGGGAAAGGTCAAAAGATTAGAGGAAGGAATTCAGTGACCTCAGGCAGGAAGTCAGATGCTGACACATTGGGTTGTCTGTATGAAATACACCTATAATTTTCTTTGAGTGAGGTTTTTGTTTTGTTTTGTTTTAGACAGGACTGAGGCAATAGAGTACAGAAGAGCCAGTTTGAGGTTGGATGCCTGTCAGCTAAAGCAGACACTGCCTCTCCTCTCCATGCAGTGGGCATCACACTGCAGAGCGGCTCCTTTGCAAGGAGCCAGAGAGCCCTGGAAAGGAACTCTTTTGTATTCAGAGCACACAGTGCTGGAAACTGTCCTGTACTTGGATGTCAGGGAATGCTTTCCTGGGAAAGTCTCCTTGAACACTTGAGCTGAGACTGATGGGACAGTCAGTCCCAGCAGAAGGGATAGGGCAGTCAGCAGAGCTGTAGAACATAGGGTTGAGTCGGGGGTGGAGGCCATGTTGGATGGTCTTCATTGGTTGAAGCCCTTACTTACCCTGGTGACCAGAAGGTGCCTAATCAAGTTTGTTAGAAAGCTCTGGTATCAGGATTGGGAAGTAAAATGGAAAACCAGAGTACGTGTAGCCAAGAGAGTTAACTATAGAAATATATAAAATGGGTGGTGGTAACAGTCACAAGGCTTGGGGACAACATGGGTGTGCCAAGGGGGATGTGTCCCCTTTCATTGAGCAAAAGAAATGGGGAGCTCAGCTGTGTGTGTGATAACATTGCGTCTCATGCTCCCACATGTTGAGTATCCTCCTGTCTTAGCCTGGGGGGTCTAGAAGTAGTACTCTTTGGCCCCACAGGAAAAGGCATCAGATGATACAGAGATGTCTGAATCTGGCCCTCAATGGAGAGGGACGTCTGATGGACGTAGAGGAAACCTAGTGCCAAGGAGCCACGTCAAGGGGCGCTCCACATTGGATCTAGCTTCTTGGACTTTCACAGAAGTTCTAGAAATGGAAGGGACCAGAAAGATCTAGTCTTAGCTGCCCTTAGTTTACCCGTAAGAACACAAGCAGGGAGAACCAGCTTGTAGGCTGTCTTCCTAGTCTGAGCTCTGTCTGTCTCAAGCTTGCATGCACCAGGTGAAGAGTCTTGGAGTGGAGACGGAAAGTGAGCCCAGGCTCACATGCCAACCCTCTTGATATCAGATCTATTTTTTCTCCACAACCAAATGGACAGTTCACAGTTCCACATTCCTTTCTTGATCACTTTAGAACTGGCATTCCACTGGCTCCTTATTGAAGGAAGCAGGAGCTAGAAGTGCCTTGAAGGCTAGAAATAGAACCATACCATGCTCCGGGTAGTCAGGCCTAGCCAAGTCCACACGACAGCCGGAAGGACATGGCCAAGGTGAAAACTAATGTAGTTTAGTGACATTCTTTTTTTGCTGGCAATTCAAAATCTATATCCAGCTCTAAAAGCACCAGTTATTACTTAAACTGCGCCGCAAACTGTGGAATTGAGGTGCAAGAAAGGCGAGCGCCTGCATTCTCTCAAGATGTCTGCCCCATGACCCCATGGCAGACCAGAAGCTCTCCCAGGGACATACAGTTGTCTAAATGATATGTACCATCTAATAACCCCACAGTGCCACGCAGAGCTAACGCTCACCTCTGTGCCCAGAGTCTGCGTGGGAGAGGGCTGGGGTTGTTTGCTTTGCCTGTGGGGCCGGGTGTGACCTGGGTTTAATCACTCTTTAGCCACAGAGAAGCATTAAAAGTGTGCAGCTTGGATTTCAGAGCTTTGCTGTGGAGAAAAAGGGAGGGAAGACATGGGCAGGGTGGTGGAGGGAGGGTGTTCCTTCTGGGGAAGGGGGTGATAGTGGCAACTATACTCCAGCTTGTGGGGTCATTTCCTTTCCTCTAGTCTTGGTGGTGACCCCTGCAGCACCCTTAACAGTACTCTGCATAGGCTTGCACCTTCCTCCTGTGATAGCACTGGAGCCCAGAGGAGACTTCCCCTGCTAATCCCAGATCTAGACATTTGAAGCTAGGAACGGCCATAATTAAAAGAATGCTCCTCACTTTAGGCATCAAGGTCCCTGTCTCCAGCCCCACCCCGCTGCCTCTCCCCAGACACTTCTGAGTTAGTCACAGTGTAAGTGGGGCTCCTTTATGAATGCCATGTGAGGCGCTAAGACATGGGCGTAGAGAAAATAGAGAGTGTAGTGTTACCTTATCACTCTTAATGCATTCACCAGAGAGTGGCTTTGCTCACCCATGGCTCCTTTACTCTTTCTTTCATCATTTATTTGTGTATGTGGGTGTGCACATGTACAGAGGTCAAAGGGCAGACAGTTTGTGGGTTCTAGGAATGGAGCTCAGGTTGTGAGGCTTAACAGTAAGCCCTGATGCTGGCTGAACTGTCTCACCAGCCTTCCTCCAACTTTCAGGCCAGATGTGAGTGTGTGATGAGGTAGTTTGCACTGGGGAGGAGGAAGGGCTCCCTTTCCAATAAGTGTAATTGCAACCAGGAGAAATGCCTTGGGCCTATTTTCCTTCCTTGACCTTTGCCTCCTAATAATACACGGACACAAGTCATTGTCTTGAGGGACTTGGATGTGACATTTGCTGTCACTGTGCATGTTTGCATTGCAGACAAAGCAGCCTTATCATAAGAGCTTTTCCTTGCTCTTGGGCTCCAGTGAACTACTTCCCAGAGTACCGTGTGCCAGGGCCAGCTCTGCTTCTGGCCAGGGTCTCATCAGTCTCTTAGGATGACATCTGTCCTCAAGGCCCTTTGGGCTTTCAGGATTCAGGTGGTAGGAGGTAGACTTCTTTCACTTTATGTTGTTTGTCTGTGATGCCAAGAAGATTTGCCTAAAAATACTGATTTGTCTTATGGCCCAGGACTCCTTGCACAGAGAGCCAATCATGCCTGCATGATGGACTGGAACTATTCACAGTGAGCAGGACATACACCAGGTCACAGGGGCTCATGATAGTATTTTTAAATGCTAGGTGCTCGCTCTCGCTCTCTCTCTCTCTCTCTCTCTCTCTCTCTCTCTCTCTCTCTCTCTTTCTTTCTTTTCTTGCTTCCAGTGCCAGAGAGAGAATCGAGGGACTCAGGCATATGAGGCAAATGCTGTACTACTGAGCCACCATCACTCTGCCCCCAATGCTAAAATTTTAAAGTGTATGTTCAGCCTGTGCCTTCAGGTCTGGGTTACTTGGAGCCGTCTTGGGTTATCTGGGGAATAGGTAGGGTGGGGACTTGATTCTTCTCTTCTCTCCATAAATCAAGAGGTTGCCCAGGAAAGGCCTCTGTGCACGGGTCTCTCTTAGGGTTTCTAGAATCCTGTTACCATGTGCAACGTTTAAGCTTGTTAAGGAAGTTTTTAAATACACCCAAGTGGAGGTGAGGTCGACAGCCTGAGTGTGGCTGTGGTAGCCATCTGCATGTCCACCTTTCTGCCTCTGCTGACCGGCACCCCTTCCTCTCCTGGAGCCCTGCAGGTGGGCCCAGAATGCACAAAACTTGCCTGGCAGTGTTGGACAGCAGTGACTTTCCTGTTCTCAGTTTATGGTTGTTGCTCCTTCCTGGTTCTTTGGGTAAGAGGAAGCCGTCTTCTTTTCCTTGCAGAGAGCTGATAGGGAACTTTCAAACAGCTTTATCCTGTGCTTGGTGACCGTGCCACTCAGCTGGGTTGGACACTACCTTGGGTCCTTAGGCCGCTGTAGCCCAGGACTTCCTTACGACTACTTCTTGCATTGGGAACCCTTGAAAGAATTTGGAGAGATTAGTCTTTGGCAGTCTCTGTTTTTGTCAGGGCCAGTCAGCACATCTTCAGTAGCAGGCATCCAGGCAGATTCAGCTGTGCTCTTTTTGGAAGAATGTATGGTGGGGACATTTGGAGTCTACATGATGACAGTTGTCACTGCCTGTGGAAAGAGTTCGGCTGAGCCAGCTGCTAGGCCTCTTTGTATTATATTAATAGCAGGGCCATGGGGCCCACTGGAGTTGGAAGCCAAGAAGAAGGGGACAGCTGTGGCGGACATCACACCATGCTCTAGGCATGTGCTCCCATGTCACAGGCATACAGATGGCCCGCACCTTGTCCTGCCGCTCAAAACGCCCCTAGTCCCCTGCTTGACTTTTCCTTATAGGGGCAGGAATGTGGGGCCATCCATGGGGTGAAGGAGCCAAATTGAGATAGGCTGACTGAAACAGCGTTGAATGGCCTGAGCTGTAGGTCAGCAAGCAAGTGTGCTGGGAGCCAGGCGTGTGGAGCCAAGCAAGCCAGCAGTGTCCAAGCAACTGGGAGTATTGGGTCCTATGTGGCAAGGGGAGGCAGGTGGTTTTAAATGTCATAGGCCAAATGGCAGCTCGGTTGGCAGCAGGCTAGAGCGATGGGATTTGGAGGACACTTTTGCTATGCCTAGATATGGTCAGGAGAATGGGGCAGGATTAGGGCCTGGGCACTGCCTAACCTGTGAATAATGAATAAGCCGGAGGTACCAGGGACAGGTGAGGAACACTGAAGCAAGTGTGGGGTCTGAGGGCTGACAGAACAGGATGGAGTGGAGAGGGTAGAGCTCTCAGGGATGGATGGGGTCAGGGAGAAAGCCTATGGATCGGGCCCTGTTCTGGTGTTAAGGAGAAATGAATGCTAAACTCAGTACCCTGTTTTCTTCTCTAGAACTCCAGGCAAGAATCTGAGTGGGTTCAAAGTGAGACCAACCAAGCTCTGGGCCTCAGAAAGAACTACCAGAAATAGCCCTGGTGATAAATAGTATATTTGAACACCACCATTGTAAGGCAGAGTTAGAGACCACCCCTCCTCCGTCCTAGTCACCTCAATACGTGACGTTACAGCCGCACCGTTTTCTTCTTCCTTCCTTCCTTGGTCTGGATAATAATAGCTCATTGACTAGTGTTTAAATACTAGGTTTTTACCAAAATCCTCAGATATGTAACTTAAGACATAGAGGAACCTTTGGTCTTCTGGACCCGCCATCTGCCTGACCACAGGTGGCCATGGGCAAGGGGTGACTGCCCCCTGTTGGTCCACTGAGATGCCTGCTGTCACCCAAACCTGTCACTCATCTTGAAGAGGGAGCCTTTGCCTTTTCTGAAGTACAGCGCAGCTGTTCTTGTCCCAGGAATACTGGGCCCTTGGAGCTAGGCAGATACCCTGCTGCTGACTTGTTGGCTGGGCCCTCTTGACTTTGTTGTGTCATTGGTCTAGGAGGCCTGGGGCTTGGTCATTGACACAGACTGTGTCTGCAGAAGGGAAGGCCAGGGGACTAGAGAATGAGTTTCCATGGGGGCCTTGGATAGGCTTAATAAGCCAGCATGGCTGCCCAGTTCCCTCTTTGTGACTCCTTAGTAACCTGGCCTGTACCAGAGTTAGATAGTTACCATGGCAACATAACATCTGTGCTGTCTGCCCCTGGGCCTCCCTCCACCCCAACTGGGTAGGGCCTGGTCTGGCATAGAAAAGCAGAGACATCATCAAGAAGGTCCTGGAATCTGGAGCTTGCAAATGAGAAGGGGTTGAAGCTGGGGAAAGGGACCCTTGGATGGGTATCAGGTGGCCCCAGGTTCAGCTCTGTTCTTATCCCTCCTGGGTTTCTTCCATTTTCTTGGCTGTACAGACTTCTCCCCAGCTCACTCTTGCTTCTTGGAAGGACTGATAGTGTGAAAAGAAGGCCGTTTGCATGCTCCCATCTCCGGAAGCCTATGCTGCGTCCTGTGGTACCATGTCACCTGCTTACTGCTCTGCGCTCAGTCTTGGGGATTCAGAGGCCCTCATTCTTATTGACCTGTGTATAGTGTCTGTGGTGTGGAGTCCCAGGCCTCAGGGGGACTCTATGTTCATTTAATTACTGAGTCTTCATGGCAACTTAAAGAGGAAGCTTAACTACAAAAGAGGGCCACACAGGTAGGAAGGGACACAGCCTAGCTTCTAACTTAGGAAGTCAGTTCACTACCAGAGCCAGTTTCTCAAACACTGCCCTCTGCTGCTTTTTGGAAATGGAGGGGCCTTTGAGGAGGGTCCAAGAGGAGCCTGGAGGTGAGGTGATGTCCTCTTCAGCTTGATCTTTTCTAAACTGAGAAATCACATCTTCAGACTCGAGTTACTGTGGTTGCCTGGGAGAGGGCTCTGAAGAAAAGGGTTCTGGGAAGATGATTTGTCTAGGATCATGGACAGAGACCTTGGAAGATGACTTCCAAGCCTATTTGTTAATGACCTGTATTCCCTCATTAGAAAAGGACCCGTATTTCCAAAATCATGACTCTTATGTCTCACATGGTCAAACAGTAGCCCAAAGATTGCCCATAAATATGTCTTTTAATGGCTGTTTGGCCACTAGGTCAGACATTAAGTCGAAGAACTTTATATGGCCGTATCTGTTTTGTTTATGCTGTTAATACTCCCCGCCCCATTTTTCTCTTGTAAGCATCTTTGGAGCCTTCAGCCTTGTGCTCCCTTTGGATCCTTGCCACCGCGGTGTCTGATGTGGAACCTCACAAAGGCCCCTTCGAGATTGGAAACCTGCTCCACTTCAGTCTCTTGTATGTGGAGCACAACCTTCAATCCTGAAGGGAAGGTTTGCTAAGCAGGAGAGCTCCGGGGAGCTCTGTCTCCTGAGGTAAGAATTGACTATCACCTTACCCAGACCCAGTACTTATGGGGCTTTCTGAGTAGAAAAGTGGGTCTTGCTGGAACATAGACCCAGCATGGTGGCTCCTCAGAGCTGTGGAATCTACAGGGCTTCAAGAGACATCGACAGCATTGGGGCCCAGCAGAAGAGGCCCAGGCCTTTGGCAGAGGAGGGCTGTTCTTCCCTTGAATTTTATGACTGGGAGGAACTAGCCTTCTCTCTGCTTAGGAGTGGGCCAACAGCTTCCAGAATGTTCCTGGTTATACACAGAACTTGTCCTCAGAGGTCCCCTTCACTGTCAAGGTAGCTGATTGAGGTAGAAAGTGCCAGAGACAGTTGTATCTGGAGGCCACTGAGAAGTGGGAGGGTCTTGTCACAGTACCTGGAGCTTCTCAGGCCACCATACTCGCATTTCAAAGCCATGACCTGAGTCCAGGCACCCGGGAGGGGGCTTGGCTAGCTGAGCAGGCTGTCCAAGGTTAGTGATCATTTTGGAACCTTGTCCAGAAAGAGACTCTGTGGGGTCTTGGGGTTGGAGAGAAAGAGGGAGAACTGGGAGGGCCCAAGAGGGGATCTCCATCCCTATGCAAACAGAACAGCCTCGTGGAAGATAACTGGAAAGGACCTTTCTGGAGGGCCCCCCCTCAATCCTGTTGTGCTCGCTTCAGAGGGTTGGGTGGAGGCTCTCCTGAAGGTGTCTGCAGAGCATCACACTGTGAGTAGACCCTTGTTCTGGGGATTGGCTGCTGCCCTTGACCTGGTCCCTCATGGCAACCTTTGCCAGGCTATTCCAGCCCCGGTCGGTACCCATGCTCTGGCTGGGCCAAGGCACCAGAGACTTTGGCCCCACCCTGTCTGCTGTAGGCTGGCAATGTCTTGCTGTCCTGAGCTCGCACCACCTTGTGCAGGGTCTGGCTACCTCCTGCATCCTTTTCAGGGAGACGTCCCACCACTCCTGCTTCCTAGCACTAGGCCTTCCATGATACGGTTGGTTTATTTTTCATTGATGTCCTTTCCTTTTCCACAGGACTAGGATTGAAGCCAGGTCCACACGTGAGTGCTCTACCACTGATCTACACTGGCAGCCCTCCTTTTTATTTATTTTGAGATAAGATCTCACCGAGTTGCCCATACTGGCTTCAAACTTGGAACCCTCTTGCCTTAGACTCTTGAGTAATGGGTATTATAGGCATGAACCACTGTGCCCAGTCTGGAGGGTGTCTTGGTTGTTAACCACCTCTGTAAGAATGAGTTCTGGGGCCCAAACACCCAGCTTTATGAGTTGTTAATACCATGCCTCTCTGGTATACGGCACAGTATCTGCCTAATAAACTTGTGAAGAAAGATTGATGGATGTCACATTCTCTTCTGTTCTCTGCGCGCTGCTCAGCTCTGCTTCCTGGGCTTTAAAGAGCACGAGTGTGGTCCTTTTTACTCGTTTCGGTTCCTCTGCTTCTAGCACAGACTTTGCTTGATTTTATTTCTTAATATCTGTTCCCGTCTATTAGATTAGGCTCGAGTGCAACAGGATAGGAGCATCTTTCACTGAGGATACAGTAGACCCTGATGGGATGGGTGGGTACCTGACAGAATGAATGGGTATGTGCATGGATGAATAGATGAGTACCTAACTGGATGGATGGATGGATGGATGGATGGATGGATGGATGGATGGATGGATGGATGCATGGATGCATGGATGGATGCATGGATGGATGCATGGATGGATGGATGATGGATGGATGGAGATTGGATGGATAGAGGATGGATGGAGATTGGATGGATGGATGGATGGATGGATGGATGGATGGATGGATGGATAGAAATTGAGGATTCCGACACAAACAGGAAAGGTTAAGTTTTAAAGAGCAGATTGGCTTTGAAGCTCAGCTGGGGGATTATTTATCAGCTGTCTTGTGAACAGAAGCTAGAGTAAGGCCCTCAGCCCTTAGAGTACATGAATTCTGTAAAATGTGGTCTCCTTTGGGAAGCCAGCGTCCAGAAGGAGGGCCCTGTTGTCCTCAGGCATGCTGGTACTGCTCGCCAGCATTTCTGCACACTTAGCTTCCTTCCTTTCAGTTGTTGCCTGTCCCTCATCTCCCCACCCTCATCCTCATCTGTAGCCATTGTCCTCACAGAGGCAAGGCTCTCTCCTGGGTGTTTTTTTTTTTTTTTTTTTTTGAGACAGGGTTTCTCTGATTTTGGAGCCTGTCCTGAACTAGCTCTTGTAGACCAGGCTGGTCTCGAACTCACAGAGATCCGCCTGCCTCTGCCTCCCGAGTGCTGGGATTAAAGGCGTGCACCACCACCGCCCAGCTTCTCCTGGGTGTTTCTGGTGGGGAGAGGACCTTTCAGGGGCTGTGAATCACCATGTGTATCAGGAAAGATTCTCTGGGAGAAAGAGAAATGGCTTCTGGCATCTGCCCTCTTCCCAAGGATCCCCGGGGTCCTTATTCATGTGTATTTGTTGTTTCTCTGGCCACTACTCACATGAGGCTGGGCTGGGGTGCTGGGGACCCTCTTGGGCACCGTGGGAACTGAAGCTACCTTCTTGGCTTTTGTTCACTAGATATCAGTAGCCATTGCCACTACCCAGTCATGGCAACCAGAAACTTTAGTTCTTATCCCAGAGCCTACTGGGGACAAGTGACTCCAGAGGAAGAACATGGGCTTTATTAGCTGCACAGATTTTTACCTTAATTTATTTACAAATTAATTCAAAGTAAACAAATTGAAATACACCAAACATCTGGGTCATCTCCACTTCAACTGCATCAAACTGTCCTGCAGCCTGGGACAGTTAGTGCTCTGTGACCTAGCCAGGGTCCCTGAGGTGTGAGGGATAGAGGAATCGAGAATAACTCACTGGGTGTGCATTTGCTCCTGGAACCAACCTCCCACCGGAGGAAATGGGTGATTCTCACTAAGACTAGATGAACCTTGAGTGTGTGTGTGTAGCTGTGTATGTAGCGTCAGCAGCGCAACATGGACTGACCTCATTGTGGACCTTCAGAGCAGTCTAATATGATAACTGTCTTAGGGTTTCTGTTGCTGTGAAGAGACACCATGACCACGCCTGCTCTTGTGAGGGAAAACATTTAATTGGGATGGCTTCACAGTTTGGACGTTTAGTCCATTATCAGCATTGGTGGTGTGCAGGTGTGCTGGAGAAGGAGCTGTGTCTTGATCCTGCAGGCAACAGAAAGTGAACTGACACTGGGTGTGGCTGGAGCATATATGAGACCTCAAAGCCTGCCCCCCTGTGACATACTTCCTCCAAACAAGGCCACACCTACTAAATAGCACCACTCCCTGTAATCTTATGGGGACCAATTACATTCAGACTGCCACATAACTCAACATTCAAATGTCTGAAAGCTGCTGAGATACCCCCAATGGTAGACATGACTTTGGTGCAAGCCTGGCTCCGTGGGTTCCACCCTAGGACCTGTATAGAAGGAACCAATTCCATAAACTTGTACTTCGACGTCCACAGACACAGTAACTTTAAAAATTGTGTTAAACTGTCCATGAGTCATTAAGGGACACAGATCATTGAATAGGTAACTCAGGAATTTATGTTGGTGCCATCCACTGCAGACAGCAGCTAAATGACTGACTAATGAAAGACTAAGGGTCAATGAGCCTTGAGCCGGCGAGGATACACCTCTGTGAGACAGTACAGACTGGCATTTCTGGGGATCCCTTGTATACCGCATGTACCCTGGGTCAATTCAACATGAAGAGACACTGCATCACCCCCCAAATGGCCAAAAAACAAATGTCAGACAACCAAAATTGAAGAGCATCCTACAAAAGACTCAAAGCAGTTAACCCAAATTGAGAGACATCCTCAAAGAACTCAAACAGCCGAGCCACAGAAAGCAAGGAATCTGGACAGAACCAAGTCAAGTGTCTCTGGGTTCGGGATGGGACAGGGAGGGGTGTCAGGTGAAGTGAGCCAATGGGGCACTGAGCTGCCATCCTCCAGCTGCGCACCTAGCAGAACGAAAGGATGGAACCGGAAGGCCATGGGAGCTCTGGGCCTTCCTTCCAGTGTGTCTGTAAATCTAAAAGTTTTAAATCAGAATCATTTACAACCTATGTCTCCACAAACGCAAAATGACAACCCAGCCGTCCAGAGCAGAGTTAGACAGGCCAGCCAAATGGGTGTCACTCCCTCCAAATGAGATGGGCACCGTAGAGCATAATAAATTGGCCCCATGTTGGTTGCCTGTAAACCCAGAAGCTTCCTGATCATCTGGGCCCACCCGGCAGAGCCCATCCCATCCAAGGGCTACGGCCTGAGCCTCACCATTGGCAGTTTTGAGGAAAACCTAGAGCACTTGGCAGAAGGAACTCAGAGGAGGCCCTGTTTGCCCAAAACACCGCCCTACACTCCCCCGAAATTCTTCACTTTCTTGAAAGGCAGGATGTTCTTGTAATTTGAGGTGATTCTGGGCTGATGCCACCCTCTGAGAAAGCAAATGCACCCAAGTACCAGGCATTGGCACCGTCCTGCAAATGAAGCCATCTGTGCCCTGTGCCTTCACACCTAGAGTACATCTGTGCCACAGGTCAGCCAAAGGGGAGGAGGCCCTCAGCCTGTCACCAAGGCCCAGAGGGTTCAAAGAGGGGAGAGCACAGGGGGAAGGTAGCATCTACCTCAGCTTTGCTAGAGTAAGCTCCTTCAGGACAGGGTCCTAGGAAGACTGGAGGAGGCAGAGAGAAGCCAGGGTCACAGTGGCATTCCTATTCCCATGTGATGAGTCACTCTACTCTCTACACCTCTGGGGGCAAACAGCCCCAAGGACTTATGTCAGCCATTGCTGGTCCTGTTCTGGGCCCCCAAAAGTAGGTCCTATTGTGGGGTTTAAACCCTGAGAGTCCCGGCAGAGTGAGTAGGAGCATCTTACAGGAAGTGCCTTAGGGGCAGGAAGTGGACCTTGAAAGACAGTCTTGACCGCCCTACAGAGCTATCTGCCTCACCCAGGGATGAGGGTGAGACCGTGGCATGTTTCTCGAGTGTCAAGGGACATGACTCAGTCTGCAATCTGGAAGATTCTTTGTAGGCTGCTTATTGAAGCCAAAGTCGAAGTCAGGAGATGCAGCAGGGGCTGGTGCAATTGTCCTGAGGAGGTGGCAATACAGCCATGGAGGAGGGGACAGGGAGCGAGTAGAGTGAGGCCCACAGCTTTGGTGGCTGAGCCCTGTGGCTGAGGGCTCTGGGAGGCACAGAGGAAGAACCTGCCATCTTCCAGTTGTGATGTGCTGTCCACTTGCTAAGTAGTCTCCAAGATGGAGACCTTTCCAAGGTAACATGGACGAATGATGTCCTAGGGCCACGGAGAAGGGGTCAGGCCCCCAGCATTCTCTCTGATCTCTATCCTGTGTCAACTCCCACCCTGGATCCTGCCATCCTCCGCTGTAGCTCCCACCACAGCAGCCTGACGCCCTTTCTGCATGGGTGGCTCACTAAAGCGAATGCTCTTGATTTTTACTATAAATTACATCTCACATAATTTCTCCATTATGGCTCAGGATGTTCCCTGGAAAGGGATGGAGTGGGTGCCATGCTCACTGGAGCAGGGTACTGATTCGTGGCTTCTTTCCCACACTGGCTGGCTGGCAGCAAAGTAGCTGCTGGGCCATCAGGCAGGTGGTTGAATGGGTGAATCTCCCAAATCCACTAATAGAAGATGTTCCTCTCAGTCCCTAAGGGAGGAAGGAGTTGAGTGTGCTCCAGGTGAGTGTGGAGTTGAGTGTTTTCCAGGTGAGTGTGGAGTTGAGTGTGCTCCAAAGACTGTAAAGTTTAGAAAAGAAGTCACATTTTAGGATTGAAAACATGCCCCCTTCCTCTGAAATCTACTGATGATTCTGGGCAGTCATGTGAGGCTGTCTCAGTACAACTGTGAGCAAATCTAGGGACCCAGTCCTCCGGGGGCTCCCAGTCTGATGGAGAGATGAAGGTTGGTTAGAGAATCACAGAAGTATAGGGTCAACAACGGAGACCTGGCTCTGGTGAAGACCCTGAAGAGCCCCAGGCAGCTAGGACAGAAGGAAAGTGAGGAGCAAGGGTAGAAGACAGGCCTTTCAGGCTTGCTGACCCCTGGGGAGTGTGGTACCAGGGGGATGCTGACGTCACTAGGGCGTCATTATGCTATGGACAAGGAAACAGGGGTCAGGGAGAGCAATGGCCTGCTGAGGTCATTCTCCAGGTTCGCCCTCAGGGACCAGGGAAGGAATGGTTTCTTTCCATGGGAACCTGACACACACACACAGAAAAAACTGGTGTTAGGTCAGGAGGCCTCCGGGAGCCACCCAAGGGTGCAGCGGAGTATGTGTGGAAATAGAGGCAGGCTGGGAAGGGGGCCAGAAAGACAAGCTTCCAGGGCCCCCTCTCTTTCCTCAGCAGCAGCTGAAATCTCTGGTTATTTTGTGAAAATCCAACAGAATCAGGTTATGACTCACTCGCCTCCCCACCCCCAGCTCTCTGCTTCTCTGCTCAGATCTCCAACAGGTCCTGAAAATCTCTCTCTCTCTCTCTCTCTCTTTTATTTTTTTCTTCTTCCTGTTTTAAAAGACCTGAAGCTCAAAAGACAACAAATTTTACATGGGGGAAAAAAGAAAGAGAAAGAAAGAAAGAGGAAAAAGAAGACTTCCCCCACCTCCTCTGCTCCTACCCCCACTCTGAACCCTAGCCTAATGGACTGAGGCAGGCTTTGTTCTGTTTTCTAAAAGAATTCAATTAAAAACCAAACCTCAAACAACCTCAAGATTCTCACTCATCTACCTGGGATGAGGGGATGCAACAGACCCCCTGAGGTGTCTGCTCCCTCCCCAGCCCAGCTGTTGCTTCCCTCCCCCAGCCCCCATGAAGACAGTTGCCCAAGGGATCTACCAGTGCAAACTTTTCTTAGGCCCAAAGGACCCCCACCCCCTACCCAACCCCCAGCATCCTAGGACACATTGCACAGCCATCCACTGGACAGGAAAGGTCTATCACCTTTCCATTTTGTGGGCCTGGAAACTGGGGCTCAGGGAAGACCATTGACACAAAGCTCTTGGCCTCCTGATCTCCTATACTGAAACCCAAAGGGTAGCTGGGCATGATGGCACCAACACATACTTAAACTCAGCACTTGGGAGAAAGAGCCAGGCAGCATTCTATGAGTCCAGGTCAGCCTGGTCTACGTAGAGTTTCAAAGGAAAAAAAAAATTAAAAAAAAACCCTAAGCTTGGAATTTAGACCCTTCTGGCTCTGGGGTAATTTTGTTCTTCTCCCCAGAGAACATGCGGCATTATCTAAAGACAGTTTACAGTTGTCACAGTAGGGGTTGGGTATATTTCTGGTTCCTTAGGGCAGAGGTTCGATATTTTACAATGGACAGGGCAGACACCCCAAAGAACCAACCAGCCTGGAACGTCAATGCTGCTGAATGAACCCCCACCCCAACCCCTGATTTCAGAAGAATATGCAGGCCTATGCCCCCACAGAAGGTTCTAGAGAGATGAGCACCAGGATGGCTACATTTGTTTATCTCTTGCTCTGAGGACTGGGGTGGTTTTTTATGCCTCTTTCTCACGTTTTCCTGTGGAGCTTGAATTTTCTAAGAGAGACTGTGCATGTTATCATTTTCATAATCAGAAAAAAAAAACCTGTTTTCACTTTGTAAAAATGGTAAAACGGGGGGCTTCAGGATTACGGATTCTGGCCCAGCCCCCCTCGCTAACTAGCTGTACGGAACAGCTGCTGGAAAATACGCACATCTGGAAGGCAAGCAGAGCAGGTCCTTCTCAGGTTATACTATAGGAATATAAAGTAACATTGTCCTGGGGAAGCTCAGAGAGGAAAAATGGTTAAGAATCCAGAGATACTGCTCCCTCGCTCGCTCGTTCTCTGATGTACTTCCCCTCTGAGGCTGTGTGTATGTTTTTGTAACACGGAAATCAAGGAGACTCAGGAAGGGCCTGTCTAAGCCAGCTACCTGGAGCTGCAGACCCAGGACCAGACCAACACCCTCCTGCCCTCGGGATGCATGGAACAGATACTCCCATTCCGCCTAGGCAGCTAGCAGTTCCTGCATAATTTTGATTTTTATCTCAAAGCTGGGCTGGGGCTGGATGTCTCTACCAGAGGGCCTTTGACCGTTTGGGTGAGATCAGTCTTAATTGTGAAGCCCATTCCCGGGCCTTGTAATATGCTCTGCGGTGTCCATGGCCTCTTCCCATTAGATGCTAATAGCACTCCCTAGCCCCAGCCCCAGCCCCAGCGAGTCCTGACAAACCTAAAATGTCTCTAGATAAGGGCAAATGTCCTGTGGGGGCGCCCAAGGTCAGAACTGGTACAGACCCCTCGGCTCCAGCCTGCCTGGTATTTTAGAAAAAAAAAAAAAAAAGAATTCATAACGATGACAGTCCCCCACCTCTGGATCCTGCTAACGGCATTTCTGAGTCACTGCCGTGTTTTTCTGTCTTTAAAAATCTCCCATCTGTGTCTGTTCCCTCTGAGACGGGAGCCCCTTGGTGGTCCTGGAGTTTCCCTGTTAAAAGCCCCTCCACAGCAAGGGTCTGGGACTCTGTTTTTTTTTCTACAAACAATGCCAAGGGCCAACAGAAAGTACAGAAAGGAGCCCCCAAACATGGAAAAATAAATGCCTTGTTTCTTGGGATTGCATGCATCCCCTGACTAATTGAGAGAAGACCAGGGGGGATGCTGTTGGACCACTTTTCACGCCAGAGCCTAAATCAGAACAAGAAGATGAACTTTAAATTGAGTAAGATAAAACCAGTTTGGGAAATTCAATATCTCACCTCCCTGTCTTTTTAAAAATCTATAATTCATACAGAACCCAGTCGGGGGGTATGCAGCTCAAATTGAATTGCCCCCCCCCCCCCGGAGATTGAGAGCAGGAGAAGCATTTTCTTGACATGGAGAAAATAAAAAGCAAATTTTCTGAGCCTATATTTCTCTGTCTGAACTTCCTTGCCACAGCCTCTCCAGCCCATAGGGTCGGAGCATTATAAACAGGCACTAAAGGACCTTCTAAAGCACATACTAATTACAGTGCTAGCCCTTTACCCTGCTGTAGAAGCTCAGGTGATGAATACCCAGGTTTATACATCACAGAGCTGCTGGTTAGAGCACCAGCCTTGAAACAAGGAGGGTGCCCATCACCACGGGCTCATTCAATTACCCTATTCCCCCCTCCCCCATGCAATGGAGTCACGATGCAGGCCTGGAAAAAAAACAAACAGAGCCTTGAAACGCATTCCATAATGACAGCAGCCCTATTCCTGCTTTGTCGAAGCAAGGAACAGAACAGTGTTCATAGTTCCTGACATGCGACAAGAAAGGAGGAAATCAAACGTAGGCCGTGGCTGTTTATTGTTTGTGTGTGTTCAAGCAGAGGGGAGTGGAACAGGCTCCAAGGGCACCTCAATGGCGGCCCTCTGCATATGTTGATGTATGTGTACACGTGCGTAGGGGTGTGGTGTATTTGTGCATGCAGATCCATGTGCACGTGTGTATGCATGCATACGGAGGCTCGTCATCAATGTCTGTGCCTTTCTCAACTGTCTTCCTCAATTTTTGAGAAAGGGTGTTTCATTTGATCTCAAGCTTATTGATTTGGATAGACTGGCCAGTAGCTTCAAGGGATCCACCTGTTTCCCCTTCAGGGTGCAGGGATTACAGAGCCCATCCCTGCACCTAGATTTTCTTTTTCCTAACATAGGTGCTGGGTGGGGGTAGTCCTGAAGCCAGGCCCTCAGGCTTACATAGTAAGGGCTGAACTGACTAACCCTTCCCCCCCATCCCCTCATGTGTTGATCTGGGAACCAGAAATAAAACCCTCAAAAAAAATCAAAGTATAAAATTTAATTTCTTAAGAAAACAAAATAAGATAGCTGAAACCAGCCGGTGCTAATTTGTTATGAAAACTACGTCACAGCAGAGGCGTGATGGATTCCGGAGACACAAACACTAGTGTCCTTGTCTCCTGGGAAACCTGGGCCTGGCGTCAGCTCGCACGCTTGCAGTTGCTTTGCCTTGCTAATGCTCCGTGATGCCTTGGGGGTCTTCCAAAGACTGAGGTGTCAATGCCCTCCAGTTATGGACCAAAACATATTCCAAAGCTCCTGTTCCCTCAACCCCTGCTTCCTAATGAGAAACAGAGGAGGTTTGGGTGACTGGAGGGTTATTATGCTAATAATCACATTATGGACTATTACAATAGAGAGTTCCCTATTTGTGGCAAGTGACTCAGATTTTTCCATGCACAATGGTAGTGTCAAATTCCCTTTTCAAATCATGTGTTTAAATAAAGGGAGAACAAAAGAAGATGAAGGAACCATTAGCTAGATCTGCAGTGGCTGAGATCCGGGCTGGACGGTTCTGTACCCATCACCCATTTTTCCCAGTAAATGTACATTGCTTTCAACGTCCCCATCCTTGTGGACTCCCTGAATCAACTGATCAACGGAAGAGAGAGATAATGTGCATTTTCCGTAAGCTTTCAGTGACTCGCAAGCAACAAATCAGATGTGGGGAAACAGCCTCCCCGAAGTACGAGACGTCCACCTCTGAACAGCGAGGACGACCTTCACGAGCTATTCCACTTTAAAGTGTATTTTGTGTTCTGTTCTAGAATGTACTGTCCATTCTGTCAGGTCAATTACGCCTTAAGTGCATCGAAAACTGAGAGGGGAGGTCTTTCTTGATGAACTCTGGGGCCTGGCTAGATCCACACAGGGCCTGAAGTCCTTTCTCGGGGATGTCAGAGAGACCATCAGAGATGGATGGGGTAGGGGACAAAGTCCCCTGCCCAAAGAGCTGTGCTCCAAGAACCAGGTAACACAGGAGAGCATGGCTTTACAGGTCTCTTTCTGGGTACCTCAATGCAGATGGACTCCAAAACATCCTGCACAGCTGCACATAAGAGGCTTCCCACAGAGCAGGCACAATGGCTTCTCCTAACTGGAGCAGAGAGAGCTCCAACCGAGTGTTTGCAGAGTCACTGTCATCCAGAAAAGCATCTTCCAGTCACGCCTTTTACCTAACACGTCCCCTTAAGTGGCTATGGTATGGTCCCCTTGGGGAACCTTTTTGGTTGGCATTTGTCTGCTTGTTCATTTTCCTCTGCTGATCTTTCTCTTTAACTAGCATCTTAGCTGTGGATCATAAACTGGGAAAGCCAGCTCTGCAGAGCCACCATTGTTGGCTGGTCCACGATCCTCCTAGGACAGAAATGGAATACCCTTTTGAGATCTAAAGATAATCTAGACAATTGTGTTGATGGATGCAAGTAGGCTTGGGCCCAGGGAGCCTCCTACACCTGTCTGTTGGGTAACTAAGGGACCCCAAACCATTTGATGTAGTTTAGGATGTAGATTAGGATGTAGCTACCTTACTGGGATCTACAAGGAGGGTTGGTGTTGTCCCTACCATTTTTAGAAGGCTCTCCTTCTTACAGCCATGGTCACAAAGATGGAGAACACTGGGGATAGGTCTCCAATCCGGATCTGATTCTAGAAGTAGAATCACCTTCAAGGCATGATGGAAAAAGAAAAACAACTCCAGTTGCCTATGGCTACAGATGCAGCAAGCTGGGAGCCACAGAGAGTTCAAAGCACATTGTACAAATGCCAGTTCTGAATACGTGTTTCTTAGAGAAAGGTCAGGGCATATCCAAACTGTAGCACATTTTAGCACTTCAGCTCCCAGGGGAGAGGGCAGACCTATAAAAAGAAACTGGGAAGAGGTCCGTGGTGATGAATCTCTGCCTTTGTCTTCCAGGCATTTACCTTTGACCCAAGCTTGCATGTCGTGAGTGGTTTTGTCTCTACTTTAGAGACATCATAGAGCTTGCCTACTGGGTGTAGATGGATAACCTCCCCCACTCCCAAGAAGGTGCTGGCAAATTCCATTTTTCCATATCTGTGAGTAGGGGCCGTTTATTGTCTGTCATTGCCTGCAATGCACTGAGTTGAACCAAGAGCAATTGCAGCTCTGGTTGTTTAAAGACAGCTCCATCTTACCCTTGCCCCTTTTCCTAACACGATGGCCTCTACCAGGACACAGGCTTTCTCTGAGTCCCTGCTGAGTTTCTTCTCCTAACAATACCAGTGCCTGCCACCAAGTAGGCATTCAATACAGGGTATACTGAGCGAGTAAACACAAGCAGCCTTGCGGGAGGGCTTGCTGACTACCTGGGTCATCAGTGCCAAAGACAGGACCAGCTCCGGGTGATTGAGGGAAGATACAGAGCCTGAAGATGCTGTTTAAATGGCTGCCCTCCCCACACCTGTTCCAGGCACAAGAAAGGAACCATTGTCAATTCAGATCCCTGGCCTGCTGGTGGGAATCACTGAAGGGGAGAGGTCTGCAGAGGGCACAAAGCCGTTCCCCAACTCCAAATCACTTCTTTTGGCATTCAGTGGGGACAGGGAAGTGTTGCCAGCCGCTCTGTGGAGGAAGCAGGCGAACAGGCGTGGGTGGAGGGCTGGGAGGCGGATTCAGCCCGGTTGGCTGTGAGCACAGAGAGATGACCATTTTCTACACCAGTGTCTAATGAAGGTTGCAGGTGAATGTGAATGGAAGTGATGAGAACATAATTACCCAGGTCCGGGCCTTGGGAGCTGCAGCGGCTTGTGCTAATGGAAATGAGGCCAGCCGAGGGAGGGTGGCCAGAAGGAGGGCTGCTTCTATTTGCTTGAATTTAAAGTTTCTGGGCTCAGAAAGAGTGGGGGTGAGGCAGAGATCAGCCAAGGAGCCCTCTCAGCTCTTTTCTTCGTTAATCTTGAGTGAAAGATGCAATCACAAATGCTGGGGCTCCGGACATAGGGACCCAGGGGATATGGATTAAACCAAGGCAGGTCCACAGAGCCTCTTTTCTCAGCTCAAGGACTACTTCTTTGGCTTAAAAGGGGACAGGAGGGGACAGGTAGAAGATGGCTGAAACCATTGCTGTGAAGGACACATCCAAGCTGTTCTTCCAAAGCCTGCTGCTGGGCACGGGGACATTCCACCAATTAGACATTCATGTCCAGAGCTTTCAATGGCTCCAACCTTCTTGGGTGTGTTCACCTTCTGTTTCTGGCCTTCTGGCTTTCCAGTGTAGTACAGCTGCAGAGGGGAATAAAGTCATGAGCCTGGAGTTCTGGGAAATCCCATCTGTCTAGTCCCTGGCTTACCCCCCATCTTCTGGAAGCTGGAACCATTGTGGAAAATGAGAACTCTGCCCAGGAGACACAGGAGCTCCTGGAGCAAGACCGGTGGTGATAAACCCAGGTCCCTTCTGCAGAGCCCCACACATGCTGAGGTCTACATTGCAATGGAGCCTGAGATATGGGGGAGAAAGTTCCCCAGTCAGTGGCTCTCTTCCTTCCAGACAGGAGGTTCAGCCCCGAATCTACAGACCACCGGGGGAGCACGGTTCATGTATTCACTGTGGTGGTTTAGCATATTCACCAGATGGGTTTTAAAAAAATACAGGTTCCCAGGCCTTGCCCCAGACCTGTTAGAGTTAAGTCTCCTAGAGGTGGGGGTGGGAATGGGGTAGGGGGTGGGGGCTGGGCACCCCTTCCCCAAACCAGCCCTAGAGAGACTGGCCTGAGGATGATTCCAAAGTGGAATCTTCACTCTGAAGGAGTCAGATGAGAATTGTTGTAGATGTGAGGACCGGGCTTGATTTGCATGAGGGTAGGGGCCTGAAGTTTTCCTCCACCCTGAGACTTGTTCTCCAAACAACTCGAGGCTGAAATTATACATGCAAAGTGAAAGAGGAGTACCTGGAGACTTCCAGTCCAAAGCAGCACATTCCTCTGGAATACCTAGATAATGAAAGAAAAAAATATATTCATTGCATAAAGTGCTCATTAAATCTCTCCTCTGTGTAGGCATGCAGTTTAAAAGCAGGCGCTTTGATTAATCCAAGCTATATTAATTCCACAGCGCTTTTCCCCCTCCCGCTGCCTAGATCTTCATATTTCTTTCCTTTAAAAAAAAAGTCATACATAAACTTGTCCTTTTGCACAAACGCATTTCCACTCTGGCTGGGCAGACTGGCCCTGGAGTTGGTAGACTCTATCTCGGCATCTTTTCTTTTTTAAGTACGCGTTTTGAAACCAGATGCATTCTTTCCAGTTCACTGGAAATGCTAATTTTCCCCCCATCCCTTTTCAAAGTCACATTCCATGTGGCTAAGGGGTCATATCCCGCACAATAGTGCTTCCGAGAGGTGAGGCCTGATCATAACCGGAAACTGAGCTGGAGAAATAATGAATTCCAAAGGTGGACATTTGAGTGGGGGACAAGAATCTATAGAATTATTTATGTTCCCCCCCAAAGACCCCACTTAATTCTAAGAACTCAAAACCCACTTGAAAAGCACTAGAGTCTCATTTTGATGGCTTGATTTTCCTGGGCCCTCTTCTGAAGTTTCAGCCTGTCTCTCACTCATCCCCAGCAGGGACTACGGAGTGTGTCCTAGGCCTGTCTCCCTTCTTTTTTTTTCCTCTGAAAGTTCTGTGTTGGCGTCATGGATTGTCTGTTGACCATAGCTTTTTAACCTTGGTTTCTCTGTTCTCCAAACCCTGGGATAACTTCTTGAGAGGGAGCCATCCTCAAACCTTTAGTTCGCTCTCCCAGAGGCATTGGCACCCCATGGAAGACTCCTAGAAGTTTTAGCAAAGCCTTTCCGCCAGCTTTCAGAGATAGAGCCTTATCAGAAAGCAGTGTTTTTTGTGGCCCTAAGAGCATTCTATCCATCTTCGTGGGATCAGATCAGCGTCACACCCTCTGTCTTACCTTGTTTTATGGATCTCGTGGAGAAGCTGGCAGTTAGAAGGGGCGAGGGGTCACCATGAACTATTTCCGAGTGTTGCTGGAGCATTCCTCTCCATTCAAATCGCACACTGTAAGATTATTCTGATGACGTTAGAGGAACAACTTGCTAGTTGTGGGGTGATAGAAACTGACACACAAAGTAAGGATAATGAATAGGAAAGAGTGGTACCGTTTAATTGGAAAACACCAAAAAGAAGCTACCATCTCAATCAGATCGCATAAAAGACAATCCTTGGGAGTCCCCAAGAGCAGTGTGGATAACAGTGACCAAATTTACAGGACTATTGGGGGGATGGCATCTTAAGACTCGGGGTAGCACAATGGCTTGTCTTGGTTGACACACCTAGGAAGAGGTAACTTCATTAGAGTGTCCTGTGGACCTCCTTGTGGGAGCATTTTCCTGATGACTCATTGCCCACTGTGGGTAGTACCATCCCTAGGCAGGTCGAGTCTGTGTTATATAAGAAAGGTAGCTGGACATGAGCCTGTGGCAAACCAGTAAACATTGTTTCTCCGGCCTTTGCTTCAGTTCCTGCCTCCAGGTTCCTTCCTTGGCTTCCTTTGAGGATGGACTGTGACCTGCAAATCAAACTAACCTTTTCCCCTCCCAAGTTGTTTTTGGTCCATTTTTTGTCACAGTAACAGAAAGGAAATTAGGACAGATGGTTAGGAGCACATTCCTACTCCAGTCATAGCCTTGACTCTGGGTCCGTCGGCCCTGAGACAGGCTGGCTCTTTCTCTCTCTGTGATTCTTTTGCATGGGTATCTAGAACTAGGACTATCAGGGGCAGTGGGTACCCAACCTGGAGTGAGGAGGTGTCTTATGATGTTACCAGGTGGATCTCTGTGAGTTAATGGGCATCCTGGTCTACAGAACGAGTTCCAGGACAGACAAAGATACACAGAGAAACCCTGTCTCAAAAAAAAAAAAAAACCAAAAAAATAAAAATAAAAGAAACAGAGTTTTAAAAAAATGTAGTGATGGAAAGTACACAGAGAATCTGGATACTGTATGTTATTGTGTTGACTTTAAATTGTTTGACAGCTGAGGAAAGAGCAACAGCTGCTAAAAGACATTTGATTATAAATGCTGCTGCCTATTATTTGTAATAGATGGAACCTGGAAACAACCTAGATGTCCCTCATCTAAAGAATGGATAAAGAAAATGTGGTACATTTACACAATGGAGTATTACTCAGCAGTAAAAATAATGACATCTTGAAATTTGCAGGCAAATGGATGGATCTAGAAAAAACCATATTGAGTGAGGTAACCCAGACCCAGAAAGACAAATATCATATGTACTCACTCATAAGTGGCTTTTAGATATAAAGCAAAGAAAACCAGCCTACAATTTACAACCCCAGAGAACCTAGACAACAAAGAAGACACTAAAAGATACATACATTGATCTAAATAGGAAGGAGAGAAAGACCAGCTCTCCTGAGTAATTGGGAGCATGGAAGTCCCAGGAGAGGGGAGGAAGGGAGGAGAGTGGAGAAAAATGTATATAGCACAACAAAAGCAATAAAAAATGAAAAATAAATAAATGCTGCTGGATTAATCCAACCTATATATTTTAAAAATACATTGACTTCAAAATTTAAGTCAAAAGATATGTTACTTTGGAGAGAAGTTTTGCTTTTGTTTCCATAGAAAATGAGAATCTGTGGATTCATTCTGGGTTAAGAAAAATAAGGTTTGATCAAGAAAGACCCCCTAAAATTATCTCCAGTGGGAACAGATGGCCCAGATGATCCAATGTTTCAGAGCACCTCTGCTGCAGTTTCCTCTGAGTTCTACATCCAGAACAGCATCAAGACTGCTGGCTGAGATGATCCAGGTCAGGATTTGACCATAATCCTAAATTTTTTGGGGTCCCTATAAGATTATCAGTACCCCCAATAAGCAGGAAGTAGCCTAGAAAACTATGTCCACATTCCCAAAAAATGGATTATGGATGTTTTTCTCTGTTTAGTGTGTTGGTTACAAGTTGTTATGGATAATGGCCAGAAAAAAAACTAAACAAAGGAAATTAGATTCAAGGTTTTTGTTTTGAAAAGAAAAAAAGGGGGATATAGATATGATAACAAGATAGATTTTTGAATTTACTTTTATTTATTTTATTGTTTTTATTGAGCTATATATTTTCTCCACTCCTCTCTCTTCCTCTCCCCTCCCCTTTCTATCCTCTCCCATGGTCCCCATGCTCCTGATTTACTCAGGAGATCTTGTCTTTTTCTACTTCCCATGTAGATTAGATCCATGTATGTGTCTCTTAGGGTCTCCTTTGTTGTCTAGGTTCTCTGGTATTGTAAATTGTAGGCTGGTTTTCCTTGCTTTATATCTAAAAGCCACTTATGAGTGAGTACATATGATATTTGTCTTTCTGGGTCTGGGTTACCTCACTCAATATGGTTTTTCCTAGATCCATCCATTTGCCTGCAAATTTCAAGATGCTATTAATTTTTTACCTCTGAGTAAGTACTCCATTGTGTAAATGTAACACATTTTCCTTATCCATTCTTCAGTTAAGGGGCATCTAGGTTGTTTCCAGGTTCTGGCTATGACAAACAGTGTTGCTATGAACATAGTTGAGCACATGTCCTTGTGCATCCTTTGGGTATATATCCAAAAGTGGTATTACTGGGTTTTGAGGAAGGCTGTTACCTAATTTTCTGTGAAATCACAATACTGATATCCAAAGTGGCTGTACCAGTTTGCACTCCCACCAGCAATACAGAAGTGTTCCCTTTATCCTACATCCTCCTCAGCATAAGTTGTCATCAGTGTTTTTGATCTTGGCTATTCTCACAGGTGTAAGATGGAATCTCAGAGTTGTTTTGATTTGCATTTCTCTGATGTCTAAGGATGTTGAGCATTTCCTTAACTGTTTTTCAGCCATTTTAGATTCCTCTGTTGAGAGTTCTTTGTTTAGATCTGTACCCCATTTTTTAAATTGGATTATTTGTTTTTTTGATGACCAATTTCTTGAGTTCTTTGTATATTTTGGAGATCAGACCTCTGTTTAATGTGCAGTTGGTAAAGATGTTTCCCCATTCTGTAAGCTGCTGTTTTGTTTTGTTTACTGTGTCCTTTGCTTTACAGAAACTTCTCAGTTTCAAGTGGTCCCATTTATTAGTTGTTGCTCTCAGTGTCAGTGCTACTGGGGTTATATTTAGGAAGTGGTTCCCTGTGCCAATGTGTTCAAGTGTACTTCCCACTTTCTCTTTTATGCCAGCACCATTTGTTGAATATGCTTTCTTTTTTTCTTTTTATATCTTTTGCTTCTTTGTCAAAAATCAGGTGTTTGTAGCTGTGTGGATTTATATCTGGGTCTTTGATTAAGTTCCATTGGTCCACCTGTCTGTTTTTATGCCAGCACTAGGCTGTTTTCATTTCTGTAGCTCTGTAGTTAAGTTTGAAGTCAGGGATTGTGATGCCTCCAGAAGTTCCTTGACTGTACAGGATTTTTTTTTGGCTATCCTGAGTTTTTTGCTTTTCCATATGAAGTTTAGTATAGTTCTTTTGAGGTCTGTGAAGAATTTTGTTGGGATTTTGATGGGCATTGCATTGAATCTCTAGATTGCTTTTAGTAAGATTGCCATTTTTCCTACCCAAGAGCATGGGAGATCTTTCTATTTTCTGGTGTCATCTTAAATTTCTTTCTTCAAAGATTTAAAGTTCTAGTCATACAGGTCTTCCACTTGTTTGGTTAGAGTTACTCTGAGGTATTCTATACTATTTGTGGCTATTGTGAAGGGTGATGCTTCTCTGGTTTCTTCCTCAGCCCATTTATCATCTGTGTAAAGGATGGCCACTGATTTTTTTTGAGTTAATCTTGTATCCTGCTACATTACTGAAAGTGTTTATGAGTTGTAGAAGTTCCTTGGTAGAATTTTTGGGGTCACTTATGTAAACTATCATATCATCCGCAAATAGTGAGAGTTTGACTTCTTCTTTTCTGATTTGTATTCTTTTGATCTCCTTTTGTTGTCTTATTGCTCTAGCTAGGACCTCAAGAAGTATATTGTATAGATATGGAGAAAGTGGACAACCTTGTCTTGTTCCTGATTTCAGTGGGATCGCTGTGAGTTTCTTTGCATTTAGTTTTATGTTGGCTGTTGGCTTGTTGTATATTGCCTTTATTATATTTAGGTATCTTCTTTGTATCCCTGCTCTCTCCACGACCTTTATCATGAAAGGATGTTCTATTTTGTCAAAGGCTTTTTCAGCATCTAATGAGACAATCATGTGTTTTCCCCCCAGTTTGTTTATATTTTGTGAATTGCATTGACAGATTTTCATATGTTGAACCATCCCTGCATCTCTGGAATGAAGCTGACTTGATCATGGTTGATGATTTTTCTGATGTGTTCTTGGATTCAATTTGCCAGTGTTTTCTTGAGTATTTTTGCATCAATGTTCATGAGTGAGTTTGGTCTGTTATTCTCTTTCTTAGTAATGACTTTGTGTGGCTTGGGTATCAGGGTAATTGTAGCCTCATAAAAAGAGTTTGGCCATGTTCCTTCTGTTTCTAGTGTGTAAAACAATTTGAGTAGTATTGGTATTAGTTCTTTGAAAATCTTGTAGAATTCTGTGCTGAAACCATCTGGTCTTGGGCTTTTTTTTGTTGGGAGACTTTTGATGACCATTTCTATTTCTTTAGTAGTTATAGGCCTATTTAATTTGCTTATTTGGTCTTGATTTAATTTTGGTAAGTGATATTTATCCAGAAATATTCATTTCTGGATAATTTCCTTTAAGTTGTCCATTTCCTTTAAGTTTCCCAATTTTGTGGAGTACAGGTTTTTGAAATATGACCTAATGATTTTCTGTATTTCCTCCATGTCTGATGTTATGTCCCCCTTTCATTTCTGGTTTTGTTGATTTTGATATTCTCTCTCTCTCTCTCTCTCTCTCTCTCTCTCTCTCTCTCTCTCTCTGCTTTTTGGTTAGTTTGGATAAAGGTTTGTCTATTTAGTTGATTTTTCTCAAAAAACTATTTGTCTCATTGATTCTTCGTATTGTTTTTTTTGGTTCTATTTTGTTGATATCCGTTCCCAATTTGCTTATTTCCTGCCATCTAGTCCTCCTTGGTGAGTTTGCTTCCTTTTGTTCTGGAGTTTTCAAATGTTCTGTTAATTTACTAGTGTGGGATTTTTCTAGCTTCTTTATGTAGGCATTTAGTGCTATGAACTTTCCTCTTCACACTGCTTTCATTGTGTCTCATAAATTTGGTATGCTGTGTGGTCACTTTTATTCAATTTTAGGAAGTCTTTTATGTCTTCCTTTATTTCTTCCTTGATCCATTGATGATTCAGGTGAGCATTGTTTAATTGCCATGTGTTTGTGGGCTTTCTGGAATTAGTGTTGCTATTGAATTCTAATTTTAAGACATGGTGATTCGATAAGATACATGGGGTTATTTCGATTTTTTTTGTATTTGTAAGCTTCTTGTATCTTCATATGCATATCTTTCTTTAGGTTGGGAAAGTTCTATGATTTTGTTGAATATATTTTCTGTGCTTTTGAGTTGGACTTCTTCTTCTTCCATCCCTATTATTCTTAGGTTTGGTCTTTTAATGATGACCCATATTTCCTGGATATTTTGTGTTAAGCTTTTGTTAGATTTAATGTTTTCTTTGACCAATGAGTCTCTTTCCTCTATTGTATCTTCAGCACTTGAGATTTTGTTCCATATCTTGTATTCTGCTGTTTGTGCTTGTATTTGTGGTCCCTGATCATTTTCTCATAACTTCTCTTTCTATAATTCCTTCGATTTGTGTTTTCTTTATTATCTCTTTTTTGGTCTTCAAGTCTTGAATAGTTTCTTTCATCTGTTTGATTGCTTTTTCTTTGTTTTCTTTAATGGATTTGTTGATTTCTACCATTTTTTGTTTGTCTTTTCCTCCATTTCTTTGAGGGAATTTTTCATTTCCTCTTAAAGGGCCTCAAACATTCTCCTAAAGTTATTTTTTAGGTAAGTTTCTTCTGCTTCATCTATATTTCGGTGACTGTCCAGGCATCCAGCTGTTTCTGTCATTACTCACATTTTTTGGAAGTCACGTGCTTACTCTTCCTGCTTATTCAGTAAATATTATTTCCTTCTTGTGTCTCTCAGGTAGTTGAATAGATAGTTATAGCTTTCCCTATTTACCTGACACAGAAAGCATGTTGTGATAGAAAGTAAATTAGGTAAAAGACTGGATTCACCAAATAGGATAGATATGGAGTATTTTCTCTGAATTTATAAAATGCAAAAGAACTAAACATTGTTGATGTATCTATTGCCTGTATATATTATATATAGTTATTGTACTTATTGTATACAGTTTTTCTTAGTTATAGCATTCTTTTTTATTTTAGACAAAAAGGGAAAATATAGTGGTATTTCATTAGTGTTTTAATAAACAAGGCTTGCCTGAAGATCAGAGAGTAAAACAGCCACACAGGTCAGCCTTACAGACCAGGCAGTGGTGACACACACCTTTAATCCCAATAGCCACACTAGTTGCCATAGAAACCAGGTGGTACATGCCTTTAATCCCAGTCCTAGGAAGGATTATAAAAAGAAAGAAACAGCTCATGATAGGCCATGGTGGTGCACGCCTTTAATCCCAGCATTCAGGAGCCAGAGGCAGGCAGATCTCTGTGAGTTCAAGGCCAGCCTGGACTACAAGAGCTAGTTCCTTTCTTGAAAAAAAAATCAAGAGAGAGAGAGAGAGAGAGAAAGAGAGAGAGAGAGAGAGAGAGACAGCTCACAGACACAGTCTCATTCTGAATTCTTGGAGACAGGATTACCATTTCAGACTGAGGTAGAGGTAAGAGCCAGTGGCTGCTGTTTTGCTTTTTGGACCTTCAGGTTGAACCCCAATTTCTCTCTCTGGGTTTTTATTAATTGTGATTCAATATACATATTTCTTCTAAGTTTCTTTTTATGTATTTTAAGGCAGAATATATCCTTCGATTGCCACGGAAGTCATGGTAAAATGGAGATGGAATGAAGAGGGTGTGGGCCATTGATGGGCAACTAGCCACCCTTGACTGCCAGGAGGCTCGGACAATCCAAGACTCCCCTGGCCCGTTTGTCCATGTTTTGCCAAGTCAGTACAGAAGAAATACCTCTTTTCTACTGCCAGACAAAATCAATTTAGGAGGAAGGGTTTGTGGCGGCTCTTGTCTGAGCATGCAGTGCACTGCAGTGGAAAAGGCGCGGTGGAAGAGCTTGAGGCGGGGCGGCTGGTAGCACTGTGTCCACAGCAAGGAAACAGAGAGATGGATGCTGGCGCTCAGATCTTTTCTCCTCCCCATTGATCCAGTTTCTGACTCCAGCTCGTGGAAGAGTCCTGTCCACATTCAGAACAGCCAGGCATCTTGTCTCCTGGGTCTTCTGAGTCATTTCAAAGTCACAATCACTATTTACCTGCACTAATCTATCCCTTGTCAACTTGACACACAAACATGTCACCTTTAAATCAGAACATTTGTTCCTGGTCCCTGAAGTCTCAAATACATCCCATAATGCAAAAAAAAATGCTTTTAGTCTAACTCCAAAAGTCCCCAAATCTTAGCAATTTTGATGGTTAAAAATGGCGTGTAGTCTTTCCTGTGAGCCAGGAAATCTCTTATATTGTGAGTCCCTGAAAGTCAAAGACACAAAAGGAAGGATACATTTGTTTCCTCTAAGCTTAGTTTTATGTATTTTGATGGCACAGATTCTTCTTTGGCTACAATAGAAGCCATGGGGAAATGGATGCTACCTAAGACAGTGTGGGCTATTAACGGGCAGTTAGTCATCCCTGGTTCCCATCTTATATGCTCTTAAATACATGACACAGAGTAAACACCACCATTCTGCAAGGGATGAGAGGGGACACAGCAAGAAAGGATTGGGTTAAATCGAAGCTGGGGCCCAGCTAGGCGAACAACAAACCCTGCCTCTAGGCGAACAGCAAATCCTGCCCTGCATTAGGATTCTTAGTGGTATCAGTTGGGCCCCAACAGCTTCTGTACCCCCTCTCCCTCCAGTTATGATGCCTGCCGCACTTACAGTCTCTTTTGGGCCAGTTCCACTCCATGCTTGAAGGTTTCCTTGTCTTGTCGTCCTAGCGTCTCCAGCATTCTGGGTTCCCCTGCAGCTTACCTTCCCTGTCAGAGCTCAAGCAATGTCTTTTCAGGTCTAAGCAGTTTGGAACCCTGATGCAAGCTTGCGCGACCCCATCGCTCTTGCATTTCTGCATGCTTCTGACACCAGCAGCAGGTGGGGGTCCCAGTTGAGTCCTTGTTCCTCTGTGAAACCTCATGAGTTGGGCACCTACTGTTAGGTTCTGTTGCCAGTTCAGATGTGGTCTGGCCTCTTCTACTGCAGCCTTGGTAGCTGAACCTGAGCAAACATTTCCTAGCCAGCTATCTGCGATCAGGGAACTTCACCACAGCATTTCCTGCTCGGGGTCTCCTCTTTCAGATGAATCTGAGTTTTTATAAGTTGGGATGTTAGATGAGAAGTCTTGCTCTCAGGTTACCTCCTACGTTTCTCAGCGCCGAGCCCTGGTTTCTCTTGACAGCTGTTAACCTCCATGGCTCTACCTTCTCCACTCCACCTGATATGCACTTGCTTTAAACCCACACTCTTGCTTGTCAACCTTTCTGATCCACTTGCTTTCTCCACTGTGAACTTGGAGAAGGGCTGTGAGTAGTGACCGTGCCATAGCCTAAATGCTGTCCTGTCTTGCATTTTTCTTCATCAAACAACTTCTTTTATCACTTTTGAGTTCAGCCTTGCTCATGTTCTCAGAACACAGCCAGATGCTTTGCCAGACTTGAACGCAGATGGCCTCTAGAACTGGTCCCCGTGGAGCTATCATTCCACTCTGAAACTTCCTGTGCTGGTCCTTTACCATCTGTGCACATCTCCATATGCTAGTCACCTAGATTGTCACCAGGAAGTCCCAGCAGGCTCTGTCCACAGCATGTACAGCATGTTAGGACGTCTCCAGCTGCAGCTCTAAGTTCTTTCACGGACCAGTCCTAAAAGCTGATGACACAGGCTTATCAGCAACAGAATCCACTCCTCGGGACTGGTTTTCTGTACAACTTGTTTAATTGGTCAAGATCTTCAGGAGGAATAGAAACAAGAGGATGAGTGTGCAAGTGCACGTGCATGTGTGAGTGTATGCATGTGTGTGTGTATGCATGTGTGTGTATGCATGTGTGTGTATGCATGTGTGAGTGTATGCATGTGTGTATGCATGTGTGTATGCATGTGTGTATGCATGTGTGTGTATGCATGTGTGTATGCATGTGTGAGTGTATGCATGTGTGTGTATGCATGTGTGTGTATGCATGTGTGTGTATGCATGTGTGTATGCATGTGTGAGTGTATGCATGTGTGAGTGTATGCATGTGTGTGTATGCATGTGTGTGTATGCATGTGTGTATGCATGTGTGTGTATGCATGTGTGTGTATGTATGCGTGTGTGTATGCATGTGTGAGTGTATGCATGTGTGTATGCATGTGTGTATGCATGTGTGAGTGTATGCATGTGTGTATGCATGTGTGTATGCATGTGTGAGTGTATGCATGTGTGTGTATGCATGTGTGAGTGTATGCATGTGTGTGTATGCATGTGTGTATGCATGTGTGTGTATGCATGTGTGAGTGTATGCATGTGTGTGTATGCATGTGTGTGTATGCATGTGTGAGTGTATGCATGTGTGTATGTATGTGTGTATGCATGTATGTGTATGCATATGTGTATGCATGTGTGTGTATGCATGTGTGTGTGTATGCACACACACATGTGGAGAGAGAGGCTAATTTATGAAGCCAGCTTTGGCTGAAATAGCAACAACAGCTGTCTCATCCTTGAGGCTGACAGGATAAGACTCTGGAGGTTATTTGGTCCTTGGCTGGGTGCTCCAGCAGTCCTGATCTAGCACCAGAACCCTGGAGATACCCTGGAGAACTGCTGGTCTTTTCTCAAGAATGAAAACTGAGAAAGGCTGTTTCTGTGGGTAGCAGGATCAGCAGGTGATGTGGGAGTGTCATCTATGTGTTGATTTCATTGGTTAAATAAAGAGACTGCCCCACAACAACAACTCTGCCTGGTTGATATGACATCATGATACTGATAGCGCTACTACAAGACCTGTTTTGGGTACCAGGTGCACAAGACGATTCCAACTTGGTTAGCTGAAATGGTGCACATCTTGTGCAACATTCTGGCCAGACCTCCACAAAATACTCAGAGACTATTTGCAATTTTAAAAGACATTGATCTTGAAATTTAACCATCATTTTACTTTCACAGGATCCCCCAGAAAGAATGTCGCCCCCATGACAGCTGAAAGTAATTCTAGAGGACGACGTCCCCTCTCCCAGTAAAGTTTGCCCCTGGGTTTAGGGACATCATTTAGGGGTTGGGAGGTTGGGGGAGGAATTTTATAAGCTCAGGGATCATTTTGGGAAAAAAAAGAGGGAATGATGGGATAATAGATTTATAATTGTAACTGTTTTTAGACAAATATATTGGTATCGATTCTTGTATATTGATACAAAGTTAAATTATATTGACTATTGTATGCATGCATGTTTCTACCTCTGTTTAAAACATTTTTTATGTATTGACATATATTGTATTGATATATATATATAGTATATATTTACCATATTGCAGTGTACATTTCTACCTCTGATTAAGATACTTATATAATGTTTGTGTATTGATATATATTTACCATATTGCAATGTATATTTGTACAGTGTTTATATTTGGAGATCATTATCCTCATTTGTTACACAGTTGTTTCTTGTCTTAGTCTTTAAGTTAGATAGATATTGAGAATTATATAGATTAATAGTCATCTAAGTTTGTCATTTATAATTAGACTAATCAGGTTCTTTAGATATATAGAGATTATACTTAGTATAGATAGATAATCTTCAACCTCTTCAAAGAGCTATAGAAAATGGCCTTTAATCTAACTCAGAGTTTTGTGATAGTGAGACACAATTGCTCCTGGAAACACCACTCTATTCCCGAGAGAATGTTGAGCACTGAAGATACTCCACCTGGAGCCTTTCTTTTTGGCAGAACTGGCCTTTGGGCAAAGAAATGCCCATACCTCAACCACTGACAGAGATACAGAGCGTGCATCAATGGATAAAACAGGACTGTCATATCCTGCCAAGACAGGGTAAGATAGTTTTGAAAAGTTCCTTGCCTTTAATAATGGTATGTCAGTTGTGTTAGGCATTAGCCAAAGTTGGTTGACTCAACATTGCAAACGAGACTTTGGGTGATTGCCCAGGTAGTCAGTTGTCTCTGTCAATTGTTGCACATTTTGGATATATCTCATTTGTTAAGTAATATTTATTCCCTTCTCAAATCTTTGACGGAGTTGAAGATTATATAATTGTAGTTACTCTCTACATTATTTAGACTCCTTGAGATAGAATGTTTAGCAAAACGTTTGATTCTCAATATTGTTTGTTATATTTATTATTTGTTATTATTGTATATAGTTTTCTATCCCTATTATTTTTAGGTTTGGTATTTCATGGTGTCTCAGATTTCCTGGATGGTTTGTACTAAGAATTTGTTGGGTTTAACCAAAGAATCATTAGGTCATATTTTGAAAATCTGTACTCCACAAAATTGGAAAACTGAAAGGAAATTGACAACTTTCTGGATAAATATCACTTACCAAAGTTAAATCAAGACCAGATAAGCAAATTAAATAGGCCTATAACTGCTAAAGATCTCCTGAGTAAATTGGAAGCATAGGGACCATGGGAGAGGGTTGAAAGGGAGGGGAAAGGAAGGGAGGGGAGCAGAGAAAAATGTATAGCTCAGTAAAATCAATATAAAAAAGAAATAAAAGTGAACAATAAAAAAGAAATAGAAATAGTCATCAAAAGTCTCCCAACCAAAAAAAGCCCAGGACTAGATAGTTTTAGCACAGAATTCTACAAGATTTTCAAAGAAAAACTAATACCAATACTCCTCAAATTGCTCCACACAATAGAAGCAGAAGGAACATGGCCAAACTCTTTTTATGAGGCTACAATTACCCTGATACACAAACCACTCAAAGACATTACTAAGAAAGAGAATAACAGACCAGTCTCATTCATGAACATTGATGCAAGAAATACTCAAGAAAATACTGGCAAATTGAATCCAAGAACACATCAGAAAAATCATCAACCATGATCAAGTTTGCTTCATCCCAGAGATGCAGGGATGGTTCAACATACGAAAATCTGTCAATGCAATCCACTATATAAACAAACTTAAAAATAAAAATCATATGGTAATCTTACTAGATACTGAAAAAGCCTTTGACGAGATATAACATCCCTTCATAATAAAGGTCTTGGAGAGAGCAGGGATACAAACAACATACCTAAATATAATAAAGACACTATATAATAACCAATATCAAGCTAAATGGAGAGAAACTCCCAGTGATCCTTCTGAAATCAGGAACAAGACAAGGTTGTCTACTCTCTCCATATCTCTTCAATATGGTTCTTGAGGTTCTAGCTAGAGCAATAAGACAACAAAAGGGGATCAAGGGAATAGAAATGAAGAAGTCAAACTCTAACTATTTGCAGATGATATGATAGTTTACATAAGTGACCCCAAAAAATTCTACCTAGGAACTTCTACAGCTCATAAATACTTTCAGTAATGTAGCAAGATACAAGATTAATAAAAAAAATCAGTAGCCCTTCTTTACACAGATGATAAATGGGCTGAGAAAGAAATTAGAGAAACATCACCCTTCACAATAGCCACAAATAGCATAAAATATCTCAGAGTAACTCTAACCAAACAAGTGGAAGGCCTGTATGAAAAGAAATTTAAATCTTTGAAGAAAGAAATTAAAGAAGACACCAGAAAATGGAAAGATCTTCCATGCTGTTGGGTATGTGGAATTAACATAGGAAAAAATGGCAATCTTACCAAAAGCAATCTGGAGATTCAATGCAATGCCCATCAAAATCCAAGCAAAATTCTTCACAGACCTCAAAAAGAACAATAATCAACTTCATATGGAAAAGCAAAAAAACTCAGGATAGCCAAAAAGAAAGAAAGAAAGGAAGAAAGAAGGAGAAAGAAAGAAAGAAAGAAAGAAAGAAAGAAAGAAAGAAAGAAAGAAAGGAAAATCTGTACAATAAAGAAACTTCTGGAGGCATCACAATCCCTGACTTCAAACTCTACTACAGAGCTACAGGAGCAAAACCAGCCTGGTATTGGCATAGAAACAGACAGGAGGAACAATGGAACCAAATTGAAGACCTGGATATCAACACACATACCTATGAACACCTGATTTTTGACAAAGAAGTTAAAAATATAAAATGGACGAAAGAAAGCATAATTAACAAATGGTGCTGGTATGACTGGATATCAACATGTAGAAGAATGAAAATAGACCCATATCTATCACCATGCACAAAACTCAAGTCCAAATGGATCAAAGACCTCAACATAAAGCTAAAAACACTGAACCTCATAAAAGAGAAAGTGAGAAGTACATTTGAATGCATTGGCATAGGGAACCATTTCCTAAATATAACCCCAGTAGCACAGACACTGAGAGCAATAACTAATAAATGGGACCTCCTGAAACCGAAAGGCTTCTGTAAAGCAAAGGATACAGTCAACAAAACAAAACAGTAGCTTACAGAATGGGGAAAGATCTTCACTAACCCCACATCAGACAGAGACCTGATCTCTGAAATATACAATGAACTCAAGAAACTGGTCATCAAAAGAACAAATAATCCAATAAAAATGAGGTACACATCTAAACAGAGAACTCTCAACAGAGGAATCTAAAATGGCTGAAAAACACTTAAAGAAATGTTCAACATCCTTAGTCATCAGAGCAATGCAAATCAAAACAACTCTGAGATTCCATCTTACACTGTAAGAATGGCCAAGATCAAAAACACTGATGACAACTTATGCTGGAGAAGATGTGGGGTAAAGGGAACACTGCTCCATTGCTGGTGGGAGTGCAAACTGGTACATCCCCTTCGGATATCAGTATGGGGATTTCTCAAAAAATTAGGAAACAACCTTCCTCAAGATTCAGCAATACCACTTTTGAGTATATACCCAAAGGATGCCAATCATACCACAAGGACATGTGTTCATCTATGTTCATAGTAACATTGTTTGTCACAGCCAAAACCTAGAAACAACCTAAATGCCTGTTGACTGAAGAATGGATAAAGAAAATGTGTTACATTTACACAATGGAGTACTACAAAGAAGAAAAAAATTAATGACATCTTGAAATCTGCAGGCAAATGGATGGATCTAGAAAACATCATATTGAGTGAGGTAACCCAGACCCAGAAAGACAAATACCATATGTACTCACTCATAAGTGGCTTTTAGATATAAAGCAAAGAAAACTTGCCTACAATTCCAATCACAGAGAACCTAGACAACAATGAGGACCCTAAGAGACACACATGGATCTAATCTACATAGAAAGTAGAAACAAGAAAAAATATCCTGAGTAAATTTGTAACAGGGGGATCATGGGAGAAGGTTGTATGGGAGGGGAAATGTAGGGAGGGGAACAGAAAAATATATATATAACTCAATAAAATCAAGAAAATAAAGAATTTGTTGGATTTAATGTTTTCTTTGACTGACGAATCCAGTAGTCATACCACAGGAAGACTTGATCATACTAACCCAGAAGCAGAAGTATACGGCTTTTAACATAACTTATGAGGATGATGGAGACCTTTAAAAAGGAAATGAAAAATTCCCTTAAGGAAATGAAGGAAAAGATAAACCAGAAATTGGAAGAAATCAATAAATCTCTCAAAGAAACCCAAGAAACCCAGAAAAAACAATCCAACAGGTGAAGAAAAGAGCTCAAACAGTTCAAGACTTTAAGACTGAAATAGAGGCAATGAAGAAAACACAACCCGAGGGAATTCTGGAAATGGAAAAATCTGGGTAAACGAACAGAAGCACAGAGGCAAGGATAAGCAACAGACTACAAGAGACGAAAGGAAGAATCTCAGGTGTTGATGATACAGCAAAAGTAACTGAAAACTCATAAATAAAAACACGTGGGTTCTGTTGTTGTTGATTGTTGAACGTGCTATTGGGAAGAAACATGCGGTGTTACTCTGATGTTTACTCTGTCACCATACTGACTGATTTTTAGAGCCATTGGTAGTTTCTGGTTCTGCCCACACAAGCGAGCTGGGATTTGGGGCCAGAGATTCCTGCTCCAAGGCCTGGAGACCTGGAGGTGGGGTTGCTGAAACCAGTACCTTCAATCTGCAATGTGACCCTTTCAGTCTCTTCCTCCATGGAGGGTCTCTTGGCCCCAGAGGCTGCTCAGTGGAACTCTGGTACTGCCAGAAACAGCCAGCGAGGAGTGCTGTCCAGAGCCACCAGCAGGAGAGAAGGCATCAAACTGGGGTTTGTGCCGTAGGTGCCCAGGGAGAAAGCCCAAGGAAGAGGTGCTCCCCAGGGCACACTTGGCCTCAAAGATGATCTTTTCAAGAGCCTCTACTAAGGGGTGGAGAGGTAGCTCAGTGTGTGACACGCTCACTGCGGGTCTTAGTCTCCTTTTCTGTGCCTGGGATAAAATCCTTTGGCAAATATAACTTAAGGGAGAATGGTTTTATTCAGGAGTCCTCATGCTGGGGAGGATGAGACCGGAGTGTGTGGAGTCTTCATTAGCCTGGCCGAGACTAATTAGTGAGCCCAGATGCCACTGAGAAACCTTTTCTCAGAAAAAAAAAAAAAGCACGTTTAGTTTGCTCTCTGAACTCAACAATGATGCACACATACCTGGATACCCACACTCCCCTCACCCCCAAAGAGCCTAATAGTCCTAGCAAAGGCAGTGAGAAGTCCATTTCCTCTGGGGGGGGGGTCCCTCCACATCAGTACGGTTTCAGTGGCTTGCTTCTTCCTCGGGCAGGAATGTCCCTGCTTTGAATCATGGCAGTATGAGTGCCAACAACTGGGATTGGAGCCCAAGCATCAGAACACCAAAGCTCCTCCTGCAATAGCTTGTACTGCTGTCTCTTTAGCAAAGTGTGGGTATGACCCTTGCCACAAAAGTGTTTCCAGAGTTGAGTTCAAATTAACCACCCCAGACATCCCAAACCGCCAAACCGAGAAGACTCCCGGAGACAGCCTCCCCCTGGAGCAGCACTGTGTGCGAGTATTCCTGACACCTTAGAAGCACTCAATAAGAGCTTGCTTAATGAATAAGGCTGGCCCTGGGGAGCTGAGCAAGGAGCTTGCCTTCCATCTCAGGGCCAAGTCTGGCGCCCACGCATCATTCATCACTTCTCTTACCCAGCGTGAGCTGGAATAAAGAAGCGCTTGGGGTGGGGAGGGCTCGCAGATGCACCCTGGGGACTAGTTGGCAAGGACTGCTCATCCACAGATTGGGGGGAGGTGAGGAGGTAGAGTTCCCCGAAGCAAATAACTTGTCCAAGGTCACAAACCCAGCTCCCCTGAGTCCTGATGAGAAGCTGTCCATCTTGGAAAAAATGTCTGTATGAATAATTCCCCAAACCCCTGGCTCCAGGGTGATTATACACCTGATCACCTTGTCGAGATGGAGCCCATCCTTCATCCTGCATCTGCCTCCGTACATCTCCCTGCGACAACAGTGGCACCCAGTCCAGGGAGACTTGCGACAATGTGTAGTCTTCAGACAGACAGCTCTGCCCCGCCAAGTGTGAGCAGGCTGTGGATGTGGTTCACTGGGGACACAGCTCCCCTTTATTTCCAATCTCCAGGGCACATGTGCCTCCTCCTGTTCATATTCTCAGCATGGTGGGTGCGTGGCACCTCCATGAGTTTCGAGCTGTCCACATATAAATGGCGAGGCTGGGAACACCGGAAGCATTGCTGCTGCCAAATGCTTACCCCATGGTGCCTATCAGTTGCTCTGGACGTGGGAAATGTTATGAATGGTTGGCTAATAGCTCACTCAGTTCTGAGTTTCACAGCGAGCTGCAGGAGAATAGGAGATGGAGGTGTGTCATTAATAGACCATCAATGACCTCAACTCATTCATTCCTTTACTCATTGAGCCAGGCTGACCTGAAATAGCATACACCCATCTCATCATGGCGTGCCCAGGATGGAAACTTCAAAGGTAGAATTCTCTAGGTTAGTTAAACAAATAACAAACAAACCCCAACTCTTGGCTGGAAAGATGGCTCACAGGTATGGTGTTGAACATGTGATCACGAGGACCCTCAGAACCCTGGTAGAAAGCTGGGCATGGCAGTGTGTATCTGCAGTTCCCGCTGTGGAGGGTGAAGACAGGAGGCCTTGTAGGGCTTGCTGAGTAAGCAGCCTAGGAAAACAGGTGAGCCTGGGCTCAGTAAGAGACCCTGTCTCAAAGAGTGAGTTGGAGAGCAACAGAGGAGGACACCCGGCTTCAACCTTTGGTCTCCACACACACTGTGTTCATACATATACACCCCTACCCATGAACACTGACCCTCAAACAATCGCACCTATTTACCTATGTCTTGAGGCAGTCTCCCACACGTTTCCTGTCTACAGAGGCTGTCTTCTTGTTCAGATGTGTCCAAGTAGGACCAAGAACCCTACGTACCTTTCCTGTTGGATATGGGGCGGTTCCATCATTTACCCAAATAGGAACCTTATTGCATGCTATTGCCCTAAGCTGGGACCTGTGTTTTCCTGTCCTGCTGGTCTTGGAGCCTCCCCTGGCAGAGGCCCCATAGGTGATATATGACCACACTTTATTTACTGGCAGACAGACAGAGCCCCTTATTCCTGAGCCTGGTAACAACCCGAGGTCATTCATCACAGGCTTGCTCCTGTTTGAAATTCACCGAGCAGCAGGCCACCCTTTAAACTCGTGCCCGTAATGCATTTTAAAGAGCGTTTTCCGCACAGATCCATTTGCGCGACCTCGGCTCGGAGCACAAGATGGAATGGTGTTTTAGAAAGCGCTTCCCTCGGCCCATTTGGAATGCATACCCTGACATGTAAATGTGGCTGTGACCCATCACTTGGGAAGGGGGCTGTCATTCAGCAAGGGCACAGGGTGACAACACCGAGCAAGACCTCAGGTGTGGATCTGGGGTGAGCCGGACACTACAGCGCAGGGTTTCTGTCCTCCAGATAGGGTGCTAAGAAGCCCAGGTGAATAACCAGAGACTAATTCAAGGAGAGGCCCAAGTGGAGTCTGGTTGTATGGAGAGCAGTTGGCAGCCAGGTCTTGTGTGGATGCTTCAGTCTGGGGTGCTGGATAAAACACCTACAGGATGCCTTGGAGAGAAAGCTAGGCTGGAAGGATAGCTTGGGTCCCTAAAGAGTTCCCTTAGGCAAGCCTGCTCCTGACTGGGTAAAGACATGGTGACAAGTGTGTTTAGGTGTGGAGGAAGTAGCTGCCGGGTGGACACGGGCGATGATTGGACAGGGGAATGGTCTTGGATGTTCTAAAGACCTCCAGGTCTCGACTCCCCCAATCTGTCAGGATTTCCCACTATCCCTGTTTTTTCTGCTCTACTTCTTCCACAGCCGATGGGGGATCTATCAAGCAGAGCTTTGTAAGCAACCTCTCTCCCTCATCTCCAGCGTGTACCAACCCCCTCTCGGCATGCAAGTCTCAGTTCATTCCCTGCTTGTTCTCACCTTCCTGCCCGAGGAGATGCCATGCCCGCCCAGATCTCCTTGTACCTCTGCAGTGTCCCACCAGTCTGTCCCCATACTCTTGTCCTCTAGTCTCCTCTTTGTATAGCAGTTAGATATGCTTTTTTGTGTGTCCGTGCATGTCATGCATGTCTGCTTGAGTTGGTGTGTGTTGAAGTGCACATTTGCATGTGTGCTCGTGTGCACTCGGAGACCACGGGACAAGAAGTTAGCTTTGAGGGAGTGTCCATCTTTTATTAGAGATAGGATCTTTTGCGGACCTGAAGCGTCATCAAGTTGGCCGGGGTGGATGACTACTGAGCTCCAGGCTTCACCTGTCTTCACCCCCAATCTCTTCATTGACGGCATGACAGGTGAATGCCACCACACCTGGGGTTTCTGTTTTGCATGAATGAGCATATATGTGTGGGTACATGTGTGTACATGCATGTGGGGGTCAGAGGCTGAAGTCAAGTGGCTTCCTAGATTGCTCTCTACTTTATTTAAGACCGAGTCTCTTAAGTGGACTGCCACCTCACTACTCTGGCCAGCCTAGCTCGCCATCATTCTCCATCATCTTCCTAGGTGTTGGAGTTAGGGGTGGCCACCACGCCTGCCCGGCATTTCTGTGCGTTCTGAAGATCTAGACTCTTGTCATCATGCTGACGAGACAAGCACTTGACCCACTGCACAACTCTCCAGCTGGGCTTGGGCTGTTGAAACTGTGGGACCTGAAGAGCCAAGCGAGGCTCTCATGCTTGTTGAGACAAGCCATCTTTCCAGGCTGAGACAGTCTTTCTGAGTTACTCTGCGTTCCCTCTCTAGCTAAACCTTGCTCTTGGGATGAAGACTAATATGCTCGCGATGGCCTTCAGCGCACGATGTGACCTTCCTTCTCCATCAGCTTGCTTCTTGCTATCAGGGCTCCCGCCCTCCTCCGGCCTGCCTTAAATCCTCAATGCCTCCTCATTCCTCCTCTCGCTCGGTTCTTCCTATCCCGGCCTCTCTAACTGCTCTCTCCAGTTCTGCCTTCAGTGGGTGTCTGTGGTCACAGCTATAATGTTATACTTGTGTGAGAGCAGTTTTCATTTGGCCATCTGCTGCCAGGCCGTGTGAAGTGAGGATGCTCTCACGTGGGTCACTTTTCCTCATGGTTGCATGTATGATACATCATGGGCTCTTGAGAAGATGCTTCCATGGGTTCTGGAAGTAGCCTGGGAGGCTTATTAACTAATTAATTATTATTTATTTGGTGTATGTTGGGGTGGATAGTATGTGCTACAGCGCACACGCAGAAGTCAGAGGGTAATTGGAGGAGTTGGTTCTCTCCTCTCACCTTGTCATTTTGGGGACCGAACTCAGGTAATCAGACTCGGTGGCAGACTTCTTCACCCACTGAACCCTCTCAGTGGCCCAGCCTGGGAGTTTAAATACTGTGGTTAGACCACGGCACTACTCAACGCTGTTGCTGCGTTCGAGAGGATGGTCACTGGGGAAGGACATAGCGTATGTGGTGAAAGGCTCTTCAGGGAATGACAGGAGATTAGGTGAGATAAAACCAGGGAGTGGGAGGCAAGGGTAGCAGGGACCATGGTACTCCTGCTGGCAAGATCAAGTCTGGGAGAAGGGACAAAAGAAGAGAGAATGGGAGCGAGGGAGGGGACACAAGAGAGAGACTGCATGGAAGACGGGTCCCTTGAATACCACAGCGCAGATACCTCCAGTCCCCCAAGTGCTGCCGCCTTCTGTCTCCAGGGGCCAGGGGTCCCACAGTTCCCCCTAGGGGTCCAGGGAATGCCTCCTATCACCTCCTCTCCTTTGTTCTTCCTGTCACAACCTGGGACTCGTGAGACAGGAGCCCCAGAGACACCACATTGGTCAAAGGGAGATCTCTGAAGGGAGCAACAGGATGAAGGCCCCAAACTGTCTCAGGCACTCAGTGATTGAGACCCTTCCTCTGGGAAGCAAGAGCCAGCGTAGGAGTCATGATCACGGCCTCTGGAGTGCAGGATCAGCTGGGAGCTCTCGCATCTCCCCTTTGGATGGTGAAACCCCGTGTGACTGAACCCACTTGGGAACACCAAGATGAATTCCAAGATAGGTCACATTGTACTTTACACCCTGCTGTGGAGCTTTCCTGGGCTAGGAAAACTCCGAGGGGTGGGGTGAAGTTCGAGTTTCTGTTCCAGTTTGACAGTTTTTAGGTTCAGAGTAGCTGAGAGAACAAAACCGTTTAAATGCATGAGCTAGGAGCTGCCCTCCAGCCTTCAACGTGCGCCATCTCATTCCGTTCTCACAGGATGAAATGAGCCTGCCTCGGAGATGCTTCTATTGCTTTCATTTTGCTGATGAGGGAATGGGGGACTGCAGCGCTTAAGTATCTAACCCCATGGCAGGCTGGCTTGAAACCTGAGCTATTTATTAGCTGCTAAGCTGGAGCAGAACTTCGTCCCCCCAGTCTCGCCAGTGTGTGGGGTTGTGTGGTGGGGCATCCCTTGCTTCTACACATAAGGCATCAGTAGGACCAGGTGTTGGCAGATGTCACGAGTGAAGGGGGGGATCGCCTGTGGTCGAGACTCACTATACTAGATGTCTCTTTGCAAGAACTGTGATGACCCAAGCAAGGGAGACTGGTTCACATTCCTCTCATCTCTACTCTGATTCTTTTTTTTATTATTTTATTTTATTTATTTTTTTGTTATTTATTTATTTAAGATTTCTGTCTCCTCCCTGCCACCGCCTCCCATTTCCCTCCCCCTCCCCCAATCAAGTTCCCCTCCCTCGTCAGCCCGAAGAGCAATCAGGGTTCCCTGTCCTGTGGGAAGTTCAAGGACCACCCACCTCCATCCAGGTCTAGTAAGGTGAGCATCCAAACTGCCTAGGCTCCCACAAAGCCAGTACGCGCAGTAGGATCAGAAACCCATTGCCATTGTTCTTGAGTTCTCAGTAGTCCTCATTGTCCGCTATGTTCAGCGAGTCCGGTTTTATCCCAGGCTTTTCCAGACCCAGGCCAGCTAACCTTGGTGAGTTCCTGATAGAACGTTCCCATTGTTTCAGTGTGTGGGTGCACCCCTCACGGTCCTGAGTTCCTTGCTTGTGCTCTCTCTTCTTCTTCTCCTGATTTGGACCTTGAGATTTCAGTCCGGTGCTCCAGTGTGGGTCTCTGTCTCTGTCTGCTCTGATTCTGAACAGCCCATGTGACCCGATCCCATGCTGTTTTAATGGGTTTTCTTTGCATTATCTCCACTGACCTGTTGATTCCCTGGATGGCAGAGCTGGTGTTGCTACCTCTATGACGGTCTCTGCCATCCTCAGCATAGCCAGGGCACACAGGAGGAACCTCATAACGGCTTCCTGAATAACGGAGAGCCATGGATCATGTTTTAGAAAATATCCATGGGCGCCTGCTGTGGGGTGTCTGCTTTGTTTGTTCTGGAAATATCTACTAAGAAGTTGTCAACTGCCAGGCCCTGTACAAGGAAGGGACAGCCCTTGGGGTCACAACATTGACTCCTGAGCATTGAAAGAGACCATTGTCCCTAAAGGCAACCTTAGGCAAGACCCAGAGGGTGCAGTTCATTTAACTGGGTTGTGGTGAGAGCCTCCTTGGCTGGAGATGCATGTGTAGTTTCATGCAGAAGAACTTGGGACCAGACAGAAGACGAGCCCTCAGTGCAGTGAAAACTCTGGTCCTTCCCCACTGACATTCTAGCTTCTTCAACACCCCTGGTATTGGTATTGTCCAGATTCCCTGAAGATCAAGCTTGGAGAACCCAGTCTGGTGCCCTGGGCCTGTATATTGGTCCTTCTCTGTGCCCTCTGCTTCTGCTTCCTAGGCTTCCACAGTGGTGGACTGGGTCAGAGAGACACAGAAGAAACCACCAGGAACACATTTGCATTTGTCAATAAGGTCACATGACCGGATCCACAACACACTTCTCTAGACAACCCTAAAGTTCCCCAACACAGGTAGAGGGAAGTATTGATTTCCAATACCACCCAAATCACCGCTCAATAAACAGATAGAGCTTCCAGCCACAGGCGGCCGGCCTCCTTGGTGTAGGCTTCGCCTTCTCAGCTTGCCTTTTCCTGCAGGCTGCTTAGCTGAAGCTACAACCCTCGGATTCATTTTGGTGGCTCATAAAAACCGGTGCAGATCTTGTTTGAGAACAAGCTTCGTCTCTCTCCAGCAGAGGTTTCCTACAGAACAGGGTTTTGAATTGGAGTTATTCTCATTGCAAACTTTTGTTGGGTTTTTGCAAGCTATAGCTGGCTCAAGGCCTAGGCCATTTCACAAGGACCTACAGTGTACTTCATCGAGACACCTATTCCAACTGCCGATAAATACTGCACAGTTCATGGAGAAGGTTCCGGAAGGAATTTGGGATGTTCAGGACCACTTTCTTATCATGATCTTTCCAGCTGTCTGTACTGGTCAGTCTCAAAGCATCGCTGACTGGGTTTTCATGCAAATCTAGGCTGTGAGAGAAGGTCGAGAGTTTTGCTCTTGGAGTTCACAGTTCCTGCCTTCACTTTAGTATATGCTCGTGCGCTTCTGGCATCAAGGAGTTTCAGCAGGGGTGAAAACAGCCCCACAGTTTCCTGGGTGGAAAGTTCCAGAGGCAATGGAGCAGTCACTCCCTGGGTCCTGTGTCTACAGCACGGTTGCTCTGACAATCCTATGGGGAACCCAAGAAGTTGTATGGTTATTTTAGGTCCCCCATGGAGCCACGAGCGGCAGTGAGAGAGCCCAGGAAGGCGCTCCTTCCTGTTGGTTCTGCCCCTACTCAAAGGTACTTCTGTCACATTCTCAGCACCTCGAGGCTCTGAGAATCTCCAGTGTTCCAAGGTTGGAGCTCTATTGTGCAGGACAGGGTAGCCATCCCTGAGCCTAGCAGGATCTTCTGCCTAGCTGGTCCTATGACCACAATCAAGGACAGGGTAGCCATCCCTGAGCCTAGCAGGATCTTCTGCCTAGCTGGTCCTATGACCACAATCAAGCCCACGGTGTTCTTACTCCCACATCTAATCTACAGCTCTCTTTCCTGGATTAGTTTGGTCAGAGGAAGCTCCCAGCAGAAATACATACATATTCCTGCTTGTTCTGAGAATGTTGGGCATTCTCAGGTCAAGAGTCAACTTGCCAAAGAGTCCCATGCTGGTCCACAAAATCACTGTCAATTGGTTATAAGAGGAAGGGCTTCCTTGGTCTGTAGGGCCCAGCTAAAGGCCTCTCTTGGCCTTCAGGTCTCCTTTGCACCATTTCAGGGGATGTGATGTTTTTTGGAGTAGCTCGGCACAGTTGAGCTGTTTGCTGGGAGCCCACAGCCTGCTGTTTCGCTCTTAGCATGCATCCTTCAACTTCATTATTTTGATGATCAGTCTCCGAAGACCACCAGCTTGCATAATCTTCCCATTTAACAGGAAGGCACACCTGACAGGCCCTGCTGTCCCCAGGGTGGCAATTGGAGCTTCTGCTAATAGACTCGGCGAATGGGCTCTGCTCTGCAGAAGGGAATTCGATTCTCTTCCCATTTGCCGAGTCATCCATTGTAGGCGTCCTTTTGGAGCTGCGGGGGGGAGTCAGAACCTTGAGGCTCCTTGCAGGGTGCCTTTGGCAGATGTTGTGGCATCTGCCCTCTGTGAAGGTGGCCCCTGTTTTCTGAGGTGCAGGGCACTGTCCACGGATGGTCTATATGCTTAAAGATCTATTTTGTTTTTACTGTTCTGAACTTTAAATTAAGAAGCAGGTTGGGAAACTTGGTAGTTTTTAAACCCAGTCTCTAATATGGTGGAGTATTTTGCAGGATTCTTATTTTAAAAGGTGGTGTGTGCCAAAGCAATTCAGTCTCTCACTATGAAATATTAAGCAGGAGTCTGTAGCCTTCCTGATGCCCAAAGTCTGTCTTTCCAATCAAACTGTGCAGTATCCTTCGACCTTACCCAAAACAGGCGCTCTCTCTCTCTCTCTCTCTCTCTCTCTCTCTCTCTCTCTCTCTCTCTCTCTCTCACACACACACACACACACACACACACCACTCATCATCATCCTGAGGGTTTTTGTTTGTTTGTTTTTCCATGTTTCATGGATTCTGAGCTGGGATCTTTATGAACCCCAAGAAAGCAAGAGGGGGATATTGTGAGATTAGGGTTTCCTCAGGAATGGGAAGCCACACCTAGACACAGTATTCTTTCTTCCACTCCCTGCCCCCCTAAAAGATGGGCTGGGGAGCCCATGGCACTGAGTGGATCCTGCAGTGGAGTTAGAGGGAACAGGGTAGGGTGGACCTGTCTTTTGAAGCCACTCCTCAGACATTTTTTGGGGAGGCAAACATGTTTCCCTTATTTCCTGGAGGAGAAGGTCGACGGATTTTGGGAAGCAGGTTGCCTTCCTATCATAACGAGGATACCAGCGCCAACTGTCTGAGCGACTCACATTCCCCCAGCACAGCCAGGGGGTGTGCATTTGGGTCAGATGCACGAGGGTCTTTCTTGAGCCTCTCCGTTTGCTGCACCTCCTGCACCAGCCTGTGCTCAGCTACACGACTCACCTTGCTTAGCTACTATGGCTCAGCTAATTGAGCGTTAATCTCATTCTTTGGAAAACTTCAGCAGAGAATGAGTGTCCCTCGCTAGGGGGCCTGGTAAAGAAATTATGGCGTGTGCCAGCAGTATAATGCTATGGAGCTGTTAGAAAAACGAGGCAGCTTTATATATATTGATATGGAGTAAGCTTCAAGATACGTTGCTGAGGGAAGGGAGCAAAGAATAGAACACCGTATACAGGACGTGCTGTTATTTGTTAGAAAACGAGATATGTGTATGTACACACGCTTTTACATACAAAGTGCTGTCTGTGGAGGTTCACAGAAAAAGCCAGCCATGGCACTGGCCTCGAGGGAGAGCGAGAGCAGCTTCTCACCGCTATCCCTTTCAGACCATTTGAATTATTTTTTAACTACGCGCGTGCATTATCTACTTAATATAATAAATGAGCCAAATATTAGAAATCTATTAGGGAGATTGCGGTTTAAATAAATGCAATGAAAAATTAATACCCTTCTGAACACGGTGCCTGCTCTCTGCCCTCCCGCAACCCCTCTCCCCTCTCAGTCTTAAATGAGGTAAATTGTGGAGGAAAGTCTCTTTTAGTTTGAGTTCTAGAACCAGCTGTGATTCAACAGTAAGAGAAAAAAGTCTATACTTCCTAACAATCTAGAGTTAACCAAGTCAAACTGAGTTTCTTTTTCTTAGCAGACCAAGCCAATTACGATGTCTCCCGTCCGTGTCTCCCAGTGGCTTGAACTCATTTTCCTCACAGGTTTTGGGAGGACAGACTTATAAATCCAATCTAGAATCTTTCATTTTAACATCTACAAGTGTTTACCCAGCCTTGGATTCTTAGCCCAGGGCCCCACCATGACAAAGAGAGGTGAGTCATACCTTTGCATCCACAGCAAGTGGCAATGCTTGGTGAGTCATGGGGGCAGAAGGAGTCGGTGAGCTGGGTGGAAGCCAGAGCTGGCAACTTTTCTTTCTCCTGAAGCCCACACAAAGCTACTGAACATCACCAAGAATCCTGAAGGTTCAGGAAAACAGTTGATCCATTTTGACCAATGGATCAGGATGGTTGATCTCCTCAGCCCGGGCTCTCTTTCTGGGTTAGGTCAAGGGCAGCAAAGGAAAAAGAGCTGACAGTCCCCAGGACAGGAGAGCAGCTCGCTCATTGGCCAAGCTAGTCATGCTTCAGTCTTTAGGCTGGATGGGGGACCTGAGCACATGAAGAGGACCTAATAGCCCTGGGATGATGGCTGCCGATGTGCCTTCCATGACAACGTGGTTTGCAAATGAACAGTCATGGGGGTTTTTAAGGTGTGTTTGCTCCCTTAGGGGACCAACTTCGAATGGCGGAAAGGCTCATGGGTGACAATCCAGCTTGTCATTCAGACTGAGATGAGACGGTCGTGACGGAGTCCATGGCCACGATGGTTTCTTCATTAAAAGGACAACAACTGTAGACATGCTTCTCTTGGGCTATGGATTGGGTTTTGTCCATTTGTGCGCTCTGGGTGTTAGTAAACTGGCCGTTGAGCCATAGCCAAGCCTCCAGCTTTTGTAGCTAAAGCTGTCTGTGTGATGTCTACAGATTCTGCCATGCCACATAGCAAAATGGGATTGGAGAGACCAGCACACAGGATCTAAGACATTTGCTGTGCCTCTCTGGGAACAGCTCTCCAGCCCCTGGTCTCCAGAGGGGGCAGGCATTTGATACTCAGATCACCAGCAAACCTTTTTATGTTAGTGGGAACGCACACATCTCTGAGAGCAGACGGGGGGGGGGGGGGGGGAAGCCCAGTCTAGGCTCAGGGGCCCTGCCATGGGTACTAAGTGGCACTGGAAAACAGCATTTAAAAAATACTGCCCCTCCATCTCATTTTTCTCTGCTTTTTTCCAGTTTTCCTTCAAATGCAGGTGTCTTCATGCTGTTTTACACAGGGAAGCAAACCCTGTGCAGTCGCAAGGGTGACTAGCGGCATTTTGCTCCCCTCAGAGGAGGAAATGCACACTTAGCATTCTGGCAGTTGAGAATCTGACTCTTGGTCTTCTGAAGCTTCTAGAGTAGCTAACTAAGCTCAGGTGCGTCTGGAGCATAGTCTGGAAACAGGCAGTCTGTCCATGGAAGTCACTGAGCGCATGCTCTAAGGTACCAGGGGTTCATTAGAAGGGGATGTCCCAATGGACCTTGGAAACCACAGGGCAGCTTGTGAGACCTTTCTTCTTGCCTTTGTGTTGGAAGAAGGTGGGCTGCTGCAAACACGTTTCTGTGAATTTGTGTGTGCACACAGGTGTATGTGTGCACGTGTACAGGCGTGTGTTGCAGGTATGTGTGTACATACAGGGGTGCGTGTCTACAGGTAGGTGTGTGTGTGTACATAGGGTGCATGCGTATAAGTAGGTGTGTGCTGGCGGGTGTGTATGTATGGGCATGGAGGTTAGAAATCAACCTCAGGTGGCATTCCTCAGATCTCTTTACCTTGTGTTTTTGGGGTAAGGTCCCTCCCTGGCCTGGTGCTTGCAAACCAGGGATCCACCTGTCTCCACCTCCCAGCTCTGGGGTTGCAAGTGTGCACCACCACACCTGGATTTTCCCTTCCCATCTTTGGAGCAGTGATGACTTGGAGCGCATTTTATCTTCTGTGTTCATTCTACTCTGAGATGCTCTGATCAGAGTCAGGGAGAAAACACCAAGCCCAGGGAGTTCCCGGACTTTATCACATTCTTGCAGGTTTCTTTGGTGACCCATTGCTCCATTCCTTCCTTATACTATAGCCCTCCCCACGCCTGCTGCCTTCCTGAAGCTGGGTGTGTGTGATGGTTGAAATGCTCTGTGTGCTGTTCCCACTGTGATCATGTGGGCTCTGTTCCAGATGGGAGCTTTTCTCTACCCCAGTAGGAGTGTCTTGGTGGGGAGGCAGGACCAAGTCTGACCTCCCCAGTGCTTCCCTTAATAGGGCCTCCATAAAAGGAGCTGTGGAGTGGACCATTAAACCACAAACGACCTGGAAAAAGCCATTGAGTGCAAACTCTGCTATTTTAAAGACAAAAAAAATTTGAGACCCTGAATGGGAGGAACATGAAAGGCTCATCTAACAGTCTACTTTTCATCCATCCGTCTGTCCACCCACACATCCATCCATCCATCCCCCACCCCCCACCCATCCATCTACCCACACACCCACCCATTCATCCATCCATCATTCCATCAACTCATCCATCCATATATCAATCCATCATCCATCTATCCCTCTATCCTTCCATCCACCTAACCATCCGTCTACCCATCTATCCATTCTTCCATTCATCCTTCCTTCCATCTAATCACTCACACACCCACATACCCATCCATCCACCCATCAACCCATCCAGCCAGCCATCATCCATCCATCTATCCATCCATCCCCCTTTCCATCCACCCATCTATCCATCTATCCACCCAACCATCATCCACCCATCCATCTATCCACCCAGCCATCCATCCACCCAACTACCCAATTATCTGTCATCCACCCATCCTTCCATCTACCCATCCATCCTTCCATCCACCCATCCATCCATCATCCATCCATCCATCCATCCATCCATCCATCCCCCTTTCCATCCACCCATCTATCCATCTATCCACCCATCCACCCAACCATCATCCACCCATCCATCTATCCATCATCCATCCACCCAGCCATCCATCCACCCACCCACCCATCCACCCAACTACCCAATTATCTGTCATCCACCCATCCTTCTATCTACCCATCCATCCATCCATTCATCATCCATCCATCTATTCATCCATTCATCCATCTATCCTTCCATCCACCCATCCATCATCCATCCATCATTCATCCATCCACCCATTTTTCCATCCACCCATCTATCCTTCCATTCATCCACCCACCCATCTATCCACCCAACTACCCATTTATCCATCCATCCATCCATCCGTCTGTCCATCCTGTCAAATACTGTGCTTTAGGATGGATCTTCCAACAGACCCTTCAGAGAGCACTCCACAGTGATAAACAGTGCAAGTAAAGAGACAACTATTGCTAGTTGGTAAGAAGAATAGTAAAGGAATTTAGAGTTTAGGAACAAGGTGGCAGAGCAGGGAGGTCAGTGAAACTGAGTATGAAGTGGGGCAGAGTCATGAGAAAATTGAGGAGTGGAGGTTCTGGGAAGAGGGGTGGAGGGAGCCAAATGACAGAGCAAGCCTGAGTATCTGGGTCTTGTGGCTCCCAGGCCGCCTTCCCTCTGTGGGATGATTTTGATGGTGCTTTCAAGGTAGCAGGAGAGGAACAGAGCATAGGTCTGGGTGGAGAGCTGGGATGGAATGGGGAGGCAGGAGACTGTCTGGTGGGCCACTCTGTACGAGCTTGGAGAAGACTGAGTCACAGCCAGGTCATGAGAAGCAGAGCTTTCTAGGTGTTGGGACTACTCAGAGGCTAGTCTCAGAGTTCAACAGTTCTTTATTCCTCTGTTGCTCAGTCACCGAGGATGCTTTGAAGATTGGAGGTGACAGAATTTCAAATGATTGGGAATTCTGTACAGGACTCAACCAGGGGAGGGAGGTGTCACAGTCTGAGGACTGTAAAGAAGGCAGGGGCCTAAGGACTTTTGGGTCCATCTTGGTCTTTTACAGATGGAGAAATGGGCTCTGTGTGTCACAGTGGTCTGAGACAAGAGTCTGAAGGTCCTTGTTTTCAACTTTAGTCTATGCTGTGATTAGCAGAAGGGACCAACTCATTACGAGGTGCACTGGTTGTCTCTCCTGTCTCCCTCAAGGTGTAGTAAGGAAACAGAACCGCCCATTGGCAAGTTTCCTTGAAGCCCATGGCCTTGACACAGAGGGCTTGGGGAAGGGACAAAGAGAATGGCTGAATGTTGCCTTGTCTGGAAGTAGAAATGGCCCAATGTCTCATAATTAGTGGGTACAAATATATGGGGGTGTCAGAGAAGTGTGAGCCTCCAGGATCTGCACATCAGGGAGGATTAAAGGAGATGAAGTGCCCAGTTTGGGCCTGGCACACAGTTGGCACCCACTTAGGAAGCTCAGTGTCCCCGCCCCTTCCCAAGGAACATTACATTAAGTAATTGCTTTAGTGGCCAAGTTATATATTACCGAGAATGAACCTAGCTCCGACTTATCATTCACTTTTACTGTTTTGCCTAGAGAGGTTTCCGTGGCAGCTCAGAAAGCCAGAAATGAATAAGGAGAGAGGTGACATTAAAGGCAGGCTGTTAGCAGAAGTGAAAATTAAACAACTCAGCCAAAATCGAAGCCTGGTGCTGCCTTGCCCGCACCAATGGGGAGATTAATTGCTCCCTTCTGGGGCTCCGTCCAAGTGCCAGGAGGCTGCAGAAATCTCTGCTCACCTTAACTTCTAACTCAGCCCCGTAACTTAAGAGATGAAGTTTCATATTCCAGAGAGGATTCTGGGACTTGTTGAGGTGCGCTTTTCTGACCAATGTCACCGTGGCTGTAGTGAGGCCCTGTCTCGGGGGTCATCCTTAAGCTGGTGGAACATCTCATGTCACCGAGTCACACTTTAAGAAGCTCAGAGTGACTAGAGAGGCCCCAGCCCTCTGCAGGAAGGACAGAGGGCAGCTGTGGCAAGCTGAGTGGACATGCTAGAGAACTGCTGGTGTCTGGATGTCCCCTACCATCTTCCTGGGGAGATCAATATACTTGCAGCATTTCAACCCCTTCTCTTGCTTATTGAATTCCTATTCTGGGCTGATGAAGAAGGGGTCCATTGAGTAGAGGACTCTTGAATCCAGAGGGTTCAGATCATACAGAGAGAAACAAGCCGAGGCTTCAGACAGTGCTGGCCTGTGAACTCATTCTCCTGTCAAGACCCTCCCAGACCAGAGAGCTGTCCATCACAGGGTTAACCGTGCTGAGCTCCAGAAGGGAGGAAGGCTTGTTTTTCCTGGTCAAGGAAGAAGTAAGGGCTGTTTGATATTCACTGTTGAGGAGGCAGGAGAAATCAAAGCCCATTTTTTGATGCATTTTCTCAAGATTAACAACAAGGCTGTGTGGTGCCCCTGGGGAGCCGAGGGCTCAGATCTCGACTGAGTCACCATAGCTGCCCTCGGTGATTCACTTCCTGGGAGTTCGGGCGAGCTTGATTGTGAGGCAGTTTATTTAAAGAATTGCTCAGCTCTGTTGCTCCCACTCGACACCAGCCCTTGCCCCCCTGTTCAGAGCAAGAGAGGAGCCGGCCACCGGCCATCGCCACCCTCTAACAGAGCCCTCTTTAGTTTTCTCTCCTGCAGCCCTGAGACACTGCACAGAAGGCCCCTACTCAGTGAGAGGCGGGGGAGGGGGAACAGAGAATCTCTATGAAGCCATGAAAGAAGCATCTGCCCAGGACCAGGGGTGGCCATGGGAAGTCTGGGGCTCTAAACAGAACTCATACTTTATCTCATATAATTAGTGAGTTTCTTACAAGTGCCCCGAGCCAAGCACACAGGGCATCCTTAGGCCTAAATATAGTCTAATAAGGCAATCCTTTTCACTTTGCTGCCATCTGATCAATATGGAAAAAAGCATATTTAGAACCAACAATTAGGCTTTCAGTGCCTCTATTTGCAACAGAAGCCCCCAACAAGCAGCCCCTAGAAACTCTATCCCCAAGGCTGAGCTGTCCGCACCCTGCCAGTCAAGTCTTCCAGGATACAGAGAAGACTGCACTGCACAGACATGGCACAAAATGCAAAATTAAAATAAAAAATAAATAAATGAGAAGCCCACTTGCAAGGGACTTTAAATTCACACTGCGTATAGCAAGATGGATTTTAGTCTTAACTGGCAGTGTTATTAAGTGCAAGCAGCTCAGAAGTGGGGGCAGTAGCCCTTGTGAGGGGTATTGCTATACACATTTTGTTATCAAGCAATATAATCAAGCAAAGTAAATGGACACATTACAATCGGCTTTTTCCCCTCACTTGTCAGGAGTCATAACTGTAAGAAGCATTTTCCACCTCAATCAATTGGAAAATCAATATCTTGGTATTTGTCCAGGGCATCTCTTATAGGAAGAAATGAGAGGAAATGCTTGGGAAATGCTCAGGAAATCAGTTAGCCCTCTGAAGGTCATATCTGAGAGCCGCCAGTGAGGGGGCTCAGATTAGTGCTTCCTCTTGAATAGTGGCGGCTGGTTGGGTGGGTGAACGGTTGGTTGGTTGGTTGGTTCTACTAAACAAACCATCCCTTTGCTTAAGAAAGGAGAGTTACCAGGCCTGTGAGTGAGGTCTCTGTCCTGGTTGGTGCTGGGTGCTGGGTTCTGGGTCTGCTTTGTGTGTGGGAGAGACAGTTCACCAGCTTGGACCTCAAGACTGGAAACTCCAGGCAAAGATCTCCGTGGAGCCTTTACCGGCCTCACACTTGAAGCTGCCGCTGGCCGGCACTTTGACCGTGTACATGAATGACAGGTTGATGTCTTCCTCAGTTCCTCTTCATGTTATTTTTCCGCCACACGGTCTCTGTTCTCTCTGCAACATGAGCTCATCGGTTCATCCAGAACTGTCTCCCGGAACCCCAAAGCTCCTCTTGACTCTGTTATCTAAGCACCTGGATTACAAGCAAATCATGCCCAGCTTTCTACATAGGTGCCAGGATCCAAACTCAGGTTCTTGTGTTTGCACAGCAGGCACTTCAGCTACTGAGTCACTGCCCTAGACCCTGGCCTGATTTTTTTTTTTTGTTTTGTTTCTCGAGACAGGGTTTCTCTGCTGATATTTTTAATATGGGAAAAATGTAACAAACACACAGAAGAACAGGTCCATGAAGGCCCATGTCTTCCTCAGCACCTGCCATGGTTCACCCTCCATGGTCCTCCCCTGGGAGGACACAACAGACATCACCAGCACTGCCGTAAACGTCTCTGAGAGATACAGACTCTCCCAGAAACATCAGAGCAGCTCTGTGATTTCACCTAAAATATTAACCACTCCTTCATACTCACAGACACAGTCTGTGCCCAGACTTCCCAATGACTCACAGTTTTCAAAGACTTCCTTGAATCTAGCCTCCAAGGAATGCCCACTGGTTGCTATGGGTTACTTGGTGGATATGGTTTCTAAATTTCTTAATCTGTAGATACTCTTGCCGGCCTGTAATTGTAGGCTGACGGGGTGTGGACAGATGACCGATTCTGGTCTAGATTTTCTCCGTAGCCCATGGATTCCTTTAAAATGGCAGTACTCTAAGTCAGGTGTGGTGGTATGTGTCTGTAATCCCAGATCTAGGAGGCTGAGGCAGGAGGCGCTGAGGCAGGTGCAGCTCAGGCCGTGCGGCAAGGCCCTACCTTAAAAACAAGACAAAGCAGAAACAAAAGTGGTAGTTGGCAGTCTGGTCCTCTCCTGTCTTCTCATCAGTGAAAAGGCTTCTGGAGAGAGAGACTTGACCTCACCAGGAATTCAATCTCTGCTACTGATAGTCTTTTATTTTTATTATTTTTGTATTTATCTTAAGACAAGTTCTCATTATGTATCCCTGGCTGTTCTGGAACTCACTATGTGGATCAGGCTGGTCTTGAACTCACAAAAATCAGCCTGTCTCTGCCTCGCAAGTACTGAAATTAATGGTATTTGCCACCATACCCAGCTAAGACTTATTTTTAAAAAGCGAGGTATATGCTTGAGTCTTGTCTCTTGCCCGGGCACACAGAGAGTCTTCCACATGCATATCCATTAACCCTTCTGTCCCCTGGAAATCCACCAGCTTTTATTACCTGGGAATGGTGAGTGTGTATGTGTGTGTGTTCATTCGCGTACATTCATATATGTGTGCACATGTGAATGTTCCTGCATGTGCATTCACGTGTGTTTATGTGCTCAGGTGTATGCTAATGTGGGTTAGTGTGAATGTTAATAGTGTATGTTCACACGTGTGTTTATGTGTGCATATGTGTTTTATATGTGTTCATGTGTATGTTCATATGTGTGTTCAAGTGTATGTTAAAGTTGTATGCTCATATGTATTTGTTCACGTGTGTGTTCATATGTGCGCTCATGTGATATATGTGTGTGTGTGCTTATGAGTGTGTGTGTGTGTTTGCATGCATCTGTGTTTACCTGTACTGCCTGTATGTATCCTGGGGACCCCTCTGCCTAAGCTTTCCATCACTGTCATTAGTAATGCGTACCACCAGGCACAGTTTGGTGGTGGTAGGTTTTTGTGTGGTTGTTAGTTTTAATGTGTATTCTCAGAACCAAATTTGGATACTTCTACAACTACTTCACAGCTGAGCTATCTCCATAGTTCCTGGTGTCTTTTCTTCAGGCTCTGGCCTTGTGTTGTTTTCCATGGTAATGTCACCATCGAGGGCCCCATGGGGCTACCATGCTCACTGCAGGGGGCAGCCTGCCTCCTCCTCGCCTGGTGGTGGAGAGACTGCCCCATGCCCTTTCTCGACAGTCTAACAAACTGGGTCTTGTTATTTCTCCGATTTGCTAATACATCAGTGGTGGTGATGAATTTCTGGGCTATAACAAAAATGTCTTATAAAAGCAATAAAGAAAAAAAATTAACAAACCCAATGCTGCCACCTCCCCAAATTCTAGCCATCCTCTGGCCCCAGGGCCCCATCCGCTGTCCTGGCTCTTGCCTTCCGCTCGCTGCAGCTGGTGGATGCTCGCCTCACATCCTTCATCCGCATCAGAACTGTGTCTTGTGGCCGCCCTCGATGCCATAGGGCAGTGTGTGGGTTTCTACTTCGTCACCCGTGTCATCTGATTGATTCGTTCTCGGAATCTGCAGCGGAGAGAAGCAATTGCTGAGGTCTGGTGTGGATGCTGCCATTTCTCGTCAGTCCTGGGGCCTGTCAGTACTTCCTGAGCCCTCGGTCTGCCACCCACCTTCCGCATGAGAAATCTCAACACTCTGCCTGCCCCTCTCTCAGACACCCATGAGTTTGGGGTGATTTTGATGGAGACATACTGCGGGATAGCTTTGAGCACAAGCCATGGTTCCTTTGTCTCCCTCCCTCTTCTTTCTTTCTTTTTAATTTTTTTAAGCATACATATGTGGAGTGCGTGTGTGTGTAGACCAGAGGCTGACATCAGACATTTTTCTGAATTGTTCTCTATCTTATGTACTAAAGCAGGTTCTCGCACTTAAGCCCCCAGCTCACAGGTTCAGCTCGGCTGGCTAGTTAATTTGCTCTATGAATCCCTCGTTTCTGCCTCTTGAGTCCTAGGATTACAGGTTAGTCGTCATGATGGGTTCTGGAGTGTTCTGGACGTCAATCCTCACATTTATGAGGCAAACGCATCATCAACCGAGCCATCTCCCTGGACCTCATCGGAGCCTTTGCGTAGGAGAGATGCTTCATTGAGGAACAATAGACCTCCAGAGTGAGTCACTATGATACCCAGGACACTTTATTTCAGGGGATAATTGATCACAATTCACAGAGTTCAAGAACAGAGCCAATTAGATCTGTCCATCCCACCAGGCTTGCTTGGAGAGAAAAGCTGGCCCAATTGCACCCTAAAACACAAAGGTGAAAGGAACAGGAATGGTGTTCTCCTACCCAAGCTACTCAGCTTCCCGCACCCATCCTATCTCGTGCTCTCTGGCCATCCTACTTAGGCTAGTGTGGCCAGACACCAAGATCCCTCTCCTATGGGTGGAGATGGTGGGACTGGTCATGGGTCCCACCAGGCTGCATCTGGGTATTGTGCTACCTTAGAGCCAATGTCTTGGTAGCATAGGCCACAGATTCTGACCCCATAGTCTTCTCATTGGACTCCCACTTGGAACATGACGACTCAAAACTCTACCCCAAGTCACATATAAAACTCCCTGCCCCTCTCAGTAAGGCACAATGTGGTTGGTGGGCTTTCCCGAAATTCTGTCTTCACTCTGCTAGCGTCGTTCCTCTGGCTTTCTCTCTCTCCCTCCTCTTCTCCTTTCCCTCATCTCATCTCTCTTTCTGTTTTTTTCTTTCTCTTATCCACCTAGTAGTAAACCTTATGTAAAGTATGTGGGTGTGAGAGCACTTGCACGCACATACACACACACATGCACGCACACACACACACATACACATGCATACACATGGTATGTAAAGTATATGGGTGTGAGAGCACATGCACGCACATACACACGCACGCATGCACACACACACACATACACACACACACACGTACATATACATGCATACACATGTATTTGCCCCTTTCTTGCCCTTTCCTGTCAATTTCTCTTTGGTGTCTGCTTCTGCTTTTGAGTCTCTTCTTGGATTCATAATCCTACCTCCAGGTAGGTACACATGGCTTCTCTTGTCTCCTATGGCATCATCCAACCTTCATCTGCCACCTACCACAGTAGAGAGTTCTTTGCCTGTGTCTATCACTTGCAGATCAGCCTGACTGATCCCCAGGATTAAATGTAAGCCATGTGACTGTAACCCTGAAACAACCTACACACCACTCTGCAGGCATGTGGTGGTTACTCAGACAAGTCAGTTGCTGGGTTTTCTAAAGCAGCTCTGAACATCTTTTGACCTTTAAAATAACAAAAATGTCCTTCCCTTGACCGTCAAATAATACCAAGCATCTTAGTCACTCCATATAATTTAAAAGAAACATTCAGAGAACATAGATCCAATGATCTTTAGAAAAATAATAAGACAAAGAGAAAATAAGACAAAGAGAAAATGGCTCCCACGGAGACTCTCAAGGGCAGCTACCTTTAAATCTCAGTAAATGGTTATCTCTCCAGCTTTGTCAAGAAGCAACACGCCAACTTGTTACTCGCCAAGTGCTGTGGGTGTCCAAGTGCCTCCCCACTTCAGGGGCCTCGGACTAGGAAGGCAGTGATGGACTCAGAGTGTTCCAAGTGGCATTTCAGCCCTCCTTCCCTGCCAACCTTCCTTCCAATATTTCTCCATTTCATCTTCTTCTAATCAGCCAGATGAGCTCAGTGAAGAAATATAGTGACCAGGTTCCAAGGTCTCTGTCTAATTAAAAAGTGCTTGCGTCGGAGAGAATTTTAATTCCTAAGCACTATTCTGATGGGGCGAAGGGGGTGGGTCGGGCTTTCAATAGATGATTTAAAATCCTGAGGCTTAGTAAGACACTAAATAAAAAGGGGGATGGCTGATTTGCAAATAAGATTTCCAAATGTCATCTTTAAAATAAAGATCCTGAATTTGGGCTTGGGAAATATATGCTTACTGAGTCAGCAGTAAACTTAATGTGTATGCGAGTGAATGTGTGTGTGTGTGCGCGCGCGCGCGCGCGCAAGTGTGTGTGCGCGAGTGTGTGTGTGTGTGTGTGTGTGGCACACACAGAGGTCAACATCTGGTTTCTTCCTCAGAGACTTTCCCCTTTACTTTTAGAGACAGGATCTCTCATCGAACCAGAACTCACCAATTCAGCTGGGCTGGCTGGTCAGTGAGCTCCAGGGACCCTCTTGCCTCTGCTTCCTGAGTGCTAGGAGTACAAGCATGAGCTTTGCCAAGCTTTCGTTTTTTAAAACAAACCAAACCAAACATGGGTGTTGGTTCTGAACTCAGGTCCTCATGCTTGCACGGGAAGTGCTTCGCTGGCTTAAGCACCTCCCCAGGCCCTTCTTTTCTGTGTTCTTCTAGGAGATCATCCTTCGCTCTTAGTCAGAAAGTGACCATCCACTCAAAAGCAGGCTGAGTACTATGGAAAGATGTAGCTCAGGGTGGTAGGATTGGTGGGCATTTCTTTCCTCCACTTCCTGCATTTCAGCAAATTCGGATGCATGTAAAATCCATTTCCTTTTTTCTAGGCCTGGGGACTTTCAGTGGTTCACCAACATTTGTAGGAAAGGCCCTGCCTTTTGATCTCCACCAGAGAATCTAGGGCTCTGCTGGATACTGGACTCTACGGAAAGTCTTAGAAGTGAGAAGCCTCAGTGCTCCAGGTTATTCATGACCCCCCCCCTTGGATCTTTGGGGTCCCTGGCTTTTCCATCTATCCTCTGTCAGAGTCTAAAACAGCAGCAAGAGAACCGGGAACTACGCAACACCCAACAGGGGTGTTCACTCCTGTCTTAGAATGCCCAGTTAGGAGTCAGCAGAGTGGGAACCCCATGTGTACCCAGCTTGGGAGTGGTGTTCAGAAAGGCAGGGACAATGCTACCATGGCTTTGGAGAAGTACTTGGCAGCATGCTGAAAATGTTCACAAGATATGCAATCATCCCAACACCCAGAAATTCTTTTTCATTTAGGTTTTTACACAGAGAATAGATATATGTCTTCAGAAATCCTGTTTTAGTTTTTTTCTTTTCTTTTGTGGAAGGTTTTCTGATATCAGCCCAAACGAGGAGAACAGGGTCATTGAGATGGCTTACCAGATGAAGTGCATTTGTTGCCAAGTCTGACGACAGGAGTTCGATCCCCAGAAAGAGAAGGATCAACTTCTATAAGTTGTCCTTTGACCTCTGTACATGTGCTAACACACACACACACACACCTTAAACAACCAACCAACCAAACAATGCCCTACCTAGCCATACTACTGAAGGTATGAGTCTCAAAACATTCTGGTGAGTGACAGAAGCTGTATATAAAAACATGCATCCCACGAGAGTTCATGGAGGTGACCTAGAAAATGCAAAATAAGGCTTTGTTGATAGATTTCAGAACAATGATTCACAGCGGTTGAGGTTGGGTAATAGACTTGGGAAGAGAAATAAGAGAGCTGGAGAGATGGCTCATCAGTTAAGAGCTCTGGCTGCTCTTGCGAAGGCCTAGGTTCAGTTTCCTGTACCCACATCATGGCTGACAATCCCCTGCAACTCCAGTTCCAGGGCATCTTGCATCCTTTTTTGAACTCTATGTTTATTGGGCACAACAGTGGTACACATACATACATACAGGCCCAACACTTGCATGTAGAAAAATATATGTCTTCTTGGAAGAAGAGGAGGAGGAAGAGGAAGAAGAAAAAGAAGAGGAAGAGAAGGATGAGGGGGAGGACAAAGAGGAGGAGGAATGAGGGGATTTCCAGAATAATGGAAATGTTCTGTTCCTTGACAAGCCTTTGTCAGAACTAATGGAACATTATATTAAGATGTGTATTTTTGAGTATAGTACTCAAAGTGCTAGCTAGAGTAATAAGACTACAAAAAGGAGATAAAGAGGATACAAATTGGAAAGAAAGAAGTCAAATTTTTGCTATTTGTTGATGAAATGATAGTATACATAAGTGACCCCAAAAATTCTACCAGGGAACTCCTACAGCTGATAAATACCTTCAGTAATGTGACAGGATACAAGATCAACTCAAAAAAAAAGTCAATAGCCCTCCTATATACAGATGATAAATAGGCTGAGAAAGAAATCAGAGAAATGTCACCCTTCACAATAACCACAAACAACATAAAGTATCTTGGGGTAACTCTAACAAAACAAATGACAGACCTGTATGAAAAGAACTTTAAGCCTTTAAAGAAAGAAATTGAAGAAGATATCAGAAAATGGAAAGATCTCCCATGTTCATGGATAGGTAGAATTAACATAGGAAAAATGGCAATCTTACCAAAAGCAATCTACAAATTCCAATACAACACCCATCAAAATCTCAGCACAATTCTTCACAGACCTTGAGAAACCAATACTGAATTTCATATGGAGAAACAAAAAACCCAGAACAACAAAAACAACTCTCTACAATAAAGGAACATCTGGAGGTATCATCATCTCTGATTTCCAACTCTGTTATAGAGATAAAGTAATAAAAACAGATTGATATTGGCATAAAAACAGACAGGTGGACCAATAGAATTGAATAGAAGATCCTGATATTAACCCCACACCTATAAATATCTGATTTTTGACAAAGAAGCTAAAAATATAAAATGGAAAAAAGAAAGCATCGTCAACAAATGGTGCTGGTATAACTGGATGTTGGCATGTAGAAGAATACAAATAGATCCATATCTGTTGCCATACACAAAACTCAAGTCCAAATGGATCAAAGACCTCAACATAAAGCTAATCACACTGAACCTCATAGAAGAGAAAGTGGGAAGTACCCTTGAACTTATTGGCACAAGAGACCACTTCTAAATATAACCCCAGTTTTCCAGACACTGAAAACAACAATTAATAAATGGGACATCCTGAAACTAAGAAGCTTCTGTAAAGCAAAGGACACAGTCAACAAGGTAAAACGGCAGCTTACAGAATGGGAAAAAATCTCCACCAACCTCACATAGGACAGATCTCCAAAATATACAAATAACTCAAGAAAGTAGATGTCAAACTACCAAATAATCTAATTAAAAACTGGGATATAGATCTAAACAGAGAACTCTCAACAGAAGACTCTCAAATGGCCAAAAGACACTTTGGGAAATACACAGCATGTCATCAGGGAAATGCAAATCAAAACAACTCTGAGATTCCATCTTACACCTGTCAGAATAACTAAGATCAAAAGCACTGATGACAGCTTATGCTAGAGAGGATGTGGAGCAAGGGGAACACTCCTCCACTACTGGTGGGAGTACAAACTTGTACAGCTGCTGCAGAAATCAGTATGGCAATTTCTCAGAAAATTAGGAATCAGTCTACCTCAAGACCCAGCAATACCACTTTTTGTTATATACCCAAAAGAGGTACAACCACACTACAAGGACATTGCTCAATTATTTTTGTAGCAACATTATTCTGTAGTAGGAGCCTGCTTGTTGGTTCTCAGCTGCTCACACCCAAAATAATCACACAGAAACTGTATTATTTAAATCACTGCTTGGCCCATTAGCTCTAGCTTCTTATTGGTTAACTCTTACATATTAATTTAACCCATGTTCATTAATCTGTGTATCGCCATGTGGCAGTGGCTTACTAGCAAAATTTCAGCATGTCTATCTGTGGCAATGGCTCCATGAGTTCTCCTCTGACTCTGCCTCCTCTCTCTCAGCATTCAGTTTATTTTTCCCTGCCTAACTACCCTATCAGGCCAAACCAGTTTCTTTATTAACCAATGGTATTCACATCATACAGAGGGGAATCCCACATCATTATTTGTAATAGCCAGAACCTGGAAACAACCTAGACATCCCTCAACTGAAGAATGAATAAAGAAAATGTGGTACATTTACATAGTGGAGTACTACTCAGTGGTACAAAACAATATCTTTAAATTTTCAGGCAAGTGGACAGAACTAGAAAAAAAAAATCCCGAGTGAAGTAACCCAGACCTAGAAAGACAAATATAATATGTACTGACTCATGAGTGGATACCAGAAATAAAACAAAAGATAACCAACCTACAGTCTACATCTCCAGAGAAGCTAGAACCCTCTTCCAGAAACAGATGGAAGCAGATACAGAGATCTAAATTAACCACTGGGCCAAGCTCCATTTGAAGAGAGGGAGATGTGATCATACAAACAGAGGAGTCAAGACCATGGTGGGGAAACCCACAGAAGCAGCTGACCCAAGCTAGAGGGAGATCACTGACTCCAGACTGACAACTGGGGAACCTGCAGAGGACAGAATGAGGCCCCTGAAGGCAGGGGACAGTGGTAGGGAAGTATACAGGGCCACTCGCAGTGGGACCAGGATCTAATTCTAATGCATGAACTGACTTTGTGGAACCCATTCTCTATGGTAAAATACCTTGCTCAGCCTAGGCCTGGCGTGGGGGGCAGGTGGTGGTGCTCGTGGAAAAAAACAATAGAAGAAAAAATCTCTATCACTATAAGTTAAGGCAAGAATATTTCTTAGGGAAACAGAGTTGGTAAATTCAATTTTATATAAAAATATATAAATAAGCAATAAATTTTTTGTTGTTGTTCTTAAAAAGCCACCATTGATCTCAGGAAAAGGCAAGCCACAGGCAAGAAGACGCTATTTTCAAAGCACATGTCTGGTAAAGGACTCACATCCAGAATATGCACCGGCACAGCCTGTCTCCCCAGCATTGAGGAAGCTGAGGCAAGAGGATTATGATTTTGAAGCCAGTCATGCTACATAGTGAGGTCCTGTCCAAAAAAAGAAAAAAGTCCAAATCTCATCAAGCTCAATAAAATCTACTTAGTTTTAAAAATTAAACAAAAGATTGAAGTGGGCAACAACAAGGATTCCAAGGCAGCAAGAGGATCTTGAAAGCTGTGTACACCATTAGTCATCAGGGAAGTGCAAATTGAAGTGCGTACTTTATTTATTTGAATTTTACTTGTTATTGCGATTATGTGTGAAGTGTGTGCATGGTGTGTGTGTGGGGAGGGAGTTAGCTGTCTCTGTCTATTGTGAGGATGGGAACTCAGGGGGTCAGGTTTGCATGGTGAATACCTTTCCTCACAGGGCCATCTCAGTGACACAGGAAAAACATGATGACACTTATGAAAGTGGTCACTTCTCTGCAGGAGGAGGCTTCTTCCACCAGGCCTGCTCTTCATTTTCGGCATCTGACTTAATGCCCTACAGTCAGGGACTGCCAAACCCGAGAGATACCTTGAAAGTTCTTTCTCAAGGATGTGCTGGCCAAAGGTGGTGCACAGTAAAGCTGTCCTCCTCGAGTCATACCGGATGTGGCCTGTGCTTTCAGAGCAGCATTTGATGTCAGAAAGCTTGGAACTTGCAAGGAATCAAAAGGTGAAGAGGAGAATGCCCTAAAGAAAGACTGATCTAGAAAACAGCTCTCAATGGTGCCAGTTTTCCCACGTTCTTCCATCACGGTGAGCATGCCCCATTGTTGGGATGTCCTGAGCATAGTTCTGTACAGTTAGGTGAATCAACTGAGCCATTTAGTGATCAACAGATTTGGACATAGGAAAAGTGGGAGGTCGAGAGATAACTTGTTTACCCTTAGCCCTGCCTCTTTGTTGGGTAGGATGGAAGATTCCCTCCAAACAGACAAGACAAGAAAGGCCAACTCACCTAGTCTAGAAGGGGCTAGACCAATCTCTAGACCCTGGTGCTGAATTCCCCATCCAGTCTGCAGTGCCCACTGCAAGGCCCTCAAGCCCAGCCAGTCATTAAACTCTCCCCAGCATAACAGAGTCATTCTGTGGAGGTTCTGAGACCTTAGCCTATCATTTAGAATAGCAGCCCTTGCCGGCCCGAGACTTCCGAGTGATTGCCTGTCAGATAAACTAGCTTTTACTGTAATTGTGACATTCCTGCCACCCATTCATCTTGCTGCATCTCTATGGGCAGAGATACCAGTGTCCTTCAGCGTAATACATCTTAGGGCTTCATCCTCCTAATGGCCAATAGGTCTTCCTTTATGAATAACGCGGTTTGAGGGAGGCAAGAAGGCTTCCAGGAGGACATAGCAACTTTGCAGTTAGCACACTGACTGTCATGAAGGCAATGGTGAGCTCTGGGTCATGTAGTTTATACACACACACACACACACACACACACATCTGTATCTATATCTATATCTATCTATATGTGCAGCTACTCACTGTCAGACTCAGTCCTTACCAATATATTCTTCCACAGACTCTTGGTTAAACTTCTTTGTGATTGCCCGCAAGTATCTATTTCCATTTCTGGCTGAACAGTTGAATGCTACTCTGATGGGTGACTAACATGTTGGAGATACATAAATACTGATGTTGGCAAGGCCAAACTGGGATGGGATGCAATCCCTTGATGATGGAGGGATTGAGAACCTTCCATGAACTTCTCTGCTATAAGTCAGTGTGAATGCATGTGGAGGTGCCTTCTTGTCTCCCATTGATGGCTTGTCCATCCTTCTGGTAGTTTTTAGGCGTGTTGTTAGTTATGCATCCCCAAGACTTCCACTAGTATAAGTAGGTACTCAGGTATAGCTGATAGGCAGCTCGCAACTGTATCAGCAGAAGCTCAAACACAGAGGAGTTGAAAGAATGGCCCTATCCCTACATCCCTAGTGATCTTTGTTCTCTCTATGTGTGAGGTGGGTGTTGAACTCTGAAATCAAGTTGCCATTGTCTCAAGATATTCTTTCCTGCAACTATGGCAATATGAGGACCCCTAAAATGAACTCCAGGGTTGAGTACATGGTTCAGTGGGTAAGCACTTGTTCTACCAGCATGAGAACCTGAATTTTGACCCCGAGAAACCACAAAAAACTGGACATGGGAGAACATATCTGTAATACCAGCACTCCCGTGATGAGATAGGAGGCGGAGATAAGAGAATCCTAAGAAGCTGGAGGGCTATCGTGCCTGACGAACAAGAGAGCCCACCTCAAACAAAGAAGAAGGTGAGAACAGACACACAAAATTGTTCTCTGGCCTCTATACACGTGCCAGAGCTTGCATGTGTCTGTACTTGCACACACACTACTGAAAAAAGAAGCAAAAAAGAAAATTAACTCCAATTCCCCAGTATCATCAAGGGCTGCTACACACCCCAATGTTCCTGGTTGTTCCAAAATTGCTGATTGCCGATGTTAGTATTATTATTTTTTGAATTGCAATCCAATCAGCGTTCCTCTGCGTTTGATTGTCTTGGCAGACTCTTCTCTGGAGGGCCATTGAGAACAGTCTGGACAGCTTGAGGGACACCCATCCTCCATCCCCAGAATCCAAGGACTGAGCAGGAAAGAAGAGAGCAAGCGCCAGCAGCCAGCTCAGCCTGGAGAAGGGTGTCAAGTCAAGGGCAGCTGGCCCTCCAGGCAGTGGCCCTTGGGTTCTGGGGTTCTGAGGTCTGTGACAAGGCTCTGTTCACAGATCCGCTAGTGGCTAGGATTCTGAGACTGGGAGATGCCCAGGGTTCTCTCTGACTGGGGCTGAAGCCAGTTCCCTTCATGAATGAAGAAAAGGGGCATTGTGTTTCTTTTCCCTCCTGCCTCTGAGAGACATCTTGGATTAGGGCTTCCTCTTTCTTAGTCTGTCAAAAACCTACGTGAGGGTGCATCTCTCATCAGTCCCAGATAAGCCCAGCTTCTCTGCCCAGCACCGTGGTTCCTATGAGAAGATATCTACACATCACAGTGAGGTCTTCAGATTAAGGGGCCCTGAGCCTGTGGATTACCTGTCCCTGCCTGCAGCAAACCTCCACTATTTACCAAAGGGAAGGTCAAGCTCCACTAGGCAGGAGTCGCCATGAGAAGCTACAGGAGTAAACTGAGGTTCTAGGGAAGGGCTCCTCAATGTACAGCTTACCTGCTGTCTCCCAAGAGAACACAGAACACTTGGGTAGGAAGCAGGGGGCCACGAGGACCAAAGGGCACACAGGAAGTACAGTGGCATCTGTCCTAGGCCACTTGTCCCTTCCACAAATGTAAGACATGCCAGGCACAGCATGAAGCCCTGCTTCTCCTGTCTTCCCTGAAGCCATCCCCACAGGTGAGACCCACAGAGCCCTTTAGCGGCTCCATCCTCTCTGCTGATCTGTTGATATGGTTCCTCCAACTCTCACACGTTCCCAACCTGTAAGTCATCGCTGTTTTACTCAGCGTTTCAGATGCCAGGAGGCACCGGAGTTCAAGGGCTCAGACTGACGCACAGGAACCTTTAGTCAAAGGATGACAGACTCCTCAGTCGGCATGATCACAGACCCTCTCTTCTACAGAAGAAGGGCTTAGGTTCAAAGTAGATCGCCCGCATGGAGCTAGGCACAGAGCCGAGCTGCTTCCTGCCTGCGCCTCCTCCATCCTTTTCTGCTTGACACTGCTCCCTTTTGAGTTTGGTTCTCAGTTCTGTCTCTCTGCAGGCCTCTGATTGTGCAGGGCTTCGACACTTCGGAGGCAGTGTCAACATAAAAACCACAGCTCTCACTTCAAAGAGAATACGAGATCATCTTTTTTTTTTTTCTGGAGCCAATACAAGTGACCATGGCCCTGGAATACAATTCTGTTTATCTCCAGATACTATACTCCAACATGGTAACAATTTCATAAAGATTTTTTTTATAGTGACAGAACAAAGAAACTCATAAATAAAGTAGTTTTCAAATACTTTGGAGGAAGCACAAGCTAGGTAGGTTACAGCAAAGCAGAGATGCCTCAGCCGTAGGTCTCTGACGCTCTCCCTTGACATTCTCAGAAGCTAGGATCTGTTTGTACATTCCAAAAGGATTTATATAATAGCCAGAAGGTAGGCAACGAGTGGCTGTTTGGGGGCTAAGATAGCAGAAGATAGGTTCCCAGCCCTTGTCGTTGTAGCTCATCACAACCAACACAAGTTCTAACCACTCACTCAGCCCCATAGAACGATCCGCTGTGGGGTGGGATTTTCTCCCTGGGAAGTTCAGCTTACACCAGATTTATAAATACAGAAGTATTTACCAAGTGCTTTTTGGTGAGTGGCATCTGTCAGCCCCATGTCAGGGAAGGGCCAAATACAAGAGTCAAGTGACCTTGGCTGAATTCCTCTTATAACTTACCGCTTAGCTCACCCCAAACCTTGCCATGAAGCAGAGGCTCAAGAACTTTTGTGCACGGTCCTGCCCCCACCCCAGCCTCAGACCTCTATAACTTGTTTAAGTGTCTGCCTGTCCAGCTTGTCTGACAGCACCAACAAGTGACAAATTCTTTAGCTGATACTAAACTGATCATGGAGCGGCCTTGGGCTGTTTTCTTTAATTGATAGCGCTGAGTCCCTGGAGTAGGGCCTCGCAAGGTGTGTGTGTTAGCGCTGTGCCCAGGGGAAGAGGCAGATTCAATTTCAAGAGAATTATGCCATCCATTTTGATAGGGCAGACCAAGAGTCTAGAATTCAGAGACGCTGCTGATTCAATTGTGTCACCTCCAACTCAACAGCTTCCTCCCCGAGGCCCTGGCCAAGCAGCCAGTCTTCAGGCTGATGGTGCAGACCGGCAGCCACATTTTCTACAGCTTATTGTGTGTTCTGTTCCCTAGCAGTTGAGTCAATGTGGCCTTGGTGCTCTGGAGAGTTGTGGCGTGGGAGTGAAAAGGACTCTTTTGAGCAGGAAGCCAAGTCTATCTTATTAATGATATGTACTTTTCTCCAGCAGAATTCACAGGAAGGTTGCTAGGTTAAGACAACTGACTGATGGGTGATTTGTCCACACAGAGCATGAAATTGCTGGAGTTCTGTGAGGAGGATGAACCAGAATCCCAAGTGGTCATCACGAAACAGTTGAGTTGTCTTTTCTTCTTTGGCATCCGTGGGAGGAGGGTCCATGGTGGGAGCAGAGGACTCACTCAGGTGCCATCTAACCTCTTTTTTGAAGCAAGTTCTTTCACTGGTCTAGAACTTGCCAAGTGGGCAGGGCTGGCTGCCCATGTACCACAGAGACTCAAGGACTCAATGACTCCCCGTGTCTCTAACTCTCCAGCTCTGAGATCACTAACACAGTTACCACTAACACACTAACCACCACACACAGCTTTAAAACAAAACAAAACATGGGTTCTGGAGACTGAATTCGGGTCCCCATGCTTGCATGGCAAACACTTTACCATCAGAGCTGTCTCCTCAGTTCCCTTCCTTATCCTACAAGGATACCTCTTTCTTTCTATCTGTCTATCTATCTGTCTATCTATCTATCTATCTATCTATCTATCTATCTATCTATCTATCTATCATCTATTTATCTATCATCTATCTATCTATGCATCTATCATCTATCTATCTATCTATCATCTATCTATCATCTATCTATCTATCATCTATCTATTATCTATCTATCTATCTATCTATCTATCTATCTATCTATCTTCATCATCATCATCATCATCTATCTATCCATCTCTCATCTCGCTTCCCGAGTACATGATTATCATTGTTTCTCTGATACCCCCTTTTCTTTCGTCCTCTTATTTTTGAATTTTGCCAGGAGAAGAGCCTGCAGCAAGTCTGGGAAAACTGTTTGAAGTGTGGTATGCTAGCAAGCTAGAAATGTGGGTCAATCAGTGGATGGAGGTGGCAGAAATTACAGGCTGATTCTTCTGGCTCTGAGAACAAAGGCCCAGCTCTTGAGCGTGATGAGAACATGAATCTCCCCCGGGATGAACCATCACCTGATGGAGCTCTGACGGGGAGGGAATGAGGCTCTGAGCTCTCACAGCTTAGGCTCTCGCTCCCACCCCCACCTCACATGTCTTCGGAGGCCTGAGCCTCTGGCCAAGCTGTTCTCTCAGAGGGGCCACCTGACGCTCTGCTTGGCCAAGACCACCCTCCACCTATCAGTTACAACACATGGCTCCCCAGGCGATTCCCGGCAAGCTGTTAGGGGCTAAACATACTATTAGGATCTAACTCTGGACCCTCTCTTTCCTAGCCCTCATGATCTCTAGGGGATGATTTTGGAAGAGACAGACAGAGTGAAGTGCAGGAGAAAGGCAGAGTTCACCACGGAATCCAGTGGAGTGCTCTCAAAGCCTGAGAGTAGACAAGAGGCCTGGGAAGGCTGGGACTACCTACATGTTAGTGAGGCGTGGTACTGTTGTTAAGATCTCTAGGACAGCAGCTTTCCTGAGGGATGTTTTTCCTGTCCAAATGATTGACAGACCCATTTGGATTTTAACTCTTAAGGGAAGGGACAATGATGTTTGTGTTTTTCATCAGAAAAGCTCCAGCAAGATAGAAATCTTTAAAAGTTTAGCTGGGAAGTGGTAGTGTGCACCCTCCATCTCTGAGTTCAAGGCCAACCTGGTCTACAGAGCAAGTTTCAGGACAGTCAAGACTACACAGAGAGACTCTTTCTCTAAAAATCAAACAAATAAAGTTTTATTTTTAAAAGAATTTCTTTAATGTGTGTATAATGTGTAGATAAGCTTATGGGTGCCCATGGAGGCTAGAAGAAGCCACTGGAACCCCTGGAACTGGAGTTGATAGCTGGTTATGAGCACTCTGGTCCTCAGCAAGAGCAGCCAGGGATCTTAAGGTTGAGTCATCTATCCAGCCCCAAGTTCAAACTTTTAAAAATTTATCATTATTTGTGTGTGTGTGTGTGTGTGTGTGTGTGTGTGTGTGTGAGAGAGAGAGAGAGAGAGAGAGAGAGAGAGAGAGAGAGAGAGAGAGAGAGAGAGAGAAAGAGGTGGGAGGATGACTTGGCACATGCCATGATGTTCACCTAGAGGAGCCATTCTCTCTTCCTGCCTTTAGCAGGTTTCCAGGAAGTTAAACTCAGGTGCACAGACTCTCAGGGAAAGGGCTTGTTGCCTGTCTGGCTATCTTACCAGGCTTCTTATAGGGTTTGGCTGGCAGACTGTTAATGACCTCCTGGGTGGTTTGGATGCCAGGGTCTTAGATGACTCAGGTCCCATGCAGTTGAGCAAAAATGAAAGACTTTCCTTTCTTGGCTTTATGGGCTGCAGCCAACAGTAGAGGAGACCTCCTCCAGTGGCCTCCAAGTCTGCTGATCTCTAACCAGCTTCCAAATGGAGATGACATCACTGCCCACTTAGTCCTTACATCATCTTACTGTACTTTAGTGGAGACTATCTCATTCACTCAGTGTGTAATCCCAGAGACATTATTGGTAAGGGTAAAAACTTAAAATGGGGTTGACCTATATATGGCCAAGTAGGAGATGAAATCTTCAGAAATCATGATTTGCAGATGACCAACACTGATGACAGCTTGTTTCCAGCTCAAGCCCCAAGTCCCCAGTTGTCCCATTTGCACCAAGAGCTCTGAGCCCAGCCCCTCATGTGCCTTGAAGTCGTCTAGACCCCACTCACAACACACATCATGGCTTCTTGACCAGAAAGAGGCCTTTCTGTTCCTTTGCTCTCATCAATGACCCTTGTACCACTTGGAGCAGTGTCCTGTCCACCACAATGGACCACAGGGTGGCTGTTGGGGACAGGGTCCCTCAGGAGCTGAAGCTGAATAGTTTCAGGAAATGAGGCAGGCCCTTAGACCAACAAAATGGCCAAGGCATTTTGGCTGGTGGAGGAGGAAATGGCTTTCTCTATTTGGCTTCAATTGCCAGGACAGAGAAAATCAAAGCAAAGCACATGGAAATTGCTGCTCTGCAGAGAGCCTGCAGGAGGCCTGCGATTTGGCTGGCCGTGAACACTGCTTGCCCATAGGACTGTACAGGAAGGGCCTTCTTACAGCTGAGATGCTGTTATCCTGACTCACAAAGGTGACCTGTTCCTCTGGTCTTAAAATGGGGACATTAAACCGATCCCTCTACCACCTCAGGAGTGAACAGAAAATGAATTTCTTCCCCTAAGGACTCAGGGTATAATGGAGGGACCTTTTTGTCCAAAGCATTCAGAGGGTTTAAATTTGGAACCACGCTTTGAGTTGAAAATTTGAATCCCAATGGAGGTCGCACATGGTCCCCTCCCTCATTCACAAAATGAAAGCCTCCCATTCAAGTCGTGTTCTTTTTGGTTGGACCCTGCTTCTCCGGCCATGGCTTCAGCAGTGATTCATTTTAAATGGCGTTTCTGCCTAACCATCATGAGGCTTCTCAGAAAACATGACTTCCCCAAAGGGCCAAGGGGCGCGAGGCGTGAGGCACTGCATGTTTTATCAGACTGGCAGTAAATGCATTATCCTTCTAAAGTTGTTATTTTCACATGGTCCTGGATTCTCTCTTTCCAGTTGAGCGAGGGCGGGGCAGAACGGCAGCTTCTCCTGGCTCCCAGCTGCAGTGCTGGGCGTCTCATCTGGCCGTTGAGAGGCAGAGGTGATGTACAGCTTCAGCTTCCTCACTGGCCGACGACACACTGTCTGAATTAGAGGCAAGACTGAGTTATGGTGCTTTTAAGAGAAGAGATTCCATTTTAGTACGCTCAAGTTCATGAACTATTAGGGCTGGTCTCCCACAGCAAAGCCCCTGGAGAATGCCCCTGGGGCAGAAATGCTTGACGGCTTATGTACTGGGCTGAGTTGGTCACATGTAAAAACAGCGTATTATTTTAAATCATTAATAAATTTCCTTTACGGATTTTATGTGAGCTAATTACTTTGCCCAGAGGAATTATTCGTAGGATGGAGGGGGGGTTAATAACTGCCCAGTGGGTTGGTTCTGATGTCTTGAGTGGATGAATATATTTGAGGATAGCCCCTTTTCCGAACAGCCAGTGTCTTGATCTGGGGAGATGGATGCCTGATCTTGGGTTCTAGCTCCGTCCTCATGATCTTAACGCTGCAGAAAATGAAAGAGAGATGGTGGTAGCCAGCAAGTTCCAGTAAGCGGGCAGTAGAACAATGGCCTCAGCTGCAGAGAGCAGATTCACCTTCCCCCACACAGAAGTCTGCCGTTGGAGGCCAGTTGGGGTCCATTCTCCAGGAAACATTTGCCATTGGCCCCATAAGAATTATGGCAAGTGAGATGGAACAAGTGGCTCACGTTCTCCATGGCTCATCAGGACCATTAGAAATGCAAAGCCTGGGCCAGGGAGGTGGATCAGTTCATAAGGCTGCTTGCAGAAAGGCAAGAAAACCTGAGTTCAAACCACAGCACCCATATCAAAGCCTGGCATGGCTGCTCATGCCCACAATCCTAACATCGAGAAGGCAGAGGCAGCCAGGCCTTGGAAGCTTGCTGGTCAGTCAGCTAGTCAAGAGGGTCGGCATTTAGGCTCAGTCACCCCCCACCCCCGCCACACACACACACACACACACACACACACACACACACACACACACGTACAAGCTTTCCCCCTTCCCCCAAATAAAAAAGCTTTGGGCTTGGAATATAGTTCAGTGGTAGAGTGCTTGCCCAGCATGTGTTCAGATTAGGCTTTGACTTCAAGCATCCTGACAGCCAAAGCAAAAATCAGAAACAAATGCTGAGATCGTGCCCTTTGTGACCGTGGGGCATCAGGTTGCCACTGTCTGCCAGGGGCTGCCTCCACTGCTGCCATCAGTGGTGGGGGCGTTCTGCGCTCGAAGATCCTGTGGCTTGGGAGGTACATTGATTGCAAAGGAAAACAGAAGCTGAAGGGTCCAGCGTGAAATCTCAACACTAATCCATCATCTCAATCCAGTTAGAGAGACAGTAACCCTGTCATGAAAGTGATCGCTCCTGCGGCCAGATGCACTAAGGAGTAGACTTCAGTCACAGAGCGATGTGCCCACCAGGAGACTGAGACATCCAACATGCCTTCCAGGCCAGCTTGCCCTCCGACCCAGGAAAGAGAGTGTGTATTTTCAAGTGCTCAGGAGGAGGGCGTTACAACTTCTTTGAGATAAAAGATACAAGGGGAAAAAGAGGCAAAAACAGAAGGGAATCAGCCAGATCCCAAACAGCCTTCCGGGCTCCTACCTTTGATTAGAGCTCAGATACTAACAGGCAAGAGACAATCACTGGTGACAGGATGTCCCTTGTCTTGCAGGCGTGTCCAAGCCACACAAGCAGCAGAGGACAGCGACTTTGGCCCAACACAGAACCAAGCTTACTTTCAAACAGTATGAGATTCTTTTTGAGTGTTCCAGACTCGTAGATGTTAGCCTTGCGCCATACGGTCAAAAGGTTGCACATGCTTGCTACATGTGTCCAATGTAAAGTTCTGCCTGTCTCTTACATACTGGCTAAGCTTTGCAGGGAACAAGGTTAAGGGTAGCATGCTAGCCAGATTTCCTGGGACCTAACTAATACCAAATAGTTAATAACCGTTGCTTAGGAGGCCTGTTGTCATGGGCGCTGGGTGACCCTGAGGTAGTCACTCACTCCTGAGAGCAAGCCCCGCCTCCTTCCATTGAGTCATGGGAAAAGTGGGTGGGATCCTAAGGATGGATGCCAGCTAGCGTCAGTGACATAATTCCCAGTGTCCAGATCACACGGAAAACCAACCTGGAAATGTTTTTTATCTGGAGATGTTGGTCAGTCTTTTGACTATTTCAGGCCAAACGAGTCTGAAGCAACCAGTATATCCTCTTGTATCCCCAGATGTGTGTCTGTGGTTACATTCTTATTATTTAGGGTCCCCCCTTACTGTGCACAGTTGCTCAGAATTATTCAAAAAAACATGGAGGAAGAGAAAGTACATCCTGAATTGTTCCCCTTTTCTCCTGTATTAAGGGACCCATTAAAAATATACTTTATTTTTGGCAAAGTCAGAAATACTTAAGGCAGACATGAGGAAGGCTGTCTCCCTGTTTTAGTTCTTTATCCCAGGCAGCATTGACTTTTCCCGGAATGAGGGGCGAGAGCATCCAGCAAAATCCCGTTTGGGTTGACTTTGATGTTTAGTGTCTAGATGCAACTTTCAACATCTTTTACATTCGCAAACCATCCCTAAGAGCTTTTCTCTTCTAAAAGGAAATTACTTGGAACAAATATGACATCGATTTTCCATCTCCCTCGATTAGTCTCATTCGGTCTGAGTTTTATTATTTAAGGCTTACCGACATCGAGAATACACAGTTAGCAATGGTTCTAATTAAATTCTGTGACCTTTAAGAAAGCTAAGGAGGTCCTGGACCCGCGATGTCTGAAACTGCCAAAGAACAGGCCAGGATTTATGGCTCTCACATGACGCCTGGACAAACAGCACCCGTGTCTGCTCCCGGGATGAAGGCGCGATGGAGGGCTGTGGTGGGAGGGCTCCGTGAGAGGAATCGGGGGAATAGCGGTGCTGCTGTGTAGGTTAGGTGCTGGCGACATCGGAGCAGAGCCTGTGTGGTCACTTTGATCAACAGATGGTCAAATAAGGAACTTTGGCATCAAGCAACTCTGGTTTTTGAGTAGGTCCTTTAACAGCAAGTGGGCTGTGGCGGGATGATGAGGTCATGGGTACATATAGGACGCACAGAGAGTCTTTCATCCCAGGGCTCAGAGGGAGGGTATGATGAAGGTGGTCCTCACGGTGTGGACAGTGAGGTACTTGCTGAAGGAGTGATTTGTTAGTCTGAGATACTGGGAGGCATATGCATTTTTTCCAAGCCTGTTTTCCATAAGGGCTTTGGCTTTGGAACATACTGACCAACTTAGAGACAGATAGATAAATATGTGGTCTGTTGAGGGGCCAATCATTCCTGAGTGAGGCATGGATTTCAGTTCATCTGAGACCCTGACAGAGAGTAAACACGAGCCAATACAAATTCAAAAGGCTTTCCTTTGTGGGCAGACCTTTCCTAATGTCTGGAATGAGGATCAGGTGATGGACATTAAAGCCTGCAGTGTACCCTTGGCCCCTCGAAAAATGCCCACAGAGTTAAATGTGTTGAGGGCGGACCAGAATTCCCATACTCCCATCAGCACACCCACCCTGGACACATAGACACCCTGCTGGGAGGTAAGAAACATTTACAGAAATGTAAGTAGAAAACAGAGGAGCTTTCTGATCCACATCGCCTTTATTTTTCTTTGGTGTGATTCATGAGGCGAGAGGCTGGTAGCTCTACAGGCTGAAGTTGGGGCCAAGGCAGAGAATCTGAAGGAGACCAGTTTACACAGTGACCCTACGGTATCTGAAACAGGAAAATCATAGGCGGGTAGGGAAGGAGCTCCTGAATCAGAACAAACACTCTGATCCGCTCCCCAAGGGACGACAAGGGTGATGGAGTCCATGTAGCTCAAACAAAAATTAAGACTAGAAGCAAAATCTAAGGAAATGCCGAATGGGTAGTAGCTAAGTTAGCTCCCAACAGGGCTTAGCTACAGACCTGTTGTGTGGCCAACCTCTTGCAGAAGAAGGGCAGCTTTGGAGGGCCCTGTGGCTCCAGGTCTTCCTCCCTGTGGTCTCTGTTTCCAAGAAGAGAGAGGCTCTAGGGCTAGAATTCTCACCTAGAAAACCTCAGCAGGGAACTTGCTGGTTGTTAGGGTGTTGCTGAATCTTGGGGTTTTGGGAAAGATGGGTATCTGTTCACCCCAAGTTGGCAGGCATGGCATTTTGGCTGGTGGTTTTCAAGAGTAGGCTGCCACACAGACCACCACTAAAAGATGGCAATTAAGTGGCTTGTGGAAGTACCCTTACCCCTGCCGCCTCCAGGAAGTGCGGGGGCCACTCGTGTAGAGCAGTATTGCCCTCAGACTCTCAGACTTCTCCTAGGAGGAACAGGCTCCTCTTTCCCTGGGAACAGCTGTTCTCTCAAGGCTTCCCCACCCATGATCCTAAAGAGTCCACTCCCACCTTCGTCAACTGGGAGGTCCTAGGCAACGCTGACCTTGAATCCCTGTGTCTCCATCCGCAGAGTAGGTAATAAGGGTGAGAGGGAACACGCAGAGATAAAAGAGATAAAGCGAAGGTTCTCTTACTCATTCCTGTCTGGGGGGCCATCTGCTTCACCCACAGTTTCCAGGTGAGGCCGGAAGTCCATGCCAGCTCTCAGTACTTGTTTGGCAAACGCCACGCGCTTTTTCCGGGGGCTGTATGTGACAAATTAGCGACAACAGAGAAACCCACGCACTGTTGGTGGTTTTTCCTCGCTCTTCCTTCCCAGATGGTCAGGCTGGCTGGCTTCTGCTGGGGATGGCAGAAAGCTGCCAAGTGACTCCTCAGTGCTTCGTGCGTTCTCCCCACAACACGCACAGCGAGCTGGAGGCAGCTTTCCAGGACCAAATTCTCTAGGGTCCTGGGACAGGTGATGCCGGGCAATGCCCTGGAGGCCCTGCGCGTGTTGAACAGAACACGGCTGCACCACAGTGGTCTTTCAGGTAGATGGATGCCTGTGGTGCCCGGCTGTAAGGCAAGCCCTGAAATGGGTGTTGGGGGTGGGGGGTGGTGAGGGGATGAGGGTAGTTTTCAGGGATGATGTCAGTTTAATGATTCCATCCCAACAACTTTGAAAGTCATTTCCTAAGCCGATGGACAGTTTATGCTTGGCATTAGTTCCTGGCAGGGCCTGCTGATCACCTTGGTTAGTTCTCTGGCCTCCCGCCTTGCCACACACGCTTGCCTTCCTGCTATGACTTCAACCTTCAGAGAATCTGTCCTTAGCTTGGCTTCCTGCACCCAGAATTCCCAGTTAAGTCTTCAGAACAAAATAATAAAAAAAAAGTCTTCAGAACAACAACGACCCTAGCTGTGTTTTGAGGCACAAATTACAGAGAGATAGGTTTGAACAGTACCCTGTGAGCAGGCCTTGCTAGGCTTCAACTAACTTACTTCCTTCCTTCCTTCCTTCCTTCCTTCCTTCCTTCCTTCCTTCCTTCCCTCCCTCCCTCCCTCCCTCCCTCCCTCCTTTCATTTGTTTTTCAAGACAGGGTTTCCCCATTTAGTCCTGGCTGTCCTAGAACTCACTCTGTAGACCAGGCTGGCCTTGAACTCAGAAATCTGCCTGCCTCTGCTGGGATTTAAAGGTGACCACTACTACCGCCCAGCCTGTACCACGCATAGGATAACAAAGACCTGAGGTTTTTCAGCAGAGGACAAAGACCACACTGGGGATATTCTGAGGCTGCTGTTCCCCACACTGGCGGATGCAACAAGCAGACAGCAAAGTGCTGCCTGTCAGTCCTCTCAGGAAGATAGCACTTGCCTGAAGACAAGGGGAATAAAAACAGAAGGTCAACACAGAAATCCAGTTTTTCTCCAGGCCTCAGTGAGAGGCAAATGCCTGATGGTGGAACATGTTGTCCTGAGCCCCAATGAGGCTCCCTGCCTGGGAGGACCGCAGGTATAAAGGACACCTCATGAAGTCTCAGTCTCTGAAGGTCAAGGCTGGGTTTTGTGGGCCAAGGGCATTTATGGAGCTGTTAAAGGGACCATTTTTGCTAATGCCATGAAATTATATTCAGAGTTGAATAACAGTGGCCCCCGGTAGGTGCAGAAGTAATTTTCCTGAAGTGTGAAGCCTGGCTTTTAGAGAAGTTGGAGGCGGCCCTGGTGGATGTTGACCAGTCCCGCTTTTTCTATACAATTTTAGTCATGGGAATTGTGACTTTGTGTGACCCTCTAAAAAGTCACCTAGGAGGCATAAACGAAGCAGGCCTCACACGAACACCTAATGGGAATAGAACGAGTGGGAGGGACATTTGGCAAGAAATCATCCAGGCATCTATTCAGACACCAGGTCGGGTGCTGTCCACACTGCCAGGCCTTGTCTTAGTCACCGAGGAACAGAAACAAAGAGGACAGCTCTGATGGACAGGAGCCCATGGTGTGACGAGGAGATGTGCCCGCAGGAGGGTCATTCCATGCCAGGTGGCAATGAAGGTGTTTCTCAAATGCTCATCTTCTCCTCAGCATGGTGCTCAGCAATTGTTCACAGACTGGTTTGTTTGTGTACCTTAGTTTCTCCAAGAGGGAGGTATTAGTCAAGCATGTCCATTTTATACCAGGGGAGGCTGCGATTGACAGCTTATTGGCTTGCTTGCTTTTACCTCACCTCTATAGTCTTCTGGCTGGATACCATCATTCACAGGTTCTTCATCCAGCATGGAGCCACCCCTGCCATGGGCTCCTAGCCCTTGAAGTATGCCAGACCCCAATATAGTGGATATAGGTCCAGATGTTGCCAGGCAAAGTTTTCTTTGGGACCAAGACTCTACCTTCTTGTCTGTTCTCAAACTCTAGGTTCACACGTAAGCCCTCTCCATTCTCTTTTACCCAGGAGAGGTAGAAGTCACGGTGGAAGACAGATGGCCCCTTCTCATCATCCCAGATCTGACACCAGGACCCTTCCTATCTCCTGTTGATGTTCCTCTCCATCCAAGGCCTTCTGTGTGCTCACCAGCCCTGCAACTGGGCCTGCCCAATTGGTTTCCCATTGCAGAGGGCATGATAAGCCTCGAGTCTCAAACTTCTTCATACATTTATCCCTGTTTACCCAGGAGAGACTTCTCACGGGTCCCACTGGCCTGAAGAACGGAGGCAACCATGACTTCCCTTCCTGGGTTCTGTATCTCACTCCTCTGCTTTCCAGACATCACTGTCTTTGTTCCTCCTTCATCATGTGTGAGTAGCCCTGGGCCCCAGTTCCTACCGTTTCAGAACAGACTGATCATGCACAGCTAAATCCAGAATTCCCCTTACCTCGGGTGTCCCATCCATGTTCTCAGTGTGACTTTCACCCCAGTCCTTCTTCCACAAAGCCTCACCAGCATCCAGGTCCTACTGCAAGATCCAGGGGCTGCTGGGTATCCATCTTTCTTCAGTCATGTTCAGGATGCTACATGTCTTGACTTTCTTCTGGAATGTTTCTAGGGTCCCTCTTGTGCCTATGATTCCCAAATAGATCCTTCTACCCACCTGCATCTCCCAGTCTATTCTGCTGTTCATATGGATCCTAGCTCAACTCATGCCTGTCTCTGTCACTTTCTTAATGACTTTCCAATGGCAACGTTAGTGCTGACTGAATGAATCCAAACCCCAGTGTGGCTAGGGCATCCAGGGTAAACTGATCTCCTATATTCCTGGAAACACCCAGGCATCACTTGTGCCTGAAGTATACATTCCCCAGATTTCTCTGCCTGGAGAGGTTCTTTATAATCCTGCCTCACTTCTGGGGGAAGTTACCTCCAACCTGCCATAGCACTGTGAGAAAAGTTGGCCCTAGACACTGTGCCCTTCCTCAGGGCTTCTGCACCCCACTTTGCCTGGGCCCCAATGCAGACAGAGCGTACTGAATCTCTCTTTAGGTTTCTGCTGTTCAGGTCAAGGTCTAGAACATAACAAGTCTGGCAGAAGATTGGCTGAACAGCTTGCCATAGTCTTCATTGATCATGCAGTAATAAATCTTTGGCCAGCCCCTGGGATTGTGAATTCCAGGTGGGAAGAGTCTGGAATAAAAATTCATGAGGTCAGTTTTTTTTTCTTTTTCTTTTTCTTTTTTTTAAGAATGTCCTTTGATGCAAATGTAATTGATTGGTCTTCAAAGGTTTTAAAAAATGATGTCTTTGGGGTCCAGAGAGGTCACAGATGATAATGCAAAGACGTTGTAGGCCAGCCAGGAAGGAGGAAGGGACAGGCAAAGGACACACCAGGGGAGGGAAGAAGTCTCTGCAGTTCTTTCTGCAGAGAGGGGGAGGCTAAGACAAGAGTCATGATAGACACTCTACTCTGCTCCATCCCACTCATTCAGAGAACAGGAAGACCCATGGCTCCCTCAGAAGCACTTCCAAGACATTGGCAGCAAGCAACTAGCTCCTCCAAAGGCAAGAATGATGTGTAAGTCAGGTTCGACTCCAACACATTTTTCTTGCTCAGTGAGGCAGCCCAAATTGCTGGGCTTGGGTTACAAAGTTAAGCTAAAAGGCGTTATGTAGACACTCTGGGAGAAAAGCAATTGGTTCTTTGAATCTGATTACTTGTTTGGAAATACTTTACTCGATAGAGAAATTGTGAGTGATCGAGCTCTTTTGCAAATCACATATATTTTTTTAAATGCATCTAGGGAGTGCCCGTTAAATGGAAAACCTTGTGGCTGAGTGCTCAGAAAAGTGAAAAATTGCTCCCTGTGTAGAGTTTGGAAAAATTGAGGGTGTTTTTTCTTCTTACTATTGGTTTTGCTCAAGGCAGAATTCTATCCACCCATCGAGGGCTGTGAGCGAGCTCTTCTTCCCCAGCCTTGGAAAAGGCTCTCTTCCCTCCACTACCTGTGTATCTTGAGGGACTCTGTGGCAGTTCTATGGGGTTTCTGGGAGCCTCTGCTCAGTGAAGCTGATCTTCACTGACCTTCACTCTGTACCAGATGGTCATGTCTAGATGCTCTGCTGTCTTCCCAAACCTCCTGCAATCTTGGTCCTCTCAATGGCTCTTCCATTTTATCTTCCTTGTGGGCCATGTTTCTAGCCCAAGGTCCTCAGTATGATGCTGAGCAGTACTGACACAAGGGGGAACTCCTCCAAGGTCCATCTCCTGTCAGGAGACCCCAACCACAGACCAGGCCCTCTGTCTTTCATCATCTGTCACGTGGTGTTGGATCAACATTGTCACATGTCCAGAGCTAGAGCTGGGAGGTGCCCTTGAAGGAAGAGTCTCAGAGCGCATACTGCCTTCCAACTGACCTAGCTGTCGGCAACCATAAGGAACATGGATGGGAACTTCTTGTTATCTCACACACAGTGGGCACTCAACAAATGCTTGTGAGCTTGCACCAACGTCTTTGGCAATGCACATTTCTTGAAAAAAAATTTTGGCATCATGGACATAATTTACCACTAATTGTTTTTTGATTCCAATACAACATTTGTAAACCTGAAGACAGCTGTCCCTGAAATGAATTAGAGCAAAGGGTAAGTCCCAGCCATTGGGTTCTTTCTCCTGTCACACCATTTTTTTATAAGACCATCAGGATGAACTATGGCCCTCCCAAGCTCTCACTGCCCCTTCCCAAGAGCTCTGGCCAGTGAGGGAGGAAGGGAAGCCTCCTGGCTCGGCTCCTCACTTGAGGAGCCCTAAATGCAGCCCCAGGGCACAGGCTTTCCTCTGTCTAGGCTGACAGAATCTAGCAAGGACATTTTTGTATAGAAGAGACCATGGCATTCCGGAGGAAGGGATGCCCATTTAAAAGACTGTGCTGTTTTAAAAACCTAAGTGGAACTCCTAATCACACAGGAAACAGACCTGCTTTGATTTACTGCTATAGCCAGATGAAATTTGATCTCCCTGAAAGCTTTTCTGGAACACAATTTTTAGTTAATAAACGTGGCCAATACGGAGGGCTGGTTCTGCAGAGCCAACTGGCTCTCTCTCCATCCTTCATCAGAAGGCATCCGAGGCCAGGTCTTGTCCCAGAATGCAAAAACATGGGGACCCAGGGCCCAGATTGCTATGCCTGGATCCCCTGCTGGAATCACAGCTTCTGCGAGAAGGGGAACACTCCTTGGTCTAGCTGTGACTTTCTTCCATCTGCACTCATGCAGACATTAGTAATCCACCCAAGATCTCTTCCTCCACGAGGCCCTTTGAACACTCCTTGGTCTAGCTGTGACTTTCTTCCATCTGTGCTCATGCAGACATTAGTAATCCACCCAAGATTTCTTCCTCCACGAGGCCCTTTGACATTATCAGGGCCAACACCAATTCTTACTGCCTCTGCATTTGTTCTCAGGATTTAAACTCATCTTTTTCCTCCTTGCCCTAAGCGTTTAGGGCTCCCGTTACTATCTACAGCATAGCTTCCAACCATACTCCACAGCTAGGGTTAGAAAAGGGACACAGCAGAAGGAGGGAGAACACGAGCAAGGAAGTCAGGACCGCGAGGGGTGCATCCACCCACTGAGACGGTGGGACTGTTCTAATGGGAGCTCACCAAGGCCAGCTGGACTGGGACTGATAGAGCTTGTGATCAAACTGGACTCTCTGAATGTGGCTGACAATGAGGGCTGACTGAGAAGCCAAGGACAATGGCACTGGGTTTTGATTCTACTGAGTGGACGGGCTTTGTGGAAGCCTACTCTGTTTGGATGCTCATCTTCCTAGACCTGGATGGAGAGGGGAGGACCTTGGACTTCCCACAGGGCAGGGAACCCTGACTACTCTTAGGATTGGAGAGGGAGGGGGAGGTGGAAGGGAGAGGGAAATAGGAGGAGGTGGAAATTTTTAATAAAATAAAATAAAAAAAATAAAAAGAAAAGAAAAGGGACATATGCTCCAGGGTCCAAGTTCTTCTTTCCAAACAACCATTCTGAGAAGGTGACGTCAGGCTAGGTTCATAACTACCCTGTAAGGGAGGCATCTACATTAAGACTTACACAGCTAAAGCCCCTTCTCAGATCTTAAGAGCCAATGAACATGTCCTTTGCTTAAAGAGTTAGAGGGTCAAATCAGAAAACTTTAAGATGACTCCCTCCAAACTTCTAATTTTATAGGCATTAAAGGCAAGAGGCTCAGGTCTAACTCAAAATTTCATATGTGAACTTCACACAGTGAGCCGGTGGACTCTGTGTGTCCGTGCATGCATGCGTGCATGCGTGTGTGGTGTGTGTGTGAATACCAGCTGCCAGCATGTGTGTGTGTGTGGACACTCACTGTCCATCCCCAAGGCCAGAGCTACCTCTCTGCTTCCTTGTCCTCCAGACCTTGGTGCCTTGGTGCATAGCTGCCACAGGCAGTCCTTGAGAGGTCCCTCTAGGCATGAAGCTACCTATCTGGCTGAAAACCTTGTGCTTTTAGCAGTCTGGGAAGTAAGAATTCAGGGGTGGCACCCCAAAATAGCATCAGAGAAGCCTTGGGTACCATTGCATATTGGACCGTTCTCTCCCTTGGCTTGGAAAGCCATCCTCCCCATATTTGGGAACCCATCAATATTAAAAGGAAGGGACTCTGAGGGACCGTACAGTGCCAAAGGAAACAATGCCATTTTTTTGAGCATTTTCAGCATAAAAAGACAATCTCTTATACTCACTACCTGGCACCTCGCCTGTGAGGGAGGGCAGGCTGAAGAGCTGTCTTCATCAGCCTGCCATAGATCAACTTGATTTAGCGGGCAACAAACGTCAGGAGAAATTACAAAGAGAGCTATTGCTCCAAGAAATTTATATATATATATAAAAAGGTGACCCGCTTTCAACAGTGTCATCTGGGGCCAGCTTACGGCTCTGTGGCCATTTGTAGAGTTTTCTTTTTATCTCTAGCCTCTGCAGGCACCAGCTTAAGACTTGCCTGAGCACCTGGTGCTGTAGGACCCACCTGTGGGCCTCAGACATCACAGTGACTTGCCCCGTCTGTCTCTCTTTTGTTTCTCCAAGTCATTGCCATCATCAAATATTCTTCATGGTGTGGATTTTTCCCCCCAACCACAAAACACTGTGGTGGTACCAGGTGGTGCAAAGCCATTTTCTCTGCCTTCTATACCTGAGGCTGAGGAGCATAGCTGTGTCCTTTGCAGACCCCTTCAACTGCTTGTCCTGGCTCCTTTATGCTCCACCATGAACATGCATTGACCTAGAACCCCGTTCTATGCCCTGGGATGACATATTTGCCAGTTCCTCATCACTTTGTACATGTATGTGCATTTGTGAGTATGTGATTAGGAGGGTGTGTGTGTGTGTCCATTCATATGGAGGTCAGAGGTCAATAGTCCTCAGGATTGTTTCTGAAAACAGGGTCTCTTGGGGTTCTGCAGCTTAATAGGCTCTCCTGTCTGGCGAGTGAGTCCCAGAGATGTACCTCGTACTAGAGTTACGAGCATGGGGCACCAAGTGGGACACTTTATGTGGGTTCTGGGATCAAACTCAGGTCCTTGGGCTATCAGACAAGCACTTTGCCAACTGAGCCATCCTCCCAGTCCCAGTGAGCAGGGATTGGCCAAGCTTAGCAACTGTCCCTGTTGTCAAGACAGGGACACTGAGATATGTGGCTGCTGCTGGAGCCCCTTCTTTACCCAGGGACATCAAGTGGCCGAGGCTGATGAATAAATACATCCGTGCTGCTTGTTTCCCTGTTTTTCATTCCTGTTCTCAGTTACCTGAGGGTATGCAACTTTCAAAACTATGAGTTTGTTTGACTCATAGTTCTGGAAATGCAAGGCTTCATCTAGTGATAGGTTTCTTGCTAGCAGCATCCTGAGGTACCACAGGGCATAGGAGAGTGAGACAGGCCATATGAGAGTATGCACGCATGCAAGTGTGTATGTTTGTGTGTGTGTTAAGACCCACAATTCATTCATGAGGCTATGTTCTAATAACCCATGATCCCTAATTGCCTCCCTCCAAACACTAAGTCAGATGAACTGTCTCCATTCTCCCTTCATACTTCACAATTGGAGTTAAATTTCAATACAGGAACTCTGGGATTCCAAACTGTAGCACAGCATTTCCTGTTGGAGTAAAGTTTTGAGTCTTCTGGTTTCTACTTTGTCCGCTGTTAAACTTCACGAGCTCTGGAGCCATAGCTAAATTCCTACCCAGTTCGTTGCAGTGACAAATTCCAGTGTACAAATTCTTCTCTCATCATCAGATAGCCTTCAGGGCTACCTACAAAGCTTTACTCTGTGGAGTTCAAGATATGGTCCTTTGATACCAGAGAAGCTGAAGAGCAAGTCAGCAGCTTAGGTCCACAGGATGGAGGTTGAAAACAGGGTGCCAATCCCTCCTTCCTGGCTTGAGGGAAGAGAGTAGATGCCAACTGGTAAGGGGTGGTGTTTATGCATGGCAATCCCAGCTAAAGTCACTTCTTGTAAACAGGTCAGGGGAAGGCCTTCCTCTTAGAGTCTTCCCAGGAGCCTTGATGACCCAGGATCCAGAAGGATGGAACCTACTGGGGAAATCCCTATTCATCCAAAGTAAGAAGATGCTGAAGAAACAGCTAGAGAAAGTCAGAAATCTGGGTGTTGAAAAGTAACAGAGAAGAAGAAAATTAAGGGAAAGACCTTCCCTTGGGAGCTATGCATGAGGGAATTGGGGAGAAATTGAAGAGAGGGGAGTCTGCCTCCTCATTTACAACACTGGACTGCTGGTCCAGTGGTGTGACAGCAGAGGCCAAGGTCTCCTCCATGTATCTAGTCTACATACCATGGTGCTGGGAGCCAAATCTCAGTCTCTGTCCAAAGAGCACCATTCTTTCTTCTTGCTAGTGTGTGCATACGACTGTGGGTGACCAGGGCTTTGCCTCTGCTCTCTTCCAGATATTTTTTAGGTTATTTTGAGTCTCTGATTTGTCTATCCAGTCCTTCTTATACCTAACTGGTTGTCTTTGTGTCTACACAACCAAGCAGCCTTTGATGTTCTAGTCTTGTCTGTTTATCTAACTATCCATCATTTCTTGATTGGTACCCTGTGTTTTCAATCTCCATCACTTGTTGATCCAAGCATTCTTCCTTTCTTCATCTCCTTCTCCCTTTCTTCTTTGCTTCTTCTATCCACCCAAACATCCAAACACCCATCCTGGCATCTGACTACCCACGCTTCCATCTATCCACCATCCAACCACTTCCCATCTTCTCATCTGCCTACCTTTCCCTCCTCTTGCCCATCCATAGGGTAGATGCCCTCTACCTCAGATCATCAGACATTCTCAATGTTTTTTTCTCACTCCCAAAGCTGTTTTACCCTCATAACCATCCATGATATCCTTGGATAGTGATCCCCATTTGTCAGACAAAGAACCTGGTGGGAGAGAAGTGGCTTAATGACCACTAAGAAGGATTTGAACCTGGTATCTATCCTGCCACACCATACTCACCTCAGTCAAAACACCTGTTTTGTCTGGAGGGAGACCCAGAGTCTGTAGCTAAGCCAGAGAAAGGATGTTTGGCTGCTGTAGCCAGTTCTCATGGAGATGGACATTCAGGATACAGGGAAGCCAGCCCTTTCCCTGAAGGTCAGTCCCTGAACACTGCAGTGGCCTCCCTCAGTGCTCTATGTAAATACAGACCAGGGAGAAATTAATGAGCATGCTGTCCCCAGCTAACCTGTCAAGCCAGGACTCAACTATGGCATCTTCCCAGACTCTTGCAGCCAGCACTGAACTCTGCTTCAAAGGTGGGGTATGATTTTGCCTCCCTATCTCTACAAGACTTATTTATTGCCTCACCAGCCAGCATAAATTGCCTCTATGGACACCACTGCTCCAGCCAGGTGCAACCATCTCCCCCATGTTCCTGGGGGTGGTGTTTAAGCTGCCATTACCTTCTTGGGGTGCAGGCCCCACTTCTCCTGGAACTGCTGAGCTCAGCACTTTCCTCCTGCAAGTCATTGCCTAGGACCCTGGATTCATGGAACTGTAGGTTGCCTTGGCTGCTGGATGGAGGCGGGATGGCCGTCAGTTATCCTTAATAACTGGGCAGACGACAGGACAGAGTTGTCCTCTGCATTCTTAATAGCGCAGAGTGGTCACTAGCTCTTTTTAGAATAGCATTTCCACCAGCTCTGTTACCGAAATGGCTCTTGCCTTCCATGCCCTGTCCAAGCCGCTGCTGTGACATTGTTTTATTGCTTCGCTGAAAAGCATCTACTAATTAAGGGGAAAGCCGGATACAGAGAGCTGGGGCAGCAGTCCAGAGAACCAGTCTTCCACTAAGTTGGCTGTGGGGGTCTTCTTGGGGTCTTTCAACTATTGACTAGCTGGAGTTCCTGTCTCCTTTGAGACCTCTGAGCCCAGACCTTCCCCCCAAATCAGGCTATTTGGTAGTCAGGATAGGGCAGGAAGGAATGGTCTCACTATACTTATCTGTGCACAACACTGCAGGGACGGTGGATGGGGCAGTTTCCTCCAGCTAAGGGCATTAGGGACTTCTATCCTGTGTCATGGCTTCAGGAATCTGCCAATGACAGTCCCAGAAGTCAAGGGACTGGAGACTCAAACTAGGAAACAGGACATGCACAAACTCCAGTTCCAGGAATAAAGATCAGGCAGGGTTCAGAGGTACAGAATGGATAACTTTTCTGATAGAGTGGAAGGTGGATCCAGGGGATATAGGAACAAACTCTTGAAGGTTAAATTAAAGCAGAGACTGAGACAAAGACAGACAGAACTAGAGACGGATTGACAGACAGATACACAGAAACACAGAGTCAGAGAGACAGAAAGCTCAACCAAAATTTACCAACAGTTTTGGGAAGCAGGGAGGATATTTGGTGCATAGAGATCAATAGGATGAAGTGGGGGGAGGGAATGGAAGACAATGCACAAACCCAGGGTGGTGCGGGATAATTGTCTGTATTCTGTCAATCGTGTTTTAAATAAACGCTGATTGGCCAGGCAGGAAGTATAGGCGGGTCAACCAGATAGGAAGTAGAGGCAGGACCATGAGAATAGGAGCCCATATCACCAAAGAAGCAGGATGTGACCTGCCCCATTGAAAAAAGTACTGAGCCATGTGGCTAATGTAGATAAAAATAATGGGTTGATATAAGCTACAAGAGCTAATAAGAAGCTTGAGCTAATGGGCCAATCAGTTTATAATCTTATGGAGACCTCTGTGTGATTTTCTTTGGGACTTGCTGACTGTGGGAACCGAGCAAACCCTCATGTTACACCAGGACAAGGGTGGAGGCCTGAAATGCACAGTAGCCAATGTTACCTGCTACAGTGTGTAGTGGGCTTGCAGTGGAAGGGAACAGGGCGCAGGGAGAGTCTCTGTGGCCACATACCAGCTCTAAGCCTCAACCCCTTTCCCAAACCATTCCCTGGCCTCAGTAGAAATCCTGAGGCCCTTACCAAACTGTGCAAAGAAGCCCAAGGAATCTCTGTCAAGCCTCAGAAAATGCCCAAGTGTGGGTTTTTGATGAGCCCAACACAGCCTTAATTATACAATTTCTGCTTCTTGACCACAGAGGGAGGTATCTAGGACCACTGGGGAGATGTAAAGTTCTCAGCTGAGAAATGACATCAGGCTTCAGGTGGCATTAACCAAGACCAGGTTTAGAGTGTCAGATACACAAACCTCTCAGAGAGGTAACTCCAGGGTCTTGTCTAAACTTCTCTCTAGTAAGAGCTATGAGAGTGGCCTCTCAGGGACTCAACACTCCCCAGATCTGCCTGATGATCTTCCTGCCCATTACAGTCTTCACCGTTCTTTTGAGAAACATTTAAAGATTATCTTCATATTGAATTAGGAGCTAGGAAGCTGGGTGTCAGAATGGGTTAGTTCTGGTCCCCCCCCCCCCCCCGCTATGACTTTGGCTGCTGAGCATGTCCAGCTGAGGGAGGATAGACAGTGACTCTTTGGAGGGAAATCAGAAGAATCTAGGATTCCCAGATTCTACCTGCAAGTCAACTCACCTAGGAAATAACGGTTTCACTTTATTTTTCACCCCAAATAATAATTATTATTGAAAAATCACCCCGGTTTCCCCCTCTGATTTGACTATTGAGCTACATGACTCTCAAGGAATCTACAAGGGTGAGCATGGAAGCTGCCTTGTGCCCTGGACAGTCAAGAATTCTCAACCTCTTCTGGGTTACCATCCTTCTTCACCTGTGTCTTTCTTTGCATTGTCTTCCTGACTCTATCCTCCCTTGTCATAGGCAAAACAACTTTATCTATCAACCAACGAGAACAACACATATTCACAGTGTACAAGATCCCACAGCTTGCTTAAAGCATTATAGGTTTTTTCTATTGTTTTTATGTATACATGTATGCTCACATGTGTGTGTGTGCACTTGGGTACAGATACATGCATGTATGTGTGTGAGGAGGCTAGAGGACAATCTCAGATGTTTTCCTCAGAAATCACAATGCACCTCCTTTCAACAGACTTTCAGTTGTTTGGAATTCACCAAATAGGTTGGGATAGCCTCCGCAAGGACTGAGATTGCAAGGGCTCCACCACACCTATAGTTTCTACATGGGTTGTGAGGTTGGGGTTGGGACGTAGGCCCTTAAGCTTACACTATTTTACCATCTCTCCAGCTTATCCCAACCTATGGCTTCCTGTTTCATTTTATTGCTGTTGGCTTGCAAAGAACAGAGTCTTTAACCTGATGACCAATGTGGCAATATTTCTTTTGTGTATGTGTGATTAATGGTTTTGAAATCCCCAATAAAAGACCAGTGAAATTTCACAAACCAAGAATCAAACTGTTGCAGCCTCCTGTGGGTTACCCCATGCCCCCTCACCTGTCGCTTGTCATCCCACCTCTCACATCAATTATCTCTACTTGCTTTTAATCAGTCATTCTGCTTTGTTTTGGTGTGAGAGACAATGCCAGGAAAAAACAAACAGTCTTTGTTTTATTTCCAATTACATAGTTAGAAAGAACACATTTGTAAAATGGGCTTTCTGGAGGGATAAATAATATGTTACTTCCTCCCAAATATTTTGACATTATGTTAATAGACTTTTGTTTATTGCCTTCTTTTTGTCTGATGATTTATTTTGTGTTGTGTTGTGGGTTTCGTTGGGAGCAATTTTGAGCTTCAAATGGAGTGTATGATGCGGTAATGACGCTGACTGAAGGCTGAGTAACAGCGCAGCATCAGAGAACTTTTTATTGAAGCAAAATTTACATGAAAAATTTACAGATAAGTATACAGTTTTATGAGTTTTGAGTTATGCAAATAGTCACGTAACCCCAACTGTAATCAAGATAGATAAGCTTTCTGTTCACCAGAAGGTCCTTTCCTGCCTTTCCTCGTCCATGAGCAGACTGTCCTCATTGGGGCTACCGTAGATCAATCTTCCCTCATCCTCCATACACTTGTAACCACAGAATAGGTACTCATTTGCACAATGCAGTTTTGAGATTCACCTTTATTACTTTGCGAACTTGGTGAATGTTCTTTTTATGCTGGATAAACCTCCGCATGAATATCTATGATTTATTCATTCTTCTGTTGACAGGTACTAGAGTGTGCGCGCACATCCATCCTCACTTTCCTCGAATGAACTGTTCAGCCTGGAGTTGTTTCCCAACAGGAGGGCTGTATGTTTAACTCTTCTAGAACCTTTGCCAAAGTGCCTGAATGGCCTGACATGAAGAGTCCCTTTACTGCCAGTGTGTGGAAAGCTTGCCATTCATAGGTGTGAAGTGGCGTCTCATGTGTCAACTATTTAAATTTTCCTGAAGGCAGACGACACTGAACAATTTCAAATGCACTTGTGCATTTGTGTGTCTGCTTGGGAGAAGTGTCTATTCAAGTCTTGTTCTCTTATGTGTGCCTGCCTATTGAACCGTTGGGGTCTTTAAATGTTCTGCATAGAAGTTCATTTTCAGGCGTGTGAATTACAAACCTTCTCCAAACTTGTGGCCTGCCTTCTCCTTTTATTCCTGTTGACTTTTGATGAACACAAGTTTAAAACTTAGTGCCTGGCCTGTCGATACTCCCCTTTGTGCCTAAACTTCTTGGGGTCCTCACTAGGAAATTTTAGCCTACCACAACATCAAGACAATCTTGTATGTGGTGAGCTGAAGGTTTTGCCATTCTAGCTTTTCCCATTGGGTCGATGATACAATCCTCTTAAGTTGATGTTTGTGTGGCAATATAAAGTAGGAGGAACTCATTATTGTGTGAAACACATTTGCCTAGGTTTTCTGGCTCATTTGCTTACAAAATTTCTTTCCTCATCAAGTTGGCATGGGCTAACTGCGTAGAAGAACAGGGCCTCTGGCTTTGTCACTTTAACCCACTGATCTGCCAGTTCATGATTGCCATTGCCACGTTCACCTGACAACCACGCCCAGCTAGCTTCTGAACCCGGCAGTCTGTTTACAGTATCGCTGAGGTCCCTTTAAACTGTTCTCATCTTCACTTAGATTTCAGAAGCAGCTTGTCTGCTCTACAAACATTCCTGATGACATTTGGATTGGATTTGAGGATAAACTATGAAAACAAGGCTCTGTTGGATGTGATGACCCACACTTGTAACCTCAGCACTCAGGAAGTTGAGGCAGGAAGATTGGGAGTCTGAGGCCAGTCTTAACTACAGGGTGAGTGAGATTCTGTCTCAAAAAACAAAAGCAAAATAAAAACAAACAAACAAATGCTTCAGTTCAATCTAGGGATGATGCACCTCTTAACATCACTGGACTCAGAGCGTGTGCTCATTTGCCATTAGTGTCTCCTGACAACGCATTCTGCACGCCTATACATGGATCTTGCATATCTTTAAAAATACATAGAAGTATTTTGGATTTGATACTGTTATAAATAGTTCTTTTTCACAATTTCATTCTCCACTATTTTCTATTGGAATAAAAATACAATTGATTTTATAATCTACTTTGTATAGCATGATCTTGTTAATTTTGTTCCTGATCAGGGCTGGGTCATTCTTGTATATCTTATAGGGATTTCCATGTAAATAGTCACACTATCTCTAACTATATGGGGTTTTAGCCTTTCTTCTTTTTTTAAGACTTTAAAAACTTTTTAAAACTATGCATTGCTGTGTATAGGTAGGTGATGACCCAGTGTGGGTGCTTGGAGCTGAACTTGAGTTCTCTGTAAGAGCAGTACATGCTCCTGACCATGAAGCCAGCTCTCCCGTCCTGAACCTTTCTTTTCCATCTTTATATGCTTTTAATATTTCTTGTCTTATTACACTAGCTAGAATTTCAGTACAGCGATGAAGGGGAGTGATGCATGGAAGATATCCTTGACATGATCCCAGCTTAGGATAAAAGACTCCAGGCTTTCAACAATGAATATGATGTTCAGACATTTTATTAGATGCCTCATCAGATTAAGTTGTTTTCCCAATCAAGTTTACTGAGAGTTTTGGTCATGATTGGGCACTTGAAGCTGATTGGTCAAGCCCGACACCCTTTCTGTACCTTTCAAAACAGTCCTATGGTTTTGCTCATTCATTTTGCTCATAGGTAGGCTGGGGAAGTAGGCCAGTTAGTTAGTAGAGAGTGCTCTTCTAACGTGTGCAAAGTCCTGGGTTTGGTCCTCAGCAACCACAGATGTGGTGATTCAAGCCTGTAATCATTGAACTCTGGATAGAGGTAGGAGGATCGGAAGCCCAAGGCCATCCTCACACAGCAAAGTTGAAGCCAGCCTGGGATACATGAGACCCTGTCACTAAACAAACAAAGATTTGTTCTGACGGTACATCAGACCTACTAACTTTTGAATGCTATGCCATTTGTGAATTCCTTGAGGAGAAGACAGTATCAATGTATTATAGTTGTATCACTTGATTCGTTTTTCTAGTGTTAGAGATTTTTATGAGAGCAGCTGATCATGCCTGGTTTGGGGAATCTAGATTTTATCGATTTTCAAAGATGACCAAGAAATCCATTCTTTTTATTTTCGGAGTGACCTTGTCTTAGAGTTCTATCTTTCATTCTTCATGTTTTTTAATAATAATCACCAGTAAAACACTTGAGGTCTATAATTTACTTGTGAGGATTTAATAACAAATTGAAAAACTTCAGTAAATTCTGAATATCTTCTTTAGTCTTGGTAAGCTGAGCACATCAGTGAGCCTATTTTACCTAAATAGTTGAGTTATTGGCATAGAATGTCTCCTTATTTTCTTATCTTTTCGTCATCTGTAAGATCTGTAGTAAGGTCTCCTTTTTCATTTCGTCATCTGTAAGATCTGTAGTAAGGTCTCCTCTTTAATTTCTGATGTTAGCAACTTGTTTTCCCCATTCTTCTTGAGTGATTCTGTCAGAAATTTTAAAAGAGATTTATGGAGATATCCTTGGCATATAATAAATGACACATGCATAAAATATGATTTAAAATACTGATTGTTTTCATTCTATTCTGTTGGTGTGATAAAATACTCTGAGCAAAAGAAGTTTGAGAAGGAAATGTCTGTTTGACTCACACTTCCATGTCAGTCGTCTGTCACTGAGGAAAGTCAGTGTTCTAGCATAAGCTTGTCTCAGAACCTGTGGAGGAACAGTGCTCTCTGGCTTGTCCTCTGGTGGCTCAGGCTCATGCTATGCTAGCTTTCTATACATCCCAGGATGACCTACCTCTGGATGGCTCTACTCACAGTCCCCCCTCTTGCAACAATTAACAATCAAGACAGTTCCCCACAGACATGCCAATAGGTCAATGTAATCTAGGCCATTCCTCAATCTAGGTTTTCCTTTCCAGTGACTTCTGTGACAAGCGGACCATTACAGCTAACTGATCACTGAGAAGCTAATATCACAATAAAGATAAGGAACATTGATAGTACCCACAAAGCTGTACTATGTATCACTAGGATTCCATTCTTTCTCCCACCATTCCCTATATCTGTTGATTTGTTCTCTGGAAATATGGATTTTCACTTTCTAAGACCTTATATGGATCAAACCATGTAGAGCACACTGTATGGCTATTACCAGTCTTTTTTTTCATCCAGCATGTTGATTTTGGATTCACCCATATTGTTACATGTATTGTCTGGGGTTTCTTAATAGTATTATGTTATAAAGAAATATCAGAATTTGGGACTAGAGAGATGGATCAATGGTTAAGAACACTGGGTGTTCTTCCAGAAGATCTTGGTTCAGTTCCCAGTACCTACATGGTGGCTCACAACCGTTTATAACTCTAGTTCCAGGAGATCCAATACTTTTTTTCAGATGCTGTAGGCTCCAAGAATGCATATGGTACAGGCAAAATACACATAAAATTCAAATAATAATGCTAAAAAGATGGCATACTTGCTTCTTTGACTATCTTATGATGAGGGCTGTTACAGACTGTTTTTTTTCCTTCCACAATAAATAAACTGTTAGTTGTGTGTAAGAACTTATACAGCTGTGTTTTCATATCTCTTGGGTAAATGCTAATTCCTTGCAGTAGATTCACTGGGTTTATGGAAGGTTCTTGTTTAAATTTTATTAGATTTTTTTTTATATGTGCATGAGTTTGATTGCATGGATGTATACACACCTGTGCATGCAGTGCCCCTGAAGGCAAAAAGGGTGTCAGATTCCTTGTAACCAGAGTTAGAAATGGCTATGAGCTGTCTTGTGCTTCTGAAGACCGAACTTGGGTCCTCTGCAAAAGCAGCAAATGCTCTTAACTGCGAAGCCATCTCTTCAACCCTTTGTTTAACATAAATAACAACAAATTTCTGTTCAACTACTTCCAAAGTAATTAAAATTTCATATTTTCATGAGCAAGGTGTGAGAGTTTTAATATCTCCCATAATATCAACATTCTATGGTTTAAAACGCCATTCTAATAGGTATGTCATGATTTTATGTAGTAGCTTTAATTTCACAACTACCTATCGCTGAATGGCATGGAGCAGCTTTTCATGTGCATAGCTGACGTCGAGTCATGTTCTCCAGTGACCTACTCAAATATTTAAGTTAAGTTCAAATAGCTTGTTATTTTATTATTAATGAAAGGTCGGGCCTTTCTAATGTGAAGAGAAAACTCTTCTCTTGGGATTGGAAAGCTGGCTTAGCCGTTAAGAGAACTTGCTGTTCTTGCAGGGGAGTCAGTGTTGGGACCTGAACCCCTGTACCACCAGCTCCAGGGAACCAGTGTACATACACACGTGCAGACAAACACACATATGGGCAAATCTTTTTTTTAAAAGTGCTTTCTTGGTTGTCTGTTTCTCAAATATTTTCTATCAGATGGGAAACTGTTTTGGCCTTTTCTTTCTTTTTTATATTATTTTTTTGAAAATTTCATTATGTATATAATCCATCTTAGCCCAGCTTCTCCCAACTCCCCCTTTGGCCCCATCTTTAATACATCATCCTTCCAGTTTCAAGTTCTCCTTTAAGTAATACTCTTCTAAGTAATACTTTATAATGCACGGGGTCCAATCAGCGCAGCCCACCCCGCACTGGCCTGTGGGCATGGACAACTACCAGCAGCCATTTCTCAGGGGAAAAAAAAATGAACCTTCCTCTTGTGGCAGCTTCCAACTGTCACTAGCTCCTCACCCTAGGGGGATGTGGCCTTGGGAACGTCTTCCCCTCCAAGCGGGAATTTTCAATTTTACTTTAATTATTTTAAAGTGTGTGTGTGTGTGTGTGTGTGTGTGTGTGTGTGTGTCTTTGTGTGGCTATGTGCATGTCAGTGCAGATGCTCCTAGAGACATCAGGCTCCCCTGGAGTTGGAGTTACAGGTGGATATGAGCCACCATTCGAATTCTAAAGAACAAACTTAGGTCCTCTGTGAGACCAGCAAATGCTCTTAATTCGCTGAGTCACTGTTGCAGCTCCACGCTGGAATTTTCAACTGGCTTGATCTTGGGCAAGGAATCACAGCTGCCACGAGTTTGTGTGCTTCACCTCCGTGTCACTGTCCAAAGGACAACATTCACAATCTTCCTCTCCATCTCCAGCTCTCCCCTTCTTCCCACCCCTTCCTCCATGTTGCTCGCCCAGCCTGGGGATGGAGGTTTGGTGCAGATGTCCCAGTTATGGCTGAGCACTCCCGGTCGCTCATCTCCAGCAGTTTGACTGGGCCTGAGTTTCTCTGTTAACCACTGCCCACCGCAGGAAGAAGGGGCTCCGCCCAAGGCTGAGAGATGCCCAGCTCTACGGATGGAAACATAACATTTAAAAGGCAGCTTGACAACATGGCCATTTAATAAAAGGTTATCAAAAAGTTCTCCCCTAGGGTCCATGACTTCCCTAGCCATGGATTTGAACCATGTTTACAATAATAATTAATTAATTTATGCCCTGGCAATGCTGAAGCACACATGGGCAGCCCGTATATGGCAGTTCTGTTGAACTTGTCCGTATTGGGTTTCATGGTCTAAGTTGATAAGGATGACTGACCAGGTCTCTTCCTCCATGTTTACAATACCAGGCATGAGTTCCCTCCTGTGAAACAGGCCTCAACTCCAAACAAGAGTACATCTGCTTACTATCAAGAATAGTCTTGGAACTTTTGCCCCACTGGGCACACGGTGCTGGTAGGTTGGTTTCGGGGGATGGAGGGTCCACTCTCAGGTAAGATCATCTCTTTTTCTCCCTCAGCAGCATGGCCAGCTCCTTCCCCACTGTGGAAGTTAGCCACCAGGGAGAGCTTTCTAGTCAGGTGAGGTTGGCTTCCCTGTGCCGTGCTGTCTTTAGCAAAAGGGTCTTACCAGAAGCAAGGACAACAGTCTCTCTCTATTAGTCTGGGTGCCTTTGGGGCCTCCTGGATCAGTAATGGAGAGTGAGCTACTCCATGCCTGGCACTGGGAGCTTTCTTTAAAAGTCCTCTGTCCTTTGGGAGTGATGTTTACCCACGCAGGGTACCTTTGTTGTACTTTTAATTAAGGCAGAAGCTGCTGGGGTTACATAATCCTTCGTGCACCCTTGGTTTTGGTTAACCTGCCCTCTCTCGTTTTTTCACTTGAGCCCTTGCCTGTCACCCCACCTTAACCTTTAGCTCCCAGTAGCCTCTGGCTGTTCTTTTACAGCACGCGTGTTCTACTCTCCTCTCCTAGACCATAGGTTTCTGTGTGACCTTTTCAGGCATACCTCATCCTGGCTAAGACTTCTCCTGTCTTTCCAGTTTCCCGTCTCCCTCTCTGCACACAGCTGAAACCCATCTGCCCACAGTGCTCCCCTGCCCCGCTTTCATTCCACCTGTATTCTATTATCCCCCTTCCTAAACCAATTCCTGATTTCCTGGATTCTACGTGTACTCCTGCTTAAACACACAAAACAAAAGATATAGAAGGGCCTCCATATGCGGAGGTTTATATGTGGGGTTTGTACGTGGGAGCCTGGGTGACCTTGCTGAGCATAATTTTTTCCAGTTCCATCCATTTACCTGCAAATTTCATGGTTTCATTTTTCATTACATCTGAGTAGCTTTCTGTTGTACGTACACACTGCAACTTCATTATCCTTCCATCAGCCGATGGATATCTGCACGGCCTCCATTTCCTGGCTACTGTGACTGGAACAGCAAAGAACACGGATGCGCAAGTGTCTCTGTGGTCGGATATTAAGTTCTCTGAACGTGGGCTCAGGAGTGGTATAGCTGGGTCATACAGTAATTCTATTTCCTGTGTTTTGAGAAACCGCCAGACTGACTTCCAAAGAGGCTGCATGAGCTTGCAAGCCGCCCCCCCCCCGACCGTGGATAAATGCTCCCCCTTCTCTATTTCTACACCAGCATTTCCTCTTACTGGTGTTCTGACTGCGGAAGACAAGAATCTTGAAGTGGGTTTCATCTGCGTCCCCTGATGGCTGAGGATGCCAAACACCTTTTGTTTCCTAGCCATTTGCATTTCTTCCTTGGAGGATTGTCTGTCCAATTTCATAATTTGTTTGTCTTCTTCTACGTGTGTTTTTGTATATTCTAGATACCGATCCTGCCAGATGTTTAGCTGCCAAAGAGTTTCTCCCATTCTGCAAGCTGCTCTTCTCTTGCTTGACAGTTTCTTTTCTGGTACAGAAGCTTCTTCAGTTCCACGAGATCCCGTTTTTCAATTGCCTTATTTTCTGCACTACTGGGGTCTGCCTCAGAAAGTTCTTATCTGTGCCTCTCGGGTGATGTGTACTCCCTACTTGTTTTTCTAAAAGTTTCCTACTTTCAGGGCTGATGTTGATGTCCTTGGTGCATCTGCAGTTGGGTTTTCAGCAGGGCGAATGTTAAACCTGTGCCTTCACTTTCTGCATCTTCACATCCAGGCTTTCCAGCACCATTTGCTGAATATGTCATCTTTTCTCCAATGTTTATTGCTTTCGGCATCTTTGTCAAAGATCAGGGGCTTCTATATGTCTGAAATAGTGTCTGGGTCCCCTCTTCTGTTCCACAGACCCATGAACCTGACTTGGTATCGGTGCCATGCTGTCTTTAGCACGGTGGCTCTGGAGTCTACCTTGAAATCAGGTTTGAATACTGACTGTACTATTCTTTTTGCTCAGGATCACCAGCTTTTCTTGGTCTTTTGTGTCTCCACATAAATTTTGAGATCCCCACCCTCGTGTCTGTGAAAAAAGATCTGGCATTTAGAGTGGGATGGCATCAAATCTGCTGAAGACGGCTTTAGGAAGGATGGCCATTTTCACAATGGGAATTCTCCAAGGCCTGAGCATGGAAGGTCTTTCCATCTTCCAGTGTCTTCCTCGGTTTCTTTATTCCATTTTAGTGTTTGCATTGTAGTGTAGTAATATGAGCGGCGGCAGGGCTGCGTCCCCAAACACCCCAGCCGCCTGCCCGGCTCGGCTAGCTTATGCCCCAAATAATTACACGGACACTGTATTCTTTTAAACACTGCTTGACCCATCTCTATCTAGCCTCTTCTAGGCTAACTCTCGCACCTGGACTAGCCCATTTCTTATCATCTGTGTAGCACCGGTCTTACCGGGAAGATTCTAGCCTAAGTCCATCTTGGGTCGGAGCTTCAGAGCTTCATCGCGTGTGTCTGCCCAGGAGCCGGGAGAGGTTCTAAAACCAAACGTTGGGTGCCAAAAAAAAAAAAAAAAAAAAAAAAAAAAAGCCAAATGAAGGCGTAAGTCACAAACAATGCCACACCAATTTGGGTGATATTTATTTAAAGGGGAAAAACTTACAGATCACTGTCCCAGGCAACAGCCCTCTATGCGACCAGGAGTCTAGTCGCCGGCGGAGCAGGAAGTGAAGAGAGAGAGGAGAGGGAAGTGGCCGCTTTTTTAAAGGGAGAGAGACCACGCCCCAAGGGGCTGGTATCTCAGCGGCGATAGGTTGGAGGAGTGGGAGATCCTCCCGCAACATTGTAGAGTATTGGAGTTCTTTGTTTTGATTTATTTCTCTGTGCATGTGTGTCTGTGTGAGTGTGTGCATGTGTGCGCGCTCGTGTGTGTGTGTGTGTGTGAAATTTCCATTTCAGTTTATTTTTCATTGGTCTACCGAAAGGCCACTGACTTGGTATTAATTTTGCATCCTGGCACTTTGCTGCAAGTATTTATCTTCCCTGAAATCATTTTTGGTGGAGTCTTCAGTTTTTCTTATATGCGTAATTATATCATTTGCAATTAGGGAATATTTGATTTCCTCTTTTTTTCTGTTAGTATCTCCCTTCTTTCTTCCCCCACTTGTATTCCTTTCATGTCTTTCTCTTATCTTATTGTTCTCTAAGATTCCATCCAGATATTGATCAGGGGAAAGTGGACACGCTTATCTCTTCCTTAACAGTGATGGTTTGAGGTTTTCTCTATTAAAGATGGTGCTGGAAGTAGGTTTGCCATAGACAGCCTTTACTATACTTTGCTGTGGTCCCTCTGTCCTTAGCTTCTCGTGCCTCTTATCAGAGAGGGGCACTGAATTTTATCAAAGGCCTTTTCTGTATCTGAGAATATGATTGTATTATATCTACTACTGAGTCTATTTATATGACAGAGAACATTGATTGAATTAATACATCGAATTGTTGCTGCACCTCGAGAATAAGGTCATCTAGATCCCTATGAATTATCTTCTTTTCACACGATCTTGAACTTGGTTCGTTTGCATTTTATTTAGGATTGTTCCATTTTTGTTCATCAGGGAGATCAGCCTATAGTTTTCTCTTTTGTGTGTGGTGTCTTTATCTGGTTTGGGTATCAGAGTAATACTGGTTTCATAAAAAGACTTTGAATGTCTTCCATCCTGCTTCTTTGTATGAAATAATTTAAGACCTATTGGTGTCAGCTCTTCTTTGAAGTTCTGAGAGTTCTGTGGTGAATCCATGGGGCCCTGGGCTCTTTTTAAATGGAAGACTATTGCTGCCTCAGTCTCATTGCTGGTTACGGAGCTGTTTAACGTCTGCATTTCATCTTGGTTTAATTTTGGTATATTACTTTTTCAATTTCATTACCAATTGTGGAGAGCTGCTTAATATTTCTTTTTCTGGATTTTATGTGCATTGGTGCTTTGCCTGCTTGTTTGTCTGATCTTATAGTTACAGACAGGTGTGAGCTGCCATGTGGGTGTTGGAAATTGAACCCAGGTCTGCTAGAAAAATAGTCAGTGCTCTTAACCTCAAAGCCATCTCTCCAGCCCCTAATATATGTATTTCATCTTGGTTTAATTTTGGTATTTTGCACACATCTAGAAATTTATCCATTTATTTTAGATTTTCCAATTTAGCAGAATAGAGGATTTTGGTGGGTTTGTTTGGCTTTCATTGCTGTTTTTGTTTGTTGTTGTTTTGTTTGAGACAGGATCACACTCTGTAGCCCTGACTGGACTAACATTTGCTATGTAGACCCTGTTACCATCTTGGCCTCAGACTCCTAAGAGAGCTGCCTGCCTGTATCTCCCGAGTGCTGGGATGAAAAGGTATGAGGCACCAGACTCTGACTTGGAGGTCAAGTATTTAAAGGTATATACCTAAGATTTTCTTAATTTCCTGGTATCTGTTGTAATGTTTCCCTTTTCATCTCTAATTTCATTAACTTGGAGCTTCTCTCTTATTTTGTTTAAATTGGCTAAGGATTTGTCAATTTCATTTAACTTTTCAAAGAACCAACTCTTTGTTTAATTGATTCTTTATATTGTTGTTCATCTGCTTCTACTTCACTAATTTTGATCACCTCTTCCCATCTACTGCCTTTTAGTGAATCGTACTTTTACCTAAAATTATATATACATTTTAAAGCTTTTGATTATTTCTTTTATTTTTGAGATTATCATATAATTACATCTCCCTCTCCTCCTTACTCTCTTCAGCCTTCCCCTATACCTGTCCTAGCTCTCTTTCAGACTCAGAACTCATCAATTGGTTATCCAATACCAAATGGTAACCCTGAAAAAAAATATATACACACAAGGAAAAAAGTGATATTTATGTACATAAAGACCATTGTACAGACTGAGAAGGTTGTATTTATGTATTTAGAAACACACATATGCGAGTGTGCACATGCTCATGTGCACACAAACACACATACATACACACACCACTACCACCAACAGCAACAAAAACAACTTTACAGTAATTATCAGTCTTGGTCATTGATATCTCTCAGTATCAATGGTCTCAATTCCCCCCAAAAAAGACACAGACTAACATAATGAATGTGAAAACAGATCTATCCTTCCACTGCATACAAGAAACACACCTCAACATTGAGGATAGACACGGACTCATGATAAAAGGCTGGAAAAAGGTAGTCCAAGCAAAGGAACTTAAAAAGCAAACTGGTGTAGCCATTTTTTGTTTGTTTGGTTTTGGTTTTTATTAAGATAGGGGTCTCTCTGTGCAGCAATGACTGCCCTGGAACTTACTCTGTACACCAGACTGGCCTTGAACTTACAGAATCTACCTGTCTCTGCCTCCTAAGTGCTGGGATTAAAGGTGTATGCCACCATCATCTGGCTTGGTGTAGCCGTTATAATATCTAACAAAATAGACTTCAAACCAAAAGTAATCAAAAGAGATGGGGAAGAACAGTACATATTCATCAAGTACGCAGTTCTCACCAGTGGAGAAGTCATTTACACACAAACTAAACAGAGAAATACTGGAGCTAACAGACATTATAACCAAACATGACAGGTACCAACAGAAGATAGCTCATGGAACGTTCTTCAAAATTGACCACATACTTGCATACAAAGCAAGTCTCAACAGATTCAAGAAAACTGAAATAACTCCCTAAATCCTATCAGACCACCATGGATTAAATCTGAATATCGGCAACAGAAAACTTACAAACTTATGGAAGCTCAACAACTCTCTACTGAATGAAAAATGGGTCACAACAGAAAGGAAGGAAGAAGTTAAAGACTAAAGACTTTCTTAGAATCCAATGCGGATGAATATCCAACCTACCCAAATTCATGGGACACAATGAAAACAGTGCTAACAGGAGAGGTCATAGCGCTGAGTACCTTCATGAAGAACCTGAAGAGATCTTACACTGGCAACTGAACAGCACATCTGAAAGCCATAGCACAAAAAGAAGTAAGCACACCCAAGAGGAGTAGACACCGGGAAATAATTAAACTGAGGTCTAAGATCAGTAAAATAGGAACAAAAAGAACAATATGAAGAACCAATGAAACAAAGAGAAAATCAACAAGATAGACAAATCCTTATCCAAATTAACTAAAATGCAGAGAGAATATCCAAATTAGTAAAATCAGAAGTCAAAATAAGAACATAACAACAGATACTGAGGAAATTCAGGGAATCATAAGGACATACTTAAAAAAATCTATACTCCACAAAATCAGAAAATCTAAAAGAAATGGGTAATTTTCTTGATAGGTACCACTAACCAAAGTAAATCAAGATCAGACAAATAATTTAAATAGGCCTATAACCCCTAAAGAAATAAAAGCAGTCATCGAAAGTCTCTCAGTCACAAAAAATAAAGTCCAGAGTCAAATGATTTTAGCAAAGAATTCTACCAGTCTTTAAAAAAAAGAATTAATGCCAATACCCCTCAAATTATTCCACAAAATAGAAACAGAATGAACATTAATAAATACACTTTATGCGGCCAAGTTACCCTGACTCAAAACCACATAAGGGTCAACAAAGAAAGAGAATTACAAACCAATTTCCATTATGGGCATAGATGCAAAAATACTCAATAATTCTTGAAAACTAAATCCAAGAACACATCAAAAAGATCATCCGCTATAATCAAACAGGCATCATCCCAGGAATGTAGGGATGGTTCAACATACAAAAATCAATAAATATGATACATCTTATAAATAAACTGAAAGAAAACACATGATTTTAGTTGGTTCTTTTTACTCTTTACTCTTTCTGTGGATTCACCACCTAACTGCCAAATAAATTCACAGAGGCTTATTCTTTTTTATGAATGAATACCTAGTTGTAGCTTGCCTTGTTTCTAGTCAGCTTTTAACTTAAATTATCCCATCTACCTTTTGCCTCTGGACTTTTACCTTTCTATATTTCTTTATACCTTTCTTTACTCATTACTCCATGTCTTGCTGTGTAGCTAGTGGCTGGCCCCCGGAGTCCCCCTGTCTTTCTCCTTCTTTTGTTCCTAGCTCTTTTCCCAGATTTCCCTTCCTATTTATTCTCTCTGCCTGCCAGCCCCACCTATCCTTTTTCCTGCCTTGTTATTTGCTGCTCAGTGCTTTATTAAAGCAATCAGGTGTTCTAGACAGGCAAAGCAACACAACTTCACAGAGTTAAATAAATGCAACATAAAAAGAACGCAACACATCTTTGCATCATTAAACAAATGTTCCACAGTGCAAAACCAATCTAACACATCTTTAACTAATATTCCACAACACATGATCGTTAGATGCTGACAAAGTCTTTGACAAAATCCAATACCCCTGCATAATAAAAGTCTTGGAGAAACCAGGGACACAAGGGACATACATAAACATAATAAAGACAGTTTATAGTGAGTCTATAGCCAACATCAAATTAAATGAGGAGAAACTCATAGCAATCCCACTCAAATAAAGAACAAGACAAGGTTGTCCACTTTCTCCATATCTATTTAATATACTACTGTAAGTCTTAGCTAGAGTAACAAGACAACCGAAGGAGATTAAAGGGATACAAATTGAAAAGGAAGAAGTCAAAGTATTATTATTTGCAAATGATATAATGGTATACATAAGAGACCCTAAAAATTCCACTGGCAGACTTCTACAGCTGATAAACACTTTCAGTAAAGTGACTAGATACAGGATAAACTAAAAAAATCAGTAACATTCCTATATGCAAATGACAAATGGACTGAAAAAAGGTATCAGGAAAAATAAAAAACAAAACAAACAAACAGAAAAGAAATCAGGGAGATAACACCTTCACAATAATCTCAAATAATATAAAATATCTTGGAATAACTCTAGCCAAGCAAGTAAAAGACTTGTATGACAAAAACTTTAAATCTTTGGAGGAAGAAATTAAAAAAGATATCAGAATATGGAACGATCTCCCATGCTCATGGATCATTGTATTAACATAATAAAAAATGACTATCCTACCCAAAGCAATCTACAGATTCAATGCAATTCCTATTAAATTTCAACACAGTTTTTTACAGACTTTGAAAGGATAATTCTCAACTTCATGTGGAAAAACAAATGAACAAGCAAACAAAAACCTAGGATAGCTGAACAATCCTATATAATAAAAGAACTGCAGGAGTCATCACCATCCCTGATTTCAAGCTGTGCTTCAGAGCTACAGTAATAAAAAACCTCATGGTATTGGCGTGAAAACAGGCACATTGATCAATGGAATCAAATTGAAGACTTAGACATAAATCAACAGACACCCGATTTTAATAAAGAAGCCAGAAATACACAATGGAAAAAAGAAAGCATCTTCAACATATGATGCTGGTCTAGCTGGGTACCTGCATGTACAAGAATGCAAACAGATCCATATTTATCATCTTGTACAAAACTCAAGTCAAAGTGGATCAAAGACCTCAATATATATCCAGATACTGTGAACCTGACAGGAGACAAAGCAGGGAATAAGCTTGAATGAATGTGCACAAGAGACAACTTCCTGAACAGGACACCATTATTGAAGGCACTAAGATCAATAATTAATTAATGGGACCTCATGAAACTGAAAAGCTTCTGTAAGACAAAGGATACCATCGATAGGACAAAGAGGCAGTCCTACAGAATGGGAAAAGATTTTTTTTTTTACCAACTCCACATTTGATAGAGGACTAATATACAAAATATATAAAGAACTTAAGAAATTAGATATAAAAAATCAAATAATCCAATTAAAAAACAGAGTAGAGAGAATTCTTAACAGAAGACTCTCAAGTGGCTGAGAAACAAAGCAATGTTCAACATCCTTAGCCATCAGGGAAATGTAAATTAAAACTACTTTAAGATTCCATCTTACACATGTCATAATGGTAAAATCAATAACACAAGTGACAGCTTATGCTGGTGAGGAGGTGCAAACTTGTACAGCCATTGTGGAAATCAATATGCTGGTTTCTCAGAAAACTGGGACTCAATCTACCTCAAGATCCAGCTATACCACTCTTGAGCATATACCCAAAGGATGCTCCATCCTACCACAAGAACACTTGCTCAATTGTGTTCACAGCAACTTTATTTGTAATAGCCAGAAACTGGGATTAATCTAGATGGATAAAGAAAATGTGGTACATTTACCCAATGGAGTACATTTACACAATGGAATATTATCCAGCTGTTTAAAACAAACAAAAAAAACACCAACCAAACAAAAATAGACAAATTATACAACTAGAAAAAAAATAATCCTAAGCAAAGCAACCCAGACCCAGAAAGACAAATATGGTATGTATTCACTTATGAGTGGACATTAGCTGATATGTAATAGTCAAGCTCCATTCTACAAACCAGATAGGTGAGGTAAAGAGGAAGGTTCTTGTGAGGGGTGCATGGGAAGGGGAAATAGAATAGATTTTTCCAGTAGACTGAGGGTAGGCAGGGATAGGAGTGGGAGGAATCAGGTGTGTAGGGGAGAGATCAGGTGGAGGGAAAGAGCTGGGAGAGACAGCTGGAATTGGAGGGCAGTGTGGAAACCCAATGGAACGGAAGTTTCCTGGAATCTAAGGGGGTGACCATAGTGAGTGACTTTTTAAAAAATCTCTTTACTCTCTTAATCTATGTCTGTGCTCTTTTATGTTACTTTTACTGTCCCTTTAAAGGCTTTGTTTTATTTTTTAAAACCATGTATTTCTTTTTATAACTGTCCATACTATTTTCCTCTCTATCCCAAGCCTATATACATTTACTTTTTTTTTTTAAAAAAACACACTGTGTCTCATTTAGAGGTCTTTTATGTCTGAATCTGTCCTATTGTGTATCTGAAATCCTTTTCTGACAAGGAGCATTTTAAAGTGGTAAGCAGTGTGGTTGCAGCAGCTCTGCCACTCACGGCTTTTTAACATGGCAGAGGTAGATCACCACCAGTTCTGGAACCGCTGGGTGAGAGCTGTGCTCACTGCCTCAACTCTGGGAAGCAGCTGGTCCATGCTACCATCAAATAACTTGCAGCACACTGCCCACAAACCCCATTCAAGTGCTTGGCCTCCTGAAAGAGTCAGGAACCCATCTTTCAAAGAAGCCCTGCAGGTTTTGCTGCTGAACCAGGAAACTTTCTCTTAAAGGAGCCACACCTCTGCTTACCACAAGCAAACAGAGCTTATCTGGAAAAAATGGCTATCCAGAGGCTGCATTTGGCTCCCAGTTTTTGTGTGTCTAGAAGTAATTTTTTTTAAAGCTTTCTGAGGCCTTATGGGGGTGCACATTGCCAAATGTTTGGGCACCATTTTGTTAATAGTGGCTAAAAACTTGTAGGAGTGGTCAATTAATGTCTGGTTTAAGTTGAGGCTCACCCCATAAGAGGGAGCCCATGTCTGACACTACCCAGGTGGCCAGGAACTAGTGATTGAATAGCCCAGAGACCTAGGGTAGAGCCAAACAAAGAAATAAAAACAATGAAGTGATTCTTAATGATATTCTGTTATGCTCGTAGATCTGTTTTGTGTTCTCTTGTCATCAGAGAGGCTTCCTCCAGCAGCAGATATGAGAGAGTGCAGAGACTCCTTAGCAAGACATTACACAGAGAGTCTAAATTGGAGGTCTCTACCAGATCCCTGTCCTTGGAACTTAGGGAATCCCAAGGAAAATGGGGTGGAAATTGTAGGAGTCAGAACAGTTGGAAGACCCCAGGAGAACAAAGCCCATGAAGCAACTAAGCAGGGCTCATATGTGAAGCATGTGAATAAAAACTCAGAGAGAGAAAGCAAAACAGCCAACCACTGGCTCTTACCTCTGCCTCAGTCTGAAATGGCGATTGTGCCTCCAGGAATCTCAGAATGAGACTGTGTCTAAGAGCAGTCTCTTCCCATTTTATAATCCTCTCTAGTTCTGGGATTAAAGGCCTGCACCACCTTGTTTCTATGGCAATTAGTGTGGCTACTGTGATTAAAAGGTGTTATTGTTGCCTGACCTATAAGACTGGCCAGTGTGGCTGTTTTACTTTTATGATCCTCAGATAAGTTTTATTTATTAAAATACAAGTGAAATACCACTACATTTCCCCTTTTTGTCTAAAATAAAAGAAGGCCATAACTAATATAAGAAAAACTATATACAAAAAGTACAATAACTATATATAATATATACAGGCAATAAATACATCAATGTCTAGTCCATTTGCATTTGACAAATTCAGAGAAAATACTCCATGTCTATCCTATCATTGTGAATCTAAAGTCTTTTACCTAATTTACTTTCTATCATAATTTGCTTTGTGTCTGGTAAACAAGGAAAACTATAACTATCTAGTCTTCCACTCCCTGAAAGATCCAAGAAGGAAATAATATTAATTGAGTAAGCAGGAAGTGCAAGCAAGCAACTTCCAAAAAATGTGAGAAATCACAGAAACAGCTGGCTGTATGGACAGTCATCCAAATTTTCTCTGCAAGGTTGGGGCATCCATCTTTGGCCTTCAGGCATAGCATATCCAACAGACTTTTCTGTGAAGCAGGATATTTTATGTCCTGCTTGTCTAATTAGGACAACATATTGTCAGCAGTTGAGGCAGGGGCATTTTCTTACCTAGTGGCTTACTTTTGGCACAAAGAAAGTAAACCCCAAGTGGAGTTTCTTTGAAGTCCATTATCTTCTCTGAAGTAGATTGTTGCTGCCAGGAGCAGATAAGTCTCATTGTCATAAAATAAACAAAGAACCTAGGTTATTAAAACATCTTAAATGCCTTATTCTGTAGATCTCTGAAGTGTCTGAAGGTGACCGGTCTATCTAAGACATGTCTTTGTTTGACCTTGAAAACATACCTAATGTGAATACAAGGTCGGTTATACTAAGTAATTAAGTACTAACCTATAATTTGTTATCATCCTAAACAGTTGGCAACAATAATATTGAAGGACTAGAAATTTGTATTACATTGTTAAATGAGCTGTATAGGTATAATATCTTGAGCAAGATTAGAAACATATATGAAGAATTTTTTTACAAAATTAATCTCAAATTTGTATCATATACAAAATTTGTATACAATATAAAAAATCCAATCCAATTTAAAGCAATTGCTTTCTAAAAATAGATTTAATGTTCTACCTTTTTATCTTATATCTACAACTTCCCTTTTTTCTTTTCAAAACAGCACATCTATATCCTCCCTTTTTTTCATAGTAGATTCAATAATCTACCTTTTTATTCTATCATATATGTATAGTATTTTTCTTTTCAAAACAAAATCCTTGAAGCTAGTTCCTTTTGTCTAGCTTTTTTCTTGATCATTATTCACAATAACTTGTAACCAATACTCTAATCAAAGGCAAATATCCATAATCCATTTGTTGGGAATGTGGACCTAGTTTTCTAGTTTACTTCCTGCTGACTGGGGGCTCTGATAATTTTATGGGGACCCAAAGAAAATTTAGGATTATGGTCCAGTCCTTACTGAAGCATTCTATGTGGCTGGATCATCTCAGCCAGCAATCTTAAAGCTGTTCTGGATGTAGAACTCAGAGGGAACTGCAACAGAGGTGCTCTGAAACGTTGAATAATCTGGGCCATCTGCTCTTGTCAGAAATTTCTCAGGGGTGTCTTCCTTAATCAAACCTTATTTTTCTTAACTCAGAATGAATCCACAGCCTCTTATTTCTTGTGGAAACAAAAGCAAAACCTCTTCTCCAAAGTAATATATTTTTGACTTAAATTTTGAAATCAAGTCATTTTTAAAATACATAGGTTGGATTAATCCAGCAGCATTTATGTCTTTTAGCAGCTGTTGCTCCTTCCTCAGCAGTCAAACAATTCAAAGACAACACAATAACACACAGTATCCAGATACTCTGTGTATTTTTTATCTTTACACAGATGTTAAGTTGGGGCAGAGCTGGGAACACTAGTTTTTCTCCTGAACCCAGATGGCTAGGTTTGGTTTCCAATTCTTAGAGCTGGAATTCCAATCCCAGCTCTGGCCTGGGCTGGTGGATAAAATGCCTTAGGCAAATGGCTTTTTTTATAAATTCATGCTGCAAAAGTTGGGCACCAAATGAAGCACAATTAATAAAAACTCAGAGAGAGAAATTGGGGTTCAACCTGGAGGTCAGAAGAGCAAAACAGCCAACCATTGACTCTTACCTCTGCCTCAGTCTGAAATGGTGATCCTACCTCCAAGAATCTCAGAATGAGACTGTCTGAGCGCTATCTCCTCCTGTTTTATGATCCTCCCTAGTTCTGGGATTAAAGGCATGCACCACCTGGTTTCTACGGCAACTAGTATGGCCACTGGGATTAAAGGTGTGTGTTATTGTTGCCTGGTCTATACAGCTGGCCCGTGTGGTTGTTTTACTTTTGTGATCCTCAGGCAAGTTTTATTTAATAAAATACAAGTGAGATGCCACTACACATAGGCTCACAGAGACTGAAGCAGCATGCATGGGGCCTGCATAGTCTGTACCAGGTCCTCTGTGTATATGTTATGGCTGTTGGCTTGGTGTTTTTGTGTAACTCCTAATAGTGGGCATAAATGTATCTCTGACACTTTTGTCTGATCTCGGGACTCTTTTCCTCCAGTTGGGTTGTCTTGTCCAGCCTCAATATGAGGGGTTTTGGCTTGGCTTAGTGTTTTTTAATTTTTATTTTGTTTTGTTGTTTTTATTTGTTTGAGACAGGGTTTCTCTGTGTAGCTTTGGAACCTGTCCTGGAACTAGCTCTGTAGACCAGACTGGCCTTGAACTCACAGAGATCCGCCTGCCTCTGCCTCCCAGGTGCTGAGATTAAGGGTCTGTGCCACCACGGCTCCCTTGTCTTATTGTATCTTGTTTTGGTCATGTTTAGCTATTCTTTTAGAGGCCTGCTCCTTCCTGGATCTGGGAGAGGGGAGACATTGGTTGGGCAGAAGCTGGGAAGAGTGGAAAAAGAGAACATTGTGTACGTATTGTATGAGAGAACAATCTATTTTCAATAAAAAAAGATGCTAACCTGAGATCCCACCAAAAAAAATTACACAGGCTCTGAGCACCATAACCTTTGATCTTAGAACCGCCTTATCCGCCTCCGTAGTGTCTCAGAGACTTCGTTGCCCTGTCTTTTCATTTTCATTCAATTCTAGGAATTATCTTAATTTTCACTCAGATTTCTTGTGATCCACTTACCATTCAATTTTGTGTTGTTTAGTTTCCATTAGTCAGTGTATTCTCTGTAGTTTCCACTGATGTTGATAGCTAGCTCTATTCCAGAATGGCATGATAGAACATAGTGCGTTGTTTCAAGTTTCCCGTACTTGCTTTGTGTTCTCATATCAGATGGGTTTTGGAGGAAGTCCCATTGACTGTTGAGAAGAAAATGTATTATGTCGTGCTTGAGTGGAATGTTCTGCAAATGTATGTTAGGTCCACTTGACTTATGATATCATTTAATTTTGATGTTACTCTGTTTGACTTTTGTCCAGCTGACCTTGTAAGAGTTGGGTAATGAACCCACCATCCCTGTGTTGGGATTCATCTGTGGTTTGGAGCTAGCAGTATTTGTTGGAAATGCCAACACCTGTATGAAGGTCATAAATGTTCAGAACTCTGGAATGTTTTTGGTTTCTGTCATGAATATGCAATGACTTCCTTTATCTTATCTTTCTTTCTTTTTTCTTTTTTTCTTTTTTGGTTTTTCGAGACAGGGTTTCACTGTAGTTTTAGAACCTGTCCTGGAACTAGCTCTTGTAGACCAGGCTGGACTTGAACTCACAGAGATCCGCCTGCCTCTGCCCCTTATCTTTTCTGACTAGTTGTGGCTTGAACTCTACCTTGTCAGATATCTGAATAGTGTCTGTTTCCTGGCTCCAGCTGGAATACCATTTCCCACTCTTTGACTCTAGGCTATCCTTGAAATTGAGCTGTGTTTCTTGGAGGCAGCAAAAGATTCTGTTTTCTAATCCCATCTGCTAATCTGTGTCTTTTTGTTGGAGAATTGGAGATAATTAATATTTAGAGCTATTATTGACATGTGTATTTATTCTGCCATTTTGATGATTTTTGTAGTGTTTTCTTAGAAATTTTGAGATAAATTCTGCTGGTAGTGTAGAGATGGAGTCCAGGTGAACTCTTGGGCGTGTTTACCCTCTTCATGCTGATGTACAACTTCCTATATCCTTTGTAGAGGTAGAGCTAGCTTAGTGATCATAAATTCCTTTCATTTTCTTTCCTTCTTTTTTTAATCATATAAAGCTTTTATTTCTCCTTCAATTTTGATAGACAGTTTTGATGATATATTACTCTGGATTAACATTTGTGGGCTTTCAAGAATTTGGACTAAATCTCTAAAGATTTTTCTAGCTTTAAAGTTTTTGTTGAATAATCAGATGTTATTATGATTGGCCAGCTTTTATAAGCGATTTGACATTTTTTTTCTGCTTTTAATAGCCTTTATTTTGTTTTCAGTGTCTTAACTTCAATATGTCATGGAAGCTTTTTGGTCCTATTTGGTGTTTTATAGGCTTCTTGCACCTGCATGAACATCTCTTAGAAATATTTCTTCCATAGTTTTATTTTTTATTCTTATTATTACTATGTCCATGGTCCAAAATTTATATCTTTTCATTGTATCTCAGAGCTCTCTAATGTTCTAAATTAATTTTTCTAAATTTATCATTAATCTTTACAGCATGATCCAGTTGTCAGACCTTATTTTCCTCGCAACCAATTCTAGCAAAAAGGCTTTCCCCGTGGGCTTTCGTGTGGCTTTATTGCAGGCTTTTGTTTGGTTGTTTTGCTGCTGTTGCTTATTTCCAACATCATTTCAGTTTGGCTCCTCCTCGTTGCTGAATTCTGTTTTCCTGTCTTGGGTTGATTCACTCATTCCATTCAGCGCTTTGCTTTGTGCTCTTCTGTGTTTGCGTCTCCTTGACTATTTGAATTATTTGGAAATAGTTGTAATTATTCTTTTGAATTCTTTGTCTGGGACTTCTTCAGGTCGTTGTTATGGGATTAGTGATTTGTGGAAGACACACGTGTCTTGGTTGTGCCTTCTTTTCTGATACAGAATTTGCACACCTGGGGCTAGCTTCTTACTTGCATTTCCATCTCTCTCTCTCTTTTTTTTATTCAAGACTCCTCTCTTTTTCGGCTGAAGTATTCTCCTAAATATTTTAAACACCTCTGCTGAAAGAATATTCAGGAGGGAACTAACTCTTAATAGGTCTGAGGTGTCATGGTCTGTATTTAGGGATGTAGGCTCTATGCCATGTCTTCTGCATCTAAGCTACCGTCTGGTACCTGAAACAGCATAGCTCGGTGCCTGCAGTGGAATTCCTCTGGCAAAGTGGCTGGATCTGGTCCTCTATACAATGAATGGCAGCTGTAGAGTGCCCAGCAGCTACCTTGGCCTCTCTTAGCAGTATCTTTTCTTCATTTGTTTTATTCTTTTTCATGTTTAAATTTTTAATCAATTAATGATCTTTATGTAGCAATATCTTTAAAATATCTATCTGTGTATTTATGAGCATTGATGGGTGTTTTGCCTGCATAGATGTCTATGTGAGGGTTTCAGATATTTTGGAACTGGAGTTACAGATAGTAGTGAGCTGCCATGTGGGTGCTGGGAATTGAACCCGAGTCTTCTGGAAGAGTAGCCAATGTTCTTAGCCACTGAGCCATCTCTCCAGTCCCATATAACAATATCGTATAGTTTATTTTCCTATTAAAATTTTTGAGCACTTTTTCAAATGCTTATCAGTTGAAAAGGAAGGAAAGAAGGAAGAATCAGTGTGGGACCAGCAAGGCCTATGAGTGCGTTCTTGCAGGCCCTTGTTGCCAAGCCTGAAGACCTGAGCTCAGTCCCCAGAACCCACATGGTGGAAGAAGAGAATCAACTCTCACAGGTTGTCACCTGCCCTCCCGATGCATGTCACGGCGTCTGCACCCACACCAATGCATACATGTACACAAATATGCAGATCCAAATAGAGGAAATCATCACTGTATATATTTGAGGAGCACGCCTGATAAATATGCTGTAGAGGGATTGGTTAAACGAGGCTACACAGCACGTCAATGTATACACACTTCCTGTTTTTGCTTGTGGTAGGAGCATTAGAAATACAGTCTTTCAGCAACTTGGGAAAAACAATACACCGTTATTAGCCATACTGATCGCATCCAGTGACGGAGCACGAGAACCAAGGCTTCCTATCTGCTGAAACCTAGTGCCTTTGACCAGTAGCTCTCTTCCGTTCTCCATACTATTCCCCACCCTATTCCATACCTCTATGCATTTTTTTTTAATTCTGTTTGTTTGCTTATTTGTGTACATGTCTAGAGGTCAGAGGACAACTGGCTGGAGTCCCTTCTCTCTTTCCATCATGTGACTTCTGATGATTAGACTCAGATTATCTGACATAAATAAAAAATAGATGTGTACTGAATGTTGGTGTATTTTTTTTATTTATTTCATATATTTATTTCTTTAGGCACCACTGGCTGGATAGGTCTATACACAATAATAGTGGGTAACTTCAGCCTCACTAAACCCCAAACTCACCCATGTTTTACAAGGCCAATATTACACTGCTATTGAAAGTATATTAAAATACAACAAAAAGAAAACAGTCAATCTCCTCTACAAATAACAACACAAAAATCTTCAATAAGTATTAGCAAATTGAATTCAAGATTTCATTCAAAAAATCCTATTACATGATTAGGTTGGTGTAATTCTAGAAATACAAAGGTGGTTCATCACACACATTCACAGATATAATACAGCACACAAAGAGACTCAAGAACAGAAAATCATTTCAACAGACTCAGAAAGGTTTTCAACAAAACTCAATTACCCTTTATGAGAAACCTTATTTTATAAAAGCCAGGAAGCAAAAGCTAAGACTAGGCAAGCGCTTAGTGGCACACACCTTGAATCCCAGCAGCCTTTGGGGAGACAGAGGCAGGTTTGTCTCTGTGAGTTGGAGCCCAACCTGGTCTACATCGTGAGTTCCAGGAAAGCCTGGGCTACAAAATGAGAGCCTGTCTCAACAAAACAAAACACTCCTCTCCAAACAAATGTGGGAACAGGTAGGCTGAGAGCCCACGCTGCAGTGGGTGGCCGCACACCCGCACACATGCAGGAAGTACTAATGGGGCTCAAAGTTCTTTACCACAAAACAAAAACTACAAAGGAACCATAAAGTTAGGAGGGGGATGGGGCGAGGGTACTGCGGAGATGGAGGGAGGCCGTGGTTGATAGATATGATCCCTGTAATTTGTGTAAGTGTGCGAAAGCTTCAAAGACTAAAAAATTAAACAATAAGAAAGATGAGATCTTACGTGCACGGCAGCTGTGCGCAGCAAAGGTGTAGACAACAACAACATGGTACTAAATGAGAGGAAAACAAAAAACATTTGCCTCCTAATCAGGACTGAAACAAGCTTGTCCACTCTGTCGTCATCTATTCAGTGAGAGCAAAGCAAGAAGAAGCCAAGGGTTCCATGTAGGAAGGATGCAAATCATCCCCTTTTGTAGATGATGGACGCCTACATTAAAATTAACCTACAGAAAACACTTATCGCTAATGAGCCTTTTAAAAAGTTTCAGGATAAAAGATCACGATAACAAAATCAGTAGCTTTTTATATACCACAAACAATCACGCTGAGAAAGAAATCAGGAAAATAATCCTATTCATAATGGTCTAAAACAAGAGCAACAAAACAAGCGTAGGAGCGAAGCCACCCAGGATTATGAAAAGACCTCTATAATGAAGGCTATGGAACACTGAAGGAACAAAAAAATAAAAATGAAGACCGAAAAAGAGGCTAGACAATAGAAGGGACTTGCGTGTTCCCGGATGGATGCATTCCTCGTCAATGTTCCAATGATATTTTCATAGAACTAGATAATAAATCTTAAAATTCATATGGAAACATGAAAGACAATTACTCGCATAATTCTAAGCCAAAAAAAAAGAGTAATACTGGAGAAATTACTCAGTACCTAATCTCCAAGTATGCTGTAGAGCCCTAGCGTACACACCCTGCCCCCTAAACATCCTGTAGGCCTGTGGAATGGAACGGCACAGAATTCGTGAGAAAGATGCTACATAAATACATTGGAGAAAATACAGCCTCTTTAACAAGCACTATAGGAAACCCAGATATCCACATGTATAAGAATGGACCTACATCCCAAAAATCAATTCAAAATGGACTAACAGCGATGGCTCAATGGTTACAACACTTGCTGATTTTACAGAGGACCAAGGGGCAGTTCCCCGGTCCTATATCAAGTCACTCACGACTGTTTGTAACTCCAGTTCCCAGGGATCCAGCTTCTTTCCCACTCTCCAGGGCAACTGCACACATGTGGTGCACATCCGTGTGTACAGGCAAACGCTCATACAATAAAAAAATAATAAACTTTTTAAAGAAGATTTGAAAATGCAAAGCTACTAGAGTCAGCTGAGGGGAGAGCCCATCAAGGCGCACCCAGGCTTTGCATACCACGCTGCAGAGTGACAGCCACCAAAATTACGGGGGCCACAGTCAAGAGACAAGTTATAGAAGGGGAGAAAAGCTTTGACTTTCTCCAACAGTGGATTAACATACAGAATGTATTTTTTTGAAAACTCAAAGGGGGGGGGGAGGACAACTGAAGAATATATAACACTATCAATAAATGGACAAATGAAAGAGTTCTCCTAAGAAGAATTGCCAGTGAAGCCAGGAAGAAAGGTACAGCCTCAGTAGCCATAGCCAAGAATCCCCCTCTCCTGCCAGAATGCTATCATCCAGGAAACAAAAGTCACAGATGCTGGAGGGGATGCAGCTGGGGCCAGGGATGGGGCGGGGAAGAGACTACAGCGACTGTGGGAAATGTAAATTAGTCAAGCCACCGGGGAGATCAGTATGCAGGGGCCTCAAACCAATCACGTATAGTATTGCCTGATGATCCAGGCTTTATCGCTTCTAGATATAAAGGAATCAAAGTTAGCATATATTATAGACAATGCACATCCATGTGTATTGAGAAACCAGCCAGAATAGACAAGTTATGGCATCAGCCTAGGTGCCCATCAATAGATAATTAACAAAGGGCCAAGGCATGATGGTTAGTTTTTAATTAATCAGTTAGTTGGTTTATGTTTGTTTTATTGGCTTGACAAAAACCTGGGAAAAGGGAATTTCAGTTAAGGAATTGCCCAAAATAGAGTGGCCTATGAGTATGTCTATTGGGCATTCTCTTGATTGCTAACTGATGCAGGAGAACCCAGCCCATGTGGATAGCACCGTCCCTGAGCAGGTGGGCCTGAGCTGGAGAAGGAAAATGGCTGAGCAAGCCTGGGAGCAATCCATTAAGCAGCATCCCTCTGTGGTCTTTGCTTCAGCTCCTGCCTCTGGCTTTTCTTGATGGATTAGAACCTGTGAGTGTAAATACACCCTTGCTCCCCGAGTTTCTATTGGTCAAGGTTTTTATCACAGCCCCAGAGAGCAAACTGGGACATGTGGCAAATAAAACAATGGCCTTATAGTCCCATAAAAACAAACTCATGTCATTTTCATGAAAACAATGGAAAGGGGGGGGGTTATTATGGTAATAAAATAAGCCAAACCCAGAAGGGAGCGCTACTGATGGTGTGTGTGTCTCTGTATGAACACCGTGGGACACGCCTGGAGGTCAGAGGACAACTTTCAGAAGTCAGTTCGTCCCTCCCATCTTGTCTCTGTTGCTATACTGCATGTGCGTTCACCAGGCCAGCGGCCCTGGGAGGCTGGCTTTTTACTCAGGTCTGGGAACTGAACTCAGCTCCATATCCAAGGATCTGGAGCCTCTAGATCACTTTTAAAGGACACAAGGGTAGGAGGGGCACATTTGGGAGGTGCGAGAGACCATGGGAAGGAACTGAGAGGGCAATAGGAGTAGGTATGAGGAGGGCTCATTGTGTGGATGCTTAGAATATCATAATAAAATCCATTTTGTACAATTAATACACAATAACTTTAAGTGGAGAAGAAAAGAGCCTGAAGATGTTTTGGTACCCTGGAGTTTGGGAAAACCCAAGTTTTCGTTTCTTTGGGTGGCAGCCCAAGGACTCAATTATGGGATCATTTGCACGATTCATTTTCCAAGAAGTCACAGGCTTCTTGGTGCTGTTTACCCCCCACCCCAGGGCATTAGGCCCAGTGCAGCTTCCGCACCTCTTTACCAACATTTGGGGACACCTCTGGTTTTACTGTGGTCTTTCCAGTAGGTGTCTGGGGATGACTCACTGTGGTTTTTAGCTGTGTTTTCTTTATTTGTTTCTTTCTATCTTTTCCTCTGTTAAAAATTTGTTTGCTTGCTTGTTTGTTTGTTTTGTTTTTGTTTTTTTTTTTTTTTTGAGACAGGGTTTCTCTGTGTACCCTGGCTGTCCTGGAACCAGGCTGGCCTCGAACTCCCAGAGATCAGCCTGCCTGCACCTCCCGAGTGCTGGTATTAAAGGTGTGCGCTACCATAGACTGGCCTCAGTGCTGAGAATTCTTAATGTGTGATCAGCACTTGTCCTTTTGTGGGATGTATCATTTACAAACGTTTCCCAAAGTCTGTACCGTGACTCTCACTCTCCTAGGGAAACCACCTGTGAAGTTTTTGAATTATTCACTTTTATTTCATACACATTGGTGTGTTGCCTGCATGCGTGTCTGTGTGAGGGAACTGGAGTCACAGACAGTTGCATGTGTGTGCGGGGACTTGAACCTGGGTCCTCTGAAAGAGGAGCCAGTGCTCTTGACCACTAACCCATCTCTCCAGCCCCACTACTTGTAAATCTAGTTTCAGTTGGCCAAATTATCCTTGTAACAGCAGGCTTCGGGTGTCAAGTCTAAGACCTCTGCCCATCCTTAAATTGTGGTGATATTTTCTTATGTGTTACTTCTTTTTTTTCTTTTTAACCATTAAATTATATTTATTCATGTGGTGTGTGTGTGTGTGTGCCCGCGCGCGTACGCGCCAGAGGTCAGCTCACAAGAATTGTTTTTTTTCCCTCCATATGTCCACCAGGGATGGAATTCAGTTCCCGTGGCTTGGCAGCAATCACCTTTACCAGCCGCACCATCTTGCCAGCCCACTGTTAGGTGTTTTCTAAAAGTTTGAAGCTCTATGTTTGAAACCTCTATGTTGAATTACTTTCAGTTAAGATATAGGTAGATGTTTGTTCTCTTTTCTAAATTAAATTTTTTTCGGGTGGGTACGATTGTCGTGGTAGGTGTGGATGGCAGAAAGTCACATCCAGGAACCAGTTCTCTCTTTCTTCAGCTCTGGCCCCCGGGCTTCCTGGCAAGCGCATTTACCTGAAGAGCCAATGTGCTGGCCCTAGATGTTTGACTTGTGTGTGGATACTGACTTGTTTCGGCTCCATCTGTTGCGAAGCTTGTACTTCTACACTAGGGAGCAATTTCTACGCACTTGTTGGCACACCTTGTGGGTCTCGTTCCGTCTTCTCCATCCCACGGATCTCCATGTTCCCTCTACAGGTACCACGCCATCAACAACTACGGTTTCTATAGTAACCCTGGGGATCTGACCGCATTCTTCTTCTACAGCTGGCTTCACTGAGCCTGCCTTTTAGAATATATTTGTCTGTATGGAGAAAGCCTCTCTGGGGATTGAGTATGAATTATCTTAAACCCAGAGACTATGAACTGGAAGAGCAGGCTCAGTGGTAGCCAGAAAAATAAAATAAACCTAGAGATGAAACCAGGGTGACTTGACATCGACATCTTTATTGTATTAATACCTTTGCTGTGTCTATGAATATAGTATACATCTCAATTCACTTAGGCCTTTTTATTTGTATTTCTTAGGTTTATTTTTTTATTTATGTGTATGTGTATTAGTGCAGATGCCCACTTAGGCTGAAAGAAGACATGTCATCCCTCGGTGTGAGTGACAGGAAGCTGTGAGCCGTCTGGCGTTGGTGCTGGGAACTGCACTCGGGTTCTCTGGAAGGACTGTCAGTCTGTGTCTCTAACCACTGTGCCATCGCTGCATCCCCTTAGTTAAGTCTTTTCTTTCTTCCTCAACGTAACTCCGGTGTGGATGTCCTGCATGCACTTTGTTAATTGGCTGCTTTGGTTTTTCTTTCTTTGTCTTGTTTCACCGCAGCAGCTAGAACTCCTAGCATCCTGTCAAATAAACACAGGAGGCAGAAGCCACTGTCTATGCTTTTCTTTTCTTTCCTTTTCCTTTTTCAGATAGGGTCTCACTATATAACCCGGGCTGGCCTTGAATTTATGATGTAAACTAGGCTGTCTACAAACTCACAGAGATTTGTCTGCCTCTACCTCCCAGGTGCTAGGATTAAAGATGTCCACCACCATGTCTGGTTTACTTGTCTTATTCTTAATGCTAAAAAGAAAGTATTCCATGCATTATCCTAAACCAACTGTGTGGTAGGTTAAATGAGAAATGTCCTCCAATAGGCTCAGGGGTTTGGGCACTTGGTCTTCACTTGTTGACACTATTTAGGGAGGTTTACAGGGTATAGCCTTGCAGGAAGAAGGATGCCCCTGGGGGTGGACTTTAGGAGAATATAACCGTTCATCAGTTCCAGCTCATTCTCTCTGCTTTAGTTTGTGTTTGCAGATAGGAGCTCTCAGCTTTTTGCTCTGGCCACCATGCCTGCTGCTTCCTGCCATGCCTCCCTCCATGATGGACTCCCATGCCTCTGGAACTGTGAGGCACAAAAGAACTCTTTCTTCTCTAAGTTGCCTTTGGTCAGGCCTTTATCAAAGCAATAGAAAAGTAACTAATACACATGGTAGGAGCTTAAGCATTCATAGCTGCTCAGTACTGTGTGAGAGCTATTCCCTTTCAGCCCTAGTTTGCTGAGGGCTGTGTGGTTGTTTGTTTTGTATTGTACTGTGAATGCATGCTGAATTTTGACAAAGCCTATTTCTGACGTGCTGAGATAATATGGCCTTCCCTCTTAGTGCCTAAATTCCAGCTTCAGTTTGATTGAGTTGTTTGATTTTTCTGCAATTAAGCCACTTCTCATGAATTTCCAGAAAAAAAATTCACCTAATCATTAGGTATTATCTTTAATATAAACAATACGCTTGCATATTATATGTATGCATATATTTTAAAGCTCATATACATATGTATTTTTACTACTTACATATATTTGCATTTTTATCCTATTAGAAACCTTTGCATCTCTGTGTGAGAGAGACACTGTTTTATAATTTAATGTTCTTGGCGTAGATTAGTCTGTCTTTCTTCTTAAGGCAATGCAGGCTTCATAGCACAACTTTGAAAGTTCACCTTCATCCTTCATTTTCAGGAGTTTTTGTGGAACTTTCCCCCCTCAAGTGTGTGATGGAATTTACCAGAAGCCACCTGGACTATGGGTTACCTTGGTGATAATTTTTAAGGGTTTCTTTATTTTTGAATTGTATGCATGCATGTGTGTCTGTGTTGGGGTGTGAGCTTGTGACCGCAGGTACCCGAGGTGGTCAGAGGCACCGGATCTCCTTGGAGCTAGATTTAAAGCAGTTGTGAATAGCCCAGTGTAGGGGTTGGGACTAGGACTCGGGTCTTCTGTAGGAGCAATATGTGCCATCTCTTCAGCCCATGATAAGACTTGAAAATACAGTTCAGTTTCAATATATGTAACAGTCACTGGGATGCCCACATAGCACGTATGCCTCTGACTAGGCGTTTGCACATGGTGTCTTTTAAGTTATTCACCTGTAGCCTGGACCTCCTCTAGTTCTGCTCAGGATAATAAATCTCCTGTCCATTTTTCTCCATGACCAGAGGTTTTCAGTGTTATTCTCATTGCCACACATTCATCCCTTGCTCCAAGTCCTCTCTGCTCCTAAACATCAGCTTTAATTACATTCCTGGTTCCATATGCTTTTCACACTTGTCTGATAGAGGAATTCAATGCCTAGCATTGGTCTTTTAAGGTTAGCTATACATCCTGACCTTAAGTCATTTTAATTTTTATTCAGTTCAATATTTGATCCTTCTCTCTTGTAATTTCTTTTTTAACCCACAGACCATTCAAGTGCTTTTTAGTTTTCTATATTGGGGGCATTTCCACATGTCACCCCTACTAAAGTCTAGATCATGTGTATATAGAACTTCGGCTGTCTGACCATGTTGCTTGCGCCTTCTGAGTCTCCTCTTTCTTGGTTTCCTGTTACTGAGGGAAGGATGTTGAAACTCCAGTAATTCTGAACATGGCTGTTTCACTTCCTAATACCAACAGAGTTTGTTTCTTGGGTTTTGAAGCTCTATTATTTGGTGCTTAAATATTTGAGGTGGCTTGGTCCTCACAAGGACCTGTTCCTTTTGTTATGTGTCGTCTGAGGTTTTCTGTCCTGCCCGGTTCCTGCAGTCATTCAGTCCCAAAGAAATGTAGACACAGAGGTCTACATTAGTTATAAATTGATTGGCCTAGTATCTCAGACTTCTTATTAACTCTTATAACTTATATGAGCCCATTATCCTTGTCTATGTTAGCCATGTGGCTCGGTACCTTATTCAGCAAGGCAGTCACATCTGCTTCCTCTGAGGCTGGGTCACCACTGCAGACTAGGACTTCCTTCTTCCCAGAATTCTCCTGTCTGGTTGTCCTGCCTATACTTCCTGCCTGGCTACTGGCCAATCAGTGTTTTATTAAAAGACAATTGATAGGGTACAAACCACTGTCCCACAGAAGTTATGCTAAGGTTAGCCTTCTAGCCCTGCAAGGCACCTCTAATTGCCAGTTCCTAGCCATAAATCTGGATCCCTGTGATCCCTGCTGTCCCTTTCCACATCCTCTCCTCACATCTAACCCTCGAAGTTCATCACTTTTGGACTGGAGAGAGGGTCACTTTTGAAGAGCTTGCCACACATGCTCAAGGACCTGCATCAGAGTCCCTAGAATCCAGGTAAAACTGGGTGGGGCAGTGCATGCCTGTAATATTGTTATGACAAGTCAATGGGAACCCCAAAAAACCAACAGAGAGACCAACTCACCAAAATGCAAAAGCAAGGTTTATTGTGGGCGCATTACAAGCTGGCAGGGACCTTGTCAACACAGCAGTAAGAAGAGGTACCCGGCCCTTCTAGAGGGCACTATTTAAAAGCAAACCCCAGGAAAGTTACATTAGCAGAGTGCATGCTGCCAGGTGATTCTACTATAATGGTTTGAACGTTAGGAATTTCCTTTGGATGGTCTGTTCCTGGATGGTGCCTGGGTAGTCTTAGTTTGTGGTCTTTCTTGCAACCAGGTATTGCCTTAGGGAAAACTACCGAGACCCAGGCCTCTATTGAGCTTGTCATGGCTGGGTCCTACATTTCCCCCTTCGCAAGTACCAATGACTGGACCCAATCATGGGTCCTGCTTGCCCATGGGTTTAAGAAGATAGTATTGGGACCTAAGAACCATTAGCTAACAGATTTTTCCAGGGCAGTGGCCAGCCTACCGGGCCCTGTAGCTCTGGTCTTTTCAGTACAACCACATTGTAATGATAATCTGGAAGTCCTCTTCAGTTCTGTGGTTCTTCAAGAAGAACCAAAGTGTCTTTTTATTGTAGGATCACTTTAGCTAATAAATTAATTGACAACTCTGGGCCTAGTTTTCTGGTATATCAATGGGCACCATAGGTAGTCATTTTGTCCCCCACGCCAAGGAGTCCCCCCTTGTCTCAGCATTTCAACCTAGTCTGTGCAGGGAGCATGGGACGGCGTGTTCCTTTCTGCAAGTACCTCAACTGACACTGGGGCGTTTGCATCAGGGCCCAAGGGTAGCCAAAGGTAAGGAGGGAACTCAGGCAATGGGGCACTCATCAGAAGCATCTGGCTCACAGGCTCTGTTGAAGAAACAAGGAGCATTCACATCAGCTGGACTGGTCCACATCTGCTTTGAGGAAGTCCAGGGCTATAGTCAGCAACTGATTATATGTGTCTGCCAGCCAAGTGGAAACCTATTGAGATAAGTTTAAACTAGGAACAGAAGTTAAAATTTATGTACTTAAAGAAAAATAATACATTTGAAACTTTTGGGCCCATACTAAAACCCATATTGTAGAAAAAGAGCAGATATTAGGTATCTGTAAACAGAAGAACAGACTCCTACCTTTGAGTCCTAGAAGAAACTACAGATTCTGGTTAGAAGCATGTACATTTTTCTGCTGTCCACAGAACCATGTATGGATTGGACAGAGATGCCTCTGGCCTGATGAGAAACATCTTCAAGTTCACCCTAAAATGGCAACCAGAATAAATCTAAAATCTTGAGCTTGTGACCCAAACAGTAAGTAGTTATTGCTCTATCAGCTTACCAGAACTATACCACAGAAGGGGAAAGAAATCAGAAACATTTTCCATATCTTAACCTATTTACATTGTAAATCACTTTTTAGACCCTCAAAGCTTATGAACTTTTATATCCTCAGAGCCTTGTAGCTTTATAAAAAGCAAGGCTTGATATATATATTACAGCTTGCCTAGCCATCAATACTATCAGAGATCCCAGAAGGATAAATAAATTATACCTGAGTACAGACCAAGCAGCTTCCGAATCTATTAAAAATGACAGGGATCAGAGTCCATATACAGTTAATCATACCCGGGTCTCCATAGCATTGGAAGCAGAAGTATCCAGAACAGCAGTCTTATAGTCTTACCCAGGCCTATAAGGTGATTTTTTTCCCCACCTCTGTGGAAGAGGGCCATGCAAAAGTGGTGCAATCAATTCTCCAATGTCCTGCTGTTTGTCCACAGTGTGGACCTGGTCCTGGCAGCTGGTGTTGCACTGGGGCACCTCACCCAGTGGCCAGCATCATCATAATCCAGGTGGAGACATCATGGTGTGCCATAATCTTCTGTGGAGCCATTGGGTCACTGCTAGGATCTCCGAGTCTCTGTCTAATATAATAAGCTTTTTAATCATTATCTCAAATGCCATATTCTGCAGATCTCTGAAGTATGAGGGCTGCCTAGGTATGTCTTATTAGACAAACTTTGTTTCTCATTACTTATTCTAAGTTTGACTTTGAAATAATATACAGGGAACTAAATAAGACTTATTCCTATAATTAATTATATCTATACTTTAAGGATGATTGACTACCTTGAATTTCTTTACAGTCTATTATAAGTTAGCAGCTTTCATAAGATTAAACCTTTATATTCTGTCAGGGTTAGCCTTAAAAAAATAATGATTTTGAATTGAAGCTAATAAAGAGTCATTTTGAGGGTAAAAATAGAATGAGTTTGTATCCAGCTGTTAATACTGTCTCCTAGGAAGGCAAGGAAAAGGTCCCAGGGTGAAATGGGAACAGGAGGGAGCCTAGGAGCTAGCATTACTCTTGACAAGTACTAAGGCACCACAGCCTTCGTTAGGGAAGAGCCACAGTTCCCTTTTGCCAGAGATAAGGAGGGTAGCATCCTTTTAGGGAGTAAGAACTTTCTCCAGGCAACCTGAGGGAACGAGAGCTTTACCCAATGCCTGACCTTGGGAGAAGGACTTTGTGGGTTTATCTCTGTTATGTATGAGCCTTAGAAAACAACAATTTCTCAATTGAAGTTCCTCTTAGTATCAATACAAAAATTTATGACTCAGTTTATCCAAATAGCTTAAACCCAACAAAGACAAGGAGGCTAAACATACGCTTTTAAGCCTGAATAGACCTTGAACAAGAAATACATCTTGAAACCATTAGTTAACATTTTAAATGCTATGACTTTTTAATATAGTTTTCCATGTTATAGTGATCTCCCCTTTAAAAAAATTTCCCACTGTTATTTTACAATTGCAGTTTTGCCTATGTTGTGAATCACATTTCAAGCATCCAACATGCAGGTGGTCCTAGGCTACTCCTGCACAACCCTCAAAGGATTGAGACCTATGGGCTTGGATGCTGTTCCAAGCCCTCTGTCTAACTGCCTAGTTCTTTGTCTTCTGCATTACAAGAAATGAACATCCAGTTTCTGGTTAGCATTTTGTGCTTGTGGATCTGACCCTAATTTTCAGCCTTTTATTAAGTCCAAACATTAATAATACAAAACATTTTATAAGCACAAATGTCCCATAGTTTTAACTGTTCTTTAAAAAATCAGAATCTCTTAAATGTCTTCCTGCAATATCAAAAATAAAGTGCCTCTTTTGCTCCATCTTCGACGGCACTTACATAGCCTGTCTTTTAGATTTCAGCCTGCTCTATTTCACTGTAGCTGGTACTTCGGGTGACAAACACCTGGCCCTGGCAATTCTAAAACTGTTAGGTCCATTCTTGCAACTGCACATTCTTTAGGACTCTAGTCCTGCCATACATTTGTAAACCTCAGCTGTTTGTTATGTTCCCTTTACGTCTTTATAACCATTATCACCCGGGTGACTCTTAAATTAACAAAGTCCTAGCTAGCAGAGCAAGGTGCATTTTTGAGCATAAAAACATTGAGGCGCAGCTTTAATACTTTAAGTTATATATATATATAACACCTTGTTTTTAGAATGGGAGATGAACCATAATGCAAAAATCTATCCCAGTCCAAAGTACCTTAGAGATCTGGGGTTGCCTCCTATTTAGGCCCACTCCACATGGTCCCCTTTAATCAAGATGGCGGTGAAATCATGCCCTAGGGAGGCAGAAGCAGGCAGATCTCTGTGCATGGAGGCCAGCCTGACCTACAGAGCGAGTTCCAGAACAGCCAGGGCTATATAGAGAAACCGTGTCTCGAAAAACAAAACAAATAAACAAACAAACAAAAAACCAAAAGCAAACAAAAAAGAAAACCCTAGTGTGGTCTCTGAGTTTCAGCATTGGTCCTCCCTCCTTTGTTCTCTGTCTCTGTCTCTCTCTCTGCGCCTCTCTCTCTCTCTCTCTCTCTCTCTCTCTCTCTCTCTCTCTCTCTTCTGTGTGTGTGGTTGCTACACATGCGTTTGGAGGTCTATGTTTAGCATCTTCTTCAATCACTCTCCACCTTGAACTCTCTCACCGACCCCCAAACTCACCCATCCTGCGAGGACTGGGCAGCAGGCTCCAGGGCTCCTCTGGCCTCTGCCTCCCCAGCTCTAGGACACAAGAGCACACAACCTCACTCAGCTTTTCCGGTGCTGGAGACCTAAACTCGGTTCCTCGGACAATTTAGTCATCTCCCCAACCCCCCAGCACCCCTGTTTTTAACAACTGGAAAGAACCAGCTTTATTCTTACGTCACCCGCTTGCCTTCTGGCGAAGAAAGGGTGTTGCGGTCCCTAGTTGCAGAGCGCCTTTTCTTCCAGCTGCAGTCAGCCTTTTCTTTGTCTTGGCTTTTCAGCTCGGGGACTGAGATTTTTCTGCTCGCAATTTTTTCTTTATAATTATCTCGTTTTTGATTGTGATGAGCATTTGGGGTCTCAATGATATTTTTTTCACCACTTTCAATAAACTTTGGATATTTCTCTTCAAACTTTTTTTCTCCTCGCCCCTGGGCCTCAAGCAAGCGTGTATGCCCAACTGATTGGTGTCACCTGGCTGATGATGGGAGCTCGCTCATCTACTGTCCCATTGTCTCTCTTTCCACCTGCTGACCTTCCTTTTTTTCTCGCCGTCTCCACTATGAAAGCTCATTTAATGATCATTCATTTGACATGTTGTTGTTTCCTAGCTTTAGAGCTGGTGTTTAAGTGTTGAGTTTTTAAATTCTCTAAAATTGTGACCAAACACACCCGTCGGAACTTACCGCCCAAACCTGTTGCTGGGTACACTGCACAGCACTGAGTACATTCACAGGGCTCTGCTACCTCCCACCATCTGCCCACGGATTCTTTTTCATCTTGCCAGCCTGAATCTGTGCCCAGTTTGAAGTGTTTGGAAAGCTTAATTCCCATCTCCCGGGAGGACCATTCTTCCTCCATTGCTGTAAACCCGACCACCATGACAAGGCAGGATGGGAACAGTGTCTGCCCTCCTGAGATTGTTTACTCCTCCTGGAACACCGTTCTTAAGCTTTCTAAAAGGGGACCACAGCTTCCTTCTTTTAGGGGGAAAAACCATATGGACAGTGCAAACTGCTGTCAATAGGTTATTGCATTTTTTAAAAAATGAGGACTTGAAGTTGAGCAGAGGGGAGAGGAAGGGTGGGTCTGGGAGAAGTAGGGAATAAATATGATCAAAATACATTGTAGAATTAATCTTGAAGAGTTACTGAAAGCATTTACGTTAAAAAGCAGGCTACGGAAGAAGATATAAAGCTGATTGTGTTCTAGTTCTACCTTGGTTGTGGGTTTTGTTGTCTTTGTTGTCGTGGGGGATAAGTGCATAGAAACATATTTGATAGTGGAAGTATGAAATCCAGCGTTAAGCTTCTTCACAGCTTCGGATCCAAATGGCTGCTCTAACTAAACAAGTTCACAGAGCTGTGTAGTCTTTGGCTCTGGTTAATTCATTGTGTGATTTTTTTTTTAAATGTGCAATGTTGCTTTTGTAATAAACTTTAAAATGCCATTTTAAATTAATTTAATTAAGTAGTATGCATGTGTCAAATACAATTGTGTGGGTATGCTTATGTGTGTGTGTGTGTGTGTGTATGTGTGTGTATGTGTGTGTGTGTGTGTGTGTAGGACAGAGATCAGCATTAGGTATCTTCCTCAGTCCGTCTCCATTTTAGTTTTTGAGTTAGGTTCTTTCCCTGAACCAGAGCTCATCTCTTTGGCTATGCTGGCCTCACAGAAGCCCTGAGAGCCACCTCAGCTTCCCCAGGGTTAGAGGCGTCCACTGCCAGTGTGGGTGCTCCAGATACTAATTCATGTTTTGACTATCACACAGAGCAAGCTCTTTATCTGCCGAGCCAGCTCCCAGCACCCTGCGTTTCCTTTTGAAAGCGTGCTGCCCACGCGCACTCCATTTTATTTTATTAAAAAAATTGAAATTGGAGGCCAGAGAGAGATTGCAATTGTTAAGAATATTCGGTGTCCTTGCAGAGGATCCTAAGTTCAGTTCCCAGCAGCCACTTCAGGCAGTCACTGCCCTCCGTAACTCCAGCTCCAGGGGGATCACACACCTTCATCTGGCCTCTCTGGTCATCGGCACTAACACACACACCCACGAGTGTGCATGCACACACACTCTAGCAGGCTGAGGGAGGCATATAAAAAATAAATCTAAAAAGCATTTTTAATTGTTCCTCCATTGACAGACAGTTGAATACCGTTCACTTTGGCTCTTGCTGTGGGCTCTGTGTGACTCTGACTTAAAAATCCCTGTTTCAAATATTTATTCCTAATATATAGAAACATGGCCAGTTTTACATTGTAGCCCTTTAATTCTGTAACCTCACTAAAATTATTTTGCATTCTAGGGCCTTTTGTGGTGGGCAGCAGTGGGTTTTTTGTGTTTGTTGTTGTTGTTGGAGACGAGCACGCCAACTATCAATAAGCACAGGCTTTTTCCTTCCTGCCAATTCTTTTCTATTTCTTTTTCATGCTCTATTGCACTTCCCAGGGCCTTCAATTTTCTCTCCCTCCGATATGTTGCATCTGTCTTTAAATCCACTGACCCTTTCTTTTGTCATTTCTGCCATGAACATTCAATGAATATTTCACTCGAGGAGGCTGCCGTTGAGGTGAGAATCAAGCCAGAGAGTCGCATTTGCTGGGCAGACTCCACCGCATCTCCAGCTCGGCTGCTTCCATATTCCGTTCTTCAGCTGTGCCGCGTCCATTTGGACTTGATAAGGTTTTTAATTTTCTAAAATTGTGGGGAAATACACACATGGAGCTTACCACCCTAGCCCGCTGACGTACAAAGCCCTGTGACATTGAGGGCATTCACATCACCCTGTTACAGCCACCATCTGTTCCCAGAGTTCACGCTGGCCTTGTAGCGTGGAGTCTACTGTATCGTGTTGCACAGCCATGGTGGACAAACACTACGGCTTTGTCTCTGGTGTTGGAAGGGCTGGGGCCTTCACCACTAAGTGTGATGTCAGCTGCCGCTTTCATAGCATCCCTCCAGCAGGCAGAAGGCTCCGTGGCAAGACATCTACTTTTCACATCTTACCGAGATATTTCCCTCGTACTGGACATTGGATCTAGCATGTTCTTTTCCGTTGACCTGCTGAAATGACCAGCGGCTTTTCTTATTTAGTAGGCTGAGGTGGCAAATGGCATTGATTTGTTCTCTAAAGTTGAGCTGCTTTACTTTGCCAGGATCAACTGCACTGGCTGATGGCGGATTCCTTCTTGTATATTGCTTTGTTGTTTTGTTGGTGATTTTCCCAAATCAATTCATGAGGTATAAAGCGATTTTTTTTAAAAAAATTTATTTACTATCCTGTGTGTGTTCATAGTGTGTGTGGGGGGCAGTGGATGTGGGGGCCCAAGGACAGCTCTGTGGGGTTGGTTTTCTCCCTCTGACCCTTACGTAGGCTCCGGCACTCCAAGTCAGGTTACCATGTTTGTGTAGCACATACCCTCACCTGCTAAGCCATCCCGCTGGCCCAGTCTCCCAGTTCTTTTCTTTGAATATCTTTAGCTTTGGTAGCAGAATAATTTAAACCTGGCTTTGTAAATTGAGTTGGAATCTGTACTACCTGCCTCTTGTTGGAAGAACATGTATGTCTTCCTGAATAGAACTTTCGTTTAGGATTTGGCCTTCCAAACACTAAAACCAAAATTCTCGCTGGGCTGAGTTCACAGGCAGAGCCCACCAAACACTCAGTGGCAGGTTTCCAGCAGCATTGGTGGTAGATGCTGCCTTTTCGTCAATGTGCATTTTTAGCATCTTTGTTAAAATTCAAATGACTGTAGTTATGTGGCCTCAAAACGGGGCCCTCTGTTCTGGCCCATTGAGTCTGCTTTTGGGTTGGTGCCCAGTTATTTCCAGTACTATGGCTCTGTAGTGTAACTTGAAATCAGGCATGTTGAGACCTCCCCCAGTACTCTTTTGTGCAGGATTGCTTTGGCCAACTGGGGTCTCTCGCATTTCCAGATGAATTTTAAGATAGCTTTGTCTGCGTCTGTGCAGAACACTACTGGAATCTGATTGGATTGCATGAATCTGTAGACAGCATTTGGTAAGACAGCCATTTCACAGTTATTTCTTCAGTCCACAAGCACAAATCTTCTCATCCTCTAGTGTGCTCCTGTCTTCTTCAGGGGTCTAAAGCTTCACTACAGGTGTCTTTCGCATCCTTAGCTAGGGTTTTGTGTCAGTGTGCTTGTCATTACTATGTAGAAACTAGGGACATTGTGTGTTAATTTTGAATGTTGTCCTCTTGTGAAAGGTGGTTATCAGTTCTAAAGGTAGAAACTTTAGGGCCCCTTATGTATAGAATCATATCAACTTCAAACAGAAACATTTTGACTTCTTCCCTTCCTGTTTGTATCCCTTTATTTCCTACTCTTGCCCTCTTGGGTTAGCTAAGCCTTCTAGTACTAAATTGGATAAGCCTAGAGAAAGTGGACACCCTTGTCTTGTTCCTGATTTCAGTGGAAATGCTCTGAGATTTCCCCCATTAATAGAATGGTGACTGTAAGTTTGCCATACCCATCCTTTCTATTGTTGAGATAGGCTTATTCTAATTCCAGATTCCTTGAGGACTTTTAATATGAAGGGATATTTGATTTTGTCAAAATTCTTTTCTGAGTCTATGGAGATGACCATGTGATTTCTGTTCTTGAGTCCATTTATGTAGTTAATGAAACGTATTGATTTACATATATTGACCCATCCTTGCATCTCTGTAACAAAGCCAAATTGATTGTGGTAAATGATCTTTTTTGGTGGCCTCTTGAATTCAGTTGACAAGTATTTTATTGAGAATTTTCTCATCTCCCATGTTCATTAGGGAGTCTACTCTATAATTTTCTTTTATTGTTGTTCCATTTAGTTTGCTTTTGGGAACAGGCTAGCACAGTTTCAGCCAGAGAGCAATGTCATGTCCCTTCCTCCTAGGGAGAAGCTTGAGGGAGATTTGGAGTCTGCTCCCCTTTAAAGGTCTGATAAAACCTACCAGTGGGACCATCTGCACCTCGACTTTTTTATTCAGGAGATTTTTAGTTACTGTTTCAATCTCACTGCTTGTTATCCATATGTTTAAGTGGTTTGTCTCCTTTTGGTTTAATTTTTGGTAATACATGTATCTGGAAATTAATCCAGTTCTTTTACAGTTCCCAATTTAGTGGAATACGTATTTTTCGAGACAAGACCTACTGACGTTGTCCGCATCATCAGCATCTGTTGTGATGGCTCCCTTTTGGTTTCCTGCTTCATCAGTTATCATCTTCTCTTTCTTTTAGTTAGTGTGGCTGTTTGTTAAGCTTGTTTATCTTTTCAAACAACAAACTTTGTTTCCCTGTTTCTTTGTATTTTCTTTTAAATTTCTACTTCATTAATATCTTTCCTGATCACACGATTTCTTTCTTTCTTGTGACGTGAGGTATGGTTTCTTCTTCAGGGGCTTTAAAGGTATGTCCTCAAGTATTTACTTGCAGTCTTTCTAATTTCTCTCTCTTTTTTCTTCTTTTTAATGAAAATATTTTAACTTCAAAATATTTTTCTATTTATGTGTGTGTGTGTCAGTGTGGATGACTGCCACCTGTGTCTGGGTATATAAAGAAACTAAAAGAGTGCATCAGATCCACTGGAGGTGAACTTAAAAGTGGTAGTGACCTGCTAGGTGTGGGTACTGGGAACTGAACTGGGCAAGAGCAGTAACTCACTCTTAACTTTGGGGCCATTTGTCCAGTCTTCTCTGGCTTCTTTTGTAGCATGAATTCTAATAGGTTAATAATAAAAGCCCAGAGTCAGATACAGGGGAAAATGCTGAGCGATCAGAGAGATGAAGGAGCCAAATAACAGCTACCTTATCTCTCAACTTCCCAACCGAAAATAGACTGAGTTCCTGTTTCTTCCTGCCTTATCGCTTCTTCTCTCCACCCAGCCATATCATTTCCTGTCTGTCTGTACAGACATCTATGGTTAGCTAGTGGCTATCTCTTCCCTCTGATCTTCAGACAATTTTTATTTGTACAAACAAGATATCACCATATTTTCCCTTTTTTTTCTAAAATTAAAAAAATACGAAGGCTATAACTAATATAAGAAAAACTATATCTAATAAATACAGAAACTATATACAAGCAATGAATGCATCAACAATGTCTAGTCCATTAGCAATTGAAAAATTTAGAGAAAATACCCTCTATATATCCTATCTTGGTGAGTTCAAAAGATGTATCTAACACACTTTCTATTCTAACTTGCATTACCCAAACTATCTTTTTTTGTCTCCCAACCTTATACACTTTACATTTCTTTAATGAATTTCTTTTCTGAATCTGGTAAAAAGGAAATCTATAATTATAAAGTCTCTAAATCCATCAGATACCCGAGAAGGAAATATTACCCAAGGAAGCAGGATGTGCAAGCAAGTAACTTGCAAAAAATGTGGGAAATTACAGAAACAGCTGACTGCCTGGACAGTCACCCAAGGTTCCTCTGCAATGTTGGGGCATCCATCTTTGGCCTACAGCTTTGGCATCTCTGACAGACTTTTCTGTGAAGCAGGAAAGTCTGGAGCGATTTTCTGCCTTGTCTTGGCAAAGATAAGCAGTCCTTTCTCTTGTGTCCTGCTTGTCCAGCTTGGACAACAGACTGTCAGCAGTCAAGGCAAGAGTACTTTCTTGCCCAGTGGCTAACCTTTGTCACAAAGAAAGCAAACTCCATGTGGAGTATTTTTTTGATGTTATCCTCTTTGAAGTAGATTGGTACTGCCAGGAGCAGACATGACTCATTGTTATTAAAAAAAAATGAGAAAGAGAGAAAAGAACCTATGTTATTAAAACATCTTAAATGCCATATTCTGTAAACTCTGAAGTGATTGATGGCAAACTATCTATCTAAAATATATCTGTGACTACAAGTTCAATTGTAATAAGTGACTAATTACTAACCTGCATTTCCTTATGATTCTAAATAGTTGGTAATAATAACTTTTAAGGGCTAGAAATTTGCAATACATTGTTAAATGACCTGTATAGGTACCATACCTTGAATAAGATTAGAAATGTATATAAAGTATGTTCTAACAAAAATAATATCAACTTTGTATCAACATAAAAAAAGCATAAGCAAATGTAAAATATTTAAAACTAGTAGTTGCTTTTTTGGTTTAAAAGTCTATTCAATAATCTACCATTTAATCCTACTTCTATATTCCCCTTTATTTCTTTTTAGGGTGGATTCAATAATCTACCCTTATGTTCTATTATATCTCTTTCCCTCCCCTTTTTACTGATATTCAAACAAGCTCTACTTGTACAAACAAGATATCACCATATTATGTTGTTGTCTTGGATTTTTTATAATTAAAACATGCAAATATAAAACAGCATGAAGCCAGATTAGTCAGACCCAGAGTCTATACTGCTTAACAAACTTCACAGTCGGAAAAGATCCATCCTGCTCAGGGAGCTACACTGTTAGAGCAGCCAGCTGGAAGCACACACACACACACACACACACACGAACTCACGGCAGATTTAAAACTAGAAAAATGATTAGCCTCAAATCCTCTTTCACGGCTTGGATGTCCTTCCTCATTGCTTCACATTTACCCCTTCCTCTTCTTCTCACTGCATGTTTTATTGTACCCACAAGACTGTTTACATAGATACATCTATATGTACATATATGTATATAGCATACACACACACACATATATATACATATATATATACATACATATATATATATATATAGTCAGTCACACAGTAGCTCTATTTCTAACTTTTTGAGAAATCTCCCAACTGATTTTCATAATGTCTGTATTAAGTTGAACCCTCACCAGCAGTGAATACACATTTTGCTTCCCCCACATCCCCTCCAATGTTTGTGATCAGAGTTGTTGCTGACAGCCATTCTGAATGGGGTGAGGTGGTTTCTCAGAGAGATCCCTGATGGCCAGGGATACTGGACACTTTTAAAGATAGTTGTTTCTTCTTCTTTTTTTTTCCTGAGAACACATTTTGTATTTTATTTACATTTCAAGAATAACTTGAATCTCACATCATATATCCTTATACTGATTTCCTTTTTGTTGACTTCCCTTAGAACTTCTAACCATGTTTTATGTAACGAAGACTGTAAACAAATATTTATCATGTCTGTGACATGTGACAAATGGGAACAGCTTTTAACAGAGATCCATCAATACCCCCAAATATCTTCTTATTAAAGCAATTCTGAAGCTATCTTGATGTTGTATTCATCAGCACCCACACCACTTCAATACATAACACAATTGGGTCTTACTCATTATCCCTGCTACTTGAAACAGCTCGCTGTGGTCTAAGGACAATGGACAAAGCCTGCCATCTCTGTTCTTCCTTCTTGAGACTTTACTTTTCAGAAAGACAAAGCTTTCCGCTGCCATCTGACACTCCTTTGTCGTGCTGCTGTTTTGAAAACCTAAATTCAATTTTGCATACTTCAGGCTCATGTATAAATGACAGTGCTTTGTGAAGAGGAAGAAAAATTGTGCTGTACTTCTCTTGCAAGCTGAAAGAATAATAGGTGTGCATATATTAAATATAATCTTACAACTGTCAGGGTCATGTTTACCAGCTGGAATCCTTCTACATAATGTGTGGGCAGTTTGCATGGTGATATTTAATCAAGACATTAGAACAAGTACAAGGCTGTTGATTTAAGACAAGTTTGAAGTCCACTAAAATCAGTTGTTGTACATCTGTCCTTCTGGTGGCTGTGGAAACTTCATATTTCCTTTGAGGATATTAGATGGGAATTATTATTATTAGATGGCTTAGTTCTTGGACAAATTTTTTAAAATTTTTAAAAATTTTTAGGGTTGTTATTGAGCGATACATTTTTCTCTACTTGTCCCCCTTTCTTCCCTTTCCTCTTCTACTTTCTCCCATGACACCATGATACCAAAGTTCCCAGTTTACTCGGGAGAGCTTGTCTTTTCCTCCTTCCTCATTAGATTCATGCATGTCACTCTTTGGGTCCTCTTTGTTGTTTGGGTCCTCTAGAGTTGTGGACTGTAGGCTGGTTTTCTTTGCTTTATGTATAAAAGCCACCTATGAGTAAATACATATATTTGTCTTTTTGTGTCTGGGTTACCTCACTCAATATGATGTTTTCTAGATTCATCCATTTGGCTGAAATTTTTTTTTTTTGCTACTATGTAGTACTCTGTTGTGTAAATTTACCACATTTTCTTTTTTCATTCTTTGGTTGAGGGACATCTAGGCTGTTTCAAGGTTCTCGTTTTTACAAATAATGCTGCTATGAACGTAGTTGAGCACATGTCCTTGTGGTATGATTGCGCCTCTTTTGAGTATATTCCCAACAGTGATATTGCTGGGTCTTGAGGTAGATTGTCTCCTAATTTTCTGAAAAATCATCATATTTATTTCTAAGGTGACTGTACAAGATTGCACTCACACCAGCAATGGAGGAGTGTTCCCTTTACCCCACATCCTCTCCAGCATAAGCTGTCATCATATTTTTGATCTTGGCCATTCTGACAGGTGATGGAATCTCAGCATTGCTTTGGTTTGCATTTCTCTGATGGCTGAGAATGTTGAGCATTTCCTTAAGTGTCTTTCTGCCATTTTAGATTCATCCTTTGAGAGCTCTCTATTTAGGTCTGTACCCCATTTTTTTAAATTGGATTATATGTTCTTTTGATGTCAAGTTCCTTGAGTTCTTTGTATATTTTGGAGATTAGTCCTCTGTCCAATGTGGGGTTGGAGAAGACCTTTTCCCATTCTGTAGGCTGTTGACTGTGTCCTTTGTTTTACAGAAGCTTCTCAGTTTCAGGAGGTCCCATTTATTAATTGTTGCTCTCAGTGTTTGTGCTACTGGGTTCATATTAAGGAAGTGGCCTCCTGTGTGAATGTGTGCAAGTGTACTTCCCACTCTCTCTTCTGTGAGATTCAGAGTGGTTTCTTATATGTAGAGGTCTTTGATCCATTTGGACTTGAATTTTGTGCATGGTGATAGATTTGGATCTATTTTCATTCTTCTGCATGTTAATATCCAGTTATGCCGGCACCATTTGTTGAATGTGCTTTCTTTTCTCAATTTTAAATTTTTTGCTTCTTTGTCAAAATTCAGTCATTCATAGGTGTGTGTTGATGTCTGTGTCTTCAATTCGGTTCCATTGTTCCTCCTGTCTGTTTCTATGCCAATACCAGGCTGTTTTCATTCCTGTAGCTCTGTAGTAGAGTTTGAAGTCAGAGATTATAATGCCTCCAGAAGTTCCTTTATTGTACAGGATTGTTTTGGCTCTGCTGGGGTTTTTGTTTTTCCCTATGAAATTGAGTATTGTTCTTTGAAGGTCTGTGAATTATTCTTCTAGGATTTTGATGGACATTGCATTGAATCTGTAAATTGCTTTTAGCAAGACTGACATTTTTACTATGTTGATTCTATCTTCCCAAGAGCATGGGAGATCTTTCCATTTTCTGTTGTCTTCTTCAATTTCTTTCTTCAAAGATTTAAAGTTCTTGCCATACAGGCCTTCCACTTGTTAAGTTAGTGTTACTCCAAGACATTTTATGTTATTTGTGGCTATTGTGAACAGTGATGTTTCTCTGTTTTCTTTCTCAGCCCATTTGTCATCTGTGTACAGGAGGGCTACTGATTTTTCTTGAGTTAATCTTTTTCCTGCTACATTACTGAAAGTGTTTATGAGTTGTAGGAGTTCCCTGGTAAAATTTTTGGGGTTGCTTATGTAAACTATCATATCATCCACAAATAGTGAGAGTTTGGCTTCTTTTTTGAATTGGATCCCCTTGGTGTCCTTTTGTTCTAATGCTCTAGCTAGAACCTCAAGAACTATATTGAATTGATATGGAGAGAGTGGACAACTTTGTCTTGTTCCTGATATCTGTAGGATGGCTGTGAGTTTCTCTTCATTTTGTTTTGTGTTAGCTGTTTTCTTGCTGTATATTGCCTTTATTATGTTTAGGTATGTTCCTGTATCCCTGCTCTCTCCAACACTTTTATTTTGAAGGCATGTTGAATTTTGTCGAAGGTTTTTTTCAGCATCTAATGAGACAATTGTGTGTCTTTTCTTTCAGTTTATTTATGTTGTGGATTGCATTGACAGGTCTCCATATGTTGAACCATTCCTGCCTTTCTGGTATGAAACCTACTTTGTCATTGAGGATGATTTCTTTGACATATTCTTGAATTCAGTTTGCCAGTATTTTATTGAGTATTTATGCATCAATGTTCATGCATGAGATTGGTCTGTAATTCTCTTTCTTAGTGTTGTCTTTGTGTGTTTGGGGAATCAGGGTAACTGTAACCTTGTAAAAAGAGTTTGGCAATGTTCCTTCTGTTTCTATTGTATGGAACAATTTGAGGAGTATTGGTATTAGTTTTTCTTTGAAAATCTTGTAGAATTCTGCACTGAAACTATCTGATCCTGGGCTTTTTTGGTTTGGGAGACTTTTGATGACTGTTTCTATTCCCTTATCAATTATAGGCCTATTTAATTTGTTTATCTGGTCTTTATTTAATTTTGGTAAGTGATATTTATCCAGAAAGTTGTCCATTTCCTTTAAGTTTTCCAATTTTATAGAGCACAGGTTTTTGAAATATGACTTGATGATTTTTGGGATTTCTTCCATGTCTGTTGTCATGTCCTCCTTTTTGTTTCTGATTTTGTTAATTTGGATGTTCTCTTTCTGCCTTTTGTTTAGTTTGAATAAAGGTTTGTCTATTTTGTTGATTTTTCTCGAAGAACCAACTCTTTGTCTCATTGATTCTTTGTATTGCTTTCTTTGTTTCTATTTTGTAGATTTCAGCTTTCAATTTGATTATTTCCTGTTATCTAGTCCTCATGGGTGAGTTTGCTTCTTTTTGTTCCAGAGTTTTCAGGTATTCTGTTAACTTGTTAGTGTGTGATGTTTCCAGTTTCTTAATGTAGGCATTTAGCACTATGAACTTTCCTCTTTATACTGCTTTCCTCGTGTCCCTTAAGTTTGAGTTTGTTGTGTGGTCCATTTTGTTGAACCTCAGGAGTCTTTAATTTATTTCTTTATTTCTTCCATGACCATTGGTGATTCAGATGAACATTATTCAATTTCCATGTGTTTGTGGGCTTTCTGAAACTAGTGTTGGTGTTGAATTCTAACTTTAAGCTATGGTGATCTGCTAAGACACATGGGCTTATTATGAAATTTTTGTATATATTGAGATTTGCTTTGTTACCAAGTATGTGATCATTTTTTGAGGATGTTAAATGAGGTTCTGAGAAGAAAGTATATTGTTTTATGTTTGGATGGAATGTTCTGTAGATGTTTGTTAAGTGCATTTGAGTCATAACATCTGTTCCCTTATTTCTCTGTTAAGTTTCTGTCTGACTGACCTGTCCAGTGGTGAGAGTGGAGTGTGGAAGTCTCCTGCTATTAGTGTGTGAGGCTTCATGTGTGATTTAAGTTTTAGTAATGTTTATTTTGCATATGAGAGTGCCCTTGTATTTGGGGCATAGATGTTCAGTACTGAGATTTCCTCTTGATGGGTTTTTGCTGTGACAAATATGAAATGTCCTTTTTTGTCTCTTTTGATTGATCTTAGTTTCAAGTCTATTTTGTTAGATATTAGGATAGTTACCCCAATTTGTTTCTTAGGTCCATTTGACTGGAAAATTTTTTCCAACCCTTTACTCTGAGGTGATGTCTGTCTTTGAGGTTGAGATGCTTCTCTTGGATGCAGCAGAAGGATGGATTCTGTTTTTGTATCCAATCTGTTAGCCTGTATCTTTTTATAGGTGAGTTGAGTTCATTTACATTAAGGGATATTAATTACCAGTGATTGTTAGTTCCTGTCATTTAGTTTTTGTTGTAGGTGATGTTATTGTGTGTGCATTACCCTTTTGCGGGGCGGGGGGGGGGGTTGCTGCTGTGAGATCATCTATTGTCTGTGTTTTTGTTGGTATAGCTGATTTCCTTGGGTTGGAGTTTTCTTTCTAGTACTTTGTGTAGGATTAGATTTGTGGCTAGATATTGTTTACATCTGGTTCTCTCATGGAATGTCTTGTTTCCTTGGAGGACAACTTTAATGCTATAGAAATTTTGCCCTTTTGCTAACACTGGTATGGTTCATGCACCCACTATCCCATTGGAATTATTGATTTCATTCATATTAATTTTTGTTACAAATTTAACTGAGGGGGAGCTTCGGGGTCTTTAGATCCACATTTTACTTTCAGGCTATAAATTCTGTTTTCATAGTTTGTCACTGGTGGCCCAGTAATGATGCCTGTCCACCTTGTGTCGTGTCTTCATCAGCTTCAAGGCCCCAGCTGACCGCACCATCACCTACTCCTTTCTGCCCTTCAAATTCTTCCAGCAAGCAAAAATTCTGAAGACCTTTGACTCCTGTGGAGACCACCATCTTCTCCTGCTGCTGGACTCAGCGGCCTCTGCTTTTTATGAAAGCTGCCTGTTTGATGTATTTGCCCTTTGCTTGATAATCAGGTTTTTTTTTTTCTGTGTTCCTTGATGTCTGACATTCTTCACAAATTCTGGAAACTTGCCCTTTGACTGAAGCATACTGTAAAGATTCTCTCACGTTCTGTGGGCTGTCTTTGTGCTCCAAGCATAGTTTGGTGTGCATACACTGAGTGTGTTTATGGCATCTCATGTGCTGTCATTGGGGCTGCTCCTTGTGCTATTGACGCCCTATCTGGAAAGTTCTTGCCTACCCCAAGGTCTTGAAGAGTCTTCTCAGTTTTCTTCTAGAAGTCTCAGTGTTTCAGATTTTAAGTTAAGACTGTTGATCCATTTTGAATTGATTTCTGTACAAGGTGAAAGATCTGAATTGAATTGTATTCATCTGCCAGTAGATCCCAGTGTTTCCAGAACCGTCTGTTAAATGGGCAGTCTTTTTACCCAATGTATGCTTTTGCTGCCTCTGTAAACAAACAAACAAAAAACAAATGACCATGCATTTGTTATTTTATTTCTCGGCCCGCTTTTCTGTTTCATTGGTCTCTGTTTCTGTTCTTATGCCAGTACCAGGCTGTTTTTAGCGCTATAGCTCTGAAGTGTAATTTGAGGTCAAGGATTGTCATATTTCCAGCAACAATCGTACTACTTATGGTTACTTTGGCTATTGATGGGCTTTTGTAGATCCATATGAAGTTTTGAATTTTTTTCTAAACCTGTAAAATATGACGTTGAAATTTTCAAATGTATTTCATTAAACCTGTGGATTAAATGTGATTGTATATCCATTTTTATAATATTAAATCTGCCAGTCCAGGAACTTGGAATGTTTTTCCATCACATTGTATTGTCTGTGATTTCCTTTTCCCACATCTTGCAGTTCTCATTGTAGTGGTTTTTCTATTCTTTGGTTAGGAATACTACTAAATATTTACACTTTTTGGAGTTATTTTGGTTGTAACCCTTGCCTTTAATGGTTGAGATATCTCTCTAGTCCAATTTGGAGCTATTTTGAATGGGATAATTTTTTAAATTTCTTTCTCCGAGTATGTATTGTTGGTACATATGAAGGCACATATTTATATGTATGTATGTATGTAGTTGTATCCTGAGATTTTACTGTGTATGCTGATTAACACATTAAAGAAACCTTGGATAGTGCCCAAATTTGTCAATATCACATTAAGGAATCACAAAAATTACTTCCTTTTGTAGTAGTTTGACTAAGAATGAGCCAAAATTTAAATTCTCCACATCCCTCCCTGTGCATCCCGTCTATCTGTAGTTTGTGGTTATTGTTCTGTCTATAGCCTGTCTGTTGTATGTGTCTCATGGATCCCTGTTGCTGGTCCTGCCGTGCCTTTTCCTCACAGAGGGCTTCTCTGAACAGCATGAAAGACACACGGTACAGGGAAGAGCATGAAACTCTTCACTGAAATCCTTAACGGAGAAGATGGTACTTATCTGACACCAAGCGATGCACAGTGTCACCCAAAGTCTCAAGCAGATGTGATCAACCTAGATTCATGTGTTGCTTCCAACAGTTATAAGGTATTGTTTTGTTTAAGATTGCGCACGCGAGTGCACACACACACGCACACATGCATGCACACATATACACTATTCTGGGTTAGTGCATGAAAGAAGAGTATGTAATTTTAAAGCTGTGCAATGAGCTTAGGTTGTAAAAATTGATTGCATAGAAAATCTAAGACACAGTAAACTTCATTACACTGTTCTTACAAATGCAGATTGAACTTTGATTTTTCGAGACAGGGTTTCTCTGTAGCTTTTTTTTTTTTTTTTTTTTTTTTTTTTGATTCCTGTCCTGGAACTAGCTCTTATAGACCAGGCTGGCCTTGAACTCACAGAGATCCACAGTTCAATTTTTTTGAGGGCAAAGGCAGTTTCAGAAAATTGTATGCCTGTATAAATGTTTACTACATGCAAGAGTTTTCTAGTAGATCCTATGGGGTCTTTTAAATAAAGAATCATGTCATCTGCCAATAGAGTAGTGGGGTGGCCTATCTCCTCTCCTCTTTTCTCTTGCCTCACTCCTAGAGCTAACACTTTGAACACTGTCATGTACAAGAGGAGAGAAAGCACCATTGTCTTGTTCCTGATTTTAGAGGAAGTAACCTCAGTTTAGCTCTGCTTTCTGTAATATTGACTATTCAGCCTTTATGATTCTGAGGCATGTGCCATCTGTTCCTGAAGTCTGCAAATTTTTACCACAGAGGTGCGTTAAACTTCATCGCTGCCTTTTTAGCATCAATTGAAATGATTATGAGATTTCTCTCCTTAAGTTTGTTTATACGGTGCATTGTATTTGTTGATTTATGTATATTGGATCAATTTTGCTCTTTTGGATGAAGTCCAGTTAGTTGTAATGCCTAATATCTTCCATGTGTTTCTGAATCCAGTTTGCAAGTGTTGTGTTGAAGAATCTTGCATCTTTGTTCATCAAAGTAACGGTTGATATTTCCTTTGTTGATGTGTCCTTCCCTGGTTTTGAAAGGAGAATATTACTCTGCCTCACAGGATGAGTTTAGTAGTGTTTCTGCACTTTTGGAAGAAGTTAAGAAAGACTGGTATGAGATCTTCCTTCAAAGTCTGATAGACTTCAGCAGCCACAGAGGCTGCTTTTGATGACAGCTTGACTACATTGCTAATAATAAATCTATTTGAGCTACCTACATCTTCTTGACTTAACTTTGAGATGTTGTATGAGTTTAGAAATTCTTCTATTTCTTCTGAGTTTCCAGCTTTTTAGAGTTTAAGCTTTCATAGTGATCTCTAGTAATGTTCTGTATTTCATGGGATTCTACGTTATAATAGCACCCTTTTGATCTCTAATTTTGTCAGGTTGTCTCTTCTCACTTTCTCTTTTTGTCAGATGGCTAAGGTTTTGTCAATATTATTAAATTTATGTTTCTTAAAAAACAACTTTTTTGGTTGATTTTGTATATAATTCTTTTAATCTGTTTCATTAATTTCTTCCCTAATCTTTTATTTACTATTAATAATCTACTATTTCTCACTATCTACTGTGTTTGGAATTAGGAGCTTGTTTTGCAAACCCTTGAGATGCATCATTAGGTTGTTTATTGGGTGCCTCTATGAATTTTTTCTTATTTGTTTGTTTTCGTTTTTTAATATAAGCACTTACCACTGTAACCTTCCCTCTTAGGACTGCCTTGGATTCATCCCTGAGGTTCTGATATGATGTGTTTTTATTATCATTTTGTCTCCAGTAATTGTAAAATTTCCTCTCTGATTTGTTGGATGATTTACTATTTATTTAAATATATGCTATTTAGTCTCTAAGTATTTTTATGTTTTCTGTATTTTCTTATTGTTAATTTCTAGCTTTATTTTATTAAGGTCTATAAAGCAATCTCAATTTGCATAATTTATTTTGTGTCTGTAGAAACTTGGTTTCTGTCCTATGATATTATCAATTTCTGTTAAAGATCCCTTGTAATGCTGAGAAAATGCATATTCCTTATCTGTTGGGTGGAATTTTCTATCTATGTCTATAAAGTTTGTCTTTAGTGTACATAAGTTCTGCAGTCTCTTTTCTTGTTTTCAGCTTGGAAAAATCTTCTAAATATGAGCAGGAAGCCCCCACGATCAGCATGTCTGACCTCTGTGGTCTTTCAGTGCTTTAGCATTTGCCTTAAGTTGCCAGGTGCTCCGATATTTGATGCATAAATATTCACAATTGTTATATTTTCTAAATTAATTGTCCCTTTTATTAAAATACAACCCCCTTTTTTATCTCTTCTAATTGTTATTGGTTTAAAGTTTACTTTGTCTGGTACAAAGATAGCTATCCTTGCTTGTTTATCTTTTCCATTTGCATGGTAGTTTGTTTTCCATCATTTCATTTTAAATTTTCTGGATAACTTGGTAGCTAAGTATGTTTCTTAGAGATAGCATACAGTTGGTTCTTGTATTTTAATCCAATCCATTTGTCTGTGTCATTTTAGTGGTGTGATGAGGCCATTTGCACTTAAAGTTGTTATAAAAAGGTTGTTATTTCACATAAGTTTATTAGGTGATGTTTTGTTTTATTGAATTATTGATATTTCTTGTTTTTCTCTAGTATTTGGTTTAAGGGTTTGCTCAGTGTTGGACATGGCTGGTTTTTTCCCTAAGTCTAGCTTGTTTTCCCACTGTGTACATAAGATGTAAACTTTCATAGTTACATGAAACAGTCCTTCTTTTTCCTCCCTATAAAATATTCAATTAGGAATTTTCTGCGATGCTGTCTTGGTCGTCATGAATAGTCTTAATTTGTGCTTGTCTTTAAATACCTCTATTTCCTCATCAGTTTTCAAAGACAAGCTTGTAGGGCTCAGAATTCTAGGCCACAGTTGTTTACTTTCAGAGCTTGGAATGTTCCTTTCCATATTCTCCCAGCCTTATGGCTGCTGATGAAAACTCTGGGGTAATGCTGACATTTCTGCAGTAGTCTGGGAGTTGACCCTTTTCCATGCTGCTTTTAGGATTATTTCTATACTTTGTATTTTTCACATCCTAATTATAATACGTCATGGAGAGTTTCTTATTTGGTCACATCTATTTGGAGTTTTGTGTGCCTCTTGTATTTGGATGCCTGATTTTTTCCCATAAACTTATGGGATTTTTCTGCTATAATTTAACTAGCCTATCTATTCCATTTAATTTTACCTCTACTCCTTCCATACCTTAAATTGTCAGGTTTGGCCCCATGAATGCATCCCAGACTTCTTGAAAATCTCGCTCATGCTTCTTTTTCCTCCTTATATAAGTCTGTTTATATTAGCATCTTAACTCTATTCTCCCTAAGTCTGTCTATATTAGCATCTTAACTCTATCCTCCCTAAGTCTGTCTATATTAGCATCCTAACTTTATCCTCCATAAGTCTGTCTATATTAGCATCTGAACTTTATCCTCCATCCCTGAAATTCATTCTTCTGCATGGTCTTGTCCATTAACTTTTTTAAAAATTTGATTGATCATCTCTTCCATTTCAGATCTTTCTGTTTGCTTCTCTTCAATGTTTCTACTGCCTCACAAAGTGCTTGCTGGTCCCTCTGGAACCAGAGGTCTGGTGCTCTGAATTCTTGTCTTTTTGGTCATAAGCCTTAGTCTTTAAAGGCTGAGCCACCTCTCCAGTCTGGTCCTCTGCTTTCTTAAAATAGGCACTTACAACTATAAACTTATATTCCATAGGTTTTGGTAGGTTGTGTTTTATTACCATTAAATTTTGGGGATGACTCCAAAGAGCCATTCATTGCTCAATAGTTTGTTGTTTAAACTCCACAGTTTTGTGTATGTTCTAGGATTTTTCTTGCTGTTGGCTTAGTCTTATTCTACTGTAATCAGAAAAAAAATATAAGGTATTATTTCAGTTTTTCTATATTTGTTAAGATTTGCACTATATCCTAAAAGATGATCTATTTTACAGAAAGTTCCATGGGCTGCTGAAAAAAAAAGAATATTCTACAGTATTTGGATAAGATATTCTGGAGATGTCTATAAGTCCATTTGGTCTAAGATCTAGTTCAGGTATTCCTATGTTTATATTTTGTTGGGATCATCTGTTGATTGAGGAGAATGACATATTGAAGTTACCCACTATGATTTTGCTGGGTCAACCTGAGATTCTATATACAGTATTATTTATTTTATGAAGTTGGAGACACTCATATTGGGCATATATGTTTAGAATAGTAATTTCTTCTTGGTTTATTGTTCCCTTAATCAATAAGAAATGACTATCTTCATATTTTTTCCCAGCAGCTTTGGTGTGAAGTCAGGTATTTCAGTGGTGAAACCTGCTTGCTTGCTAGGGTCAATGGCTTGGAATATCTTTACAGCCTTTCACCCAGCGCTGAGATATATTTTGTGAAGACAACGCATAGATGGTTCCTGTGTTTTGATTAATTCTACTAGTCTGTGTCTTTTGATTGAGAAATTGAGGTCACTAATATTTATAATTATTGTTGAAAGTGGTTTGTAGATTCCTGTTATTCTGTTTATTTTGTAAGGGTTGCATTGCTTTCCTTTACCTCTTGCTTAGAGCCCTATTCCAGCCTAACTCTTGTTCTTTCCTGTGGAGACCCATTTGTTCTCTAGTCTAGAGTTCTTTCAAGTGTCCTCCGTAGAACTGGCTTTGTGGTCATAAATTCCTTTGGCCTGTTTTAATCATGGAAACTTCTTATTTTTCCTCTAAGTGTGACAGAGAGTTTTGCTGGGTATTGTAGCCTAGGTTGGCGGTTGTTGTCCTCTTCCATAGCTTTAAATAGAGCATTCCAGGCCCTGCTGACTTTCAAAGACTTAGTTGTGGAATCTGATGTGACTTGTGTTTCTCTCTTGCCACTTTCAACATACCATTTTTGTTCTCGATATTTAGTATTTGAGGTCGTTAATCTTGGTTGTGAATTTTGCTGGGCATGCCTGTGAGGGTTTTTTTTTTTTTTTAATTAGAGTATCTGGGGTGGGAAGACCCACCCTGAATCTAACTATACCTTCTAGTGGCAGCCCGCATCCAATGATACAGAAGAGAGCTCTTGCTATTTGCCTGCTTCCTGTTTGTCTATCCTGTTGCTGCATCATTTATTCGATCCAATGTCCTTGAATGATTCCAATGAAGACTGAAGACTAGGAGCTCTCCAGTAATCCTCCAGACCTCCAGCACCAGATTGGGAGTGCTGAGACATCCAGCCTCATGGACTGAACACCTACTGTATCCTTAGCCTTGCCATTGTGAGACACCACTGTTGGACTGCCTGGATCACATCTTGTGAGCCAATCTGATAAGCTTCATTCACTTTATCAATTCTAGCCTTTAGAGAGTGTTTTTACTACGAACGGGGAGAAAAGGATATTTTCTGGTCTTGTCTGTTTAGTGTCCAAAATGCCTCCTATACCTGAATTGGCTTCTTGTTTCCTAACTCTGGAAAATTTTATGCTTTGATTCTTTTGAAAATGTTTTCTGTATCTTTAGAATGAGCTTGTTCTTCATTTTCTACACCTGTAATGCATGCAGTTTGTCTTTTCAGAGTTTCCTGTATATCTTGGCAATCCCAACAGTCATTCTTTTTGGTCCTTTAATTTATTAGAGTGTTTCTGTCGCCCATCAAGTCTTCAGACTCAGATATTCTGCCTCCTCCTTGATCCATGCTTTTATTGTGATGCTCTCTCCCTCCCAGGTTTTCCGTGGCTTCCCCCCCCCACAGGTTTTCCATGGCTTCACCCCCCCAGGTTTTCCCTGGATTATTATACTGTGTTTTTAGCATCTTAGATGAATTTGCTCCAGTGTTTTCCATCTCTTTGTGGAAGTCCTCTTCGGTATCAT